>NC_141699.1:165765105-166365105 GCF_964263255.1 Lissotriton vulgaris | reverse complement strand
TAGCTGGCACAGGAGGGAAGTTACATGCACTTTAATCTGGTACATGGAGTCGGTGGGGTACGCGCTAGGGAACACATCATGGCCAAAATTTAATTTTCCTCATTCCCTCCTTGTTCCCTACGGACCCTTCATGAAATATCGATCCTCATGAATCGATCAGTCTGTTCTTGTAACATCATTTGTTCTTCTTTCTTTCGGTTACGTTTTGAGTGGAAACTGGAATGTTCAATACAAGAAGTGGCACATAGTCCACAAATCGCTGGCCCACACTGTAGGCACAGGCAGCAACTGAATACTAGGACTAGGCCAATGCCTAGGAAGGATAGGATCTTCCATCCCCAAGCTGTTAACGTTGTCCAGAACCAACCGGACCAAGTCCAGGTGCCTGGATTCTGATGTATCTGATTTGCAATTTTATGAAGACGGGTGATAGCTTGATATACAGATGGTGCATTCTGTGGAATGAAAACACAGCAGCTTGACCCGATGACCTTACATGCTCCACCTCTATCTGCCAAGATGACGTCAATTACAAGACGATTCTGAAGGACAACAACCCGCATAGCGGACTGCTCTTCTGTTAAGTTACCTAAGGCGGAGGTCCCTGGAACAGGGATATACCTTTACTCCATTCGCAATGATAATGCGCCTCCCGGACCAGGTGAGACGGCAGAAGGCAGAGATGGTACTAGTGACCCCAGTCAGGAAATCGCAAGTATGGTATACAGTTCTACTGGAACTTTCTTGGGATTTTCCAATCCTTCTACCCCTCTTTCTGGGTATCCTTTATGATCCCATGGGGAATTGCCAACAACAGGAACTGGAAAGGTCCCTTCTCCACATGGCATGGAGGACTGCAGGTAATGCTGGAAAGTCCCATGGCTTTTGGACCACGCTCAGTCACTCCTCTCCAAGTCATGGCTGACAGTACTGTAAAACAGTACAGATCCACATGGTCTTGATGGTTGGGCTGGTGTCACCAATGACACCTGGATCCAGTGGGGGTGGACGTTGTCCATATCCTAAATTTCTTATCCTCCTTGGCCACTGAGGGCCTACCTTATAAGTCTATCTACACTTTCAGGTCAGCAATATCGGCGGGCCACACAGCGATTGGAAATCGACTCGTGGGGGAGCACCCTTTAGTAAGGGAACTCCTGAGGGGCATTCTCTTATCCCTTCCTCCGGAGCCTAGATATTCAACCCTATGAGACATTAATAAAGTCTTTAACCTTTTGTCTTAGCAGTCCAATAAGTACCTTTCAAGGAAGGAACTCTCAGCCGAATTGTCCACCTTGTTATGTCTCATTTAATGCAGACGGGTTTCTGATGTCAGAGCACTGGAAATAACAGGTACAGTATTCACCATGGATGAGGATATTTTTAACGTCTCTCGTCGCACGAAATGTAGTCTTTGAATAATTTATTACCCTTCTTTTCCAGATTCCCCTAAATTGTGTGTTGTGCGATATATTAAGAGTAATGAGGCAGTTACAGCAAATAACATCCTGAAGGAGAATGGCAACTCTTGACTGCCCTGAGAAAGCCATTCAAGGTAGTGTCCTCGCCTACAATTGCGAGATTAGTCCGATAGAGTGCTCACTCGACTAGAGTTTGGAAGATATCCTTAATGCAGCGGACTGGTCTTCTGATTTTACCTTAAAGAGGATCTACTTTAAACCAGTCGCTAGCATTGCATCGCATGTGGTGGAGACGCTTTTAGCCTGCGTAATCTTTGCCTCCGGTCCTGACATAGAATGAAATATTGCCTAGCTATCGTAACTGAAATTTTCAATTCAATTACAGACACGGAGGAGAGGATTAGCCCACCTATACTATGGTACATACTCCCTCCCGCGCAGGGGATTTTTTCAGTACAGGTGGGTACAAGGAGATTTTCTATATTATTTGCAGCTTCTGATGTTTTTCTGCATCAATGTATTGTATGTGGGTGTATCTCTCCAAGGCTTTGTTTCATGCTGGTCATGTATGGAAGTTTATGCCCGTTTGTTCACGATTTTCTAAGGTTCTGTTGGATCCAAACAGGAATGAAAGCTACAATACTTTTGATCGCAGGAAGGAAGAGGAGGCAGCGACAAAGTTGAAGGCCTATTAAGGAGTCCCTGATTGTTGATTGGATATTACTTTATGTTGAACACCTGCCTTATTCCCAGGGGCTTCTAGAAAATTACACATGTTGTTATATTTGTTTCTATGGCTTCAGTTGACCCAAACTCAGAAAGTACAGCATAATCCTAGCCTTAGTGTCCTTAATAGAATTGAAAATTTGTGTTACGATAGCTGGGAAAATGTTCATTCTCATGTTCATTCTCTCTATTTATCAGACACATCAGATGCCATTTCTGAAACTCTAGAACAGATTTAACTTTTATAGGTAAAAGCAGTGGAGTAATAAGGGGGGGGGGGGGGGGGCGAGAGCTTTGGGGCGGCAGACTCCCCCCACTGCTCTTACCAGCAGCCGTCACATGGTGGCAAACAGCCGCAGGAATCGCCAGCAGTGCCCCCCTACCCCCTCCCCCACCCTCGCTCTTAACCCGCAGCTCCTGGGCAGCAAAAGCATGGACCGCCACGTCAAAAACTCGAGCTACGCCACTGGGTAATGGTGTAGAATTAAACCATAAAAATCAGTATTAATCCTTTTATAATTGCCCAATTCTTCTTGAAAACGAATAAATCACCCAAATAGTCTCTCCTGGATCTACGTAACAGATAAGAAGAGCATTAAATCAAAAAATGTATTATTTTCCATATTCGAGAGAGGCCGGGCTAGGACATTGAAGTGACGTATTACAATTGCCAACAGCTCTATAATTCCCTTCTCTTTTTTTAAGAAATTAACATGGGGGAATAAGGGACATCCCGGCCTGGCCCCAAGTTTGTTAATAATCAAACTGGCTTCAAAATTTCTTTTCAAATTATTGAAAAGTTTAATTAACTGTTTGAGACAGCAAAATGTCCTTAAGCTACAAAAATAAAGTGTGCCATGATGCCAGATCAAAGACTAAAATAAAATAAAATAGAGAATATTAAAAACATCCAAAAGCTTCAATTATGTACTTGGTATTAAAATATAATTCCTGTCCTGCAATAAAGCTATTCTGCTCATTATGGATACGAGTACAGACCATACCGCTAATTCTATTTGCTATTCATTTTGCTGGAATCTTAAAATCTGTATTCAGTAAACTAATAGGGTGGTAAGAATTAGGATCTTCTGAATTTTTGACTTTCTTCAAAAATGTTACTTCTCCTCCTGCTAAAATATTATTTGACATTTTTAAAAAGTGACAATTTAACCCTAAATGGAAAGATTTAAAAAATTCTATACGGAACCCATTCTCCCCACAGGCTTTGCAATTTGGTAAATTTAAAAATCACATCTAATTCCTCTAATGAAAAAGGCTATATCAACCAAGATACAGCTGAACTTGTAAAGCGGGGAAGTCAACCGAGTATAAAAAAAAAAATCCTCTAATTTAGGGAAATAAATCGCCTTAATATTGGTGTAGATTTGTTTGTAATCTTTTATCAAGTTTCAATTCGCAACCCCAGTGGCATCAATTGGAGATAGAACTGCCTTAATTGCTCTTCCAGTAGATAATTCCAGTGCCTGCCACAACAAAAATCTACCACAGAATTCACTTTCCTCATAAATCATCTGATGACAGGCGGTATTTCTTAAGTAGATTTTCTAATATTAGCTTCGGAGATTCTTCTTTGCATGTTTAACTAAATTCCATTAATATGGGCCTTAACAGCTTTATAACTCATGCACCCTCAAGACCTCCAATTCCACCTTTTTTTATTTCTTTTTTTAGAGTTCGGTCTTTAGAACCTTATATTGGCCTATTATATGGGCTCTCATTATTGCTTTGATTGCATCCCAAATCGTGGCCAGATTCAGGGCAAACTGGTAAATATCTATTCTGCTCAGATGTGCCAATGAGTTTCTGGAATTGTAAAGTTCCCAAAGAAGGATTCCTAGCTCAAACACCCGAACGTAGACTTGTTGAATTTTAATATTGCACTGTGGTTATTCATACATTTGGTGCTGATCTGGATTTCATGGACCAAAGCTAGATGCCACTTTCTTAAAGATAATAAATAGACAACGTTTATGGACAAGATGCACATGTTCGAAAGAATTTGGCTGCCTTTCAAAAATATCCACTGTATCATATCTGGTCATTTGCCTTCCTTCCTTGTACATATCCCAGTAGAAACTTTGTAAATATTCCTGTTGATGTCCTTTTGATGGTTTATGTTTTTGGTTCACACATATTCACTTGGGACACATGTGCACAGTATAACTATGCTTATGTATATATTGTAAATTTTAAAAATACAATTTGACTAATTTTTGCATACAGAAATCTATGTGTAGAGTTGTGCTTTCATTACCAGACATCCCCCACCTCCCTATTTTATGTCTCATTGCTATTATGCTTGGTTGTATCATTCATTGGGACTTCATTTAATGCTCCACTGGAACCATTGTCTTTTATTATTACGTAATAGGGCGTTATTATATCGACTGCTTAAGTTGGATTCCATCCTGTGAGGAGATGAACCTGTGACTGGAGGTTACACTGTAGTCTCGGCAGCAGACACGCAGCCTTCTGAGCTACCTCAACACAAACTCAAATGGATACTTTTAGTAAGAACAGTAAGTCCATGTTCACGTCAGCGGTTTGATGAGCTCTTAAGCGGTCCTCGGGACGCTGATGGGGCCATCTCGGGGCCTTGAAAGCTCTGATAGGCGGATACTGGCAGGGCTGGGCAACCGCTTTGCTGTCATGTATGGGACCCTGGCCATCCCTTTCAGAGAATGAGTGACCTGAGTAGACTATCTATCCCAAGGGGGTCTGTCTGCCTCTGATGTCCTGGAGACTTCCTGTGAGACCACCCTCTGCCCTTGCCCTGACAGTGGGACATCACACTTTTAACAAAGGGCATTAAGGCACAATGGAGCTGCACAAGATCAGAGGGCAGACCAGTCTGTAATCCACACAGCGGCCAGGAAGCTGTCTGGGAGGAGGGTGCTTAATACACAACTCTCCAGGCTCCTGCTCTTGCAATGCACATCTGGTGATGGTCCCCACCGCCACATCTGCATTTACAGTCTCCAGGGTCATTAACATATTTACACTTTTTTAACAAAATTGTCCAACTAAAAGACTTTGGATATTTCTCGAACAGGAATCTGCAGGTGGAGTGGGGATTTGCACAGCCCAGGGGGAGCGGTGAAACATGTCAGCCCGCAGGGTAGAATCTTCCATGGTAAAGACCACGAGCATCCCAATGAATCTGAACACGAGGAGGTAGCTTGTTCACAGGTTGAAGCACTGGCGGTTTCTGTTCGACCTTGCATCCTTCAGAGGCCACATGAAAGCTTTGGTTTGTTGTTATTGGAGCACACTATTGCCCTGGGGTCTGCTAACGCAACAGTCCTGTAAGCAACTGGGACCTATATGCAATAAAACTAAACCTCAAAAGGTTTTTCAGGGAACTGTGAAACCATAGGTGGCGTGATGTGTTCTAAGCTCTGCAGGAAGGCAGCCTTTAGTAACCAAACTTGGGTCCAATTCTCAAAATCACGTCTGTTTTGAAAAAAAAATCTAAAGCACCTTGCATACTATCCTACAAAGTCACTGGACTAGTTGAGAAGTGATATATAAAAAAATGATTTGCAAAGCTAATCCGCCCGAGTTTAATATGGCAATGCACGCATTAGCATAAGAAAGATCTACAGTAGGAAACCAGCACGAGCATATACACCTGGAGTTGTAAAGGCGAGAGAGGAATAGTCCACCGGGCTCAGCCAAGGAGTGATTGTATATTGACGGCTATGCTTTTAACCCAGATCTAAACAAGCATTGGCGAAGCCAATAGGTTGGGATTGCATTTTGAGTCCGGACTACAAAATTTAACAGGCTCGCTACAGCGAAAATAAGTAGAAAACAATGATGTTCTGTATCTGTAGAATTAAGAATGTAAAATATGATGCTTTAGTGTGCTTCTGAGATGTGAAGTGGTCTCTTCTGCATTTCTAAGCATGCACTCTATAAGAGGCACTAGCATGAGTTGACAAATACTGCTCGGGTCGGAGCAGCAGTTCAATCTGTGTGTATATATTTTTTAATTGGTAACAATAGGTATAAGTGCATCTGAGTTGTCAAGCCAAACCTATCAGGTTATTACACCAACTTAACAGAACAAGCATTTGCAATGCAATAGGTCTCTCATTATTAAAGATTGAGCTATTGGTGTTGCATTATTTAACAATGCAAATAGCTCAAACTTTAATAATGCAAGACCCATTGCATTGTAATTGCTTGTTCATTTTGGGGTGAAAATCTTGGTAGGCCGCTGCGGAAAGGAGGTGTATTTATCGTAGAAAATGTACCCAATTTTGGAGCAAAATCTATCAGTAAATTTTGCAGGGGGGGGGCTCGCTTCATACCTGAGGCAGTGAGACTGCACATGAGACAGCTCTTCAGGAGAGTGCGGACAGAAGAGTACAGCGTACACCGAGTGGCCACTTGGCACATGGCCATGCGCCGATGTCTGTAGCTCCCACATGTGTAATCTCAAAGGCTGTCCTTAGGCACTATTCATCTGCGTGTTACAAATTTCACATAATTGACTGCAAATCAGGTTTAGGTTGAGGTTTCAGCAGGGCTGGCTGTTCCTTTCATCCTTCTGAGAATGGTTGAACTCAGCACCATTGTGGAGTTGGATTAGTAAGTGTGCCTGCTTGATTTTGCTTGTAACAAAGCTGCTCATAGTCGTAAAAATATGTCTCATAATTTCACTGAAATTATGCAAATGTCACACATGTCAATATGAAACCTTGACAGCTTTGGGTTAGTCCACTCCGCTTCCAGTAAAAGCAATTGGGCCACGTTAGAGCTAACATTTAGTATGGGGCTCACTCTGTCACAACTGGTATTTATATCCTACTGCCTCCTTCTTGTGTCAATTTAAATAAATGTGGAAAAATACTAGCTGTTGCGTCGTCTTTTGCCTGTCGCAAAAATAAATGTGGATAAATACAGATAAAATGCCCAAAAAATAAATATGGATAAATATAGACGGAAACAAAAAAAATAAATACCATAAAACCGGGAGCCCTAGATGTAATGTATTGCTTTCTTGCTAATGTGATGCTACTACTTTAGTTTTTGTTCTCCTCTTTCGTTCACCTGGTGCTGCGATCACCCTAGACTCCCCTTCCCCTCGCCCCTTTTATTTATAAAAACTCGGTAAAGATTTTTTTTAAATGTTTTTTATTAAAAAAGTAAGTAAATAGATTAATGGTTATAATGTTCCATTCAATCCCTTCCTCTGCCACTAAATAGCGCATTCAATTGACGCACAAGGTCATGTCAGAACCATGACATCACTGAAATGACATCACAAGAATAAATCAATAGCACTGGCTGTAAGAAAATAAAAATATGACTTGATTACGAAGAAAACCTCTGTGAAAAAAAAATATGGTGAGAAGTGGTCTTGACACCCATTTGAGTCTAGCGAGCCAGTGCTGCTCAAGAGAATCCAGACAAACCTGGAATCAAATCATCAAACCACAGTTTAGCAAACCATTGTTTAACTTCTCTCCCCTCCCTCCCCCTCCCCATCGCCCCCCATCACCTAAGCTTCTCCAAACCAGGAGTGCACCTCCTGCATCATGTTTAATATACAATGGCCGGAACTACAATGTAAACGGACACCACTCCACTAGAACAAATCTCGACTGGCTCCACATTACCGCCAGAATCTCATTCCGAATAATGCAAAGACCATACCCCCTTGGAGCCTGCCCCTAACACTACGGAAGGAAGAGACAGACCAACACAAGCCACCAAGACAACCACTGTCCACAACAACGATGACCCCAGTATCCTGGCATCTGCCCTGGGGGGTACATTGTTCTTGGTGCTCAAGGATTTAAAAGGGAAAGGAATTTCACCACCTTCCTGTCACAAGCCCTCCTCTTTCACCCTGCAGCAAACAGGTGATGAATGACAGGTTCCAAATACCTACCAATCTACAGCCTGAGGTCGCAGCCGTGAAGCAGCTCGAGCTCTATGAGAAATGTAAGTAAAGCTCAAGTTAGTGAGGCAGCAGTAGCTGTCACTTTTAAACATCACAAATCGGTTCAGGCAAGTAAGAAGTGCAGACTATATAAAACCTGCGCTGCAGCTTGCAAATGCAGTCTGCGGCTTCCGTGTTCAAAATCACGGATTAAAAAGTGGGGCGCATAATTGAACGCCCTTCTTGTTTTATTTTTTGTTATCCAATGTTTGTGTTGCCACTTGTCTTTTTTTTTTTTTTTTTTTAAACTACCGTGGCCCTCATGTCAAATTAAGATGTATGGGCATCTTCACGTGACCTGCCTTAAACCCCAGCCTTAACGTACAGAGGAGGAATCACACAGAAACATTCTTTCACACAGGTACTACTTATTTGTCAATTTATTCTCAACAGATTTTCCCATCTGGAATTACCCAGGTGGTTTACCAGGAACATCGGAAGGAGAAACCTGTAGGTTTCGCTGTAGAACAGATATTCTTCACTATTGCATCTTTGTTAAATAAAATAATAACTGCAGTAAATGCTGTATGGCATTTATAGTTAAAGCTTGTAATTTGTATCATTCTGTGAATAAAAATATTTTGCTACCATATTGCTTTCTCTAAGAGTCTGAGAATAATATCGTATCTATGTATAAATATAACCAGAAAAACTATACAGGCAGGTGTGCTAGACACGTGACGAACTCGTTCCGCTCTGGTTGGTTTTTCAGAAACACCAGAGGCCTGTTGGGAAACAGACAGCACTCCTGTACTGACTGAGTCGGTCTGTCTTTGAACACAGCCTACCTTTCAACTGCACGTCTGAGAAGATCCGGAGCGTTCACATTTTTTAAACCCCCTTTGGCTGCAGACAAAATAAGATGCCACAAAGTGACGGATTTTTTTTAGAGGGGATTTACCTTTTGACACTGGACAACATAAGATGCCCGACTAGACCAGGAAAAGTAAATCTTTAATAGTTCAAACAAAATGCGATAATTATTTTTTGCCAGATACGTACAGCCTTCAGATGTCAAGGGCTGACTCACTCCTGGAAATGCAGAGTTTGTAAACAGCAAGTCGCACTTCCTCCCTGAAAAATCTCTTCAGAATCGCTAGCCCGACAACCAAATGCATATTAAAAGAGCTGCCGAACTGTTTTTCGTCTCTTTTAGTGATACAAAGAAACTGAAATGGGTAAGGGGGCCTTCCTGCAATTAAAAAGCATTTGTAAAGACAATAGTTCTGGCTTTCATTTTGGGTCCTGGCTAAAACATTTAAAAAAAGCCTACTGGAGTGAAAAAAAAACTATGATTTTCTGAATACAATTTATCTATCAGATAAATAAATTTGATGAGCGATGTTTCAGTGTAGCTTTTAGATGCAAAATAGTCACTCGTGCTGTCAGTACTAGCACTCGACAAGAAGCAGAATGATGCACCAAGCAGCCAATAACAAGGTAAAAAAAAAAAAAAAAAAACACTTTTCTGGGCGAAACCAAAAAGCCCACTCATTTTAAACTACTGGTAACAAAAGCCCGTAGTCATGGTTGGTAACCCACCCATACCATACGCAGAGACATTATTTAGGTTTGGCTTTAAAAGCCACCAACACTATGCACGTTGGAACCTGTGAGCCCATCCTTATATTCAGGGCCACTGCAATTTTGTGATTCTGAGCCTCTTTTTTTTTTTTTTAATACTGGTAGGTTCCCTTATAATGGTAGGTTTACCACCCCAGACTGTATTAATGATTTCGCGCGATGCAGCATCTCATAAAAATCAATACACACATACAATTCCAGCAACATAATTTACATGTTACAAAATTAAATTTAACTTCTGGCTCAAATCTATACAACATTATAACAAAAAACCAATCACAGGCGGTGACGTGCAGACGCTTTGCAGAAATTAAGTGGTGTTCACCATTCAGTTGGTGGTTGCAAAATTCAAGTTTTAAACTGATACAAGCGAGTTGAAATATTTGCCCACACAGTGTTGCAGGTTACAATTACACAATTATGGACCAGTACTGCCAAAAAATGTGCCACTTAATGTGCCATTCATTTGCCTGTTTTTGCCACAAATTTGGTTGGGCGTTGCTGCATAATTCCAGTGACCCTGCCTATAATGGACAAAACAAAGCAAGCAGAGATAACTCAGACAAATTAGTACTCGTTAGAGAAATACAAAAACTCTGAAGAATCAGTATCTCAATAACGTCTTGGAGACAAGGCAGTCTGTAATTTAGTCACAAACCCTTCAATCGGACACGGCCCACCCATTATTAAGAAGAACACTGAACTATTAGAACAAGATACACTACAGACTGAGAAACAAGATAATGAGGGTTTTGAAAATGTTGTGAGCAAACGTATGCTCAAGAAATTAAGAAAAATCAGAGTCTTAAAACAAAACCATAACTTGCTAACCTAATTTAACCAAGATAATGCATTTTGGCTGTGTAAACCCAGATTATGTTTGGACTATGTGTCAATTTTTTTTTGTTAGTGTATCTTATATAGCGCACGGCTACCCCAACGGGGTGTCCCGGCGCTTGCATTGGGAACCCGTCCTGGCTTTTCCCTGTGAGATAACCCGTACTGGGCATCCCCAAGGTGAAAGCCAGGCATCCCGCCGCGGGGGCCGTAGTGGAGATTAAGCAAGCTATTGCCCAGAGTTGCAGAGTGTGAACCCGTGATTCGAGTGGGCACCGAAGTGAGAATTATCGAGTCCGTGGACACTTGGGCTCAGACCCTGCCGCGTCGGGAATTGAACCCTGGTCCCAGGTCTGACCTCCGCTTCCGGGTATGCCTCCTCTAACCATTGAGCCACACTTCTCCACAATTTCAAGACCAAGATAAGTATTTTACATCACTTGGTCTATCCCGTTGCTGGCCAAAGTTAAATTAGCTTTGACACAAAGGGGGAAAAATACATAAATAAAATCAGAGGCAGGAGTACTAGAACCACAAGAGATTTGCAAACAAATACAGAGGAGGGGAAATCTGCCCCACAATCACCGTTGAAAAAAAAAAAAATGCTTCATGTTCTCCTATACACCGCAATTTTTTTTTTAAAAATATACTATAACAGAGTACTCGTCAAAATGGTATGACCTCTTTATTTTAAGATATTTATCTCCTCACCATCGATTGAGACTACAACTGGGTTTAACACACTGAGAAGTCTTAAATTCCATAAATTTGCTAAACTATTTCTGGGATTGTCATTGGGCAGACACTTCAACATTAAGGAATATCTTAAAAGAAGAGCTGGTGTTACCCCCAAGAGTGGGCTTTAGGATTATGGATTACGATTTTACACAGTTACTAAAAACTCAAACCTTACCCCATATCGGATTTGATCAATGTAGGACAAAAGGACCCGTATACTTAAGAAATGCATTACATTATTTTTTTTTTTAAGAACAAATTTGCGCTGCACTCCGAGGGCAAGTTTGTTCTAAAATTAAGTTAAGGGCTTAGATTCAGCCCATCACGTTTGCACCCGTCGCTGTGCGCACTGCATATAGTCTACATTTGTGATATGATAGATAGATATCTATCATGATTGTAGTGCAAGTCGCATTATTAGACAGTATGGTGATTTTATCATGCCTAAATGTTCAAGAAAGGTTTTTTTGAAAAAGATATATATCTCTATATACACACACACACACACACACACATATTCTATATATTATATATAAATATAAATCAAAGTCAAGATATGGAACACACTTATAGACGTATGAACTCCAATTATATTATAAATACCTATAAAAGACATAGGCAAGCCGATTTGGACTCCAGCTCAGAGGGGCTGCAGTTCTGATCTTAAGACTGATATATATTTATATATTCCCTTTTTGCAAATTGAAGGATCTTGGTTACACCTCTCAAACAGTGGCAGAGAATGTTGTCTATGCAAACGGCCCATGGAAACGATTGAGCACATCTTCTCCTTCTGCCCTGATTTAACGTCACTGGGGAATAAGTGTTTGAAACCAATGTTTCTATCCAATGGTGTGAGGAAAGTTAAAAAAGTTGTGCTTCCAAGGATCCTCAGACTCAGCTGCACAACGACATTTGCAACTGCAGACTTTTCAAGTGTACAGAACAAGAACAGTTAATCGGTACATAACAAAAGTACTTTGCCGATCAAAAGTCGATTCTATTTTTTTTAAGCTGCTTAGAATTGAAAGTTGTTTTACGAGCATTTTATTTTGTTCATTGTACATTTTGTAATGGTTTTGATTGACACAATAATTGAGTTATCTCTAAAACAAAACTTCAAGGCCTAGCGCGACTGGACAGAAAGGGGGGCTTGGCAACAGGAGCCGAGTGAGTGCCCAGTCTGCAGCTCTGAAGGCCGGGTCGGTCCTGTGAAGCTCTTAGCTTGGAGTCGAGACAGTTGGCATGGAAGAAGGATGAGAAAGCGCGTGCCCTGCCCGCTGCCTTCAAAGGAACAATGCTCCCTGTGATTCTCTCGGAGCCATCTCACCTTGCAAACAAACACTGACCAAGGAAACATCACCGGGGAAATGTAAACACCTTTGTACAGCGGTCAGGGAGCCAGCAGTATATTTCCGATTGTCGCTTGTTAATTGATGCCTCGCCCAGTGCTGGAGTCGGGAGTTAATACGTGTGAACAGGCTCACTATCTTTGCAATCTGAGCTACCAGCATTTGTGTGTTCCTCCTCACAATTACAGAGTGGGGTCTAAAAGAACCACAGCATCATAATTTAAAGTCCTGGCTAAAAGAGGCTTGCATCACAATAGGGTCGGGCCAAAAAGTGTCACAGCTTTAGGGTCAACATAGAACCCTTTTCACAGTAAGAGAGTCCTGCCGAAAAGTCACCTATGTTACTGTCATACAGCAGAGAAGTGACCCCATATCGCTGCAGTTAAAGAATAAATCTTTAGGTCACCGCATTATTTACATAGTCAGATCTAAACGTGCCCTTGGGTCTCAACTACAAAGTGGGGCCAAGAGCCCCTATATGGCAATTACGTTGCCCAGCTTACGGTGGCCCTGTGTTACAACCAAAAAGATAGCCTAAAAGTGCTCCTATGTTACAATTTAAAAAAATATAACGCCCCAAAGTGCCCCCACGTCACAATAGGCTGTCAAGCCAATGAGTTTCCCAGCATCAAAATTACAGACCAACTGCAAGTGTCACAACATCATAATGTCATACCTAAAAGCAACCCTATATCGCAAGTAAAGGCTGAAGCATAAAAGTTTCCCTGCATCACAATTGATAGAGAGCGCTTACAGCACTCTAAAATGCATTTATTTAGCATCTACAGCATTGAAAAGTAATGTGCACCTTTAATTAGGATTTATATGTATTAGAGACATTATTCCTGTAAGCATAATGTGCAGGACGACATTATATTTATATTAATGTAACTGTGTGTGTTTAAATTGCCTGCATTGTAGGCCCAGAGTTGCGAGATGTTGACAGTTTCAAAAGCCTTAGTTGCTAAAAGAAATAATTGAATGAATCTTTTGAGTGTGCCAGAACAATATGCTTTCATCCCACTGCAAGTAGAGGAATTGTACTCTATTATTCTTAGTTTAAGGAGATAACTGGAATATCTTTGAAAAGTCTGCGAAGCTGAGGGGAGGATACCTTCTGTGCCTGGCCTATCTGAACCTCAAGGCCACTGGAAGACAAGAAGAACTTAATTAAAAGAAGTACCAGAAAACTACTGAAGAACCTTGCAAATGAAATAGTCATGTAATACATATAGGAGGGGTTGAGTTTTATCTTTTTGTATTATGCGCAGGGGCAGAAAATCAGACTTCTAGATTCTCAGAGGAGAAGGAGCATCTTAAGAGCGAGCTCCTGAGCATCAAGCTATCTTGACCCATTTGACGCGAGTACTTCTTAGGAAGTATACACGTGCTGACATCTTTGTGAATTGATATAGGGGAAACAGACAGGATCCTCAGAGTGTAGTGTAGGGAAAGATAATTCATGCTTTCTTTCCTAATGCATAAGGAGTTGGATTCAGCCTCAAAACTGTGTTTTATTTTAATTCTGGAAAACGTCACATTATGACTTCTGTGCAGAGTTAATTATATGCGTAGAATCGGGTCTGTAGTGATCTTTATGTATCTATATTAGCTGATTCTCAGATGTGTTTGCATTCAATTACTTTTTGCCTTATAATAAAATCCATAAAATGAAATTCGGCGTCTGTGGTCTTTTAAGCATGACTACATTTTAAGTATGATCTTGAAGTGTTTATTCCCCTCAACAACTTTCAGCAGGCAAATAAAAGACCATCAGTGCTAAATTTGGAAGGGAGGACAAGGACTAAATTTAGAGTAATCAAAATTAAGGTATCAGGTTTAAAAGTGGCCGGTATTACTACTAAAAAGTCAAGCTTAGAAGTGCCCTCTAATCACAGTTACAAAGCGAAGCTGAAAAATGTACCCACATTACAGTTATAGAGTGAGGCCTAATTTCATAGTGGCGAAAAACAGAACAAGACAAAAAGCAGAAGGATGTTAACAGTGTAATTAGTCTGGGAAAATTCTGTATTTCTCACGGTGAAATAAACACTACAGATTCTGTGAACAAAACGGATTTGTGCCAATACAAGTATGACAAGAGCACATAGGACGATAAAGAAAAATACCATAAGGTAAGAACATAAAATAGACAAATCCAAAAGTAACAAAAGAAGTCAACATAAGAAACGACAGTGTTAACATGACATAAAGTATATATTGCAACAGTATAAAGCATGCAAGAAGACATCAGTCATTTCTTATCGGATTATAGATCGCAACGTTAGGCAGATCAACACACTGCGAGCTTAGCATTAGTCAACACTGGCCTTGAAGTGGCACACCATGCAACACGTTGAGGCTTTCCATGAGACAACTTCTTTCAATGGAAATATTCTGCATCACTGAAACTTTGGTGTGGATTCGTTTTTTTGGGCCAAAAAGTCAGTCTCGACACTAGTAACGTCTGCTCAGATCCCAAAAGGCAGTAGGAAGGTTGCAGTCTAAGTGGCATTGAAAGAGAAATCCAAGTATATATATATATATATATATATATATATATATATATATATATACACACACACACATACATACATCGGCAGGTACACTAACCATATCAGGGTTCATTAAACAATGAGTGCTTGGAAGCTGCAATAACCGACAGAGCACGTAAGCGTCACGAGAACACAGCACCGCGGAACCACAAGAGCTGCTTCCTGTGCAGAATACACGATTAGCAGCCAGCCGCACACCCCCTAACAGCCCCCGCCGGTGGGGGAGGGAAGGCAGCTCAGATATCCAAGGATATTATTCATCTATAAAAAGAAATGGTTTCGCTCTCTGCCTCGTGCGCAGCAGCACGTTGTGGCGAATGCACTTCTTTTTTGAATGTTCAACTCACACTGTATTCACATTTTCATTACACATAAAAAGCATAGCGTTTGAAAGATTACAGAGCAAAGTCTAAGTACAGGTTGTGCAACAGAATGGGTACGACAAGTATTTCTTCAAGATGAGCCTTTAGCAGCAACTCGAATGGATAGGTCTAGCAGCTCAACGCCCCAAAATAGAATACACAAATTTGGAGTAAAAATGGAAACCGAGCACCACCAAACAAATACCGTGGGGTCTTGGGGCGTCTTTCTGATTCTAAAGGTCACTCTCTTCACTTTAACGCTGCAGCCAAGCATCGTCGTCAAATCAAAGTAAGTCAAACCAGTCGACAGTTTACAGCAACACTTTGCATGCTGAGGCCCGTTGGGAGATCTGTTACAAGTATGTTAGTTGGATGTATACAGCAGCCAATCTTACACCAAAAGCTGCACAGCGGCACGATGCCACTTAAAACAGAACTAGGTGAATGAATGCCGTCCTGTCACCATTTTCAAAGGTGCAAAGCCTGGATCAACACCTTGGATGGTGCAGAACAATAGTTCCACTAAATAAGGGCCTCTGTGGAAAAGTCTACGTCTACTTTGGATTTAAACGTCACCCGAAGACTACATAATATAATTGTTATTCTGGCTTCTTAGATTTATCACAGGTTGATACAAGTGACCTGGCTGGACAGATTGTGTCACCATTTTGTGAGTAAACTTGTATATCTAGTATCCCAATATGAGGAGTAGGGGATCTTAGATAGAACTCCGGAGAGCTTTCCTGAGATGTGTTATGTGGCCTATCCTGCCTAGTCCAGAAAACAGCCTGCTAGTGCCAAATACATTCTAGGCGGCAGGTCTATACATCGGGCTAACCTGTATAGAGGCTGCTGTAATAGCCCTCATCCGCTCAGGGCTAGGTTATGTGTGGGTTAGATGACAGCTTTGGGAAGAGTAAGTTTAACGATATTGTACCCACAACTGTTCCGATGTGGAAGGACACCCTACTGAACCTGGGAAAACGAAATCTACAAGTCCCGGAATCCAAAGGGCCACTGCCTATAAAGCCTAGGGTTATGTGGCCTATTGCCAGCTTTGGCAATGATACATCACTATTAAAAACAATAGCTTAAAAGGCACACCCTTTCTTTATATATGGGAGATTGGGGCGAGGCATTTGTAGATGTAAACAGATACACATTGCATCACACGTTTTTTCGATACATTACGCATTATACATTATTTCACTGGGATCACTTCAAAAGCAATCGGAAAATATAAGCATATTTCCCTAACGGCCTCATTATGTCGAGTGCATGCATTCGAGTATGATCAAACACATATGCAAATGGCATAGGTGAGCATTTTTTTCTTGAAGTTCGGCTGTTCCGTGGTTGCCTACGCAGTTTCAGAGTCCTTCGTATACTGCCCATTTGTTATTTCTTCCTACTGCTATAGAAGTTACTACGGGTTCACCACTTTTTAACTGTTAAGAAAGTATATACGCTAGTATTCGTCCCTGCACTGCCCATCAACCAATTGTCTGCAAAGAACATCAGTGCAACGTGCTCTTATCTGCCTCTGTGCTGTTTTTCTTTAACCAGGCGAGAGCTGGGCGGATCTGGCTTGCCTGGTGGCCTTTATTTTCTTACGCATTTGGAAACGGCAGTACTGTAGCTCAGGGGGCTGGGAGCTCGCCAATAAAAGGTTCTGTTTTAGTCCTTAAAATGTGCAGTCAATACTCGTTGTTTGCCGGTTTCGACTCCTGCAAACTGGCAGCAGGTAATGGTGGCAGGGCATACAACCCTGCAGGGGTGAGAGCTTTGGGCAGCCCTAGGCCATTTCGGTCACACGGGTTGTGGAGCAGCCATGCTCCAGACCAGTGCTGTCACACCAGCCCTAGTGCAGTCCTGTCATACGCCGCAACCGTACTTTGTCACGTGACCTCCGGTGCAGCCGTGCTCCCGCCACGCCAGCTCTGGTGCAGCCCTGGTCCAGTCCTGTCATACCAGCTCTGGTGCAACCCTGCTTCCGGCACGAGAGGTGCAGGCCCCTTCCTTGGTGACACACAAGGATTGGTGCAGTCGTGATACTGTCACAAGAGTTCTCGTGCAGCCCTGCTCCCGGGAGTCAAGCGAGCTCTGGTGCGGCACAGCCTCTGTTACACAAGCTGTCTGAGCTACGCTGACCCAGTCCTCCACGCGAGCTCTGACGCCACCCAGCTGACCTTGGAGCCAGGCTACAATCCTGCCATAGCAGCATTACTGCAGCTCGGCCTTTGCTCCACGAGCTCTGGTGCTGTCGCTGTCTCAGAAGCACGAGAGGCCGTGCTTTTGTGGCAAGAGCTGTGGTGCAGCCCAGCTCCTCGCGCCGCACGAGCTTTGGCGCTCCCCGTATCTGCTACAGAGCAGCAGCGCGCGGCTCAGTCCCGTCACGCGCTCTGGTGCAGCCCGGCTCCGGCAAAACGAGCTCTAGCGCGGCCCTACGCTGGTCATACGAGCTTTTGAGGGGCAGTCCTGCTCCTATCAGCACTTCTCCGGGACTGCCTTGGTGTGTCTCGCATGGGGTCCCCGTGCACTCTGGACGAGCGTGACACTAGCTCTGGTGACCCGTGAAGCCCCCTGCTGCTCGGACAGGGTGCCAGCCGCACTCCCTACGCAGCAAGAATATCCTGCAGCCCGAGCTGCTAAATTCGCTTTACAACCTTTGGGCGGAAACACCAGTAAAACATTGAAAGGGTTAATATGTACGGAATCCAGGGGCTTACGCAGAAACACCTCCTTTGCCGGAAACCGCATCTAGATCCCAAATTAAATAATTAGTTCAACATCCAGGGACACGGGAGTGTTGGGAAACGACATAAATCGCTAACAGGCATATTTGAGCTCTTAGGAAAAAACCTTCGCGTGTGGGGAATAGGGAACTGTGCAAACTTTCACGATCGGGCGGGATTTCTGTCCACGGACATAAAGGCCATTCACAGTCAAGATGCCCTACAGAGGCGCTCCTAGTTCAAGTTACCATTCACCGGGCAGGCAGCAATAGCGCCCCCCACCACCCATGCCCGTGAGCCACTGCCCCCTGCATCCGCAGCACACTGCCCGCACTGTTCCCTAGCCACCGCAGTTCCCCGGCCTCCTGCCACCACTGCATCCGCAGTCTCCCTCACTTCAGCACCCTGTCTGCACAGCTGCCCTACACCTGCGCCCCCCCCCCCTGCACACAGCATCTGCCGTCTGCCACGACATCTCCCCTGCATCAGCAGCGCCCTTCCAAGTCCCGCTCTCCTGCCACCACGGCTGCACTCTATCCTTGTAACCGAAGGCTGACTGCACACTAGTCACACTGTACTTCATCAAGCCTGCACTACGTCCTTGCATCCGTAGCTTTCCGCACCACACCAGAGCAGCCCCCATGTACATGCTGTCTCCCTGCATGTCACACTACAGTCACTGCTACCCTGAATCAGCAAAGCATGCCAGCAGGGCTCCCCTGCATCCTGCCTCCGCTCCTCTTCTGCATCCTTAGCCTTGCTCCCCCGTGCCTGCCGGCTCCCTACACAATACTCCCCCCACGCTCCCCTGCAGCCTTAGCCTCTCGCGCCCCAGCTCTGCTCCCCTGACCGATGGCAGAGGTTGTGGTAACTTAGTAGGCGAGCACTAGGAGCCTGCACGACCGCTGCACTTTAGTATAATGCGGCCACCATTTATTTATTGAATGCATTTTTATATAGCGCGGAATTTACCCAAAGGTGTCCAAGCGCTGTGCAATAGAACCAGTTACGTTACATGAGAGAAATGGTACAAAATAGAACGTTACAAAAATGAACAGGAGACTAGAAGAGGTAGGGTAAAACCCATAGAGGCAATAACACAATATCAAACACAACAATCAATATCCTGCTGCACCGCTGGACACAAGGCTACCAAAGCTACTCCCCGTCCGCAGCGAACCCGGAATCATGCTGGTTCCTCTCCTGTCCCTAACACTGAAACTACACCCCCAGCTGTAGAATATGTAGAATCGTCGCCATAAAAATTGAGATTATTCAAATGAAGAAACCCAACAACGAGGTAATCCAAAATGTAAATGTAAGTTTAATATGAGAAACGCACCCACGACCTCCTGCTTTCAGCTTCAATGCAGGTTCTACAAAGCCATGTCCCAACATTCTCATCATAAGAGTTCTACATTCAACATTCCTTAAATAACATCTAATGATTCAACATTCATTAAAGATAACACCTAAATACACTACCATATATTACACCAGCACATGCCACCCCAGCCTCACTGCACCTCAACACCCTGGTACCATAGCCCGTCTGCACCCTATCACCACAGCCCGTCTGCACCCTATCACCACAGCCCGTCTGCACCTTACCACCACAGTCAGTATGCACAGTTTTTCTCTGCCACAGGAGCTCACATGCAGATCAGTACCCTGCTGCCACTGTTCTCCTGACCACAGATCCCCAGGCACGGGCTGTAGCACCTCATAAGTCTGCCTCACTGCTGCTGTCATGCACTATAAGACAACTCCCACTCTGTCCCCGCCGCTGTCACACCCTGACTTGCCGACACTGCTGCAGCCTTCACAAAGTTATTGAAATACCTGCTCTGGAACCCAGCAGCCCCTGCATCAATTCACCCTTCCATCCTTGTCTCTGGTCGCCCCGTGGGCCCTGGCACCCCTGTTTTGTAGCACCAAGTCTCCCCCTCTCCCTGCCACCACGGCACTTGCCTT
The DNA here is from genome assembly GCF_964263255.1 of Lissotriton vulgaris. NCBI lineage: Eukaryota > Metazoa > Chordata > Amphibia > Caudata > Salamandridae > Lissotriton > Lissotriton vulgaris. Next base: position 166,344,847 of record NC_141699.1, on the reverse strand, counting down.
CCCCTGCACCCGAGCCCAAGGTGAGCACCTGTCAGCTACTTACGAGGAGCGCCCGTGGACTCAGCCTCATGTTCGTCGTCCGTTGCCGATCTTTTCACTGATGCCATTTGTCCATAATTTTAGAAGTTCCGGTCGCATACCAACCAATCCCGCAGCCGAGCGTATTCTAGGAGTCGTATGGGAGTGGGCGGTACTATAAATTTGTAAGGTGACATATGATTGCAGCGTTGGATGCACTCTAGCCAATCCAGTTGCGCCATGCGTAATCTGGAAGTGCTGATTGGTTGTAAAGCCCGCACGTGCTTTTGTCCGGTCCGCCCTCGTTTAGTCGACAGGTGCCGCCCAGCCGCTCGGTGTGGGCGGGGCTTAGTTGAAACTTCATCTGAGGTGAGTTTGTCACTGACCAGGTGGTGACAACCTGTCCCTAGGTGCTGCTGCCACCCTGGACAAGAGGGCGAGGGGCGCAACGTGGAGTAAAGACCCCGGGTGACCAGAGTGAGCGATATAAATATGTATATTTTGCAGATTTATTGATCGCAAACTAAAACCGAAGCGCCTTACATACGCACTAGTTACACAATATACGTTCATTTTTGGTAGGCACGGGGAGATCAAGCGATTTGCCCAAATCACAGCATGTCTAGCCTGGTTCCCCAGTTCCAAAGTCGGCAACTCTGGCATTTACGCCACACCCTGTCCCAATATATTTAGATCTCTTCACTGTTTGTGCCGGTCTGGCAGCCAGATAAAATAGTACATTACACAGGAGACCAGAAAACCTGAAGAGGGCATGCGCATAGCATGTAGCTTGTATAAAGAATACAAGTTAAGACTGGTGTTTAAGAGGGTTATTCCAGGGCACTTCAAAAGTATATTCAACACCATTAATAGGGCAAAAGGCCATCATAGAACACTGTGTAACGTTTACGTTTTTTTTTTTCTGTGAAGGATGATTATGCATGCTGCAACAGACCAGAGGACCAACACTAATCTTAACAGGAGCTCTACCTTCCTGCGGCTGCCACACTCGACAGCTCCTGAAGTGCTGAGCTTCGCGAAGGGAGTGTTGAAGGATATTAACTGGATTGAAGAATAACCGATCAACTTTCCAAAATTTATCCAAGGAGGAACAAAAAGCCCTTGAAGTCCTTGTGGAGTGATGACCTCATTACGAACAAACCAGCTGACAATATCGTTATCGTTATCATGGAGACCACCTCCAACAGGGATGAATGTCTAAGACAAATATCAGTTACAAGTGCATGCTGACCTCTTAAACTGGGCCCCTCGAACAGGCTTCGTGGTACAATTACCACGCAAGTTGGAGAGGCGAAAGATAATGGATTGGTGAACGCCAAGGAGGCCGATTTCCTATTGAACATGGACCATGCCCTACTTCTATGTGTTGCCTAAAATCCACAAAACACAGACCCCACCTTCGGGCCACCCTCTCATTTCCGGGATAGGGTCACTACTGGAACCTATCTCAATTTGTAGATTTCTTTTTAAGACCACTGGTTCAAGAGATGCCAACCTATTTACAAGACACAAGAGATGTCTTACATGTCTTCGAAAATATGGAATTCAACATCCAAACACACTTTTTGGTGTCCTTTGATGTGTAGTCTCTGTATACCTGCATCCCTCAGGACTAAACCTTATCTACTATTGAAGCCTTACTTGCATCCAGCTGGACAGCATCACCCTGGTATACTTCATTATGTGGTGTGCCAAACTTGCAATGACAGATAATTTCTTCCAGTTCGAGGACTCTCTTTACTTACAGGTATCTGGAACTTCGATGGGTAGTGCATTTGCTCCCAGCCTAGCAATCTATACATGCACTCGGTCGACACAGCAACTGTCTTATCCCCAGCTAACCCTTTCCTCAGTATCATCCTCCTCAGGAAGCGTAACATTGATGATATTTTAGTGATTTGGCATAGCCCGGCTGAAACAATATGGTTTTCCACCAGTAGCTTAATTCATGCAACGCCTTCCTGAGATTTACATGTGAATTTATTCAGGAACGGCTCCCATTTCTGGATGTGATGATATATGTGTCAGCAGCACACACTAAACAGAACTTTACAGAAAATAAATGGCCAAAAATGCATTACTAACCTACTCTAGCTTCCACCCCAAGTCTCTCAGAGATAATTTGGGCAATTTGTGGGACTGCAGCGGAATTGCTCTGATATCACCAAATACAGGAGTCATGCAGCCCAACTACAAAAACAATTGCTTATATGCCAATACCCAGAGGCCCTGATACAGAGATCAGCCAAGAGAGCCAGGATCAACAACCGTGATGCTCTGTTTGAGGCTCGACCAGCCAAAGAATTGACAGTTGTGAATTATTTCAGCAGTAAATCAAGTCTCATCCAAAAATGTGTCAACAAAAATTGGAAAATCCTAACTAAAGAAGCATTAACCCTACCCAGACCCATGTTCACTTTCAAATTAAGTACAAACCTCTGTGATAAATTGGGACATACTAGACAACGGACTGCAAACAAGAGTAAACAGGACACCCTCTGGGGCCTCTCTCCAGTCAAAGGTAAGGTCACTTTCCATGTGGTTCATGTAATCTTTGTCCACAGACATCTCCATCTACGCATGTTGACATGGGGACAGACAGACCTTGGGAGCTAAGACAGCATACAAATTGCAACTCAGATCAAATAATCTACCCGATTACTTGCCCATGCAGATTGAAGTATGTTCGCATGACCAAAAGAAAGATCAAAATGTCACTGTGTATCATGGAACACAAGAGTTCTATCCATTGTAGAAAGCAAGTCATAAAATTAACCACACACTTCTTGGACAAAGGGCACAATGCTGAGGAATTGAAATGGACTGTAATAGACAAACCCATAACCCCACAAACTATAACTAATATAGCCAATACCCCTTTAGGATGGAACAACGATGGGTCTTTAGGTTACAAAGTGCAAGTCAATGCCTCAATGATGACATTCCTTGGTTTAGACTAATTCCATCATAGGTCCCATCTCATTACACAACTCAGTGGCAACTTGATACAGCAACTGCCCTATCGTGATGCCTACATTGACAATATACCAGCCTAACATACCACTATGGAAAACGTCTCTCGCCATACTCAACTGTATGGACTAGGTAGGCAATATATTCACCTCCGTCACACCATGGCTCACTACACTAATCTATTTATTTACTTTATAGTTTTATTGAGCGCGAACAAGACCCGTGAGGGTATCAGAGCGCTTTACAGTATTTAGGGTGGTTTACAAAGCGTTGGAAAGGGAGGGATCAATTGGGTAAAATTGGGGATGCGTGATGCAAGAAAACACACAGTCTAAAGTCCCGGCTACATCTGGGAAAAAAATTAAAACAGGTAGATACATTGTACAAGAAGGCACATAGTCTCAACTCTTGGGGGGATGCCCAAGAGTGCAGGAATAGGTATCGGCCATAGAATGATAATAATGTAACGTGTTCATTAAACGAGGTATTTACCCATTAAGAAGGTTTTGGTCTCCTACTTAAAGTGTGCCAAGGACGGAAGTCTTCTGATGGCGGGTGGAAGAGAGTTCCAAATCCTTGGCGCAGCCTAAGTGAAGGTGCGGTTGTAGTTCTTTTTTTCCGGAAGCGTGCTGGTTGCAGCAGTAGGTCTTTGGCAGATGAGGAGTTTCTGGGTCCTCCTGATATCATGAGTTTTTGTACGAGAAATGTAGGGGAGGGAAGGTCTAGGAGGATTAAGAGACAGGTTTTCCCTTGGTCGAGGGCTTGGAGAGCGTCATCTACAATGTGGAGGAGGGTGGTTTCCGTGCAGTGTCCTGATCTGAACCCGGATTGGAAGTCATCTAACAGGTGAAATTTGTTGATGTGTAGGCTCAGTTGCTGTTGCACACATTTTTCCGGGAACTTTGGCTAGGACTGGGATGTTAGATATGGGTCTATAGTTCTCATGGAAGCAGGTTCCAGCGTGTTTTTTTTAGGATGGGGACAACTTGGCCAGCCTTGAGCGAATCAGGAATTGAGCCCTGTAGGAGGGAGGCGTTGATTATTGAGGTCCAGGAAGGGATGATAGCCTGATAGGCTGAAGCTATGCAGTTAGATGGGAGATGATCCTTGAAGTGATTGTTCGAGTTTAAGGAGGCAAGAATTTTCGAGCTAGAGTGTTTGTCATAGATTTTAAAATTGGACCAGTGCGTTAGGTTTTTGGGTGAGGTTTGGGAGGACAATGCGGAGAGAAGAGGTAGAGCTGGTAGATTTTGATTTTGGTGGTGAGTTACGGATTTGAGTTAGTTACCTAGAAGAAGGAAGAGAATTCCTTGCTTGTTATTAGGGATTTAGGTGTTTCTTTGAAGGTATTCACTAGTTTGTTGAATTGGTGTTTGACCAAGTCGAACAGCTTGCGAGGTCGATTTTTGGTGTTCTCCAGTTCAGTTCTGAAGAATTCTTTTTTTGAGTTGTGGATTTTCTTATTGTAGGCATTTCTGGCCTGGCGGAGAAGGTTTAGATGTGCTGCTGAAGGGTGTTGTTTCCAGTTACGTTCAGTCTGTCGAAGGGATCTCCTCTCCTTGTTGAGGGATCCGCTGAACCAGGGATTTCTGTCTTTGATCTGGGTTCATTTTAGTGGTGCCAGGTCGTCGAGAATGTCGGATATGGTTGAGGAGTAATGATCCGCTAGGTTGTCGACCGAAGTGCAATGGGGGGGGGGGGTCGGTCTCACAACGCTCTGCCAGTTTGTCATGATCGAGGTTCTTGGTGTCTCTAACGCATCGTTTGGGAATCACGGGTTGAGGTGTCCATGTCTTGTGAGTGCTGGGCAGGAGGAAGGTGATGGCGTGGTGGTCAGACCAATCAAATGTAGGGGAGTTGTTATAAAGAACTTTGTGAGTAATGCTAGCCAGTTTAAATTGGATTCTGGTCTCTAGGGGAAGCCAGTTCAGCGCTTTGAGGTGGGGAGTGATCTGGTTGAATTTCTTTGAGCCGGTTAGTAGTCTGGCGGCGGTGTTGAGGCAGACTTTCAATGGGGTCAGAGATTTCTTGGGGAGCCCTGCAAGAGTAGAGCATCCATATTCCAATCTGGAAATGACTAGTGCTGTTTTAAGGTCGAACACATCGAGGAAGGGTTTTAGGTTTCTTGGGTAGCTCAGGTGGAATCTAGCCGTTTTGGCCATCGAGTTTATATGGCCACGCATGTTCAGGCTGCTGTCCTGAGTTATTCCAAGGGATTTCGCCAAGTCAACTATGGTAGGAGGGCAGTTTAGTGCTGAGATGGTCTTGATCCATTCCTAGATGTCTGGATTGGGTTTGGGTGGGGAGATCAGAAGAAATTGAGACCCACGGGAGATGCGCGCAGTGTATAAACACAGTCGCAAGTTACCATTGACTTATAATGGAGAACGAAGAAGTTACAAAGTTACTGTTTAAGGACACTTCCGAATGGACTACGGTAAAACCCCTTTAGACTAGGACACTTCGAGAGTCAAGACCCACGGGAGCACCAGAGTACTACGTGTTACCTCACCCAGGGAAGCCGGGTGCATAGGTGTCTTTTCGTGTCGGATTTCGTCGTCGTTTTCTATGGAGATCTGCAAAGAAGTGCTGCAGGCGACCAGAGGAAAAGTGTCCGTGTGGATCCAAGGGTGGATCGGTGAAGTGAAGAACCTGAAAGCAGAGGGGACACATTCTTGGTCACTAGCCAGTGGCCAGGAAGGAACCAAGAAGGAATCAGGCGATGTCGCGCTGATCTCAGGTGAATAGGTGAAGCTCGTCTCTGCAGCAAGGAGGACCAGAAGGTGTCGACGACAACCAGGAGCTGGATTCGAGCTGTCCCACGAAGGATCTAGTTGACTGCGGTGTCGGTATCCAGACTGGACCCAACAAGCCTTGGCAAACGCAATACACGCAGGAAGTGAAGATGGGCTTTGGGTCAGACCAGCAAGGTCTGAAGAGCTTCTCCTTTGCAGGGAAGCTGGAGCAAGCCTCGAGCAACCAGGAAAGTAGTTTGGTTTTAAAGGTTTGTCTTCAGGGGGCTCACTAGCCAGCGGTCTAGCAACCAGGAAGACGCTTTGAGCTAAAATGCAAGAGCGGGCCCCACGTGGCACACGTGGAGTGTGGAGGGCTGAGCTTCGATGCAAATAGCGCTCGGGTCTGGGGCTTCTCGTACCCCAATGCACAACTGCGAGGGTGCCTCGGTAGTCGAGCTGTTAGCAAAATGCAGGATGTCCAGGGTGTCCGGTCCCACGTCTCTCGTGTCTGCCACGGGTCTCAGCTTTGCTGTGGATGTGGGTCGGAGTTAGAGAAGTCTGGAAGTCCAGTTCCTGTGTCGCTGAGTCTTCAGGTTCTGGCGGGAGCATCGACAAAGCAGACCAGCAAGTTACTGGTGGTGCCTGTTTGCACAGGGTGGTCACTCCTTGACCACAAGGGAGATGTATTCAGTCTTCTAGTCAAAATAGAACATCGAAGGTCCAAGAGTTCTGATCAAAGTTTCGATCCAGGTTAATCTAAAGTCCTGGGGACACAGCTGCTATCTTTATACTGATTTTAGGGGCTGAATTACCTGCTAGGTCCCTCCTATGGGTGGACCTGTAACGGGGGTGGTTACACCCCTTTCCCTTTGTCCAGTTTCGGGCCAGAGCGGGGCTGAAGTGCCCCAGTAACTAGTTTGAACCGGGTTATGCATGGAGCACCTTGTGTGCCCGAGGCAGTGAATCAAAAAGCATCTGCTGATGTAGCCCTCCCTGTCCCAATACACATCTGCATGTCTGGGGAGGTGCTGGCACCTCCCTGGACAGGAAACCTATTGTCCAGGCCTCCCCTGCCGGACTTTCGTCCAGCAGCACAATGTCAGACTTGTGTCTGTTGCAGCAGCATCCATTTTGTGATGCTGGGGCTCTGTTTAACTTTAACTGCGTAAAGCAGTAACCTACATGTCTTTTCCCTCTAGAAGGGTGGAATGCTACCCCGCCGCCAGAATTGGCGGGGGGGGGGTAGTATTCCAAAGTGTTTAACACCTTACACGACATGTTTTGATAAAGGCAAACCAAAGTTAGCATTAACCGCGAGGATTATAATGCACTTAAGAGTATATTGTATGGCTATATCATAGAACAGCTATAATGTGATGGTTCCAAAAGCTGCAGAGGGGCTCAGCTTATGCTAGGGCACCCTCTCACATAAAACCAAGTACTCTGCCTCCAGGTTTGTCGAGGCCTACCATAGGAGTGACCTATAGGTGCATATGTGTCTATATATAAAGGTAGATATATAGATATACTATATCTAGGTAAGGGGTGATTACACCACCTTACCCAAGCTGAGTGATCAGCCTGTGGGGTCAGTTTGGATGGCCAGCCAGGGGTGGCATAATACATGCTGCAGACCCTGGTAGGCCTTGGAGGCACCTATACCCTGGGTACCTATGGTACACTATACAGGGACTCACATAGGTTACCCAATACCCAATCAGGTGTGTACCTAAAGTACATGGTATTCATTTAGAGAGAGAACAGCTGGACTGTCTGTCTGATTAGCAGGCCCACAGCCACAATAAAGTCGAAAAACCAGAAAATCACAGCAAAAAGTGGGGGTGACCATAGGAAGCAGACCATACTCTCCTACAGTCGGCGTACATAAGGTAAGTGATATTGCTGGCACGTAGAACTTCGATGAGAGGTTCAAGGTAAAGGTTGAAGAGGGTAGGGGAGAGGGTTGATCCTTGGGGGACTCCAATCGTAACCGGAGAGGGGGCGGATAGATTACCTTTGATGAGGACACTTTGAGAGTGGTTTTGGAGGAAGAATCTAAACCATTCAAGCACAGTGCCATCCAACCCCATCCTGAGTTTGAGGCGTTCAAGGAGAAATTGATGGTTAACCATTCCGAAGGCAGAGGAAAGGTCTAGGAGGATTAGGAGACAGGTTGTACCTTGGTCGAGGGCTTGGAGAGCGTCATCTGTGGAGGAGGGTGGTTTCCGTGCTGTGTCCCGATCTGAACCCGGATTGGAAATCATCTAACAGGTGAAATGTGTTGATGTGTAGGCTCAGTTGCTGTTGCACACATTTTTCCATAACTTTGGTTAGGAGTGGGATGTTAGTTATGGGTCTATTGTTCTCAGCGGAAGCAGGTTCCAGCGTGGGTTATTTTAGGATGGGGACAATTTGGCCAGCCTTGAGCGAATCAGGAATTGAGCCCTGTAGGAGGGAGGCGTTGATTATTGAGGTCCAGGAAGGGATGATAGCCTGATAAGCGGCAGCTAGGCAGTTAGATGGGAGAGGATCATTGAAGTGATTGTTCGGGTTTAAGGAGGCAAGAATTTTGGAGATAGAGTGTTCGTCATAGATTTTAAAATTGGACCAGTTCTAGGTTTTTGGGTGAGGTTTGGGAGGACAATGCGGAGAGAAGAGGTAGAGCTGGTAGATTTTAATTTTGGTGTTGAGTTGCAGATTTGAGTTTGTTACCTAGGGCAGATATTTTGTTGCAGAAGAAGGAAGAGAATTCCTCACTTGTTATTAGGGGTTTACGTGTTTCTTTGGAGGTTTTGCTAGTTTGTTGAATTGGTGTTTGACCAAGTCGAACAGCTTGCAAGGGCGATTTTTGGCGTTTTCCAGTTCAGTTCTGAAGAATTCTTTTTTTGAGTTGAGGATTTTCTTATTGTAGGCATTTCTGGCCTGGCGAGACGTTTTAGATGTGCTGCAGAAGGGTGTTGTTTCCAGTTATGATCAGTCTGTCGAAGGGATCTCCTCTACTTGTTGAGGGATCCGCTGAACCAGGTATTTCTGTCTTTGATCTGGGTTCTGTTTAATTTTAGGGGTGCCAGGTCATCGAGAATGTTGGATATGGTTGAGAGTAATGATCCGCTAGGTTGTCGATCGAATTGCACTGGGGGGGGGGGGGGGGGGGGGGGGGTCCGTCTCACAATGCGCTGCCAGTTTCTTGTGATCAAGGTTCTTGGTGTCTCTAACGCATCATTTGGGAATCACGGGTTGAGGTGTCCATGTCTTGTGGGTGTGGGCAGGAGAAAGGTGATGGCATGGTGATCAGACCAATCACACGGGTCAATAGAGATAAGTATGACCGCTGATTCTTTAGCAATGATCCAGTCTATGGTGGCGTCTTCCAAATGAGTAGGGAGGGAGCAGGCTTGGGTAAGTGCTTGATCGGCCGAGAAGTCTCTAATGGTATTGACCTGAGGATCCTTAGGATCGTTCCAATGCAAGTTGAAGTCGCCAAGGAAAATGTCATTAGAGTTTGGAGAAACCTTGGCTGTGATGATTTCCACGAGGAGGTCCGTAAATGTGTCATTCTAGCCTGGGGGGTGGTAAAATATGTGAAGTTTGCACAGTTGTGAAGTGTTGTTGGAGATGGCGAGTGCGAGGTATTCGCAGAAATCTTTAGGATTCACCGGCAGTTCAGTAACAAGGAGGTTAGAGCGGTAGATGCAGGCAATGCCACCACCTTTTTTCTTTGAATGCCTGTCCATCCTTACGATGTTATAATTGGGTGGGACTAAGAGGTCTAGGTAGGGAGATGGGGATTCCTTGAGCCAAGATTCAGTCAAAACCGCCAGGTCAGATTTATGTCTCAGGACGAGATCAGCGACATCAGATGCATGTATTACAGCTGACCGGCAGTTTATTTGGAGGCCGGCTAGGGAGGGGCAGGAGTGAGTGTCAAGGATAGAATCAGAGATGGGAACTCTAGACAGGTTTCTATTTACCCCCCCTCTGATGCGGAGGGTAGCAGATCTGTTAGTGTTGGATGCAATTGTGTCAATAGGGAGTTCTTCCCTCAGGTCTGAGGGGCATGTGGTGGTCAAGGCAGAGTCGTAACCACTGAGGAGGTCAGCCACTTCTTCCTCCGAGAGTTCTGAGGGATTAAGCATACCAAGGGTGGGTTTGTAGGTATGGAGGAGAGCAAGAATTTCCTCCTCTTAGAGGTGGCAGTGTGGCTTGCAGGGGCATAGGTGTCTCAGGGAAATTGGTAGTCACAGGGCGTTAGTCAAGTCACAGGCCATTAGTCCAAACATTTGTAATTACCAGTGTTAGAAATGGGGGTCTCTAGTTGGCAACGGTTTGCACCTTTGTCCAAGTAGGGACCCTCTTTCCTACTCAGGGTAAGGGGATACACTTCTAAAAGAAACCCTGCTCACCCCCTTTGGAGCTTGGCACAAGCAGACAGGCTCATCTCAGAGGCAGTGTGTAAAGCATTTGTGCACACATATAGTAATACAATGAAAACACTACAAATTGGACACCCCACCAGTTTAGAAAAATAAGTAATCTTTATCTAAACCAAACAAGATCAAAATGACAAAAATCCACAATACAGTAATCAAAATATAAATATGACTTTTAAAAGGTTGAAACAGTTTTGTCTATAGCAAATTATAATTGCAACACTGCCACAGGGAAGGTGATGTGTCGGTTCCTTTCGACCAGGGAAGGTAATACGTTGGTGTCTTACTCCAGTGGAGGTGATGCGTTGGTGCCTTACTGCCACACAGGGGCGGTGATACATTGGTTTTTTACTGTGCAGAGAGGTGATTTGTTGGTTTCTTAGTGCAGCACCAGCGTTCTTGCAGACTTGGCACACAGGTGTGATGCGTAACGATCAGGGATGAGTCGGTTCTCGATGCAGTAGCAGCTATTTCGCTACGTTGGTCTCTCCAGCCGCGTCCCACGATGTGTTGGTTCTTGCAGGCACACTGCAGAGCCTGCATCTGAATCAGTGCTGTGATCTCGGACTTGGAGATCGGTGCATGGGATTCGGCGTGCAGCGATTTTTTCCAGCTGCAGGCAGATGCTGCGCCGGTTTCTTTGGCAATGCATCAGAAACAGGTGCGCATGTGTCTCACGTCTAGAAGTTGCGTTTCTTTTCCAGCCCCCAACAACAGGAACAGGCTCCAGAGGCCCAATATAGCAACAGGCACCTCTTGGCAGGTCTGAACTCCCAGCAAGAGAATTCAAGGGAGCAGGAGTCACAGTACACAGCAAGAGTTTTTATCCTCTCCTTGGGAAAAACAGCCACTGCAGGCCAACCCCAGACAGCACACAGCAAAGGGGCAGTACTTCTTCAGTTTCTCCAGTTTGTCTCCTAAATAAATGGTATTGTCATTTACAATGGCAATAGGTGAGCATTAGAGAGTACTAGAGAGTATTCGCGGACACAGAGCCGCGCACACAGAGAGAGCCACGCACACAGACAGAGAGCCAGGCACACAGACACACAGACAGAGCCACTCAAACACACACACAGAGCCACTCACACACACACACAGAGCCACTCACACACACAGAGCCACTCACATACACAGAGCCACTCACACACACAGAGCCACTCACACACACAGCCACTCACACACACAGAGAGCCACACACACACACACAGAGCGCCACACACACGGACAGAGCCACTCACGCACACAGACAGAGCCACTCACACACACAGACAGAGCCACTCACACACACAGACAGAGCCACTCACACACACAGACAGAGCCACTCACACACACAGACAGAGCCACGCACACACACAGACAGAGCCACTCAAACACACAGACAGAGCCACTCACACACACAGACAGAGCCACTCACAGTGCTGCTCACTTTTCAGCAATATCGTCCAACATACCCTGCCTTTACCTATCATTTGTATCACAGGAATGCTCACAACAATTTACAACTCCTCAATTTTCAAAAAGGTACAGCTTTCTACTTTTGAATAAAAGGTCTGTGGTAAAGAAAGCGCCCACCCTGAATCAGAATGACGACTCCCTTTGATGCATCACAGCAAAACCAGTCCTGTCCTTTTCTGAGAATCACAGGCATATCACACTCCTTGGCATTACCACCCTCTGCAGAATCAAGGAAAAAGCTTGTAGCAGCACATTTTTAAGTGAAACAATAAGGGAACCCTGGGCTCTCTAGAGAAGGCATGTTTGGCGTCTCTGACTCTTAGGGGCCAATTGTATGGGGGAACTACTGATTGTGTCCGAGAAAAGGCCTGGTGATCAGATATGGTGGACTACCAAATGAGAGAAAAGTAGAGCATCAACACACTCATTTGAAGGTCTAATGTTGGACTGAGATGACGATCCCACCAGCAAATGTTGTGTTATCTATTTTTCCTATGGGAGATCTTGCTGTTTTCTTATTTTATCTCTGAAACCAATAAAATATGTTAAAAAAATGAGTGAACTGATATACACAACTTGCATGAATGATCCCAACCAGTGAGGCTTTACGATGTCCCATTAGTACTCTGTAATTGAGATTTCAATTTATGAAGCAGTTTTCCAGCTGTACATATTGCTATACATACATATGGACAATCCATTTAGTTACATCATCTCTATTCCGAAGGCAACATACACACATGGGAAAAAAGCATGGGCACCTGGGAAACATACTACACAAAGTAAATTAGGGGTGAAAAAACAGCATCTCCCTGAAGCATCAGATCCAATGCACTATTTAGGGCAGATCTGCAATAACTGTCTCACCTCGTTATGTTTCCCATTTTTAGTAATACTGCTTCCCTGCAAAATCATCTTCTCCAGGACCACGAGAAGATGCAAGGCTTTCTCAGTTTGATGAGTCAGCAGATACAGCTCCACCAAGAGGAAGCAGACATCCTGCGCAAACTTCTCTGACACGGTTAGCGGGAGGGGGGGCGGGAAAGGAGACACGGACAGCGGGAGGGTGGGGGAAGGAGACACGGACAGCGGGGGCGGGAAAGGAGACACTGACAGCGGGAAAGGAGGCACGGACAGGGGGGGGGGGGTGGCCGGAAAGGAGACACGGACAGCGGGGGGGTGGCTGGAAAGGAGACACAGACAGCAGGAGGGGGGGGCGGGAAAGGAGACACAGACAGTGGGAGGGGGGCGGGAAAGGAGACACGGACAGCGGGAGGGGGGGAGGTGGAAAGGAGACACGGACAATGGGGGGTGGCGGGAAAGGAGACACGGCTAGCGGCACACACACATCATACATAAAGAGAGATGCCTCAAGCCCGTGATCAGAGACAGATGAGGCGAGCCTCGGCCATGAAGGTTTCAGTCTAAGGCTCGTTTTTTTTCCTCTACCATGCGCTCATACTAAAAGCGTGCATCTTTAGAGCACGCTACTTACCCGCAAGCACCCACGTTGTGCCTACTTTACTTCACCTCAGCTGTGCGCCCATCCTGCCTGCAAAGAAAGGCCCCTCAGCAAAACGCCCGGGTTGCAATCTCGGCTCAGCAGCGGGCCGTCGCCGCGGTGACGTGGGCAGCTTGAGTCGCGGGAGGAGGGCGGGAACAAACACGGACAGCGGGAGGGGGGCGGGAAAAAGACACGGCGGGGAAGAATACAACGGCCGACCTAATCAGCGGGAGGAGGGCGGAAACAAAGACGGACAGCGGGAGGGGGGCGGGAAAAAGACAGCGGGAAACGAGGACAGCAGCCTACCTCATCTTAAGGAGACTTAAAATGGCGGCCACAAGCTTTTGAAATTTTTCGGAATTGGGGGCGTGGTTTTGCTGTGCTGAGTGACTGACGACGTCACTGTCTAAAGAACAGCAAAACTTACGCCCCCAAATCCGAAAAGGACGGAGCTACATCGGAGTTACGGATCTCTCCTCCAATGGCTGGCCTCCGTTTAGGAAGCCAGCCAATGGAGGAGAGACGGGGCAGGGAGGCGGGACCTACAGCGCTACTAAGAGTCATTAAATCTCCGGCCACAGACTGCGCAAGCGCAGCCTTTAGGCCTTCGACCTAAAAAACGATGTGGGCGACTACCTGGCGCCCTCTAGTGGAAGCAGCTGCTGTGAAAAAACCTAGACTTACTAATGCCAGTCTCAATACTCTCACTACCTAAAAAGCTGTTAAAACTAAACCATCTGCATGTAGATAAACTTGTCCTGAAAAATCACTTGCTATCGGATCAAAATCGAACCATCTTGAAACTGGGCAACATAGAATGTCAGCAGCCCTTGAAAAATCAACTCTTGTCCCCTTCCCAATTGGTCTTACTCCTCATTAGCCAAATCCACACCTCATCTTTAGACACCACAACCTGCTTTCTCAGGAAACCCCCTCTTCCCTTTAATCCCAACAACTCAGAAGCCCTAAAGCGCCAAAATATAACCAAACCATGCACAAAGAAAACGCCACATGCTAATCTGAACAACAAATAGATGGCAACTTGTCCAAGATGCTACCCAACCACAATTCAATATAATACATTTGTAAAGCACTCTTCTACCTAAAAAAGGTGTCCCGGTACTAACGAGAATGAGTTCCACAACTTTCAGATACAGAAACCGACTTAGGAAAGTGTCTTTGCAGAGTCAAAAAGAAATGTTGTGAGCATTTTTCTAAAAACCATTACAGAGTTAGGGCATTCTACAATTTGGCTATATGATATGAAAAGGACTGGCCACCTTTTCTGGATCTGGCATACGAGGGATTTGAAACAGCTTAAAGTTGGTTGGATCAGGGACCGCACATAGGAGGCTCGTTAGAAACGGCGTCTCAGGTAAAGAGGTCCCTGAAGTGATAAAGCTTGAAAGCAAAGGTGAGGGCCTTGAGCTGGATCCTAACTTTAATCAGTAACCGGTGTAGCTGATGCAAGTGATTAGAGATAGATCGCCAAGGAGGGAGTTTAAGGATCAAACGAGCAGCAGCATTTTGAAAGATCTGAAGACACTGAATAAGAAAGGAAGGAAGCCCGAGATACTAACTATTTAAATAGTCCAGTTTAGAGGTAATCAAGGTGTGTACAATGGTATTCTGCTGTTCTACAGGAATGAAATACATCATACGCTCAATGATCTCAGAGTCAAGAAACAAGAACTAGATAGCGATTTAATCTGAGATTCAAAGGTGAGCTCAGCATCAAATTAACCCCCCAAGGGGGATTACCCATCTCAGATGGCCACCAGTGATTGGATTCAGGTCTTAGCTTAGTACCAAGGAAGGGAATCTCAGTCTTATCTGAGTTTATCTTCAAGAAGTTGGTATTCATCCATTCGAAGACAGATCTGAGACAGGATTTAAAAGTGCTCTGCGGTGAAGGGGCATTTCCATAAAAGGCCAATAGCAGCTGAGTATCGTCAGCGCACAAGACTATTTTTTACTCCTAAACACTCCACAAGGTTGGCCAAAGGTGACATACAAATGTTAAAATGGGTAAGGCTAAGAGCCAAACTCTGTGGAATGTCGCAGGATAATTGCCTTGCTGCAGACGTAAAGGGTGGAAGAAAAAACACTTATGTGTGGTTGCTGAGAAAGGACTTAAGCCAAGATAAGGCATGGTCAGTGATGCCCATGGCTTTCGGTCTCCTAAGAAGAATAGCATGAGAGACCATGTCATACGCTGGCAAAGGATCCAGCAGCATTAGCATAATTGGGAGTTTTGATCAAGGTTGACCTTGATATGTTCCGAGACCTCAAGAAGAGCAGTCTCAGCACTATAATTATGACGAAAACCTAATAGTGAATCATATAGGAGAAGGTTTTCCTCCAGAAAATGAGTTAGCTGTCTAATTATATTTTTTCTATCAGTTTTGCCATTGTTGGCAGAAGAGAGATGGGCCTAAAATTGCTCAAAATATTTGGGTCAAAGGAAGGCTTCTTAAGTAAAGGAAGAAGCAGAGCCTGCTTCCATCCTGACAGGACCCTTGTCTGAGCAAGGGATTTATTGAGAAAATTGTTCATCAGAAGGTTTACCACTGATAATGTCTTTTTAAGAATAGTCGGGGCATGGATCAAGTGGCGATCCTGACTTACAATTAATCAGGTCATTGGAAGATGTTTTAACAGAAAGATGAGAGGCAATACAATCTTTCTGGGATGTTTCAATTTTCAGTAATAATTCATTCACTGAGTTCTTGTCATGATGACTCTTTGGACGTGGGACTCACCCAGTACATACTTCAACGAACAATGGACTTGGAAATGCTGGAACCTATGTGAATTACTAGGTTTGATTTATATTGTAACTTATTAACCTAAGATATTTTGGGGAACACATGATGAACTATCAAACTCCACGAGGGAGCAAGGAACAGCATAAGTGCAGTTTAATGCTGGCGTTTCCATCTGGACTTTGGGATAGTGCTTACTCAGTACATTGCCCTAAAGAAGCCCTTTGTAGGGCAAAATGCATTGCCTGTGCCTATTTGTCAATGAGGTTTACGAAATAAAGAATCTTTCTGCGTACACAAGAACACAGTGAATGAACTATTATTGAACATTGAAACATCCAGAAAAGATTGTGTTGCCTCTCATCTTTCTGTTAAAACTGTATTTAATTTATGACCATGTGGCAGCCGGTTTTTTGAGGTGGGCAATAAACGTGTTGTGATACATGAGTAACTAGAATAGGTGGTGCAGTTTTTTGAGCCTTGCTGCCTTTCTCTTCCCTGAATAATTGGCAGATGTTTCCAGGGAAATAGGAGAAAAACAAGACAGAAGTGGAGTAGAAGGAGGGGGAGAAAACTAAAAACCTAAAGAGGCAGAGTGAAGCTAAGGAAAAGAATCATGAATAAGCTAAATTATGTTATGAAAGAAACCAAAACAGAGAGTTCTTCACAAAGATCCTTTGAAGGAATAGGCATATTTTTGGTCGCCCGTGGAGAGAGAAAGGATTTAACTACCGTAAGCAATTCTTTTGGGGAATTATCTGCCTCAGAGATTGGCAAGGCATTAAAAGCTTTACAAGCCATATAAACAGCTTTATGATATTTCTTAAGAGCCGCCTAATAAGTTACCTTGGCTTTTGCATCATAATTAGTTCTCCAGCTTCTCCCAGCTAGACTTAAGTAGTTTTAAAGAGTCGGAGAACCGGTGTGGAAAGGTTTAAGTCTCTTAGCAGAGTACACTTTCTTAGGTGCAATAGTGTTGATAGCCTTCTCTGTCCAACCATTGAAGAGCGCAGCATCGTGCTCTAACATTCCAGTCTGATTAAAAGTGACAGAGTGTAAGGCATCAGCCAGAAGTAGGTCATTGACTTTGTGCCAAGGTTTGGACATCTTTTTCATTGTGCAGGGAAGGACACACAGAATGGGTTTAAAATGGCAAAAGGAATTAAAACATGACCCAACCATATAAGATTAATCACTGGGAGTGATTTAATCTGAAGAGGCCTGGCCAGAATAAGATCCAGGGTATGACCTGCTGTATGAGTGGGTCCTTTAACAAGTTGTAACTGGTTGAAACATTCCAAAGTGCCCAAAAAGTGTTGTTCCAATCTGTTGTTAGTGTAATCAACATGGAGATTAAAATCTCCAAGCACCATATAATTAGTGTGCAATGGATTGAGTTGACCTAATGTCTCAGAGAGAAATTGGAAAAAAGAAGTAGATCCAGCAGTGGGAAAGTAGATAAACGCACCAGAGACAGAAAAAGGTGGCTGGGAGGGTCATGTTAAACACCATGCCTTCCATTTTGTTAATGTTGTTGAGCTTGGAGATAGAGCATGGAGTGGATGAATGGTGTATAATTGCAATACCGCCTCCAATTTTATTATCTCAATCCAGATGTTTGAAGGAGAAAACTGCCCTAAATGATCCCTTTTTTGAGATTTAGGAAGCTCCCAGACAACCGCCGAAGGTAAAGGTCCCAAGAAATTGTGTGAGAGGGACAAGATTTGGTCAAACAATAGGGCAGTAAGCTACCGTTAGAGCAAGTAAAACAAGTGTCCTAACAAGCATCATAAGGGGATTCCACATGACTACATTGTGCTGGTGTAGTGCCCACAATTCCCTATTGGTATACTTAACAGAAGCTGCAGAGTGGGAGGACTCCCGGGCAGCATGGCTGGCGCCGGCCGCTATCCGGATGTGGATGAGCACAGATGGGCTTGCCTTAGGTGCGACTTTGGCACACCAGCGGAGCGCCTGCTGCCATGCCCACTGCCCGTCTGTTGCATGAGTCTATTGAAATAGCCAAGGTGGAGGGAAAGACTAGAGTGCAGCGGTACATATCTTGCTCTAAAGAGAATATTGAATTTTAGACAGCTCAACAGAATGATCCTTTGAAGACCTTAAAACTGTCTCATCGTTTGCTTTCTGGGGATTCATCAATGCCACCACTAGGTGGTTGTCCATATTAAATGCAACTTTTAAGTTGGCTAAAAGTTTTCCCACAAAACCATCGGCACCACTAAAGGGAACATTTCCTAAAATGCAGTACTACTCTTCTTTGCCAACCAATCCTCTGTCCATGACTCCGCAACCAAATGTCCTTCCCAAAAGTGACAGAAACCATAAGCACAAGCTGCATCAGAAAAAATCTGAACCTGGCACAGCCATTGTTTCTAAAGTGACATCATGGTCACACCATTAAATTCTCTCAAAAAAGTGATCCAGATATACAGGTCTTCTATCAAACCTGCTTGGAACATTACTGTATGGTGTAATGTTGCAACTGCCACTGAAAAAACAAGCCACCTACTAAAAGCTCTTCCTGCTCTAACCACTCTGCATGAACAAGTTCAAATGTTCCAGCAGACCATGTCACTTTCCCAAATCCAGTTTCTGCGAAACAACCAATTCTTCCAACAAGTGTACTAAAACCTGCACTTTTTCCTGTGGCATTCAAACCTCCATGTTGAAAGACTCAAATTTGGGACTCAAAAAATTCAAAGCAGGAAGAGGGCCTGCTGTTTTTCTGGAGTCAAAGGCACTTCACTCTCCACCATTGGCACCTGAAAAACTTCAAGATCTTTTCTGCACCCTCCAGAATGTCCTTTGCCCAAAAAAGAAAATCATCAAAGTAATGGGTAACCTTATGAAATCTGTATCTAAACTGGAAAAAAGACCAAAAACAAGCTAAACAGGTCAAGTAATGAACATGAGACTGAACATCCTGTCAACGTAGAAACCTCAGTCGAACTGCAACATCAAAACTGAAAAATCCTCTGGATGAAGTGGTAGAAGCTGTAACACAGATTTGATATTTGACTTGGCTATTTCCGCTCCCTTTCCACAATCTCGTACCAATGTATTTGTGTCACTAATTGATGCATATTTCATACCTGCCTCCTCTCTGGCTATAAAATCAATAATAGACTCACCTTCTGGCCAGGACAGATTATGTACAAGACTAAACTCACCTTGTTCATTTGGCACAAAACCCAACTAGGAAATCTTAATATTTTCCATAGGCCACTCATCAAATGACCCCACAGTTCTACCTTCCCTCAGTTCCTTTAATAGTTTCTCCTTGACCAACCCCAAATTAGTGTCCGCTGATTTCAAACTATTGGCCCATCTTTGTAACTACAGACCTTGATAACAACATGAAACCGTCTTGAAATCCCCAAAACAGTGGTTTAGCTTCGATCTTGTGTGGACAAAAACACAGCCAGTATCTCAGTACTTCAAACTTAATTGAAATAGGCCCTTTTCCCCCCAATATTCGGCTGGTTCCTCCCTCTGTATTGTCCCTCTTGACAGCCGCAAGAGAAGTATGCCATACATTGCATAAAGGGATGCTAACCCCTCCACCGCAAATTGAACTGTTGTGCAGAAATTCAATTCACACTGGGATCTTATGCAATTCCCTCTATTAAAGGACCTTTAGGGTCCATTCTGTGGAAATTGTCCACTTTCTGCATTACCCAACCCAAACTGGGGGGGGTTCCCTGGAAAGGCTTATTCTGTAACAGTAAACTGCTTACGGTGTGAACCAAGAATACTGGACTAGCAGGAGTCATCCACTATATTCAGAATTCATTGTCAACATACCATTCCTTTTCCGGGTTTACAGCTAAACGCACTCTAAAGTCTTATCGTAACCATGCAAAAACACCATAATCTATGTGAGTCTTCCGAACCACAGACATATATTTAAAAAGTATGACGCATCGCTCTGAATGGCATTCGCAGTAAACACTTACATAAATTAAATAGGCAGAACTCCAGTTTTCAATTGTTGGGGTAACCCTGGCCCGTCATGCCAACTCCCATTCTTCCTTCTTTGAACCTTCATTTGCCTGAATTTTCCTGCGTTACAGGCTAAATACATCCACAGATTCTCTTTTCCAGAATATTTTCCCTTTGTCGTCTGCTTCAAACGCGCCCCAAAGGCATAGTAATACCATATATTGCAATATCTTACCTCTTACACTTTCCCCAAAGACATCTTTATTATCTACCTCCTCTGAGACTTTCTTCCGCTCCCCTGTTTTATTTATTTATTTATTTCCGGTATTTATAGAGCGCAACACTCATCCCATGGGATATCACGGTGCTGTAAATCGAGAGAGACTACTGAGGGCATTGCTGGGGGGTTATGTTTTTGGGAAGAGGTGAGTTTTCAGTTTTTGGCGAAACTGAAGATAGTTTATGGTGTGTCTTAGGTCAGCAGGTAGATCATTCCACCTTTTGGCTGCCAGGTATGAGAAGGCGCGTCCGCCTGTTCTTACTTTAACATTAGCTGTAGGATCCTGTGCCTTATCCTTATTTCCTAACCATCCGACTTACCAGGTGCGTCCCCTTTAGACGCCCCTGTACCTTTTTTACTTTTTCCCCCCAAAACGTCTGATGCCTTTACCGGATTATCACCCATTGACACTGCCATTAGAACAATCCCCTCCTCTCAACCCCATCAGCCCCCTGAAACTGTGAATAGCCAGGCAATCATCTCCTGGATGTCCTTTCAGTGCCGCGCCAAATTAAAGCTGCTGCCGGGACACGTACAGGTGAGTGGTCTGTTTGGTCCCAATAACCTTGCACTATGGGGCATGCAGGTGAATAGAAGAAAAAGACAGGTGACTCCTGCTAAATGTGGGTGAGTTGGCAGGTATGCAACTGACCTGGGACCTTAGGAGCGTGCAACAGCTAGCACCCTCAATAGAAGTCATGAATGCTTCACAAGCTAAGGCAAGAACAACACAACTATAAATAGGTTAGCTAAATACAACATACTGTTCCCCCTTAGGTGAGAGCCAAACAACCAAAAAATAAAACTGGCAAGTACCAAAGTAGTAACTGGCAATCAAGCCAGAATGAGAAGGAAAAAAAACCTTAGTCGTTAAACACACATAAAATCAAAGTTAAAAAAGAACAACACTTAATTACATGACATTTGTGAAGAAATACTACTGCCATACAAGGGAACATAGGATGTGCTAGGTATCCAAACACACAAAATAAAGGATAAAAGGAGTTCTGGGAGTTGGATCAGTCATACATATAATCACTCACGACCCAGGAGTTGTTCTATGCCTTCGTACAGAATATTCCTCCACACTTCAAGGTGTAAAACGCCTGATCTCACCCAGAATTACCAGTTCTGCAAACTGAATCCCCATTTACCCCAACACTGCTTTGGGGGTTTGGTCAGTACCAAATGATGCCTTTGTGAAATTCTCTTGTCATATTGGCATCAGACATTGCCATTGTTAGCTGTGGCTCCTCCACGGGAGCAGAGGAGTATTACTCCCTCACACTGCTGCACAGAAAGCGTGAAAAATAAAATGGTAATTACAATGATTGTATTACCATTTTATGTTTTACTCTTCTAGCAAACGGAGTGCGAGGGCAGGGCCGGGCCAGTGCATCACTGCTGCCAATGATTGGCAGCAGTGAGGAGTGGCCACTTAAGTTTGAATTGCGCATGTTTATTTAACTGGCTACCTTGTTACGGCCAAACCGACATGCACAATTCAAACCTCTCCAACTCAGCTGTCTTGTACAGCTGGGTTGGAAAGCAGGCACAGGCCTCTAGTGCCTTTTGGAGCGTAGAGGCAGCCTGCTCCAGCCAATCAAGATGCTTCAATCATGCTGCTGTTGGCTGTAGACTTCACGCTCGGAGGACTTGCTGCAGAACGTAGATGTGCTGGAGAATATCGAGTGGCGGTGTAAGGTAAGTGATTTTTTAATTTGTAGGTTAAAAAAATGTTTGGGCCCCTGCAATGTGATTTACCACCAACCATCACTGATCATTGGACCATTACACCTCCTTTCAGCATCCTCCTTCACCAGAGTAGGAAACTCCTCAGCCCTTAGATAGCCAGCTTTTTTTCAGCTGCTCCACATTTAGCCATCGGCAAACAGCAAAAACTTGCTTCCCACCGACCTGACTTTATAAGGATCCCTAAACTTTGAGAGGCTGGCTGTTGTTCTGTTTAGTTTAACCTTCATCTAATCTCCCATCTTGTCCCAACTTGTACTCGAGTGGTAATCTCGTTGTCCTTCACTAGCATCCATCTCTTTAAACCACAAAGATGTCAAGAGGGTGTTATCCCCTCTTCCTCTTATGAAGTAGAACATATAATGATGAGTAACAGCATTGGTTGTCGTGTGGTGAGCCAAAACCATGTCAGCCACAGCTTTCTGAATGGCCAATCTGCTCTTCACAGCAAAACACACAAGATGATGGACAATTGCACAACATTCACCCCCAGTCACAGATCTGGGTTTAATCCATTGTTATTTTGCTCACCAAGCCACCCCAGTTCAGACATGGCCATATCCAAATCAGTCTTGACCCTGTGCCTCATGGGAACAGTCCAGACCGAACTGCCAAGCCATGTCTTCCCTGGACCAGAATCAAGCATCCTAGGACCGGTTTCTGGCTATCAGCTGTCTTCAGCCAGGATAGCTTGACTCCAGTCAGGGCCGGCCTTAGGCATGTGCAAGCTGTGCACCTGCACAGGGCCACCAAACCCGAGGGGCCACCACGCCAATATATATCCTTAATATAATAATCCTCTGAGGATGGATACATATTCGCGTGGCGGACCCTGGCAGGGATTTGGCGGCCTCCGGCTCTGTTCCACTTCTGAACACCCTAAACCCCCCCACCCCGCCCCCCCTCTTTACTGGCCTCCGCGCTCCGCCCCACCCGGATCCCCTCTTCCGGGGCCCCCTACCTACGCTCCCTGCCCAGGGCCACCATGAGCCTAGAGCCGCCCCTGCTCCAGTGGCGTAGTGAGCACAGGACCCACGTCTGGGCATACCCTTCCCACATAGGGTGAACAGCAAAGCACACAAGATGATGGACGGAATGTTGCACAGCCAGTTCAATGGTGCCCTTTACTAGCTTATTAGCCATCCCCACCAACCGATTTGCTCATGGATATTAAAGGGAAGTGTGATGGTGCTTAATGTGAAAGTAATTGGATTCCATTTTCTCTGACAAAGTAACTCGAAATATCCTCTTCAAAACTGCCTCCTTGGCCACTCTATTGTGCTCTTTGTGGTGTCATCCTTCAAAAACTAGACTTCCTGCCAACTACTATGAACATCATTGAGAACTGTGGTAAAACATATGCTATCTGTTAGCCTAAAAGGCCCCAATGAAGTCTAAACATATCTTTTTTCTTTAGCTTACCATGGTCTTCTATATGCCCAACGAGACCTCCACCCACCTTAAATCTCTTTTTTCCTTCTTTACAAACCTTACATCACTGCACAGACTCTGTCACTTGGTCTTCCAATCCCAGCCTCCAAAACACTGATTTCAATCTACTTTTTGTCATTGTCCCGCAGTGTGCCAAGGTGGTTAACTTGGTTCCAGATGGAATACATCTGTCACCTCACATTACCACCCCATCACTATAGGAAACTCATTTTGAACATTAAAAGTGTGGCCAAACTCTTACAGTTATACAACTTTATTTCCTGGCACACTTTTCAAAAGTATCAGATCACCTTTCTTTTGTTAATGGCCCCATCAAAAGACTCAGTTATATCATACAAGCTCTCTACCACATCCTCACATTCAGATATGTTGCCATCCTCTTGATGGCCCAACAAAAGCCTAGAAAGATCGTCAGCAACTCCATTCTACCAATCAGGAAATCTACTCAACAGAATAGTTACAGTCCTATAATCTCTCAGTAAGCCTAGCTAACCTCACTAAACCATTAACTGCTGCTCTAGGGACAAGAGCGAGTCTCCTTGACATCCCCAGAGGTAAGTATGAAAGTGTTTTTCTATCCAGGCTGCTGCTAAAGCTTCCCACTATATAACTGAATAATTATACCCAGTCTTTGTCGAAGAATGAGATGCTAAAGCTATGGGTTTTTCTCAGCACCCCTTTGTGTTTGAGATAAAACCCCATCTATGTCCTTGACACTGGCATCAATGATAAGAAAGTATTTTTAGATACATCAAAAGGTGTAAGCACAACAGCATTGGTTATTACGTCTTTGATGTCTTGAAAAGCTGTGTTCTGTCATTCATCCCAAACAAACGAGTTTCCCTTTTTAAATAAGACATACAAGTCTTCAGGTTTGCCAGAGAAGTCCTGAAAACATTTCAAGTAGTATTCTGAGGCCAGTGAACAGTTGTTCTTTGTCACTGAGCATGGGCCCTTCCCTTAATACAGTCATCAAGTCCACCTTCTGTCTAACCTCATCAGCAGCTATTGAGTACTACAAGTATTCTAATTTCTGCATCAGAAAGTTGCACTTATCTCTGCAAAGAGTCTATCCAGCTCTCTATAATTTATCAAGGACCTGTTTTAAGATGGTGTTGTTTCTTTCAAGTGAGCTCACATAGACCATCATGCTGTCTAGAAAATAAATCACCCCCCCTTCGTCACAAAGGTGCTAGCCATCAACTTGTGAAATAAAGAAATGGCTCTAGAATGATGAAGATCACCGAATGCTCTGAGCCCTTATGGAGTTTGATTTGGTGGTAGGCATTTCTCAAGTTTAACTTAGTAAAGTCCCTACGACCTTTCTGAATGAGAAATAGTTCCCAATGTTGGGCAAGTTAAAGCGTTCCATAACAACTTTTTGTTTTAAAAAACACAGGTTGACTCAGAATATAAGGCTCTCATAATTTTATTATGTGATGATAAAAGACAACATCCACTCCAAAGCTTCAATGAGTTTGATCAGGGCTTCTCAAAGCATGTCATTCAACATGTTTTAAGGCTCTTCCCTCACAGCCAATGACACTTGTCTGGCTGTGCCACATGGGCTCAGCCCTGTTTTGTAAGACTGATTTTATCAACATACCCTTTCAATATGTCTAGCTTCCCCATCGAAAACAGCTCTTGCATTCGATAGGAGCTCATCTACAGTAGTGTCATCCACTACCAACAATTGACCTGGGGTCCTCGGGTTGCTTACAATGTGAAGTTCAAATTGATTAACCCACCGTAGTATGGGAGATCCGTCTTAGACCACATACACCTTGCCTCAGATTGATCTCCCTTTGAAAATTATATCTGTCTTTACAAATCTGGTAACCTCTATACCCAATCCCTGATATCTTTAGGGCTTAATGTCCCATGGTAACAGAGTAACCTTCTGCCACTCCTCTCTAAAAACAACTTCTGGGTGCCTGAGTCCACCATCACTTTTACCAATCGATCATTTGACATACAATCCGCATCTGGTCTGTGTTTCCTACCCTGTTCCTCTGAATTATCCACTACACACAATACTTTGTCCAGATTGTCTTCAGCTTCCTCTACGACTCCAATCCTGTTTCTATCACCATCTTTGCACATCCGCACAAAATGCCCTTTTCTGCCACAACATCTTACCCAGAGCAAAACAATTCTTCAAATTTGACCTTAGATTTTCCTTCATTCCTGGCAACTACTTCTTCATGACCTACGCCTTTCCCATCTAACCTTCTCATTTCCCTCATTCACTGGTTCAACTCTTCAGAGACCTCCGCTATTGTCTCTTTCAACATGGTGCCACTTGCCGCCCACAATCTCTCTTGCATCATATTTGTATAACAGTGGATGATTAATTAATCTTCAATTCATTTCTCTGCCATCGCATCACAATGCCATTTAATAGCTAGCTCCCTTAATCTTTCCACACATTCACCAACTGTTTTGTGAGGTTTTTGTGATTGCGTATACATTTATGTGTAATCATAGCAACAATGACAGGCATGGTAAACCTGGTTTCTAACCTCAATTTAACTTCTCTGAAAATATCAGCTGTCAAAATCCCTTGAGCATCGACAGCTGGTGCTACGTATTTAAAGATAAGCTGCTCCAATATGTTAACCTTCTTGGCCTAAAGAACTTAACTCTAAAGCGTCTTTTTGCTGGATGAAAATTTTTCACCATTTAAAACCTAACAATAGCTGTTAAAGATCTCAGTCCTGTCCTTCCATTCTATAAGTGGGGTGGACCAACCGGTGGTAAATAACGAGGGGATAAAAAAACTGCTTGATGGACATCTGTGCTTGATGAAACAGTTGAACAGGAATCTAATATGATAAGGGTTAGGAGATATGCCAAACAGAAAAGTAGAGCAAAGGTCTACCAAGAAAATGGGTTTGAATTTAAAGGGACATTGTTTGTTTCACCCTCAGGAAGAATGTTGTAGAGCAGGGGTCTCCAAACCGGTCCTGGAGGGCCGGATCCATGCCAGATTTTTGGGATATCCCCATTGAGATACATGTAGTAATTTTAAAAATCTGGCATGGATCCGGCCCTCCAGGACCGGTTTGGAGACCCCTGTTGTAGAGGGTTTGTAGAACAAGCAGAAGTCCCCATGAAGAGGTAAACCTTAGGATTGAAAGGTAAAACGTCTACATATGTGCCGGTCACCGTACTAAGCGGGTGTATGTAAGTCATAAGCTGAAACACTAGTTTAAGTTAAGAGGTGTTCCACACTTAAAATGAAGACAAATGGGTGTGCCTATCACAGAGCGATGTAGACTTATAAACTTTAGAAATGTCCGTAACTTACTGTGAAAACACAGGTGTGGAAATATGCCTGTCACTGATTGATGCAGGGAGTTCCCCACTATAACTTTATCAAAGTCCACAACGAACGCCGTGTTGAAAATGAAGCTTTGTGAAGGTGTGCCTCTCACTGATAGATGCAGGCAAAACGTCACTGCTACTCACTTCATCAGGTATGAAAGGACATGTGGAAATTGAAGACTTCTTGGCCAATGGGGGAACAGCATAATCCTTCTCATCACCATGTAGCCTCACTGTTTCAGTGGTGAGTTGGCCTTGCCGACAAGTGGGTACACTTGTTCTTGAGACCTGTAGAAGCTCTGTTTTTCTACTCCGAAGTCTATGTGAAAGGTCAAATTTGTTTCTTCGGGATTAGGACCTGTGAAGCATAGTGGCTGCTGAAAGCTACTGCTCCTCTGATAGGTACAAGCCCGCACTGGGCATCTGTTGGGCACTGCTGGGAAGCAGACAGTGATGGAACTAAGGTTGCCTCTTGAGTAGCCAGCAACCAATGTTGCTAATGCACATGCCAGAACTTAATAAACAATTATTAAGGACACTTCCTAACACTGACCTACCTATCTCTGCACTAAATTGCGCAGTTGGTCAGTGGTTAAATAATGCTGTTGATTCCACGCTTCCTTTGACCTCCAAGAAATCTATGCCTCATCACCCCCCTGCACCATGGTTTTCTGACAAGCTTAAGTGCCTTCGCCCCCAATGTAAGACCCTAGAAAGAAAGTGGAGGCATAACTATTCCCCTACTTGCAAAGTAGCATATAAAGAAGCTCTGAAGGGCTATCATAAAAGCTGTAAAACAGCCAGAGCAGACTTTACTAAAAAAATAGTTTCAGATGCACAAAATTGCCCCAAGGTGCTTTTTTCAGTTGTAAAAAAGCTGACTGGAACAGACTCCATTCCTACGCCCCGCGCTTGACGTGGTTCAATGTCAATCCTTAGCTAACTTTTTCATCAAGAAAGTGGAGATGATTTATGATCTTTTCACTCCATCACTGGTGGTGACACCTTCTGCATCTGGCTCTGTTCAGTCACTTGTTAGTGCTGATGACGTCGTAAAACTCTCTGTATGGCAGCCACTAGACAATGTTTCCTTTTCTTCTTGTTTAAATAGTGTGCGCTCTGGTTCCCCGTGCGATGCACTTCCGGTCAAAATATTGAAACAACTAGATTCTTCCACCCATCAGATCTTTGTTAAGTTGTTAAATGCCTCACTTACTGAGGCATATGTCCCCCAGCCATGGAAACACGCTATGGTAGTGCCCTTGTTAAAAAGACTGGTGCTGATATTTTGAATCCTGCTAATTTTCGTCCTATATCCCTGCTGCCCATCTTTTCTAAAGTGTTAGAGAGACACATTAACACGCAGCTTACTGAACTGGTGGAAAGCTCTGGTTTCTTACATTCATCCCAGTCGGGTTTCCGGGCGCGCCACTCGACCGAGACAGCCCTTCTTGGGGTGACGGAGAGTCTCCGACACGGTGTCGATCAGGGTGAAACTATGGCGCTCATCCTATTGGATTTGAGCGCAGCTTTCGACACCGTGTCACATTCCATCCTCCTTGACTCTCTGCGGTCTCTTGGTGTGACTGGTATGGCCTTAGCCTGGGTGGCCTCCTTTCTTGGTGAGCGAACCTTTCAAGTGTTCTCCCCAAAGGTGGCATCAGCGGTCTGTCCATCAGCGCGGGGTGTCCCCCAAGGGTCAATACTCAGCCCCCTATTGTTCAATCTTTATGTAAAACCCTTGGCTAACATCGTAGAGCAGGCGGGGCTGACTTTGTTCTCTTACGCAGATGACACCCAGATTATCTTCTCCCTATCAGGGCGAGACGAGAATAACCCCTCTGCACTAAAGTCTGGCCTCACTCTTCTGGCCGACTGGATGCAGAGGAACTGTCTCAAACTGAATGGGGAGAAGACAGAGGTGGTCATTCTGGACAGAAATAAGAACTTATGGGGCCCTCAGCACTGGCCAAATGAGATGGGTTCACTTCCTGTGCCCACACATGCCGTAGGCAATTTGGGCGTCCTAATTGACGACAAGTTAACAATGAAGCAGCAGGCCATTAGGGTCGCAGCAACTAGTTTTTCCATTCTTAGGTGGCTACAAAAGAATCTATGGATGCTTCCCACTCCCTCCCGTAGAACGGTTGTCCAGGCATTGATAACATCTCGCCTGGACTATGGCAATATACTCTATTTGGGTGCGGACGTAGCCACTGTTAAAGTACTGCAGGTTGTACAAAATGCAGCCGCGCGACTTTTGAAGAATGTTCCTAGAATAACTTCGGCATCACCTGCCTTGCATGATCTTCATTGGCTTAAGGTCTCTAGTCGCATAAAGTTTAAGACATTGTGCTACATGTTTAGAATCAAGCAAGGCACTGCACCTACATACTTACAAAAGCTGGTGCAACCTTACAGGCCCAAGCGCACTTTACGATCTTCGGAAATTGGGAATTTCATTGTACCAAGATTTAAGCTGGTAAGGATGGGGGGACGATCCTTTTCCTATCTTGGTCCCAAATATTGGAATGCCCTGCCCACAGCTCTTAAACTAGAGACCAGTCTTCTTCGCTTTCGCAGAGCACTGAAAACGCTGTTGTTCACATAAGTAGTTGGTACCTATATGCTGGCTTTATCTGACATCTTCTCTAGTCTATCCCTAGCGCCGGGAAACCCACTGCGGGTAGCTGTGCGCGGTAAAAGTTCAAATAAATAAAATAAATAAATAAATGTAGATAGGTGTACAGCAAGGAACGCAGCCCCTTGCAGAATGGCAAACACCTGTGGCAGCAGCTGTATGACCCAACAGTAGCGCCTAGAAGGACATTTTAATGCAGCACTTGGGATATTAGCACCATTGGTAGGCATTGTGGAATTCCTCTGCTCTGGGAGGTCTTTGCAAAAATGTAGCGAAGGACTCGTAACAGGGGTTTTATTTAAGATGAAGCCTACAATGGTGCATCCCAGCCAGACACCCCCTTCAACTGACATGGAATCTTGGTACGTGCCATAGCCAGCACCCTCATCAGACGATGGACAACCCAGGCATCAGCACTTCACAAAGTAAGATAAGCACAACACAGCCATAAAAAGGTAAGCTCTGTACTACACATACCCTCATGGCCTTCATTTCCAAGACTCAGGCTGGGTGTAACAGCCCCACATGGTGTGGCCGGGACTGGTAAAATATGGGTGGCAGTTGTCTAAGGCACAAGTGCCATTTCTAGCATTTACTGACTCTGGATAGCCTGTTTATGTGACATTGGTTCAATTCACACTCTTCTTCTTTTGCCTTTCAATTATAATTTTTGCAGGATGAAACATACATGCCATTTTATTCCAGCGCTAAGGGCATTATACTATTATGTAGAGTGCACAAGCCACCAATTCTTCCACTACTCCATGAACTTTTACAAACGGAGCCACCTCAACATGTTACTTTGCAAATTTATCATAACACGCATAAAGCAAATAAACCTCCCATATTAGCATTGCGCTTAGAATGGGAAACGGACCTTGGCATACAACTATCAGACAAACAGTGGGAGTAAGCAAATAAAGAAGAAGAAGAACACAGCTGCCAATACTGGACTTGGTTTAAATCCTTTTTACATAAGAACCTGTTATGAATGAAACATACTGGTCCATTTTTACTGACGTCACTAGTTTATTGAGTCATATTATTTGACTGCTCTAATTCTTTTTCATTTTTTGTGTTAGGTAACACATTTATTGACTGAACAGAGATCTTAATTCGGTTTATGTTTTTTGTTTTGTAGAATACATGTTGGTCCTGAGGAGAACCCCACAATAAGGGGTTCGAAACGCGTCGACCTTTCCCCCCCTCCTGGCTCATTGTCTTGAGGAAAATTAAATTTCGGCCATGATGTGTTCCCTAGCGCGTACCCCACCGACTCCATGTATCAGATTAAAGTGCATGTAACTTCCCTCCTGTGCCAGCTATGAAGACGCAAATACATTTGCGTCCACCGTCAACTTGTCCTCTTTCAGATGCACCATGAATGGATTATATAGTCCGTTCCTAAGTATGCTATGCCAACGTCTTTTTATAGTACACTTTTCACTTTTTCCTGCTCTAGCCAGAGTAGGCCCCGAATTCCTGCCATCTGAACCTCTTTTGTGGCTCCTGGCTCTGCCCAGGCTACCTCTGTACTCGTGAACTCTGTCCTACATTCAGCGCGGCCCCTCGCGCTCAGCTCAAGCCTGCTTTCTGCCAAGACTGACTATAACCTTCGAGTTATCTGTTTCACTCCCCGAGAATACATTCCTGCCTACTAGATCCTGTAAACATCCTCTCCAGCTGCAGAGCCAAAAGGGCCGACCTGTCTCAATGCAAGTAATTCATAGCCTCCGTTGCCTTGCTTCCATGGAAGGCCCCGTGCCCCCACGCTTCACATGTAGACATTCAGGCGCTCATACACGCATCCACAGTTAGCATAGAATAGCCTCTACCCTAGAGACCTTTTCGCCCAGATAGTATAGTCACTAAACATCAGATATCAGATATGATAGAAGTACAAGTTGATCTGACATGCCAGACTTCTGTCTCTTTCCGTCAGTATAAATGTCAAGACCCCTGCACCCCGTCAATCACACGTCATGCAGCTGCGCGCGCATCCAAGCTTCCGATTTCTGCTGACATTGCAACATTTTTGTTAGCACCACCCCTTGGTGCCACCCACTTGCGTCACCTATCAGTGACGTTTCTAGCACACACCTCTAGTTCACGCCTAGTTTACGCCTCTTGATGATGTATTGGTACCACGTGTATACTGTTATCTTGTCTTCTCTCAGCTGTTACGCCTCTTACATTGAACATTATGATGTAAATCAAGTATATAAGCTATGTATTGTCAATAAACGAGAGCGCGCTCATCTATCCCTTCTGACACCCCTGTGGTGGTCAGAACATGATATCCTGATTCCTTTATGAGGAATAAAACCCTTAGAAACTCTAACACCACGGACTCTGTTTTCTTTCCTTCTGATTGAGTTATTATTGATTAAGTACTTACCTGCATAGAAATTAAGAGAGTAAATTAATTATTTACGTCATTTTGGCGCCCGAATAGGGACCCCTCCCCCACCTCACGCGCCGGTAGGTGCGTTGCAATCCGTGTCCCCTGCCATCAGTTAGACGGACTACACGTGTACTGGCAGGATTTCCTGCATCCCCCTCTGACCCACGGAGGTGACGAAGACTGCGATCAGTGCCCAGACGAGGCGGTGAGGAGTGCGGAGGATCCCGACCAGAGCCCAGCCGAAAGAAGCAAGGTCCGAGGTGTGAAGAGGCCCACCAGTTTTCCGAAGTTTTCCGAAGTATTCCGAAGTTTTCCGAAGTTCCGAGTCGAGTCCAGTCGAGTTTTCCGAGGCCTTCTGTTTCCGTGCTTCCCGGTGAGTACCATTGCTGGGTCGTATCTAGACGGGTTTGGGTACGCAAGTCCGGTCTGCACTGTTTTTAGGCAGTGTATCTGTACTGTTTAGCAGTATATCGAGTCTTCCGAATTTCTGCACTGTTACAGCAGTGTATCCGTACTGTTGAGCAGTACACTTAGTTAGCTATGTCTTCAATGTTTTCATGTGATTAATGTTGTGGTATGAATGTGACTGTTTTACTGTGTATTATTGTATTTCTTGTATCAACTAGCAACTCGTATCAAGGAATAAAAGACCTAGCGTTCAGCAATAAGTAAGCAGGATGCCGTTCCTCAGCAAGTTAAAACAGATCGGAACTAGGAAAGGGTTACTAGAGGAAGAAATTCCTATCCCCCCTAGGGACACTCCAGGCAATTTTATGTATCAGAAACACGGCATAGATGCCATATTATATCTAGATTTATGGGCCGATTACACCAAGCACCTAGACGAAAGACACAGATGGCCTGTTACCGGAACGTGGGATGCCGAGTGCATCATGAGGGTAGAAGAAGCATTATGGAAAAAGAGAGCCAGACAATCTCAGAAGGACGCCATAGAGTTTTGGCGTAAGGAATCACGTAAGCGTGCTGACAAAGCACTCCGTAGAGAAGACAGACTTAAAGAATCAGATAAAGAACGAGAAAACAAATTAGTTACTGAAGGGATCCGAGTAAAAACAGAACAAATAGACCGTGCCCGAAATAATCTTGTAAACGGTATGTATCTCGTAGCAGATGGCCCATCCGAAACTGAATCAGAAATACCGAAAAACTTACCGACACCATTAGTTCCAACTAAAGTAATGCATAAAACTACTAAAGACATATTCCTGAATTCATATCTAGAGGATGTAGCACCAGCTTACACCAATCTGCCTGTTCGTGCCCTGCCTACTGACAGGGATGGGGGTGGCACTGCGCCCCCAGATCCAGTTCCGCCGGTACCGCGACAGACCTCCCCTGTTCCGCCAGCTCCGCCACTTCCCCCACTCAAGACGGACCTACCGAAACCAGTGCTACCTGATCTTACTAAAAGACAAATTCAAGTCCAGATACAGACTCCGCGGAGAGATAATGCCCAAGCATCCGCCTCAGGAGGTGCGACAGCGGGTCTACAGACCCCGCCACCGACACACAGATTGCATTTAAGGGACACGCAGAATACTTTCCAGTCTCCCTACTCAGCCCGGCTTGACGCATTTAAAGATAGGATGTCATTTTGCAGATATGATCCAGTACCCGGAAAAGACGATCTAATGGTATTAGCTTCACTGCGCTTAAGATCTGCCACCGATAGCTTGCTATGCTATGTAGGAATGCAGGAAGTTCTCGATAGACTATATAAATTCATACAGACAGGGAAAGACCCCGACAGTGTCAAAGCTGCCATGCATAAACAGAAAGTTGACATTCAAAAACAGATATTACGATTCTTCATTAATTGTGTGATAAGAGAACGAGACAGGCCCGAGACAGATCAAAGTGAGTTAGACGCATTAAACAAGTGGGGTCAAAATATAGCAGACGCAAAACATGACAAGGGGACTTGCATAGCCACTATGTCCCAGAAAATTAGAAAGGCAGTATTAACTGCACATCAGGAAGGAAATGATAAAACTTCCTCCGAGGAGGAAGATGAAGATGAAACATCAGAAAAGTCTACAGATATAATAGCGTATGTAGGTAAGGGAAATTACCTTAGGAAAGGCATCCGTCCGGAGAGCAAGAGAGTTCTTTTCTCCGCTTTAACAAATCCGAATTCTTCAGAACATCCGTTCCAGGAAACTGATAAAAGGCTTCGAGATCGAGTAGGGTACCATATACTCAATTCTATGGATGAACAGGAACTAGCCCGGTCAGCCGTGTTGTGGGCCGAAAACCCAGACATATATAATGATGACACGTTAGTGCAGACATTCTTGAACCTTTCCCCGGAAGAGCAGAAAATAGCAGGTGTATACATGATTCAGCACCTCCTCATCAAGTTCAGAAAACATCATTCTGATCCAGGTCCCTTACACGAAACATTAGAAGCACTAATCATGGATAGATGGAGAGGTTTTAGTACCAAATTAATACAAATAATTCTAGAACAACGACGCAAGTATAACACCTTCCTGAGCTCTGAATATGTTCCCGCCCCGCCTCCAGAAAGAAAAATGTACCACATGCAATGCGGTGGTGGCATTGAAAGCCAGAATCCCTTACGAGAAGTACATCCAGTTATGGGTGAGGATCATACCCTGAAGCGTGTGTATGTTCACACACCACTGACTAAGTTAGAACTGTTAGAAATGAAGAAATTAGTTCCGTGCCATGATAAAGACCCTGCAGGTTTTCACAGAGAGCTTAAAGACATGTTACTGATGGGAGATTACACGTATGATGATATTATGAAAATGTTAAAAGTACTGTTGCCCACGGGCATTTACGAGAAATTAAAGGAAAAGGATTGGGAAGTGGGAGAGTCAAAGATAGCATGGGCGGAGATAGAAGACGAAGAAAAGAAACGAGTCCCAGGGTTAGGCCTTGGGGATCTGACTAAAGCATTACCAGGTTTAATAGTACAGGTTCTGCCAAGATTATTGACAACTAGAAAGGAAGATTGGGACGCAATCTCGTCCTGCAAACAGAAACAAGATGAAGATACTAGTGACTTTTATTCAAGATTCGAGAAATGTTTCATTATCAATAGTGGCCTAAAAACTAGTAGCGAGTCATATCCACACCTGTTCGTAACAAAATTAGTAGAGAACGCCCTACCACTAGTTAAAAATAGAGTGTACAAGGTTGAAAGTACTTGGCAGGCAAATACGCCATCACAGATGTTACAAATGTTACAATATCACCAGAATAGAATTAGGGAAGAACAGGACCAGGAACAGAAACGTATGAAAGACACGAAAATGAAAATGTTAGTAGCCCAGACAATTCCAGCCGAGGGTCATAGAAAAGGTGGGGCCCAGACAAATCATTCTGCCGCTCCCGTTAAAGGGACATGTAATTATTGCAAGCAGCCAGGTCACTACGTACATGAATGTCCAGTCCTGAAACATAACATCGAGACAGGTAAAACTAAAGAAAGACCGCGTCCGCCTAGACATGAACAGGGTCATCAACAGACCTCACAGAACGAACAGCCAATGCAGAATACACAGCCTATGCATGATCAGTCCCATACAGTACAGACAGTAGCAGTACCGCAGCCACAGCATACTCAGACACAGCCCGCTGCCGCAACTAGAGAAGTCTCACAACAAATGTACCAGTATGCCCAGTCGGCATACCCAGATTATCAGCGTTATACATGAAACAGCCTAGGGAGGGAAAGTGATTTGCCTCTTATTGAAATTCCTGTAGATCAAGAAGGTCCTTATGTACATAGTCACGTATTAGGAAAAGATAGAAAGTTTTTAATTGACACAGGGGCAAGTCGCACTACTATAAGTCATAATGAAGTTCCAGGGGCACCCCTCTCAGGCTCACAGAATGTTTCCCTTGGTTTTTCAGGACAGCCTATTGTAAATGAAGTATCAGAACCAGTACCACTAGCTGTGGGTCCATTATCTCGAGTTACAGATTTGTTACTTACGAAATCATGTCCCGAAAATCTGTTAGGAATTAAAACATTGAAGGCTCTAGGAGCTATAATTTGCTGTTCCCCGGAGGGAGTCAGACTCTTTCTACGGGATTTCAAGGGTCATTATGTTCTACGTGACTTTGATGTTAGACTGAAAAATGTACCAGATCACTTATGGGCAAAAGGCCCAGCTGATGTAGGTTGTATGCATATCACACCATACCGTGTTACACTCAAGACAGGAGTTGTTCTACCCAGAATCAGACAATACAAGTTACCACCCGATGCTGTAGTGGCTTTACTGAAAATCATTGAAGAGCTTATTGCCCAAGGAGTGGTCGTAGAGACCGACTCCAATATCTGTAATTCGCCTATCATTCCAATTCTTAAACGTACAGACCGCAATGCACCGCCAGTATACCGGCTGGTGATTGATCTTCGAGAACTGAACAAATGCATTGTACCACAGTATCCTGTGGTCCCCGATATCTCCTCCCTGTTAACTGCTATTGATTCAGAAGCAACGTTCTTTACTGTAATCGATCTCAAGAACGCCTTCTTCAGTGTACCTATTGACCCGGAGAGCCAATATCTCTTCGGATTCAGTTTAAATGGACGAAGTTTCAAATTTTCCCGCGCACCTCAAGGATTTACAGAAAGCCCCAGCATCTATAGTCAAGCACTGAAAAGACAACTAGATTGTATCCAAATGCCAGTTAATACCGCTTTACTACAGTACGTCGATGATCTACTGATCACCGCACGAAGTGAGCCCGAATGTGAACAAGCATCTCTGATAGTTTTGCATTTCCTAGCCGACAAGGGACACAAGGTGTCTCCTTCGAAGCTACAATTCTGTGTTCAGCAAGTTGTGTACTTGGGTCACTTGCTGTCCAAAGTGGGGAGACAGCTCACTCCAGATCGCATTCAGTTAATTGTAAACATGCCCCGACCCCAGTCACAAAAAGAAGTGCGGGCCTTCATAGGCCTCACCTCGTACTCCAGACAATGGATTCCTCAATATGCATTTCTAGCTAAACCACTCATCCAGTTAACGACACAGGAGGCAGCAACTTCGACTGTCCTCCCTTGGACTCAGGAACACACACAAGCCTTTGAGGAATTAAAGAAAGCTTTATGCCAAGCACCAGTTTTAGCGACACCATGTTACAGCAAACCGTTTACACTTTTTGTTACAGAACGTGACGGTACAGCATTGTCTGTCCTCACTCAAGATCAAGCAGGTTCACATAAGCCTTGCGCTTATTTTTCAAGCACATTGGATTCAGTAGCACAGGCACTTCCTGCATGCTTAAAGTCAGTAGCAGCAACAGCGTTAGCAATCAGACAAAGCGACTCAATTGTTTTAGGTCATCAGTTAACAGTACAAGTTCCACATTCTGTAGAGGTTCTGTTAAACAGAACCCAGACTCAACACTTAACTATAGCACGACTGACAGGTTACGAATTGACATTATTCCAGCCACACATAGAAATCAGACGCTGCAGTATCTTGAATCCAGCAACATTGTTACCTACAGTTATGACAGATCCAGCTCCACATGATTGTATAGAAATTATTAATGCAGTAACAAAGCCCAGACGAGATTTAACAGATGTTCCATTGACAAATCCAGACCTGACACTTTATGTGGATGGTTCATGCATGAGAACAAGTACAGGAGAGTTAGTGGCCGCATATGCCGTGACCACTGAAACTGAAGTTAAAGAAACACATCGTATTGATACATTGTCTGCCCAAGCAGCAGAGCTTATCGCTCTGACCCAAGCCTGTATTATAGCGAAGAACAGAAATGTTAACATATACACAGATTCCCGTTATGCGTTCGGAGTCGTACACGACTTTGGTATGCTCTGGCAAGAACGAGGTTTTCTGACCTCTCATGGTACAAAGATACAGCATGGTCCCCTCATTCAAGCACTGCTAGAAGCAATACATCTGCCTTCAGCCATTTCAGTCATGAAGTGTAAGGCACATACTAAAGCCACAGATTCTGTTTCCCAGGGTAATGACCTGGCAGATCAGACTGCAAAACATACAGCACTCACTCACACTCAGACAACTGATACGATAAAGACAACAGATCCGACAAACTGCATGACAGTCAGAGATCCCACACTAGATGTTATTGACATTCAGACACATGCTACTGCAGACGAAATAAAGAAATGGACCGAACTAGGAGGGATCCAGACAGATCAAGGTTGGATGACGGGAAAATCTACATGGTTTCTCCCTGACTCTATGGTTCAAGTCATGATAAATACAGCACATAGTCCTGCCCACCTGGGAGAGAAAGCCATGCTAGACAGTTTGCAAAATCTCTGGTACAATAAACACTTACGAGCAGCCGCAAAACAGAAAGTGCGTACTTGCATGATCTGTTGTCAGTTCAATCCAGGTAAAAGCGTCCCTGTAGAGCAAGGTGGATTTCATCCTCCCGATCACCCTTTTGAAGTCCTCCAGATGGATTACATCCAGATGGACCGTTGTCGAGGATTTAAATATGTTCTCGTAGTTGTCTGTGCTCTGTCCCGCTGGACCGAAGCATACCCCGTCCCAGATTACACTGCTCCGACCACTGCCAAACAGTTGGTTCGTGAATTTTTCCCACGATACGGCTTGCCTCGTGTCGTGTACTCAGATAACGGTCAGCCATTCTCGTCTGCCCTAATGAAAGAAGTCTCCTTGTTATTAGGATACCAGTGGAAGTTCCATTGTGTCCGACATCCAGAAGCCGCAGGCCTTGTTGAAAGGCATAATCAGACATTAAAGATTCGCCTTGCCAAAATATGTCAGGAAAAAGGGGTCGACTGGATAGTCGCCCTGCCGGTGGCACTATTCTATATGAGAATGGTCGCCCATTCGAGATCAGGGCTATCTCCGTACGAAGTGGTCTTTGGCAGACCACCGAATATGTGGGGGACGCCCATTCCTAAAAGGATAACCGATGTTGATTCTAATATGTTGACAGATTACCTTGCCTCCTTGATGTCTGCACTCCAATCATGTCGTTCACAGGTTGCCGCAGCCTTCCCTGACAACACCGATGTGAAGGAGCATGACGTCCGCCCCGGAGATGTTGTTTTAGTCCGAAACTTCGACAGGAAAAGTCCGTTGGAGCCCCGCTGGAAGTCTCCGAAGAAATTTCTACTTACGACAAGGACCGCAGTCAAGTTGGAAGGAAGAAAGGGGTGGGTCCACCTAAGCCATATCAAAACATTCCCAGGACTGAAACCGGAACAAGACACACCCACCCCCACCAAAGACTGTGATCCCAAAGACTTTTCCGAACCCAAACGAGAAAAAACTCCTCAAGAACAATATCGTATGAAGTTACGATCTAGCAAGTCAGACAGTTTAATTGTTTAAGTCCTCCCCTAGGTGAATCGGTTAAATAGTTTCTGACATGTATCCCCTAGATCGAGTTAGAGAGAGAGAAGAAAAGAAAAGAACATATTGCAAATCACTTCGTAGTCACTGCATAGTGACATTAATAATTATGTTTATTCTAAGTATATTAATAATTGTTGCTAGCATCTTGTTACCTATATACTATCCTATTTTCAAGCGTGAACAATCTGCTTACAATGTCTCTGCTGAACACACTTTTAGTGAGTTACCTCCTCATGAGCTTTCCTACAGACTTGCGCTGCGCAACAATACATTCATTAGTATGTTACATCATTCTCATCAAACTAACAATGCTACAAATTGCTGGATATGTGGCCGACTCCCTCCCTACCAGAATTACAAGGGAGCCCTGCCTCTTTTTCCGTATCCGTTCACTCACAATGGCTCCTGCGGAGCATGGTTTAAGATAATTAATTCTTTAGATCCCGACATTGCTGTTTTCGATGGGGGTTGGGTTTGGGGAAACTTGAACTTGGTCCTACTAGACGTCTGTTACCCGGATAAGGAGGGACTGCCCATTAGAATAGGAACTGATCTAGAAAATGAAGTATATGGATTAGGTAATTATACAATTAGCCTTATGATTCTTACTGTCGAATCCGAAGCCACACCAGTTCTACCTATTATGTCAGTACTGCCAGTCACTGGTGAATTATGTATCAAGAAGAAAGGTTCAGTACACTTAGGTCATAGTAAATGTACTACTGTGGTCGAATTCAGTGATGATGGAAAGTCATCTTTCAAAGCTATCAGTCATTCTTACTTTGTGTGTGGTCATACCGCATACATCCGTCTACCTCCAGATTGGGATGGTACCTGTTACATTGCATTCCTTCTGCCACCCGTTTTTCTAGCTCCTTCTGATTACCATAGAAATAGCAATCTAGTAAAGAATAGACCCAGAAGAGATACCCCCCTTGTCGACTACACAGAAACGGCATGGGAACAGTACACTGATTTTAATAAAGGATTCTTTTTCTTTTTAGGTCCTGTCCAGAATAGTAAATTAATACGCAGATTAACTAGAACACTTGAAGCCGTAGTAAATGAAACTACCTCCGCCCTAGGTAACTTAACAGAAGAGCAGTCCGCTATGCGGGTTGTTGTCCTTCAGAATCGTCTTGTAATTGACGTCATCTTGGCAGATAGAGGTGGAGCATGTAAGGTCATCGGGTCAAGCTGCTGTGTTTTCATTCCACAGAATGCACCATCTGTATATCAAGCTATCACCCGTCTTCATAAAATTGCAAATCAGATACATCAGAATCCAGGCACCTGGACTTGGTCCGGTTGGTTCTGGACAACGTTAACAGCTTGGGGATGGAAGATCCTATCCTTCCTAGGCATTGGCCTAGTCCTAGTATTCAGTTGCTGCCTGTGCCTACAGTGTGGGCCAGCGATTTGTGGACTATGTGCCACTTCTTGTATTGAACATTCCAGTTTCCACTCAAAACGTAACCAAAAGAAAGAAGAACAAATGATGTTACAAGAACAGACTGATCGATTCATGAGGATCGATATTTCATGAAGGGTCCGTAGGGAACAAGGAGGGAATGAGGAAAATTAAATTTCGGCCATGATGTGTTCCCTAGCGCGTACCCCACCGACTCCATGTATCAGATTAAAGTGCATGTAACTTCCCTCCTGTGCCAGCTATGAAGACGCAAATACATTTGCGTCCACCGTCAACTTGTCCTCTTTCAGATGCACCATGAATGGATTATATAGTCCGTTCCTAAGTATGCTATGCCAACGTCTTTTTATAGTACACTTTTCACTTTTTCCTGCTCTAGCCAGAGTAGGCCCCGAATTCCTGCCATCTGAACCTCTTTTGTGGCTCCTGGCTCTGCCCAGGCTACCTCTGTACTCGTGAACTCTGTCCTACATTCAGCGCGGCCCCTCGCGCTCAGCTCAAGCCTGCTTTCTGCCAAGACTGACTATAACCTTCGAGTTATCTGTTTCACTCCCCGAGAATACATTCCTGCCTACTAGATCCTGTAAACATCCTCTCCAGCTCCAGAGCCAAAAGGGCCGACCTGTCTCAATGCAAGTAATTCATAGCCTCCGTTGCCTTGCTTCCATGGAAGGCCCCGTGCCCCCACGCTTCACATGTAGACATTCAGGCGCTCATACACGCATCCACAGTTAGCATAGAATAGCCTCTACCCTAGAGACCTTTTCGCCCAGATAGTATAGTCACTAAACATCAGATATCAGATATGATAGAAGTACAAGTTGATCTGACATGCCAGACTTCTGTCTCTTTCCGTCAGTATAAATGTCAAGACCCCTGCACCCCGTCAATCACACGTCATGCAGCTGCGCGTGCATCCAAGCTTCCGATTTCTGCTGACATTGCAACATTTTTGTTAGCACCACCCCTTGGTGCCACCCACTTGCGTCACCTATCAGTGACGTTTCTAGCACACACCTCTAGTTCACGCCTAGTTTACGCCTCTTGATGATGTATTGGTACCACGTGTATACTGTTATCTTGTCTTCTCTCAGCTGTTACGCCTCTTACATTGAACATTATGATGTAAATCAAGTATATAAGCTATGTATTGTCAATAAACGAGAGCGCGCTCATCTATCCCTTCTGACACCCCTGTGGTGGTCAGAACATGATATCCTGATTCCTTTATGAGGAATAAAACCCTTAGAAACTCTAACACCACGGACTCTGTTTTCTTTCCTTCTGATTGAGTTATTATTGATTAAGTACTTACCTGCATAGAAATTAAGAGAGTAAATTAATTATTTACGTCAGTCTATAGCAAACATTAGAAGGACTGTATTAGGAAATCATAGGAGTTATTCCAACGGACTCTACTGTATTACATAATCTCTATGAAAAAAATAACTAGGGTTCATATATGGGTATAATTAAGTTTTCTTGTTGACAAAGGGCCAGACCTCAGAGGTATATGTTGTATGCTTGTGATTGTGAGCAGTATGTATGTAGCGAGCAAGGTGTGTTGTGGATGTGGTGTACATTTTTACAGATATTGTTTGTTATTGTATAAAGTGTATTCATTTGTATATATTTTGTATATGCACCAAAAAATGTCATTGATTAAAATGAAAAAGAATTAGAGCAGTCAAATAAAATGACTCAATAAACTAGTGACGTCAGTAAAAACGGACCGGTATGTTTCATTCATAACAGGTTCTTATGTAAAAAGGATTTAAACCAAGTCCAGTATTGGCAGCTGTGTTGTTCTTCTTGTATATTTGACTTAGCCTTGCTGGTTAGGAGTCAAGACACTGTGTTGTTCTCCTGTAAGCAAATAAAGCAAATCCAAGTTCCCCTGGCCTGTTCTAATGATGATTTTATCTTATCCCCTACTGATTCAGCCAGTAAAAATGTCAAAAAAGTTATACCTGGAGGGGGTCCGAGTTGTATCCGAGCAAACTCTTCTATAAATCAAGTTATAGGTCCAAGACCCTCTGATGACCCTATTCCTCACACCACCTACCAAGACCTTATAGGGAAGTCTTGTCCTGAAACCTGTGATAGCTGTCATGGTTCTGTCCTTTCGTGGAATGTAGCCGGCTTAAAATCTAAGCTAGAGTCACCTGAGTGGGCAACATTTATCAGAGGATATGAACTATGCCTATTTCAGGAGACATGGGCACTGGAGGAAGTGCATTTCCCTGGCTATCTAAATTATAGTGTAGATGCAGTTAAGGAAGGAAGGGGAAGACCATCTGGCGGGTTAACTATCTGGTTACGACAGGACTTGAGTGTAGTAGTAAATACTATTCCTACTAATCACAGAGATCTCCAGGTCCTAAAACTTAAGTTTCCGAATTTTGCTCCAGTGTATGTTTATAACATGTATGTGAGGAGTACGGGGGTGGAAAATCAGAGATCCTTGTACTCATGGAAGACTTACTGGAAAGTCATTGTTCACCTTTTAATGTTATTGTGGGGGGGATTTTAATGTAAATTTTGAGCCTCTTATGAAGGGAAACTGGAATGTGTCAGAGGAGGAGGTCAGAGAATGGGGGGTTCCCAAACTGGATCTTGAACCGGTTAGTAAATGGTCAGACAAAGTGGTCCAAATGAATTCCATTTGTTTAAATAAAGGTTTAAGAGCAGCAAATGGAAGGACCCTAGGCGATAAGAATGGGGCACATACCTTTAAAAGTGGTTCACGCAAGAGCAGAATAGATTATATTCTGCTCAACTTGGGCCTGTGGAAACACCTCCAAGACATGACGATCATTGACAGGCTCGAGAGTGACCACAATCCCCTGTCTATGAACCTTACTTATTGGGAACCTTTTGTTCACCCAGGGATTATAATGGCTCCTACCCCCACTCATGATACTTTGATATCAAATGATTTACGCCACGTCCGATGGCCTAAAGTTTCCCTTCATAAAGAGAATATGGATTTTATATCTAGTAAGCTTGGACAGGCGAAGTTAGATTTATTGTCATTATCGGAAGGGGAAAATAAAATTTTGAGCTTGCAGGAAGAAACTAGGATCCATGAAATTCTTTTTGATGAATTAAAGACTCTATTTGTTAAACCCTGTAAGCACAAAGGTCCACACGCAATGGAACCGCCACGGTGGTATACAGGGGAATGCAGGAAGGCCCGCCTAGATTTGGGAAGGGCAATTAAATTTGATCCCGCTGACAACATCAGAGCAGCCAGGCTGAGGTATAGAAATGCCGTTCTAAAAGCCAAGCGTATTTGGGATGAGAAAAGATAGACAGATCTTAAGGAAGCAGGTTCCTGTAAAGACACTCGCAGATTTTGGAATGTCTATAAGTGGGGTGTGGAGGGTAACCCTGATAAGCCACAGAACTGGGTTCCCCAAGAAAAGTGGGTAGAATATTTCCAGCCCCAATACGCTAAAAGGCAGGATACCCAACCATCAGTGGAAGTCCCTCTTGAGCCCCAAACTAATTATCTTTTCACACTGAAGGAAGTTCATTGTGCTTTAGACTTGGTAGTCCCTGGTAAAGCGCCAGGTATTGATGGTATACCTGCAGATCTTTTTTTAAATGACCAGAACTCTTGGGGTTGCTATATACTTCTTCTGGCCAACCTGATCGCTAGGGGAGCCCCAATACCGATTCTTGGAATGGGGCGGAGATTATACCTGTCTTTA
Organism: Lissotriton vulgaris; assembly: GCF_964263255.1. Classification (NCBI taxonomy): domain Eukaryota; kingdom Metazoa; phylum Chordata; class Amphibia; order Caudata; family Salamandridae; genus Lissotriton; species Lissotriton vulgaris. The sequence continues at coordinate 166,300,582 of NC_141699.1, read as the reverse complement.
AAAAAGGAGACAAGTCGCTGCCAGGTAACTATCGTCCAATCAGCCTGATAGACACTTCCCAAAAAATATTTGGCAGGCTGGTTCTAAATAAAATCCTTGACTGGGAATGTAACAACAAGATCTTATCCCATTTACAAGCAGGGTTCAGAACTTCAATCAGCACGGTGGACCAGGTGCTGCATTTTGTTATGCTGTACTGGAAGACCGTGCTGATTGGACGTAGAAGTTTATATGCAGCTTTTATAGATCTTAGAGCGGCATTTGACCTGGTTCCCCGCCCCACCTTATGGAGTGTCTTTAGTGACATGGGACTGCCTGTGCCCCTTTTATCATTGGTTAAAAAACTCCACGAACATAATTACGCACAGATTAGGTGGGGGAGCCCCAGGAATGTTACGCCACAATTCCCAGTGGAAACTGGAGTACGCCAGGGCTGTGTCCTGGCGCCAACTCTCTTTTCCTTATACATTAATGATGTGGCAAAGATTTTAATTAACTCTAGCATTGACGCCCCGATCATTGCAGGAGCAAAAGTTCTGATTATAATGTTTGCAGACGATTGTCTCTTAGTATCAAAAACTCCTAGCGGGCTTCAAAAGGGCCTGAAGCTCTTTGAAGATTTTTGTACCGCACGGGGTCTAGAAGTAAACGCACAGAAATCAAAGTTTATGACTTTTAATGCTTCTAAATCTTTTAAGGGTACGGTGAATATGAATCAGCGGCCACTGGAAAGAGTCCAAGCATTTACCTATTTGGGTGTTTGTATAGACCGTAATTTGTCCTGGAAAGATCATATTGAATTGGCCACCTTAAGACACAGACAGTTAACTGGAGCCTTGACCACAGAATATCAGAAGTCATTTACTAAGCCAATAGCTCCGGTACTGGCGGTTTACAATGGCAAAGTAGTCAGCTCCGCCTTGTACGGAGTCGAAATTTGGGGATGTGAAAGTCTGAGAGGGATGTCAACCTCTGAAAATTCCTTTTTAAGGAATTTAATAAAATTACCGCAGAGTACCCCCATGAAACCCCTCTACTATGATCTAGGGCAAACCCCAATAGCGCTCATAGCATCCTTTCGTCCTGTTTTATACTGGAGGAGAGTCTGGACTACACCGGAATTAGAAATCTTCGCAAGGGGCCTGCTCGACATTATTAGTAGTGACACCTTTCACAAGGTCAAGTGGTTAAATCACATTCGGGGCCTCCTAACTAGTATGGGTCTTGGGAACCTGTGGGAGGACCCCACAAATTCAAGGTTCCCACCAAAAAATATTCTTAAGACTCTTTACTGGCAATTTGTGGCCTCAAGGACTTTTAGGTCTGTTGACCCTGGGTCATTGACCGGTATGTTTTTGGATATTAAGGATGTCCCAAAATTGGAAGCCTTTTGGGACACTATTTTAAAACCTCTTGATCGCAAATTATATTTTCAGTTGAGGGTTGGGAGCCTCCCGGTTGGGGCATTCACTAGTAGATGGTCTTCTGGGGCCAAGGATGATTGTCCGGTATGTTTGGCTCGCCCTGAGACCATTGGTCACTTGCTATTCGAATGCCCAGTGTACAGTGAGCCAAGGAGATCGTGGCTCCGCCCAATGTGCAGGTTAATGAGTCCCGTTAGTGGGACTATGGCAGTTCGCATCATCCGATCCTGTACAGATATGATAGTTTGCATAGCTGTGGCAAAATATTTGGGCGGGGCTTGGGCTATCAGAAGTAGAATGCTCAAAGTTTAAAATGTATTCACACTACCAAAACCAAATTTTAATGATCATCTATTTATTTTAGTCATTTGATGAATTCATGGTTTTTATGTGTACATATTTGTAAATTCTAATGAAAACCTTTTTTTACTATTTTCTAACTTGGTATTCTTATATCTCATAAACGTTATATGTATGTACAGTTTGCTTTTATGACAATCGTCGAATAAAGCTTGTCTGAACCTGCAAATAAAGGCCATTACAGCTAATAGCAGGGTGCGATTGATCCATTATAAGTTTTTACATAGGCTATATCATAACCTGGTCCAACTGCACAAGTTCAAGCTAAGGGATAATGACAAATGTGCTTGATGTGGCAGTGGTGGGGCTGGATTCCTTCACTTAGCATTGGAGTGTCCTGCAATCCATGAGTACTGGCAAAAGATATTCGAAGCAATGTCACAGAAGGTTGGTGCGACACTCCAGATATCCCCTGACATCGCCATACTGGGATACATTGACAACGTTGACACTGTACATAAGAAATATTTAGCACTGGGGTTCCTGATTGCTAAAAGTAAAGTGGCCTGTAGATGGGATAGAGGACCGGCCCCCAAATTCAAGGAGTGGTTGCAAGATCTCATAACGTGGCAGGAGCAGTCATTTACCTATGCAGAATTGCTCCCACCCACTTCCAGACAGAAAGTTATATGGGACCCCCTGAAAACTTACCTGTTGTCCTCATCAGATGATACAGGAGATACCACAGGCAGGTAGGACAGTGCTAGGTCCTACGGGCAAAAGGGATATCGAATGAACTTTGCCCCTATCATAAACTTAAGGTATATATGGGCCACTATTTTGGAAGCATACGCTGGCAAATAAAATACCTACAGGGGTAGGAATTTTAATAATCATAAGTAAATAATGTCTACTACCATACATCTTTGAAAAGACTAAGTACCCATACTAATAGCACTCGGATAGATATAGATGTTTAATACTGTATGCCGTGAAATGTTCTGATTTAATATTGTGAATATGTACCAACAGTACGGTACAGTGCTGTGTATGACAGGGGACTTCTGTTGTTTTTCTGTGTTATATGTCAAAAAGTTTCAATACATTAAAAAAAAACTATTATGTAGAGTGCATTCACACCAAAACTTCTTGGCACTAAAGAAACCATCACACAACACTTTAATCACACAGCTACACTGTAGTGTGCAGACTAAGGTTTATATTTGTTTCCTAAAAGTGAACAGCAGTGGCTGAGAGCATAGTTGAAATGGAAGGGAATGTAACATTTCCTAGCTATCGTAACAGAAAGTTTCAATTCTATTAAGGACTCGGAAGTAAAGATTATGTTGTCCTTTTTCATTTTATTGCACAGCAGCCATGTTAACCAGTAACAGCAACAATCAACAAAAAACTTAATTTCCCATCACCCCAGGGAAGAAACTGAAGTTCATAAAAAATCAGTCCATATCCATTCAGGATCTGCATGGAGTATACACCGTCTTGTCCCTTGTCTGTTGCCCTTTTTCTTCCTGTGACCAAGCTAGGTGGAGGTCGAGAATGGGCCCAAATTGTGCAGCCATTCAGCATGGCAAGTAAGAGACCGTTTGTATTTACCCCCACTCTGCTGGTTTGTTGGTTAAAACTACATCCAGAATAATCCACATTTCCTCTTCCTTTCCATGTGGATGGGGATGCTGGTCCCACTAGGCAGACAGAAAGACTGTTGGGAATTTAGGGGTGTGCAATAGGCCCAATTCCATGGGTGCCCTCCCATACCCCATATATTTATTCTTTACTAAAGCTAAATTATATATTGATGGTGTCAAGTTGGTTTTTATACTCTTAAACGGGGGCAAATTGGGGGAAACTGACATTCAGCCTCCCAGATGTGGACAGAAAGATTGTATTTCTCCCTTTGGGGGTGGGCCATGTACAAAAAAGAACATCCATGGTGTGTATATGGCTTTGGATCCCCTACAGGTGGGGCATATTGGGGGCATCCCCCAATCTGCCTCCTAGGGAGAAGAAAAACGCCATCACCCCCTTTGGCGTGAGAGCATAGCCCTATGCGTGAGTGAGCTGCCTGCATACCTTGAGATAAATCTGGCCTAAAAATCCCTGGTGTCCAATTGGATTTGTGCCCCTCCAGTGGTGCAGATTGGGTCATGCCCCAAATCTGTTTTCACGCTGGGGGGGGGGGGGGGCAGAAAGACTGCATGTCCCTCTTTGGGTGGGCAAAGAGCCTATGCCTCGGTGGGCTGAACACTCCTTTTGATTTTAATCCCTGGTGTCTAGTGGCCTTTCCAACTCCCTTGGGTTGGGCAGATTAGAGGTAAAACCCCAGAAAGACTGTTTTGTCCATTATTTGGTGTGGCACTGGTCCTTGATCAATGGGCCTCTCTTCCCCCACCCCCAAGAAGCAAATAAATCCCTGGTGTCTAGTGGGATTATTACTACCTGGAGGGACAGTTTGGGTGCAGATTTGAGAAGAACCCCTGTCTTTACTTGGGTTAGGCGTGCTCTGGCCCTTCCCCCAAGCCGCACTCACCCACCCCTTGCCAAAATAAGTTCTATGTTCCTAGTGGAGTTTTCACCACCCCTTGAGGAACACATTAGAGGCAATCTGTCCCCAAGTGCGGGGCAGAAATACTGTCCTGCTCTTAGATAGGGGGAATACCGGCCATTGCCCAAGCTGCCTGCTCCCTCTTACCATAATAAATCCTGGGTGTTCACTGGAGTGGTCAGTGTCTCCTTTCTGACCACTTTGTGCCTTGACAAAAGCGTGACTACAGGGCGGTGTCCCCACTTTGGCCCCGAAATGGGGGAATAAACAATGATCCTCGGGTACACATCTCAAGTGTGGTTGCTTACAAACAAGTAAGGCCTACTATCTTTACTACCATTTGGTTCATTAAACCTGTAAGATTTGGGTTTTAAACGAGGGATTAGTATCCTGAGGAAGGCAAGTGCGTTTAGTAATGGCTGAAACATGTCGGTAAGACAGATGGGATAATAGAGATGTAACTCCATCTATATACCCAATTTTCAATTATAATCCTGTCAAGTTGTGCCAACAATAAATAAGAATATAGGTACCCACTTAGTCAGTTATAAACACAAATATTTCTGCATTAGGGATCCCTCTTTTTGAACACTTTCTCCCTTTGTTCTTGTATCTTTCGTTTAAAAAAAACAAGAAAACAAGCACTCCACTGTGAGTGTTGGTCTTCATCAGAATGTGTCAGCGGCCCTATCATGAAGCATGCCACTACATAGGGCGTTAGGGCAGTCTTAAAAACCCCCTTGGGAGTTTCCAAAAGGTTTTGTTTTTATTTGTTTTACCTTCTTTTCTCTTTGTCTTCTCCTTCATAAATATATTATACAATATTTTGGATAGTTAAATCCCCAGCTTTCTTGAATTAGCAGCTGTTTTTTGTCCTTCTTTCTTAGTGAGGTCAACTAGCTAGGTAGCTGCCCTGCTCATTGTAAGAAGAGAAGTGCCTATGGACTGTGTTTGTTTTTGAAGTAAAAGGGAGGGTTAAGCAGTTGCAGTGCAGAAGATAACCCACTATAAACACATTTAAAGATGCGAATAAGGGATGTGAACATATTGAGTGAATCAGGCATGAGCCAAAAGCAGAGAAGCCCCAAAGTATTTAATGTAGCCCTCCAACAATCACCTGATTGACTTAATCTTATTCTTCCCTGCCTCTGCCCTATAGAATAGCCGTTTGTTATAATGTGTTATGCCTTAATCTGTTTGATTTCTTAGTCTGTCATATCATTGTAGACCTCTCACCACATAGGTCTGTTAGACATTCACAGGGTTGATCTGTGTAATGAGAAAACCAAGTATGAGCCAGTGACAGATAGGAGCACCAAAGAGTGCGAGTGCCCTGTGTGATTTATGGACAGTTCATTTCCCCACATAGGGATTTTGTAAGAAAATAGATTGTTAATTGGGGTGGTTGACTACTTACCTCAAGGATTAATCACAGCCCTTGTCAGGGTAAACCCGTAAAGTCACCAAATTATCTGGAACTCAACCCCATTGTAGCCATAGGATAGAGCAGACAGGCCTAACTTAAAGCATCACAATAAAAACCCCAAACCGAATAAGAGAAAAAAATGTAATAAACAAAATGACACCAAAATAACAAAAGCTATGAATTTATAAAGTTTAAGTAGGAATAGCGCCAAGAAGCATAACGTCCCAATGATAGTCAATTGTAGTTCTGGGAACTAGGCGCAATTAATGCTAACTGCGATGGAGTGCAGGTGAGATACATCTGGCTGTTTGTAGTGCCCCAAGTGTTTTATGTAAAACTCCAGCAGACCTGTCAAGCACAAGTTGATACTGTAATGTCAAAAGGGAGGGTCCTCTCTGGCCATCCAGGTCAGCCTATTGCTTGATCATTGGAAGAATTTCACACCAATTCATGCCTATTCAAATGCTAATCATTGGCTGGCAGAAGTGGGTGAGCAAATAGGCCTCGCAATGCTTTATGTTAAAAAAAATCTGACTCCACCGTTGAATTGGGTTTTAAATAGCTATTAAAAATGGTTATTTAATTATTTCTGTAGCTGTTTCCTAATGGAAATTATCATTGTTAAATGTATTGATGTAACCTAGTGTTTTCTTATGGAAGAGTCAGCCGTGCTACAGTGAAAACATATTTTGGGGCTTTTTCACTGGAAGGACATGCTCAGCATTACATTTCTACATGTCCTACTTTTAAATTCCATGCACCATGCCTTATGAGTCCTATATAGAGGTGATATAAATATTTCAAGTCAAAATAAATTTATTTCAGCAACAAATGCCACAAAGGTTTGAAATGTCCAATTAAATTACACTAGATACAAATGCAAGTATAAATAACTAAAATAACAAGAAAAAGAAAATTGCATGCACTGTCGTAATTCACTCATCAATGCAACCTTTCCTGGCAAATAAACAAGTAAACAAAAAACATCATAACATATCTAGCTATAAATTTATGGTAGAATATTTAGCTAACGATTTATATTAGTTAGTAAGCAAGACAGACATGCTCCAGATCTATGGCAAGTTGCAGAGGTAGCCAATAATAAGATAAATGGGATCAAGTCAATCCTAAAAACGTATCGAACAGACAGGAAGATACATCTCATAGTAAAATGCAGACTATCACAAACAATTACATGATAAAGTGCAAATGTGAAAGCTACTGTGTGCTGCCGCCCTCACTTCTTATAGGGTTGATAAAGCCATTCTTCTTATGAGCCACTTCGCCCCAAAAATTTGGTAACCAAGCAAGTATACAAACGACGTGGATTTGATTTTAGAATTCTAAGTGCAGTGCTATGGCTATGCGTGTCCAACTGTCTGCAGATGGGCATTAACCATGCAAGTTGTGGTTGAGCATAAGCCGGACAAGCAAAACAAAGGTGGGACAAAGATTCATTCACAGTATTGCAAACTGGGCCTAATGAAGAAAAGGATTCTGTAACTGCCCATTTACAAGTAAAAGCTTTAAGGGGTAATGGCCGGTCCTAAATTGAAAATAAAGCTTTCCATCAGGAACAGTGATGATATCCCAATATTGCTTGTAGGCATTAATACACTTAAAATCCAAAAATGTCTTGGTCACTGTGCCTCTGGTTGCCTTTTGGACATCATTCAATGTTATACAAGACCAATATAGGTTTTTTTTACCAACTCTTTGGAGGGGATAGGGTCTCAAAGCGGAATCTCCCAAAGTTCTCTCATGGAGACATCAGCAGCTTTTTAATATTCAAGAGCCAGATGATTTTGTTAAATCTGTCCTCTTTGATCACTTCCTGCAAGGTTACAGAATAGTGGGCAAGCTCGGAGTGTACCCTATTCTAGCTTTATTTTCTCTCGTTTTCCTGCCCATATCAAGTATAAGGGGATATAAAGGAGTGCTAGATGGAAGGTCGACTTATTGTATTAGAAATTTGTTCTCAAATCTAGCCATCTCATTAATGTTAGAGAAGTCGCAGAGTTTCGCTCCGTAAAGGGCGGAAACCACAGCTTTTGCTTCGTAGATCTGTAAAGCAGTTGCGATTGGTTTGCTAAATGATGCTCAAAGCCCCTTCAGGACGACACCTAAAATTTTTCTGTGTTTTACAGACCTTTTTTCAACGTGGGGCTTCCATGTCATCGTAGCAGTCAACTTTATGCCTTGATAATCAAACAAATCCCCTTTTCAAAAATCACTCCCCCAAGTGCTAACCTCTCTTTGTAAGTTTTTAGCTGATTGAATGTCATATATTTGGTCTTTGCTGCATTGATCTCCGAACCGCGTCTGCGGCAGAACTCATCAAAACGGTTCAACAATTGTTGAAGCACTCAGATAAGACACAAGATGGCAGTGGTAATTACAAGAATTCAGCACCTCCATTGAGTTTGTGAGTACACTATGAAATTAAGTACAGTGTGCTCAGATGAATATAGACTATGCCATCATAGGAGTATACGTTGATATAGGGAAACAAAAATTTCACATATATATATAGAATTTTATTTACAATTTAGTGCACAACAATAAAGTGGTTTTGAGCCTTCACTATTGCAGATCTAATTTTAATTAGAATAACGCCCCAAAACAGCACACATTAGCACAAATTAAAAAAAGTCCATGTGTAGACAGTATTTGTATATAGCCTGATGGTCCGTTGTCATGTAGTTAGATAGAAGGCGCAGACAGCCGACACATGCTTTGTTGTGTTGACGACTTTTTCAAGGCTTAAAACGTTGTAACCCCGTTTGACCTTTCCACATAGAGGGATAAGACCTCAAAACCCCCTTTGTATATGAGGGTAGTATATGATAAATACACCCCTAAGAGGTCAAGGCTTTAGATTAACAAAGTGTCAAATCCAATAGTGACCTTCCGCTGAAGAAATGAAAGCTCATAAGTATCTGTAGTTCACTGACTGACGCCGAACATTGGGTGCATCACTACTACGGGCCTCCCCCTATTGGGCACTGGGCTAATGCATGCCTAATGCTGCTTTCTTAAAATAATTTTTCTCAATTTTAACCAAGATGTGAACTACAGATTCTTATGAGCTTATAAGGACGGATACAATAGATTTGATGGTCAAGGCCAAAAGTCTTCTAGATTGCCTACAATCCTTGTTAAACCATGGACTAAAGTTACAGGTGCACTTTTGAGAATAGGACAGAGGAAGTATAAAGTATGACAAATTGTGCTGTTAGAAATTTTTATGTAAAACTATTAGTGCTATTGCATCGACTTCCCCGTTGGGGCAAGACTTTAGCTTAGCAAGAACTACTTGCAGGTCAGAGCTAATAGCAGGCAAGATATTAGAGTGTATAGCTGCTTGACGCCATTTAAGGCGACATATACCAGTAGTTAGTTCAATGTCCCCTGTAAAAAGAGGAGGAAGAGGATCACATTAATACCTACCACAAAGTGCTACCATACAAAGGCACAATGGGTTGAGATCAGTCTCTGTTCTTTCCCTGACTACCATGTCGTTGATATAAGGCCATAGCCTCAGGTCAACCAAAATATAGTTGATGTGACTCGTATGGTTAGGTTTGTTGAATGTGATGGCAACCTTTATATCTGCTTAAGTCCATCCATCAGTAGCACTAATCCCTAATTCTGGAGCTAAAGCTTTCAACTGTAAAGCTGCTTGGGACCACCTTTTATGGAGTTAAATGTAACTGAATGATTGCCTATTTCTCATCCTCCTCACGGGATAGCGTTAGGTCATCTCTATCCAGGCGCCCAAAAGTGGTGTTAAAATCTCCTGAAAGGATGAGATGGAATGGATGCTGATACCTTTCCAGGTTGTCCTCATGGGTTTGCAAAGTTTTAGATGCCAAACCACCCTACCCCTCTAGCATAAATATTGTAAATTTCTACAATAGGTTTTTACCATTCACTACCTGAATGCCTGGAATATCAGAGCAATCTATAACCACTTGTCAGATTTTGTAATAAAAGGAAGCTTGAAACCAGCTTGTTATTCCCAAATGAACTTGTTTTCACAGGCACACAGAAGTTTAAGTACCTGGCTTTAAAAATTGGGTTAATGCACCACGTTTTTGGAATAAACATATGTCAACTTTATTTATAAACTCATTCCAATCAGGTAAGGCTATTTTTGACTTAAGCCCAGCCACATTCCATGAAAGAAGTGTTATGAGTGGTGATTTATCTACTGTTATAGCCATATTGGATGAGCATAGGTCTTCCAAGAACACTTGTGAGGGTACAGCAATGCTGATGGCTGATGTGCTTAAGCGGTCATTAAAATGTTGTACATTTACAAAACTCCCAGTAAAACTAGGATCTATGTTAGCATTAGACTCAAGACAGGCTGTGAGTGACTTGCTACTTGAGTGTTCCCTCACCCTATTGCTATTAGGTTTCAATAGGATTGGACACGATGTTAATAAGGTAGCTCTTAAAAAAAACAATCAGACTACTTCACACAAAGGGAAAAGAAGTGCAGAGAGTGAGTTGTTACGCAGAGCACTAATCGACCTGCCAACTTCCGACTGATATTTAAACAATGTTTTTGGTTTTTGGGGGTCAAGACCTGATATCAAAGCCACCAGACTGTCTGCCATCTTCCTGTCTCTAAGGGTTAGTTCAGTGCTATCAAAGTTCTGATTACTTGTAGGATATCTTTTGGCGCACTGAATGTCTTCTTGAATAGCTGAGCAACAGCCCCTCACATGTATTATCCAGTGGATAGATCTATTTTTCAGGGAATCCCTCCTTCATATCTTATATTGGAGGAGAATTCTGATACATTAACCATAAAGATCGAACTGGCAGACGAGGAACTGCTACCATTGGTGTTGAATATGGACGGGTGGCTGATGGTGCACAAAGGTCCTTTGGCGTGAGTACTACTTGGAGGCCCGACTCTTACGTAATCGCTAGCTAAATTTGATTGGTGGAAAGTGCCTGAATTTCTAGATGGTCTGGGTTCTCTGAGGGGCTTAGATCTCATAGACCCCCGAGCTAAGTCCTTGCCTTGTCTCACACAAGTGTTTTTGTGTGTCCCTAGTGTAGGATGTCCTCAAGTTGGCCTAGATTGCTTCTCTAGGGACTTTGTTTCGTGATTATGTGGTGCTTCATGAACTCTAGAAGTAACTGCATCATTGACATTAAGCAATTGGTTCATTATGCTAGTTAAGTGTGTTATCAAAAGCTTTAATTCCGATGGGGGCCTGGCTAGACGAGCCAGTATGGCGGATGTGTTTTAGCTGTGTTCCCTCCAGCCCAATAATTATCCTGCTAAAATCCTGACTTCCTCTACCTGAATGAAAACCTGGGGGAGACAGTAGAGCACCCGCAGCCTGCCACGACGATCGGCTGGAGTTTCCGAAGCCGAGTGAAACCGGAGGCCGGAGCTGGGGTCCCTGTGAGGTGCGGCCTGGTGTGGAGCAGTGGCGCCGGGACATAGATTTTTGCCGGCCCAGTGGTCGTAGCGAGCCACCGTTGCCGTATCCTGTGCATTGCCCCGCGGGTTCCAATGGTGGTGGGCCCCGCGAGAGGCGCTCGAGGGGCACATCGGTCCCTGGGGAGTCTGCGGCACAGCGGAAGCGGAGTGGCTCCAGGAGACACGGCGGCTGGCTGAATTAAGTGAAGATATACAGAGACCGGTGGCTGTGATTACTGGTAGCTGGCGCGCCCTCCTGCAACGCGACTGCTGGGGGCTTGGAGTACCGGAGGCCCTTGGAGGGAGGGGCTCCCCGCATCTCTGCCCTGAAGACCTCCCCCTGATCGGCGGTGGGATCTCGCCGCGCGGGGAGGCCTGCACAGCTCCTGGAGGTTGGGCCGAGTGATGGTACTGTGGAGTCGGGCCTTGCGGCGGTGGGTGAAATTGTGGCCCCGCCAGAGAATTGGGCCTGCGGAGTGCCCTCGAGATTTGGTGGTAGAAGGGAGGCGGCCTCATGAAAACACTTTTAATACAAACATTTTTTTTTAAAAGAAGGGAGGCGGCTGTGTAATCCGGTGGTGTCCGCGTGGCGGCTTGAAGTCAACGCTGGACTGGAGGGACACCTGCGGCGGCCGGGCCGGGTCATACAGGTACAGAAAGTGGCAGAGAGGCTAGTGCGGTGTCCCGGGCCTGCCTATCGAATACGGAGGAATCCGGGCTGAGCACGGTCCCCAGCGGGTAAAAGAGGTGTGCTTGGCCGGGCAGCCGGGGGTGCTAACATATGTCCATCGGAGCTTCCCCCCCCCCCCCCCCCCCGGAGGGGCCTGTATCGGCAGTCGGTTCGACCATGAGGGGGCCCCGGAGACTGTGATTGCGTCTGTGCCCTGCGGGTAAGCGGGGACGGGGGGTTTGAGGAGACCCCCCTGCCTTGGGGACCCGGGTAGGGGCAACTGGACTTCCCTGGGTGGTTGCGGGCCCTGGTTTGAGGGTGCCTTCCGGTGGGGAGCAGCCCAGGTCGACGACCAGCCAGTTGGGGGGGTACACTGCGTAGGATTCTGTGTGGGCAGTGAGCCGGACCTGAATCGCGCCTGTGGGGTGCCTACAGCAGGCGGCCATGACGAAGGACAAGGGTGGTGGCGGTGCCACAACACATGGGCCCATTGACAAATTCACAGGATAATGCGGCTTTGATGGCGGCCTTCACACAGTCTTGGGACATGCTGGATGCCAAAATTAGCACAGTGGGCTCAGATGTGATGCTACAGCGACAGGATCTGCGGAATGCAGTGTCCCGCATTACTGAGGCAGAGACCCGGATTTCAGGGGTGGAGGACAACGTTGCGGCCCTGAAGGCAAAGGTGGCGAGTATGGAGAATACCCAGAAAGGCTTGGTGCTCCGGCTGAGGACGCGGAGGGGCGGGCCAAGCAAAATAATCAGAGCTTCGTTGGCTTTCCAGAGGGCTGCGAGAAAGGCAATATGGAGAGCTTCCTAACGCAGTGGCTGGAAAGCTGGCTACTCCTGGACGCCATTTTGCGGTGTTTTGTGATAGAGCGGGCCCACAGAGCTCTCAATCAGAAACCTCCGGTGGGGGCTCGCCCACGGCCTGTGATCCCGAAACTTTTGAACTATCATGACTGCGATGCTATACTGAAGCAGGCCAGGGTCAAGGAACCTCTGCTCTTTGAGAATCAACGCATCCTTATCTTTCCGGATTATACACGCTTGGTACAGCAGCCGCGTCAGTCGTTCATGGCTGCTAAAGTCCGCCTGCGAGACCTCAAGCTCCCCTATGCCTTGCTGTTCTCTGCCCACCTGCGAGTGGTTTTCCAATCTCGCACCCACTTCTTTGATACTCCGGAGGAAGTGTTCAAGTTGACGGATGAAACGGTGCGAGTGCGAGTACATACACCACCAGTACTGGAATCGGACTCCTCTCTGAGCGAGTCGCAGTTGAAATCTTTCCGAGGGTCGTGCCGGAGGGGAAACAGGGTGCTCTCTGTCCCAACGGCGCTCTGTGTCTCGCGGAGCCTCCGCCCCGGGGGCTTCGGCTCCTGGGCAACAGACAGTGGACCCTTGACTTTTGCTTACTGACGTCAGGATAGTGCCAGGGTGCTCATCCTATTAGGTGTCATGCATATGTGCGGTATCTGATTAGAGGAGTAGTGTTATGGGCGGACTTCCCCTTTAGTCTGGTACTTCTGGGGGTGGCCCCGGGAGGTAAGGGCTGTAGGTTGGGGATCCATTTGTGTGGGTGGCTGTTGGTCCCCCGTTGGGGGCCGATTGCCAACCATGCCACGACAGGTACTTCAACGGTTTTGAGGTATAAGTTGGGGAAGGGGGTCCAGTTCAGGGGGGGTCTGTTCTTGTTGGGTTTGAGTCACACAACCATGAGGGGTTCCATACACATGTTATGCACACGTCCGCACGGCACGGTACCCGAGCCGTGGTCCTGGCTGCTCCCTGATAGCGGGTAGCACTGACAATGCTCCGGGGCCTTAGGGTACCCTCCGTATTCTCAGCTGGAATGTGTGTGGGGTCCTGGATAAAATCAAGCGAGGGGCAGTTTTGCGCCTGGCGAAGAGGGCTAGGGCTGATGTGCTCTTGCTACAAGAGACCCATCTAATGGGTACTAAGGCCCTATGCTTGCAGCGCTATGGGTATCAGCAAGTCTTTCACGCAGGTTTTGAAGGGTTCACAAGGAGTTGCCATTTTAGTGCATCGCAGACTTCCTTACATTCACTCCAAACTGGGGGCTGACACACAGGGACGATATTTGTTTGTTAAGGGTATAGTCGCAGAGGTTCCCTTGGTGTTTGGCTGCGTATACATCCCGCTCCCCTGCAGTGGTCGCTAGTTGAGAAGTTATTTACAGTGTGGGCAGACATGCCGGATGCACTATCGGCGGTGAGAGGGGACTAGAATGATGTCTTAGACGTAGCCAGGGATAGGTACAGACCGGGGGGTGGTCCGGGTAGAGGCCACTCTACCAAACAACACAATATGGCCGTGGGCTTGGATTGGGTGGACACGTGGCGGCGCCTTCATGGCGATAAGTAGGACTATACGTTTCTTTCGGCAGTCCACAAATCCTATTCCAGATTGGATTATATATTTGTCCCACGAGAAATGGCTGTAAGGGTGGAGTCAGCGGGGATTCTTCTGCGCGGGCTATCGGATCACTCCCCTGTAACCTTTGATCTCCGGATGGGCAGGGGGTGGCAGCCATTTCGTTGGCGCCTCTCGGTGTGGCACCTGCAACAGAAGGGTACTACGGGAGGCATATGAGCGAGGCAATTGCTGATTACTTGGTCGGGAATGTGGGGTCGGTCGCTAGCGCCGGGAAGCTATGGGAAGCGTTGAAACCCACACTACCGGGGGTGGATATCGCATGGTGTGCAGCGGCCCGAAAGAGGTGTAGGGTCGAATTGGTGCGCGCCGAGGTGGAGATCGAGACGCTAGAGCGCCAGGGTCACGCGGCGGGTGGGGGTCAGGCGGTGGGGCAGCTGCTACTAGCGCAACAGTCCCATGCAGCCCTCCTGCTGGATGAGGCACGGCAGATCTGGCATGCAACGCGCAGCAGAATATGTCAGTGGGGGGACAAGTCTGGCAAAATGCTGCATCGGCTCTGTCAAGGCCTTACCGTGGATAGTTGATGAAATGCGTGCTCAGATAGCAGACCTAGGGGCATTAGCGAAGAGCTTTTCTGCGCATTATGCGGATTTATATGCCCCGAAGGAGTGCCTGCCAGAAGACATGGTGGACAAGTTCATAGCAGACTTACCACCTAGAGCTGTGTCTGATGAGGTGCACGATCGGCTGGAGCTCCCACTGACGGACGAAGAGCTGGGCACTGCCCCGGGCAAGCTCAACTCAGGGAAAGCTCCCGGGCCGAATAGGTTCCCCAGCGAGTTTTTCAAGACATATCATCTGCAACTAGCCCCTCACTCCCGGGCAGTGCTGGAGGAGGCCAGGGAGCAGGGTAGACTTCCCACAGACTGGAGGCATGCGGAGGTGGTGATATTTCACAAGCCGGGCCAACCCCCAGAACACCATGCCTACTACCGTCCAATCTCCCTCCTGAACGTGGAGGCCAAAGTTCTGGCCAAAGCGTTGGCCAACTGGCTCCTACCTCATATTTCTATGCTGGTCCACCCGGATCAGGCCGGCTTTATGCCCTAGAGGGTGACCATTGCAAAAAACACAGTTGATGGACAGAATGTAGAACAATGTCATACATTCACCCCAGTACAAGGATCTGGGCCTAAATCCATCGTTTTTTTGCACTCCACACCACCCTGGGTTAGACACTGGCTATATGCAAATCAGCTCTGACCCTGTGCCTCATGTATTTGACTCCAGTGGTGTGGAGAGCCTGGGGCTCACGTCTGAGCATACCCAGCCCACTCGGGGTGAAAATTGCAAAAAACACAGTTGATGGACAGAATGTAGAACAATGTGACCAGGCACAATATTCGGTGGGCGCACGTGGCGGCGCTCTGATGGACTGTGGAACAGGACGCACTCCTCCTTGCCGACATAGACAGGGCGTTCGACTCATTGAGCTGGGTCTATCTGTTCGCACTACTGCCCCAGCTCAACCATGGGCCTCGCTTCTTGTCCTACTTGCGACTTCTCCACATTGACTTGACGGCTCCGGGACGGGTGGCTGGAGCGATATCCTCCAGTGTTCCCATTGGGAGCGGCACCCGGCAGGGTTGCCCCCTCTCGTCCTACTTGTTCGCCCTGGCTATGGAGCTGCTAGAGGCTTGGGTGTGCATAGATGCGCAGCTGCGTGTGTTTGAGTGGGCGTAAGGGCTCTCTGATAGGATCGCATCATATGCGGATGATGTTCTCTTCTTTCTTACTGATCTCAAAGGGGTCAAGGCCACGCCTCTTGCAGATGATGCAAATCTTCGGAGAATCATCGGGGCTATACATGAACCCTCGCAAGTCCACGCTATGGGTGCTGGGGGAGCGGTCGAGAGTGGGGGATTGGGCTTCCACACTTCAGGTGGCAGTAGGGGGCCTTAAGTATCTGGGGGTGTTTCTATCGGAGGTGCCGTCTATCTCCTGGGAGCAGAATTTGACGCCAGTGTGGGATCGAGTTTGGGCAGATCTCAGAACCTGGTTTGTATGCCGCTGACAATTTATGGCAGGTCGGCAATCTTCAAAATGGTTGCACTTCCCCGGCTGCTACACCAACTGCAAAACCCCCCATATCCGGTCCCGCCCAAATAGTTCCGGTTGGTGAACTCTGTGCTTGGACAGTTTCTGTGGGAGGGTGGTGCAGTACGTGTGGCGCTACGCACATGCTTTCTCTCCACTTATTGCAGAGGGTTGGTCCTCCTCTCCTACTACCAGGCCTCTCACCTCCTTGTCCTAAATGAGTGGTGGTATGGCGACAGGGGGGACCCAGCTTACACCTTGGAACGCTACCTTATGGGGACTCACACATTACACACTATTCTTTACTCAGCGCCGTTACGGAACTCACTGCCATCGCCCACACAGGTAATGTTTCGGCTTGGAGACAGGCACTGCGCCATATGGGGTGGTGGAATATACTGACTTGGGAGACCACCTTGTGGTACAATGGGCGTTTGCCCAGCTTTGCAACACTACAGGGATTTCGGGGGTGGGATAACATCAGCATTTCGACCTTAGGGGATGTATTAAGGGGCACAACACTTTTTTTCAAGATCTATGTAGGGAATTTGGCATGCCCCAGTATCTCCAGTTCCGTCATGCCCTGTCTCTTAGCCTGGTGGGATTGGAGTCACTCCCAGAGTTTAGTCCCCTAGAAGCAAAAATATTCATGGGGGATTCGGAGACGAAGAAGATATCTCACATTTACCAATCATTGGTCACACACTGCTCCCCCACGCTGCAGAAGCTCTGGGAGACATGAGAGGGGGATGTGGGCGAGCTGGAGGAGGAGGACTGGAGGGAGGCTTTGGCCGCCCCCAGAGGTGCGGCCATAGCAATGCGCCTCCGTCTCATCCAATTTAAATACTTGCACAGGGTTTATTTCACCAGGGCTCGGCTTTGGCGGGCAGGGCTGATCGCCTCACCGGAATGCCTCCGATGTGGCAGGGAGGAAGGGACATTCTTGCACACAGTCTGGTGTTGTGGATCCCTGGATCTGTTCTGGTGGGGAGTTCTGGCCTGTTTATCCGAAGTATTGGGGTGGGAGCTCCCACGTACGCCACCGTTTGCCTTGCTACATGTAATGGATGGGGTGGGTGGCAATGTGTACAAAAGGCACCTGATGCAACTGGGCCTTACATTGGCCAAATGGGACATTGCTAAGGCGTGGGAAGCTCCACGGGCCCCGTCGATGGCCGTCTGAAAAAACGGGTTAGACTTCTGTAATGGGTTGGAGCAGCCATTTTTCGTAGCCAGGGGGTGCTCACGGAAACATTATAAAATTTGGAAATGCTGGACATATTATAGGGGCCTGTGGCTTGAGCCCCCGTGGAGCATCCGAGGGAGTGATGGGTGGTTTGTGTGGCGCAGGGGTAGGGGATGTGGGGGGACCTGGGAGGCGGGTATGCATGTACAGTATTTTTTCTATGCATTTTACTTCATGTGCGGGTAGAACTTGGTGGATTTGGTGCGACTACGGGAGGAGGGAGTGGAAGAGGGGGGGGTTGGGGAGGTAGGGGTCATTGGGAAGGGGGAGCGGTTGATTTTTAAATATGGCTCTATCATATATTTGCTTGTTCTTGCTCACAAAGAAAAGTCGATTGCCCTCCGGCTGATGCAATGTTTACTACTGCAGATGTCTCTGGCATGCAGAGCCCTGAAACACATGTGCAGTCTGACAATAAAGTATGTTTTAAAAAAAACAAGCTTTAATTCCCCCACCTCTGCCCTCAGCTCCTTAATTTGTGATGTAAAATTCCCTATATTTCAGCGGGGAGCAACTGGCGGAGCTATTGTACCAGTAGCCTTACAAGGGACCTCAGAAGATAAAGGGCCGAAGCTGGCCTGATAAAATAGAAAGTAACCAAAAAATATAAAAAATCACAATAACTTTATGTAAAGAAAAAAACCAAAGGGGGTGGCCCAGCCCAGCCTCCTCCAGGCTCTGACCGGAGCAGGATGGGTCCGGCTTTAAATTCTATGTCAGGACTGGAGGCGAGGATTATGTCTTCTTTTTTCACTTTATTTCATATCGCAACCAACACTTTAAAGGTAAACATAACTACATTTCCCATGAACACTTGGGAAAAAGTAGTGAGAAAAAACAACAACATCAATCAGAGAACTGACTGATAATGTCCAATCAGGAGGCCAATAGCCCCAACATAGTCCTTCCTCACTGGCCCTTCGCCAAGTACCCTATCCTTCAGTTTTTATTTTTTAAACAGATTTTATTTGGCAGAGTAACATATACAATGCAAATCCCTGAGTCCCAGAGACAACTGCCGCATATAAGATACAAAAACTGACTGTGGCGATTTTGCACATTTATAAACAAAAGAATATGAAAGGCAATACAAATAAAATCAATCCCTGCATAACCACCAACAGCGACCCCTCCCTTCCCTCCCCCCAATGCACCGTCTCATTATTCTGGAACAATATATCAAAGACCTGAACTGCCTTTGATCTACACAAGAGCCTATTGTTCACAATACCATTTCCCACCAAGGAATCGCAAACAGCACAGTGAAAGAATGTAAGGTATGGGAGAGGCTAACAGGCTACTCCGGGTTTCACCCCGGCCCCCCGGCAGCGGCTCCAGCTCAAGACCCCGATAATCAGCCCAGCGAGTCCAGATCTTACAGTGTTTCCGGGGGCACCCTCTAGCTTCAAAGATGGGGATTTCGAGGCCCATACAAAAGTCCAGCAACACTTTTCCAAATTGAAACTGAGGGGCAACCATCGCCTTCCAGGCTCTAGCTATATCCCTCTTCGCTAACGTGAAAGCATGAGATCTCACTTATAGATATTGCCCCCGATCCCTTCCATCACATGAAGGAGGACAAGCTTCGGCGAACTAGGAAGTTCCCATCCCAATACCTCAGAGAGGCAAGCCAGAACTCCCCTCCAAAATCGTGCAAGCGCTGTGCAGTGCCATATGGTGTGTAACAGAGTCCCCTCCTAGTATCCACAACGGAGGCACACTGGGGAGGCCACCAAGCCCGCCCTCCAGAGCCGAACCCTGGTAAAATAGACCTGGTGGAGGTATTTAAATTGAATCAACCGCAAACTCATTGCAATAGCCGCCCCTTGCGGGAAAGCCAAGGCTTCCGTTCAGTCCTCTTTCTCCATCTGACCCACATCTCCCTCCCAAGCCACCCGCAAACGCTGCAACGAGGGGGAACAGTGCGTGACCACGGACTGATAGGTTTTTTTTTTAAAACAAATTTTTATTGAGAGATTGCACAGATAAAGCAGCCCCTCGCACACCGAGGTCAATAAATAAAATGGCTCATTTCAAATCTGCAATCCACACAGTCTTTTAAAATCAAAGGTTACAACAAAATGAACTCACCTTTCCCTCCCCAGCCCTCTCCCCAAACCCTATCCCAACCCCCCCCCCGATCCCACCCAGCCCGAGTGCACGACAGCGAGTTCCAAATTCTCCAATACATATCAGTAGTGTGTGTGTACCTCCTCCTCAGCATCTCTTATCACAACTCCTGGTCCATTTCCCTTTCCACTGGGGTTTCCAACTAAAGGCCCCTATATTCCGCCCACCTCTTCCATATCTTGTAATGCTTTCGCGGGCACCCACGGGCCTCAAATATCGGCAGTTCCAGCCCCATTCAGAAGTCAAGGCCCTTCTTCCACACCAAAACTGAGGGAGGGCGGGGGTCCTTCCATGCCTGCGCTATGTCCCTTTTGGCCAGGGTGAGACCCAACAGCAGGAGATGTCTCTTATAAATGTTACCCCCACCCCTTCCAAAACGTGCAGCAACCCAAGTTGTGGTGTACGAGGGAGTTCCCATCCTAGCACCTCATCCAGACAATTCCACACTCCCATCCAGAATCTAAGCAGCATACCACAGCTCCACACCGTATGAATCATCATCCCCACCTCTACCCCGCATCTAAGACAGTCCGGTGATGCTATGAGGCCAGCCCGCCACAGTCCTTCTCTTTTGAAGTAGACCCTATGCAGATATTTAAATTGGATCAGTCGCAGCCGTATTGCTATGGCTGCACCCCTCGGGGATCCAGCGCCTCTTTCCAATCCTCCTCCTCCAGTGACCCCACATCCGCTCCCAGGACTCCCGAAGTTTCTGAAGAGGTGGCGAGGACTGATAGGTTTTAGAGATCTTATGATCTAGGAGGTCCCCCATAAATATCTTAGCCTCTACTGGGCTGAACTCCGACAGCGAGTCCAAGCCCTCTAAGCGGGGGGAGATAGCATGCCGAAATTGCATATATTTAAACAATTGTGTCTTTTCTGCATCTGGTAATCCTTTTAGATGTCTTGAAAGGATTTTAAAAATTGTGCCCCGCATGATGTCCCCCAGAGTAGATATCCCATTGTAGTCCCAGTCGCGAAACCTGGGGAGATTCAGCAATTGCAGAAGGCGACTGTTGTGCCATAATGGGGTCTCCCGAGTCAATTTATTCCACCAGCCCATCCTCCGTAATGCCTGCCCTCAGAGCTGAAAAATAATCAGCGTGGCAGACAGAAGGGCACACCTCAACGGAGCAGAGTAAGGAAGAGTATGGAGGGACCGGTCCCCCATGGAGCACCGCTTCACTGCATATGCCGGGTCTGCTCTGTCCCCATACCACCACTCGTTTAAGAATAGCAGATGTGATTCTACATGATAAGACCAAATATCGGATGTTCCAGCCCCCTACAATATGTGGATAGAAAACACGTCCGGATCGCCACTCTCACCGTGCCGCCATTCCAGAGAGACTGTCCCAGGGCAGAAATCACCTGCCAAAACCACTGTGGGGGAATCGGGCAGAGATGATTTTGTAATTGATACAACAATCGTGGGAGCGCTGCCATCTTGAAAATGGCCGACCGGCCATCGATGGACAGGGGCATTTGGGACCAGGTCTTAATATCCTCCGGAACCCGCTCCCATACAGGAGCTAGGTTCCTCTCCCAAGCCGTGGTGGGGGAGTCTGACAAAAATACCCCCAATATGTCATGCTCGCACTAACCACCTGTACTGGTGACGCCCAAGAACCGAGCTCGCCCCGACTTCCCCAATACCCATAGGGTGGATTTCCGAGGGTTCATATACAGACCTGGTGTTTCCCCACAGATCCGCATGATATGCAACAACTGGGGGACCGTGCGTTCCAGGTTGGTAAGAAAAAACAATACATTATCCGCTAATAGGGCAATGCGATTGGAGAGACCATGCACCCATTCGAAACCATACACCTGTGCGTCTATCCACACCCAGGCGGCCAAGGGTACCATTGCCAGAGCGAAAAGATATGGGACAGTGGACATCCCTGCCTGGTGCCCCGTCCGAAGGGGAATGGAGAGGAGAAGAAGCCCTCGACCCACACCAATGCCGTCAAGTCAGTGTACAACAGGGTCAAGCAGGACAGGAAATGCGGTCTGAGGTTCAGCGCAAATAGATATACCCAACTCAAGGAGTCAAATACCCGATCCATGTCCGCAAGCAGGAGCGCTGCCCGTACCCCCAACCCCTGAACCGTCGCGACACTATCCTTCAGTTTTACTGTTATTTGGGGTTATGTCAGAACTCCAAGCTTAAATACTATAAGGCTTACCAGTTCTTGCACAGGAACAGAGATGCTAGTACCCAAATCCCCCAAAGCTATGCCAGCAGGTCTTGTTCAGTACCTCCTAAACATCGCTTCGAGGGAAGGGGGAATTGGATAAAATAATAAACAGAGAAGAGACTGGTCCAGAGAGGTTCCTTCAGGCTGCTACTCTTGTCGCTGTCTCCTTTCATTGGAACCTAGGAAATAACACACTATTAAAATCCTAACTTCCTAAGGCTGCTCTATACTCCTTCTACTGTATATCTCACCCACCCTTAAGCTTCTGGACCTTGCTCCTCTTCTATTCTTTCGTAGAGTTATTCTGCACTCTTCTAATTAGTTGTCACTATTTTCAAGAGAGATAACAATGTTAGTTCCTTTTATCTTAACTCTGTTGGTCAAACCTTATTATTATTTACTGATTTGAGTAAGTGCACTTACTTCACTAACTAGATGAGTATTCTTTAAATGGGAGTCTGTTTTCTCTAGAAGTTGTAGCTGCTCTTCCTTCTGTCTAACCTTTTCTTCTTTCTTATATGTTTTTTCAGGGTTTTCGGGAATTCACTACAAGGTGAGTATTTACACTGTTCGTAGAAACAATTACTTCTCGATTCTTAACTTCTCTGATAGCTTACTCTTATCACTCTCTCTTTGTATTAACAGGTTGACTGCTTTTGGGCTCTCCTCAAGGACAAAGGATGGTTTTCAGTACATTCCTTATTTACTGGCTTATTCCTATTATAAACACTTAGCTTCAATTTTTCTCTTCTCCAACTTAGGCAATACGTAGTTCTCTTTTTCTCTCCTCCCTGACTCGATGACGCTCCTTCACACTCTCCTCAAAGACGAACTTGACAGGAATTCAATTCCACGACTCGAGCTTGACTTAATGCGCCGGGTCGTGTCACAAATATTCCTCAACACTCTAGTAAATGGGATGAGTGGAGTACTTCAACTAATAAACTAAGAGGGGCAAGACACCAGAGCTCAGCTAGGCACAACCGTACCGGCTAACGACTCTGGTGAAGTGCGCAATTCTTAATACGCTCGCGCTGCTCCTAGATTTCTGTGCAGCTGCGGCGAAAACGACTAGAACACCTACCAATAGGCCCCGGTGGCCACCGCGGCGGCCATCTTGTTTCTCATACATCGAACTCTCTCAGTCCATGACATTCCAACAGAAGAGTGTTGGACCGATCGAAGTAGATTGAAACCAGGTGTTGGGGATCTGACAGGTTAATGTTCTCTTACCTACATCTGAGATGGAGGCTGGGAAAGCCAGGCTGGATAGCTTTCCTCTTCCTTCCTTTGCAGAGTTTGGTGTTCTAGCGGATAGTGTGTCCTCTGGTTCCCCCCTCGATGTACTTCCGCACAAACTCTGGAAAGTGTTTAGGGAAGAGCTGTTCCCTCCTCTCCACGCAATTTGCTGCCAATCTCTTGGCTCCGCCCAGGTCCCGGATAGCTGGAAGCTAGCGGTAGTTTCTCCACTGTTGAAGAAAGAATCACTGGACCCCTCATGCCCCGCTAATTACTGACCCATCTCATTACTTCCCTTCCCGATTAAGATTCTGGAAAAACTGGTCACGAAACACCTGTCCAGCTTTTTGGAAGTTAATGATTGTCTGGATGCGGCGCAGTTTGGGTTCAGACCAGCGCATGGAACCGAATCAGCTTTGGTGACTGTTTTGAGCGACCTTCGTTCACGTGCCGACTATGGACGAGCAGCCTTTTTAGTGCTGCTCGACATGTCGGCAGCGTTCGATACGGTCAGTCATGCCATCTTGACCAGGAGATTGGAGGAGGCTGGTGTGATGGGCCTGGCCCGAACTGGCTTGCTTCATACCTGGCCAATAGACATCAGGTGGTTGCCCTGCCTCCCTTTAAGTCTACCATCAAAAGGGTTGGTCAGGAAGTACCCCAGGGAACGGCCATTAGCCCCATTCTTTTTAATCTCTACCTCCGCCCCCTGGTCAAGCTAATTAAATCTTTTGGCATTTCTGTCACCAACTACACTGATGACACCCAACTCATCTTCTCCTTCGAAGGGGAGAATGCGGTGTCACAGGAGACCTTTCACCACTGTATGGTCACCACGGCAACATGGCTGAGCAACAACTCGCTGCAATTCAACAGCTCCAAGACGGAGGTGCTGCATTGCTCAGCGGATCGTGTCTCATGACCTCTACCGCAGGACTTCTGGCCCCCCTCCTTTCAGGGCACGGCAGCAGCAGCAACCTCGGTTCGGAACCTGGGAGTGACAATGGAACCTAATCTTCAACTGGATGGTTTCATTGACAAAACAGTGCCTACCTGTATGGGATTGATGCGTACCCTACGGATGATTCTTCCTCTGCTCCCCGCCCATGCTAGACCAGAAGTAGTGCGCAGTATCATTTTAAGCAGACTCGATTACTGCAATGCACTGCTTCTGGGGGCACCTGTCACTGCAATAGGCAAATTACAACGAGTACAGAATTTCGCGGCCAAGTTAGCACTTCCCGTCGACGCCTTGACTCGTCATCCGCAGCACTTAGAGACTTGCACTGGCTTCCCATCCCTCAGCGGATTGAGTTTAAAGCTTTATGGTTGGTCTTCCGGGCCCTGCATGGATCGGGACCGCTGCCCCTACAGGAGATGTTCTCTTGGCACATCCCTACTAGATCTCTCCGCTCTGCTTCAGCCTATTTGGCTGTTGTTCCCAAGATTCAGAGAAAGCGAATGGGTGGCCGCTCTTTTGGCTTCACGGCATCCAAGTTGTGGAATGATCTGCCACTGTCGCTCAGATGCTTAGGAGACCTTCCTTCTTTTAAAAAAGAACTAACAACTCACCTGTTCCCTAGGACAGCATAGTTTGCTGACACCGTATTGACTGTGTTTCAGGATCCGCTAGATCACAGCGCCAGGATGCCCGTTGGGTGACAGAAGCGCTTTACAAGTGTGTTATACATAAATACATACATACAATAGTATTTGTATTGTGTTTTTGAATTTGGAAATTTATTTAGCTTGAGCAGTGCCACTGTGTATTTTCAGCTGCTCGCTGTGTATTTATGTGCACATTGCATTTTTTGTTGCAGCGGGAGCGTTTTTCCTGTCCTACGCGGCTCGTTCAGGTGCTACTCTTGGTGCCGACCTCCCTCTGCTAGAAGGCATGAGAGGCAGCGCTAGGCTGTGGCGCATGAGTTTGAATTCCTCAGAGAGACTCTCTGAGGAATTTGGTCAGCGCGCACTGTCTCCCTAGCCGCTGGCCTAAGGGGAACGCCCAGTAGGTCTGTACGCCAATCGAGATGCTCTTTGAGTGCAAGGCCAATTGTGCTATTTGCATAATTAATGCTCTGCTGCCTGGATACGAGTAATTAGAGCTTGGCAGCAGAGTCTGTATTCTCAATCTGATGCCCTTTCTGGATCTGTATTACCGAGGCCCCAGAAGGCCGATGGGGCACTTTCCCAGGGCGGCCCCAAATTAAAAAATCATTGCACCAGTGTAAAGTGTCCCGGGGCTGAGAACCTCCCCCCTGAATTGGCAAGGCACTCGCACTAAAGAGTATGCTGACACCCAGCCCCTTCTAAATATAAAGGCTTTCTTCAGGCCTGGTGCTCTGTCACCCAGACACCCATTGACAAGTCCCTGACTTTCTTGGTAGTCCTGCACACAGAATGGACTATGAGGACGAATACCAAGGGATGGAGGACCCTCTGGCCGACCTCCCTTAGGATGATGATTCTTACGAGGCTGTGGACACCTCAATTTACTGCGCAGTGGCGGAGGCCATGACTCAGTTTAAGGAGAGACTCTCCCGCCAGATTGCTCAAGCCTTTGAAAGGTTGAATCCTCAATCCACAGCTCCTGCCCCCGAGGCCCCAGGGATTCCTTTATGACATCGGCCTTAGGGGGACGGTGCTCAGGTGGTTCACATCTTTCCTTGAAGGCCGCCGCCAGACGGTCTGGGTGTCCCAGAGTTCTGCCGAGATGCCGCCATTGGGAGTCGGGGTTCCACAGGGTTCTGTGTTGAGCCCCACGCTGTTTAACATCTTCATGTCCCCTTTGGCGGCCTTGGTGGAGGCATATGGGGCCCAGATCGTCTCCTACGCCGACGATACGCAACTCCTCTTCACCTGCGGGAAAAATCAAGAGTTTGACGGAGAGAGAATTGGGGACTGTCTTGCATTGGTCTTCAACTGGTTCCAGAAGAACAGTTTGAAGGCCAATTCAAGCAAATCTGAGGTTCTATTCTTTGGTTGCGTTGTCGATCCGGAGTGGCAGCAATGGTGGCCGTCCGACATGAGCCCTCCTGCACAGTCCTCCGTGGTGGCCAAAAATCTGGGTGTCAAGTTTGACAACCAGCTGTCCCTGAGAACACATATTCTCGGTCTGGCTGGCGCTTGCTACGGAATTTAGAAAATGCTCCGTAAATTTCTGCCCTTGCTGTCTGAGGAGCGCAGGCGAATTACTGTGCAGGCTCTTGTAGGCTCAAGGTTAGATTATGCCAATGCCCTCTTTATTGGCCTCCCTGACTACCTGGTTCAGCGCCTACAGGTGGTACAGAACTCTGCTGCCCGGGCCATTTTTGGCCTGCGCAGACGAGCCCGAGCCTTCGGCCTGCTACAGGCGTTACACTGGCTGCCCATTCGGAAGCGGATTCAGTTCAAATCCCTCACTCTGATGCACAAAGCCCTGTTTGGATCAGGGGCTGGATATCTGCGGCGGAGACTGGCTTTCTATCGACCAGCCCGCTCTTTGCGTTCGGAATCCCTCTATAAAGCGATGGTCCCGCGGGTGAGGAAGGCTCGCGTGGGTGGCGTTCTTTCAGCTGCAGAGCCCCCCAGCTGTGGAATTTGCTTCCCCTTTCGCTTCGTAGCACTGCTAACTTGCGCCAGTTCAGGAAGAGCCTGAAGACCTGGCTTTTTAATATCTAGTCTGTTTTTATTGGTTACTGTTTTTGCTGTTTCCCTTTCTGTTTCTTTCTCCTTTCCGCTGTGTTGTGTTATTTTTTACTTGAGCTGCAGGTGGAAAGCGCCGGGACACTCCTTTGGAGTAGCCGTGCGCTATATAAAAGTCACATAACATAACATAACATAACATAACAGGGGAAACAGCACCACCTCCAACCAAGCAGGCGCGTGTCGGGGGTTTGACAGGCTCAAACAGGCCTTTCTAGACAGCCGACAAGTCTTGCCTGCAGGGAATGCACCTGTGTCCCCCCCAGTTGATGCGGACCCTAAACCCAATGCCGCAGGGAATGCAGATGATGATACCAGCCCGTCCAGACCATGGCTTCCCTCTCGTCCCTCCCAGGCCACACAGAGCTTGTCAGATATGCCTGATCCCGACGACATTATTCACCCTGGTTGTCCGAATGGGCTCCAGCCGACAAAGTCGCCAATTATGTGGTGGGGCGCATTCGCAGGCCGCTGGAGAAAGAGGCATGTAATTACCTCCAGACCAAGTGCCCTCGCCCCTCCGAAGAGGGAAAGGGGGAGCTCACCCCAGAGATTAACCACACATGGCCACCTTCTAGCAGAATTTCATAAGAGATCCCAAGAAAGGAATCGAGAGGTCATGGCGGACATGCCAGGATAAGCTCGTGGATACCTTGGGCCCCTTAACAAAGACTCTGGACATAGCCAAAGAACCCAAAATAACAGACTCCCTAATTTCCCCAGAGACATTGTCAGGGTGGGTTCAATGGGCCATCATTTTCTTGGGCAATGCAAGAAACCGCCACCGCTCCCTCCTCATTAAGGTGGACCCCAAGTTAGGGGACCTAGCGGATTCAGAGGCAGGGGCTATAGCACAGTGAGGCCTCTTTAGAGACCCTTGTGTTAAAGAGTTAGGAAAATTTGTCAATACCTTCACCTCTCTTGACAAAGACCAAACCAGCCTTCCCTCGTGTTTTCGACGGGGGCCGGTCGAAGGAGGGGCCGCTCGACCGGCCGCCCATCACACCAGAACTTTCAAAGAGGGCAAGTCTCCAGGCAAGGACAATATCAAGATCAGTCCTGGTTCGGGAATTTCGACCACACGAGAGGACGTTGCGGCAAAGGCAGAGGAATCAGAGGAACAGCTTCCTCCTCAAGCCCCTGTGAGTGTTCTCCCTACTTTCCAATGAAAAGTAGGGGGGTGGCTGGCAAATGTTTTCAAGGTTTGGATTTCCATCACAGGGGATGTATGGGTCCTTCAGACAGTGCAGGGATTCCACATAGATTATCTTGGGGAACCCTCCCAATGGACCAGACCCCGTCCTATTCAATTTTCTCACTGAGAGGCTGCCCTGATAGACGAGGAAGGGACATCCCTCCTCAACAAGGGCAATTTCCCCTTCCTCTCCACACCTCAGGGGGTTCATCAACAATATTTTCCTGGTGAACAAGACCAACGGGTGCCAGAGACCGGTGATTAACCTCAGCGAGTTCAACAAATAGCTGGTATAGACGCCATTTCAAAATGGAGGACAGTCACCTCCTCCGGGATGTCTTATGACCCCTGGATTGGATGGTTCGACCAGATCTCAAGGACGCCTACCTGGTGATCCCAATTTTACCACCTCACCAGCATTTTCTCCAGTTCTTATGGAGGCAACAGACTTATGAGTTTACTGCTCTTCCATTCAGCCTGTCCGCGGCCCTTTGGTGCTTCACCAAGGTCCTCAAGCCGGTGGTGGAGTTCCTGAGGGCTCGGGCATATGGATGATTGTGTATTTGGACAACCTGCTTCTAATGGGCTCCTGCCCACACCAGCTGTTGTCCCACCTCCGAATGGCGGTGGATCTACTTCAGAGGTTAGGCTTTGTGGTCAACGAGACAAAGTCGCTTTTAACACCCTCTCAGACTTTGACCTTTTTGGGGTTCGTAATAGATTCCACTTCACCACCCTTCACCCACCCTAAGCCTTCCATCCAGGAAAGTGTTGAAGATCCAGCATGAGCCGAGCTGAGGCATACCCTCACCAGACACCAGGTGTCTCTCTCAGAGCTGGCTCTGGTAATGGGCCTACTCTCTGCATCGATTCAGGCCATCTTCCTAGGACCACTCTACTATTGGCTCTGTAGTGCCTACCTTCACAGAGGGTACCCCTACTCCAACAAGGTTTTTCTGTGCGACGAGGCTCGAGAGTAGATCCAGTGGTGGTTGGCCCACATGGAGGCCTGGAACGGCTGCGCAATTTTCAGATCGGCACAAGATCTGGTCATAGAATCTGACGCCAGCAGGAAAGGCTGGGGTGCCAGATACGGCGCTTTCTCTACAGGACATTTGTGGTCTCCAGAAGAACAGAAATTGCATATCAACTGTTTGGAACTACAAGCAGGTTCCTTCACTGTCCCCTGTTGGATGAGAGATTCTGTTCAGTCATGCGCCTTCTGAAGATGGACAACATCCCAGCTGTCCGCTATATCAATCACTTAGGGGGCACTTAGTCCAAAGCACTCTCAGACCTCGCCGCGAGTTTCTGGCAGTATTGCATGGACCATCAGGTATCGCTCACAGCGGAGTACTTGCCTGGATGGGAGAACCAGGAGGCGGACTTCCAGTCCACAACTTCAGGGATTCCGGACTCTGGAAGCTCGACCTGGAAATTTTTGCAGTGTTGAACGACCGCTGAGGTCCATTCTCAGTGGACCTATTTGCCTCGAGACTAGACCATCAGCTGCCCCTCTTCTTCAGCTGGAGGCCAGACCCACTGGCAGTAGCCATGGATGCCTTCCTCCAGGACTGGAGCAAAGAACAGGGGTACGCTCTTCCCCCCTTCACAATGATCATGAGGACATCGGCTGAGGTACGGTGACAGCGGGCGGAGTTGGTCATAATTACACCCCTTTGGAGGTTTCAAGTTTGGTTTCCAGTTCTTCTGGAATTTACCTGGGATTCTCCAATGCTACCCCCTAATTTCCAACTCTCCTCTTGAGTCCCAACAAGACTCCGCATCCACTGGTGCAAGGGAACTTATTGTGGCTCATGGCGTGGCGGATTACAGGGGACGATGCGAGGTCGCAGGCCTTTTGCAAGAGGCTGAAACTTTCATGTCCAAGGCTTGGGCAAACAGTACTATCAAAAGATACAGATCCGCTTGGGGTAGATGGTCCCGTTGATGTATGCAGTGGTATCTTATTCCCCTGGATGCAGATGTAGTGCACGTTCTGAACTTTCTAGCACAGCTAGCTTCTAGTGACATGTCCTACAGATCTATTAACACCTTTTGGTCAGCCATTTAATCCCCCAGGGACATTAATGAGGCGATGGTGGGGCCGAACACCCCATAGTTTGCAGATTGCTGTGTGGTATCAGGCTCTCTCTACCCCAGGAGCCATGCTACTCTTCCGTTTGGGATGTGAACCAGGTTCTCAACTTGTTTCTCTCCTGGCAACCAAACCATTTTCTCTCTAGGAAAGATTTATCTGCTAAGATGGCTAGGCTCCTTTGCCTCATCTCCTGCCTTCAATTCTCAGATGTGAGGGCATTGGACATCACAAGCAGGATGTTCACCCCTAATGCAGGTTGTCACTCTCCACAGAAGAACGAAGAGCCACACAAGAGTTATCACTTACCCAGAATTCCGGGACTCCCCTAAATTGTTGGTTATCAGATGCCTCAAGGCATATGAAGAAATGACTGAGGAGTTCCGTCCTATGGGAGAACACCAGCTCCTCATTGCACTGCGTAGCCCTTTTAAGGCAGTCTCGTCACCCACCATTGCTAGATGGGTTTGATGGGTGATGCAGGAGGCTGGAATTAGCCTTCGGGACTTTGGGGGCGGTTCGGCACGAGGTGCAATGACCTCTAAGGCATTTGGCTTGGGTGCCCGTTTGGAGGATATCCTCAACGTGACAGATTGGTCTTCAGACTCTACTTTTAAAATGTTATACTTCAAGCCAGTCATGGACATGGCTCACCTTGAGATGAGCAAGCTTTAAACTAGCATAATACTTGCCTCCAGTCCTGAAGTAGATTGAAAAATGTCCTAGCTATCGTAACGGAATGTTTAAGTTCTATTAAGGACTCGGAGGAGAAGATTAGCCCGCCCTAGGGATTCTAGAGCAAGATATCCCTCCCCGTATAAGAGTAAGTAACCCTGCTTGGCTATAAAGTGTTTTGCTTGACACATTTGTTCTGTTGCACATTAACTGCTTTCACTCTATTTTGTTTTGTAGGATTTAGTAGTTTGTGCACAGGTAATAACAATGTACTCTGTCTTTGTAGGATCTGATGCAAATAAACAGCATTCATGAAGGTGATCCAACGGCTGACTTTGCACGATGAAAGGGGGCAAAGGGCCAGTGAGGAAGGACTATGTTGGGGCTGGGCCTCCTGATTGGACATTATCAGTCTGTTCTCTGATTGGATGTTGTTGTTTTTTCTCACTACTTTTTCCCCAAGTGTTCATGGTAAATGTAGTTTTGTGTTCATTTAAAGTGTTGGCTTCTATATGAAATAAAGTGAAGAAAGAAGGCATAATCCTCGCCTCTGAGTCCTTAATAGAATTGAAACTTTCCGTTACGATAACTAGGAAATTTTTCATTCCATGCACCATGCCCTGTAAGGCCTACACAGAGGGGACATACATGTTTAGAAAAAAAAATTGTGAACTGTCAAATTTGCAGTTTAAAACTGCAACAGTTAGGCTACAAATAGCAGGCCTGCAGTCATGTTTGCACTGTCACCGTAGTGAGTGGCACAATAGGGGGTGCAGTCCAAGAGTGATTTTTAACTTGCAGACCCCGGGTACACTCTGTACCTTATAGGAGGTACTTATAGGTAAGTTAAATATGCCAATTAGTGGTAAACAAATTTTACCATGTTGAAAGGGGGAGCACAAGAGCTTTATCACTGGTTGGCAATTAAAATGTAGAGTCCAGCAGGAGTTTAAAAAAATGACAAGTATAAAATAGAGTCTGCGGTGCTGGAGACCTAGAGACTTTGATACTGCATGTTATGACAGTGGGTGCTACACCCAGTAAACAAAGCAGTGGGTATGAGTGAGCTGACACCCTTTGATAAGCTGTGCTCTAACTTCAAAAACACTAAAAGCCTTATTTTGGCCATTTACAAAACACTAAAGGCTCTCCCCAATAAGTACAGATGGCTTCACGTGCTGAAATGGGACGAAATACTGGGCACTGAGATAACTCATGATGAGTGGCACAGATATGGCGGGACAGACCGAAACTGGTGAAGTGTACAGGGCAGGGAGTCTTTCTACAAAATCATGTATGATTGGTAGATGACCCTGATGCGGAGGTTTTTTGGTCATAATGTCCTCTAACAACTCATCATCTGAATCGTTCGGATCGTATCTTAAAGTCAAAGTCTCTATAATTTTCTTTTTCTCTTTACATTTGCCTCCTGTCTGTTCTTCAGGAACTAAAACTGGGTACAAACCCTCAGTTATCATAGCTCTTCTCCATCATTTCATTTTATCTTCTCTTTTCTCAAAAGGGTGTCTAGTCATTATATTTCTGTATCTCCTACCAACTCGATATTTCTCTATTTCGAATGCCTCTACTTCCCATTCCTCTAGTGTTTCATATTGTGTAGGTCTGGGATTTGGCTCTAGCGAATTCATTCGATTCCTCAAATTCTGTCAAATCCTTATAATAAATTGACCATGCTTTAGGAAAGCTATACCACCATCATCTTTTGTATGTGCCACCCAATTCTCTAACCAAGTACACGTATGGTATCATCGCTCCATCAGCATAAAAGAAGCAGGCGTTCTTGGAGGTGGTATAGGAATTCCCTCTCAAATCATTATTGGTTTATCCTTTTTAAAGAAATTCTTTATTTTCTTAAGCAACTTCATTTTCTGGCTCTTTACACTAATGAATCTCAGCAAAACAAACAAGGAAACTTTTCTGTAATTTTACTTATTCTATTTGTCATTTCTTGTCCTATACCAGCGCGACTCACACCAATCGTCCAATCACGATGCTCTATGTATCTACTATCTCGACCAATACTAGCGCAGCTCACACTATCCAACCAATCCAAACCTACTGCCTGACCAATGCCAGTGTGGCCTTTTTGTGATGTCAATATTACTCCTGCTACTGACCCTCCCTTTACAAAATAATACAGCAATGTATTTCTAAGTTCTCTTAATCAAAATTCTTGTTAGAAACAACATAAAACAATGCTACCTTGTCTGCTCCACTAAATAAAAGATAGTCTTCACCATTTTCACAAATAATTATTTTACTTCAAGTAAGAATAACGACCAGCGCTATTTTACCTTTCAAACAAGCTACAGGTGGACTTAGTACTTCTCTAGGGATAAGGCCAAAGATTTGCAAGAGAATATTTTGGTATAAAAGAGGTCTTGGTACTCCTCTGGGGATAAGTCCAGAGTTTCAGAAGTGGACCTTTCACTATTTCAAACACTCTACTCACATACAAAATAGTCCCTAAATATAACACCTACAGCCTTCTGCCGTACAGTATTATCACAACAAACAAGGTACTTCTGTAGTGTGCTTTCTTTATCCACACTCTTCTTCTACCTACTTCAGGCTACATTTCCATCCCAGGATTTCTCAGCCATCTCCGTACCTGTACTTCTTAGACAACATAGAACAGGACATTAACTTTCGAGTTAAGAACATATAATCAATACTTATAACCAAACTAATCAATAATTAAACCATCCTCTGCTACCAGAAAGCTGATCCAGTGTTACACCTAATCAGGGATCAATACTCCATAACATGACATACCAAGGGCCCATGCACAATCACCCAAATCCCTGATGTTCTGGGGGTCAAGTTTTAATGATGTAAGAATTTGTTAACATTTCTAAATTCATAACTAAACCTGTATGTCAACTCTCTTTCCTCTGGTCGATGGACCAATTGGTTGGGTAGTTGATGGTAATAATAGTACTATCTATCTAACTGTCTAGTTAGCTAAATAATCACAGACTCTTGGTATAATTAATAAAGTTTAGCTCAAATAAATGTGAATAATTAATGCTCATCACATACTGGTTACAAAAGCAAACAAAGAATCTTATAAGAGGGTGAGAAAAACATCAGCAAATGCAACAATGTCATACTCATCATCAATTGAACGATATGCATATGAAGGAGTGGATAGATGAAGAGACATAAGTTTCAGAGACAAAAATACATTTTCAAATGGTTATGCAAAGTATAAATCAGAAGGAGAACACTAACCTAAGAATCAGTGAAATACCACCCCACTGGCCAAGGAGGTCGTGGGGGTCCCCTGAAATAGAGTCAGGGAACAAAGATTTCAGGACTCAGGAACGGGACAGGAACAGGAACAGCTAGGCCTTTCTGCAAACCGACAGACAGCGACGCATCACCCCTCTCTCTCTTCTCCTTTCGATCCCCTCTCTCCCAGAATGACTTAAACCACACCCCCAAAGGCACCCCAGTTATACCCTAAAACCTACATGTCCAACCCACATTAATTGAAACAATTCATAAAATTTGGCTTCTTATTGGATGAGTCGGGAGGTGGTCTGTCACATCACCATGAGTACATTCAAAATTTCTACTGTCTTTCGTTTAACATCCTTTCTCATGACATAATTTTTGACTCGTTCATTCATTTTAATACATGTAACTTTTTCATGAGTCTCTCAGCTACGGCCGCGGAAGAAGTCTTGGGTCCCACGGCCAGTCTCATCTTTTGGCAGACAAACAATGTTCTCTGTAGCTGGAAAACCTTGACTTCAGGCACTTCTGCAGCGCTCAGTTTTTCTGTCTACTTGTCGGGTTATTCATGCTCTCTCCGGCCCCCATCTATCATGTCAATTTTAGGAAAATGCAGGTCCATTCGGCTTACTATTGACAAATAAACATAGGCATTCATTAATTACATAGAAATGCACTTTCCAATGTTTCCCACCTTTGCACTTCCCCATGTTAGTATTTTGCTTAGCAAAGCTTTAAGTAAAAGCAGCATTATGTATTATCATTTTTATAGCCAGATGCAAAAAAATGCAAAAAATGCAAAATGCGGCTTAGTCATGCATTATTTCTTGTTTCTTTTGAAGCGCAATGTAAAATGCGGCTTAGTTCTTTTATGCATTAGTTCACATTAGTGCATGCATGCGCAAAGCGGTTGCCTGTGTGTTTGATGTGATTTGGATGGTTAGTTTCTACTGCACCCTGTTAGTATTTATTATGGGGTTGTCAATCCGAGCAGGTTTCTTTTTGCGAAAACCCTGCTCCATCACAACTGTTTCCCGGTATGGATGGCAAATGTTTCAGAGGATGTGGGGAAGAGGGAACTGCCCTGCATGTTTGGTGGGTTTTCCCCAGATTAGAAGTATTCTGTAAAGAGATTGAGTTACACAAGGGGGAGTAACATGCCTGCTGTTTCCACCGGACACCACCACAGTTACTTTAGGAATTCGCCTGTGGGGGGGGGAGGGAATCTCTGGCTAGCGGAATGAACTGTGTTTACGCACATTGGAAACAGGTAACATTCCTGAAGCCTCAATGTGGTCCCACAGATTATGGTCCCTGATGGCAACGAAAATGTTGCCTTACTATCTGAGGGACTAGAGTAAGAGAACTGAGGGGATGGAAGCCAGTTATGGACACTTTTCAAGAACAATCACCCGCCCTAGGCTGCCCTAGGACTTTTATGGCCATGAGATTGAACTGGCCGCCGGAATACATTATATGAATGCATTTGTTATGAAAGCAATGGGATTTGAGATGTAGAGCTTGGAAATTACTGTCATATTTTAGAAACTGGTAATGTTGGGACTGTTCAGAATTGCTGTCTAGAATGGTCCGGCTTACTGTGTGAACCTTACAGGGATGATTTACATGGTTTGGCATACAGTCTTACAAGCTATTGTGCACACAATTCTTGCTTCATGGTATGCTCTGCTTTGCTGGTTAAACCTAAAGCAGTTAGGTAGAGCAGCTGGAAAGCAAATATACAGGCTTGGGTACAGACTTGTGCCTTTTCCACCCACTGTCACATGGCTTTGCCAGTAGATCCTGAGATTAAAAGCATTACTCCCTACTGCTTTGGGCCATAACCCAACCCTTAAAGCACCACCAGTCTGTTCCCCTCCTCTCTCTCCCGGGGGAAGATTTAAGGCCACTGGATGCCCGGGATACATTTTTGTTTGTTAAAAAAATAAAATAGGGTGGGTGCCAATCTGGCCTGAAAGGGTCAAGACTGATTTGCATATGGCTGTCTGAACTGGGGTGGCGTGGTGAGCAAAATAACGATGGATTAAACCCAGATCTGTGACTGGGGGTGAATGTTTGACAATGTTCAACATTCCATCCATCAGCTTTTTGTGTTGCATTTTCGCTCTAAGTGGGAAGGGTATGCCCAGACGTGGGTCCCGTGCTCACTACGCCACTGGAGTCAAGCTATCCTGGCTGGTGAGGGCTGAAAGCCTAAAACCGGTCTTAGGATGCTTGATTTCGGTCCAGGGAAGACATGGCCTGGAAGTTCGGTCTGGACTGTTCCCATGAGGCACAGGGTCAAGACTGATTTGCATATGGCTATGTCTGAACTAGAGTGGCGTGGTGAGCAAAATAACAATGGATTAAACCCAGATCTGTGACTGGGGGTGAATGTTAGACAATGTTCAACATTCAGTCCATCATCTTTTTGTGTTGCATTGGCCTGACATCAGGCTGCACCCCACTCCCTGGGTCCTAGAACATCTCAATGGTTAATAAGAGGAAACTTTTATTCTTTTGGATATGGTTTTGACATGTGGGTTGGTGGGAGGGGGGATTCCCAATTTCCTCATAGTTTCCATATTAAATGGCCCTCGTTATTTATTTATTTATTTTAACCTTGTTTTTCTCCAGCTTTATTTATTAATTTTAACTTTATTTTTCCTTTTGCTTGTTCCCGCCCCTGCTGCCTCTGCGCCCCTTACCCCCGGACAGCGCACGCTCCCGCCTCCCAGCCTCTCGTCCCTCCCCTATTTAATGGCTGTGGGGGAGCGCAAGTAAGACCTTGACCTCTGGTCTGGGTCAACTCTCTCCCCAGCAGCTCTGCTGTCCCATCGCCGCTCCGCAGTCCTCCAACCTCCTACTGGTGAGATTCGTGCCTGCTGCCTGCTCCGCTGCCCGAACCTGCCTGCCTAGATCCTCCCTGCCTCAGTCTGCTCCTCGTCCTTCCCCTTGCCTGCAGCCCTTAGCCGTCGCCTGTTCTCCTGCTTTATTTATTTATTTTAACCTTGTTTTTCTCCCGCTTTATTTATTCATTTTAATTTTATTTTTCCTTTTGCTTGTTCCTGCCGCTACTGCGCCTGCGGCCCCTCCCCCCCAGACAGCCCCAACTCCCATCTACCAGCCTCTGGTCCCTCCCCTATTTAATGGCGGCCGCTATGCGGTCACACAGCTGATGTGCCGCTGGCGCGCCAAAGGCAAGCCCGTCTGCGCCTGTCCGCGACCTGACCGCGACCAGCGCCAGGGACCCTGGATCTCCCACTATACACCGCTATGACCCAGCCACCCTCCTCACATTCAACCCCGGAAGAAACAACCACTGCCAGCAGGCCATGCCTAACATGACCCACGGCCAGTTCTCCTGCCACAACTGCCGCCAGACCTTCACCACCACCCCAGCCGCCAACACCCCAGACGCACTATAATACATCCTCCTCAACGTGCGCTTCATGCACCGACACTCCGTGGAAATCCAGAACCTTCTGAACTCGCTCTCACCCGACGTCGCCTTCTTCACTGAAACCACGGCCTAAGCATAGTCTCCTATGCCGACAACACCCAGCTCATCCTCTCCCTCACCAAGGACACCACCAGACTCAACTTCCTCATCCTCTGAACCACCCCTTTGGTGTGAAACAATACCGGGTGGCCCACCACCCTCAGCCGCCTCCTAACCCCCACAGACCACTCCAAGAACCTTGGTATCATACTCGACTCCTCCCTCTCCATGAATTGACAGTCAACGCCCTGACCTCCAGTTGCTCCGTGTCCACCGTAAGACGTTCAAATGGATCCCCCTGAGTCAAAGAAGACAGTTACCCACGCACTCATCACCAGCAGGCTGGACCACGGAAATACCCTCTACGCCGGCATCAACAAGTCCCTACTCCGCAAGCTCCAAACAATACAGAACACCACCGCCAGACTCGTTCTCCTGGTCCCTCAACTTGAACACATCAGCCAACACCTACGCACACTCCACTGGTTTCCTGTTGAGAAAAGAGTCACCTTCAAGATACTCACCTACGCCTACAAATGCCTACACAACACCAGACCCCAATACCTCAACAACAGAATCACCCTCCACGTGCCCAAACGCAACCTCTGCTCCACCAACATCCTCCTCGCCAAAACCCTGCGGCCAAGACCTGGAACGAGCTCCCCACCGATATCAGATGTGTCCCCTCCCTGAACACCTTCAGGAAGGAGCTGAAGACCTGGCTCTTCGACTGATACAAAACTGCTGACCCCCCCTCAAGCGCCTTGAGACCCTCACTGGTGAGTAGTTTGCTTATAAGTCCCCTGATTGATTGATTGATCGAGTATTCGGGCTCTGGGTCAGCTGGCAACCAGGAAAAACTACAAACACTGGGAATTTCTGAAACCTAGAAACCCAGGCAAGTTAGTGGTGTAGTGTGAAGAAGCGACCCTTACCTCCCCGGGGCGGCGACCCAGTGTGGACTCCCTTGCCTTCGGAACCACACATGCCGCAACTCAGCCAACCCGGGCTACTCCTCTCTCTGTCTCCCTACAGGCGCCGGCAGCAACAGCGGTGCGTAGCGGACCGGAAGCGACCTCTCGTGACCCCGGAAGTGTGGCGATTCAAGAAGGACCGGAAGTGATCACACCCGACCCCGGAAGTCATTCCCCAGGTTCCCGACCAGAG
The DNA here is from genome assembly GCF_964263255.1 of Lissotriton vulgaris. Classification (NCBI taxonomy): domain Eukaryota; kingdom Metazoa; phylum Chordata; class Amphibia; order Caudata; family Salamandridae; genus Lissotriton; species Lissotriton vulgaris. Next base: position 166,261,858 of record NC_141699.1, on the reverse strand, counting down.
GATAGAAAAGCCGACAAGCAGGAAGACGAGAGGTTCCCAGCAGTGGACTCGTGGCAGGAGTTAGCAGCACGCGAAGAACCAGCAGCGGAGAGCGGAGGAGAAAGGAAGACCCGAGACAAGGAAGAGGAGGAAGACGTTTGGTGCGAGGATTGGTGGCGACCTCAGGAGGTGGCTGGAGAGCGGCCGTAACTCGGAAGAGAGTTACGGCGGGGCACGTGAGTACCTTGTCACCTTTCTCCGTGTTTCCCCTTGTAGTTAGTGTAAATACTGTGTATAGAGTCACGAGCAGCACCCACTGTAAATATAGACGCACCCCGGCACTGTATAGTACTGGACACCTATTCTTCTCCCCCCCCCCCACAAGCCACACCCTCTCCCTGTTACCCGTCTTTTACTTCCCTTCTCCTCCTACACTACCGTACCTCCCTCACGCTCGCTTTAAACCCCCTCACTCCCCGGTGCGGTGAAAGTACTCCTAAGTCCGTTGTACTCAGGACTAATCGCCCTGTATTTTTCTCTTGTACCTCCGAGGGGCACACTGTTACCTATACCTCGGCAAGACGACCTCAGCCCAGCAGCGGATATCCTACAGACGACCCCCTCGCCGGATTCTCACCACAACGACCCCAGCCTGCATCTCCTACCTGGACTCCAACCCTGGCACATGTACTCTAAAGACCTGGTTTTTGTACACTCAATAAATTCTCGCTAATCATAGCGCACTGCCCGAAAGACCTTTCCTTCTAGATAAAACAGTTCTTCAACACAAGATATCAGATATGATTTGGGATTAGGTTGTTCTGACACGCCAGACTTCTGTCTCTCCTTATGGTGCTAAATGTCAAGTCCCCTTCACCCTTCAGTTCCACGTCAATCACACGTCATGTTGCCTGCGCGCGCATCCAGCCATATATTTCTGCTGACTTTGCAGGATTCCTCTATGAATCCACCCACTTGTGACACTTTCATGTGACGTTTCTAGCACACACCCCCGTGTACGCCCTCGTGCACGCCTTCTGTTACGCACATGTGTTCTTATCTCGTTTCTTTCAGCTGTTACGCCTTCTGTATCCATCACCATTGTATGCTTTTACTATATATAATGTGCACTGTTAATAAAGCATTGTCTATCCCTTCCTGAACCCTCGTGGTGATGGAACATGATACCATGGTTCGAACCATTCCATTACATGGAATAAAACCCTTATAAACTCAGATGCCACGGACTCTGCCTCTCATTTGATTGAGCTATTTTATTGAACTTATACCGCATAGAAATTCCGCATACGGTAAATAAATATTTACCACATAATTGGCGCCCGAATAGGGACCCCTCCCCCACCTTACACGCCGGCGATGCGTCGCAGGCCTTGCCCCCTGCCACAGCCGTGACGGACAACTACGCGTATCCGCAGGATTTCCTGTATCTCCCTCAGGCCTACGGAGGTGACGGAGACTGCGATCGACATCCAGACGAGGCGGTGAGGAGTGCGGAGGATCCCGACCAGAGCCCAGCCGAGAGAGCAAGGTCCGAGGTGTCTAGAGGCCCACCAGTTCCGAAGTACCTATGTCACGTGTCGAGCCGAGTCCAGTCCGGTCCAGTCCAGTCGAGTTTCTGAGGCCTTCCGTTCCGTGCTTCCCGGTGAGTACCGTTGCTGGGGACGCATCTAGACGGGCGCATTAATTTGTGTCCGGTCAAGACGGGTTTGGGTACGCAGACCCGGTCTGCACTGTTTTAGCAGTGTATCTGTACTGTTTAGCAGTATATCCAGTATCCAGTTATCTAGTTATTGCTCGTTCCGAAATGTTTTAATGTATTTCAATGTCGTGGTATGAGTGATTGTTTGATCGTCATTCCTGTGTTTATTGTATTAGTTGTGTCCAAGTCCGAGTAAGTATCAAGTATCAAGTATCAAGTTACAGGATGCCTCTATTCTCTAAACTGAGACAGATAGGAACTAGAAAGGGAATACTCGAGGAAGCTGTTCCCATCCCACCCAGGGACACTCCCGGTTATTTTAGGTACCACAAGCACGGCTTAGACGCCGTATTATATCTCGACTTGTGGGTGGATTACACTAAGGACTTAGCAGAGAATCAGAGATGGCCCGCTACAGGGACATGGGATGCCGAGTGCATCATGAGAGTAGAAGAAGCGTTGTGGAAAAAGAAAGCCAGACAGTCACAGAAAGATGCCATCGAATTATGGCGTAAAGAAGCACACAGACGGACAGAGAAAGCACTCAGAAAAGCAGAGAAAGGTAGAGAGGATTCTGAGAAAGCTAAAGAAAAAGAACTACTAGAAGAAGGAGAACGAGTTAGAATGGAACAACACGATAGACGGAGTAATGCCATTATGACAGGATTGTATCCAGTCCTGGCCGAGGGCCTGCCCAAGGCGACCCCGGAAACACCGAGAAATCTGCCCCCTCCATTGGTTCCGACTAAATTACGTCACAAGACCGCAGCAGACATTTTTCTTTCTTCCTACTTAGACGACGTAGCTCCCGCATATACCAATGTACCCGTCCCACCTGCACCTGTACTACCCGCTGATCGTCTGCCCCCAGGTTCGCAACAACAGACCCCTCCCGCATCATTTCCCGCACCAGCTAATACTTCCCCTATTGTTCATCCTGGTATTAACCCGCTTAATCCTCTTGGGGCTGGCGCTGCTCAGGCCCCAACCCCTTTTCAGCAGATACCGACCACACAGCCAGGTCATGCTCAAGCCTCCTCTACAGGAGGTGCTACAGGAGGTTACCGTACCCCGCCACCTACACAGCGATTGACAATAAGAGACTTAGCTGCACAACATACCCCGAAAGGGGCCCCTTTAGAAAAGCTTAAAGAATATCTTACAGACTGTAGATATGATCCCGTTCCAGGCAATCAAGGGCCCATGATGTTAGCCTCAATACGTTTAAGACGTGCTGCAAATTTTTTGGTTTTATTGCCAGGAATGCCAGATTATCTAGACAGGATATATCGTTTTGTTCAGAATGGGGAGGGTCCTGAATGTATTCACGAGGCCATGGCATATCAGAAAGTAGACACTCAAAGTATGATATTAAGATTCCTCGTAAACTGTTTTATAAGAGAACGAGATCGGCCTGGTGTAAATAAAGAAGAGATGGAGGTACTAACTACATGGAGTCAGAATATAGCAGACGGAAAACATGATAAACAGAAATGTATAGAGGCCATGTACAGAAAGGTCTGTAAAGAAATAGTAGTAATGCATGAAAGAGAGAAGGATGCAAGGGAAGCAGAAACAGACAAGAATAAATCCTCAGAGGAGGATGAGCCAGAACATACAGAAACGGTGGCATATGTGGGTAAGGGTAGACCCTTTAATAAAACGTTACGCCCAGAAAGCAAGAGACTTTTTCACTCTGCTATGTCAAACCCGAGGACTCCTGAACATCTATTTCAGGCTACCGATAAAATACTTCAAGAACGAATGGGGTACCATGTACTCGATTCCATGGATGAACAAGAATTAGCCAGGTCAGCAGTACAATGGGCTGACAATTCCGATAGATATAATGATGACGCAGTAGCGCAAACCTTTTTGAATCTTTCCCCAGACGAACAGCGACTAGCTGGTATGTACATGATACAACACCTCCTTACGTTGTATAAGAGCCAACATTCTGATCCAGGTCCCCTACCTGATGTACTAGTAGAGTTACTAATGAACAAATGGAGAGGCCTAGGTACCGATTTAATTAAAGTAATTTTAGAACATCGACATAGATATAGTGCTTTCCTGAATCCACAGTTTGTTTCAGCTCCACCCCCAGTAAGGAAAATGTTTTACATAGACAGACAGAATCCTTTACGAGAAGTACATCCAGTCAGGAATGCTGATGATACCCTTACACGTGTGTATGTATACACGCCTATAACTAAAATGGAATTATTAGAAATGAAGAAAATAGTGCCCAGTCATGATAAAGACCCTGCAGGTTTTCACCGTGAAATAAAAGACATGTTACTCATGGGAGATTATACCTATCCCGACATTATGAAAATATTGAAAGTATTATTGCCTACCGGTATTTACGAAAAACTCAAAGAAAAAGAATGGGAGGTGGGAGACCAAAAGATCGATTGGGCTGCATTAGAAACTGAAGAGACAGGTCGAACCCCAGGACTGGGTCTTGGGGATAAAACTAAAGCATTACCAGGATTGTTAGTACAGGTTTTACCACGTTTGTTAGCAACTAAAAAGGAGGACTGGGATGCAATCTCAGCCTGCAAACAGAAACCCTATGAGGACACTAGTGATTTTTATTCCCGATTTGAAAAATGTTTTATTATTAATAGTGGCCTGAAAGCAAGTAGCGAGTCATACCCACACCTTTTTGTATCCAAATTAGTCGAGAATTCATTGCCCCAGGTTAAGAACCGTGTACTGAAAGTCGAGAGCACATGGCAAGCTAATTCGCCTTCACAAATGTTACAAATGTTACAGTACCACCAGAACAGGATCAGGGAAGAACATGATCACGAACAGAGACGTATGAAAGACACGAAAATGAAAATGCTAGTTGCTCAGTCAGTTCCAACTGACGGACATAAAAGGGGCACTACACAATCAAATAATTCAAATTCAGCAGCTCCTGTTAAAGGGACATGCAACTATTGTAAACAGCCAGGTCACTATGTAAACGATTGTACAGTTTTGAAACACAACATAGCCACAGGTAAAACTAAAGAGAGACCACGTCCTCCTAGACAGGACCAGGCCCCACAACACGTTCCCCAGAATGTACAGCCTATGCAAGCTCCACAACAGACAGTACAGACCGTAGCGGTACCACAGCCACAACCCATTGCCGCAACACAACATGCAACGCAGCAGATGTACCAATATGCACAATCTGACTATCCCGATTATCAGCGATACACATGAAACAGCCTAGAGAGGGAAGTTGGCTTGCCTCTTATTGAGGTTCCTGTAGATCAAGAGGGTCCTTATGTACATAGTCAGGTATTAGGAAAAGATAGAAAGTTTTTGATTGACACAGGGGCAAGCAGGACAACAATAAGTCACGACGAGGTTCCAGGGGCACCCCTCTCAGGCTCACAGAATGTTTCCCTTGGTTTTTCAGGAAAGCCTATTGTTAATGAAGTATCGAAACCAGTCCCACTTGTAGTTGGTCCATTGTCACGTACTACAAATTTGTTACTCACGAGTAAGACTGTTTTTGCGTGACTTTAAGGGTCACTATGTATTGAGAGATATTGATTCCAGATTCCAGAATGTTCCTGCACATTTATGGGCAAAAGGCCCCACTGATGTAGGTTGTATGCACATCACTCCATATCGTGTCACACTGAAGCCAGGAGTAGTACTACCACGCATTCGACAATACAAGTTACCACCAGATGCTGTAGTGGCTTTACTGAAAATCATTGACGAGCTCATTGCACAAGGAGTGGTTGTAGAAACCGACTCCAATCTATGTAATTCCCCTATCATTCCAATTCTTAAACGTACTGATCCAAATGCACCTTCAGTTTATCGATTAGTTATCGATTTACGAGAATTGAATAAATGCATTGTACCACAATATCCCGTGGTTCCAGACATTTCGTCCCTATTAACAGCTATTGACTCCGAAGCAACGTTCTTCACCGTAATCGATCTCAAGAACGCCTTCTTTAGTGTCCCTATAGACCCGGAAAGCCAATATCTTTTCGGATTCTGTTTAAATGGCCGAAGCTTCAAATTTGCACGTGCACCTCAAGGATTCACAGAAAGCCCCAGCATCTATAGCCAAGCATTGAAAAGACAACTTGACAGTATCCACATGCCTGACAACACTGCCCTACTTCAGTACGTCGATGATCTATTGATCACCGCCCGAAGTGAACCAGAGTGTGAACAAGCGTCACTGACAGTTTTACATTTCCTGGCGGACAAGGGACACAAAGTGTCTCCTTCGAAGCTACAATTCTGTGCTCAGCAAGTGGTATACCTTGGGCACTTGCTGACCAAGTGGGGTAGGCAGCTGACACCTGAACGAATTCAGTTAATTGCACATCTTCCGCAACCCAGGACACAGAAAGAAGTACGAGCCTTTATTGGCCTCACTTCCTATTGCAGACAATGGATTCCACAATATGCATTCCTAGCTAAGGCACTCATACAGTTGACAACACAGGAGGCAGCGTCTTCGACTGTCCTCCCTTGGACTCAGGAACATACACAAGCTTTTGACGAATTAAAGAAAGCCTTATGTCAAGCACCAGTTTTAGCAACACCATGTTACAGTAAACCCTTTACACTTTTTGTCACAGAACGCGAAGGTACTGCATTGTCAGTACTCACCCAGGATCAAGCAGGTTCATACAAACCGTGTGCTTATTTTTCTAGTACATTAGATCCAGTAGCCCAGGCGCTGCCTGCGTGCTTGAAATCAGTAGCAGCAACAGCTCTAGCAATTAGACAAAGCGATTCCATAGTGTTAGGACACCAATTGACAGTACAAGTTCCACATTCCGTGGAAGTCCTTTTGAACAGAACACAGACTCAACATTTGACTATAGCACGACTGACAGGTTATGAATTGACACTGTTTCAGCCACACATAGAAATCAGACGTTGCAATACATTGAATCCTGCTACATTTTTGCCATTAAGTGAGACAGACCCTTTGGCACATGATTGTGTTGAAGTCATTACCATTACGACGAAACCCAGACAAGATTTGACAGACATCGCATGACCAGATCCAGACCTGACACTTTATGTGGATGGTTCATGTATGAGAACAAGTACAGGAGAGTTAGTGGCCGCATATGCAGTCACGACGGAAACTGAAGTCATAAAAACACATCGTATTGACACCCTGTCAGCCCAAGCAGCAGAGCTCATTGCTCTGACTCAAGCCTGTATACAAGCAAAGAACAAGAGAGTTAACATTTACACGGATTCACGTTATGCATTCGGAGTCGTACACGACTTCGGTGTACTCTGGCGAGAGAGAGGTTTCTTGACCTCTCACGGAGCCAAGATCCAGCACGGCCCCCTCATCCAAGCTCTGTTAGAAGCAATACATTTGCCTACAGCCATATCCATCATGAAGTGCAAAGCACATACGAAAGTTACAGATACCATTTCCCAGGGTAATGACCTGGCAGACCGAACAGCCAAGCATACAGCTCAGACTCATACTCACTCAATTGATATGACAAAGGCAGTAGTCCCGACACTGACACATTGCATGACAGTTAGGGATCCCGCCCTAGATGTAATTGACATACAGACACATGCTACACCAGATGAAATAAAGAAATGGATTGAACTAGGAGGGATCCAGACAGAACAGGGATGGATGACGAAGGGAAAAGCCACATGGTTTCTCCCCGACTCTATGGTTCAAGTTATCATTAACACAGCACATAGTCCTGCACATTTAGGAGAAAAAGCCATGTTAGACAGTATTCAAAACCTTTGGTTCAATAAACATTTACGAGCAGCAGCAAAACAGAAAGTGCGTACTTGCATGATCTGTTGTCAGTTCAACCCAGGAAAAGGCATTCCCGTAGAGCAAGGTGGATTTCATCCTCCCGATCACCCTTTTGAAGTCCTCCAGATGGATTATATCCAGATGGAACGTTGTCGAGGATTCAAATATGTCCTCGTAGTTGTATGTGCACTCTCCCGATGGACAGAAGCATATCCAGTCCCAGATTACACTGCTCCGACCACTGCCAAGCAGCTGGTACGTGAATTCTTCCCCCGGTATGGTTTGCCCCGTATCGTGTACTCAGATAATGGTCAGCCATTCTCGTCCGAGCTTATGAAGCAGGTATCACTTCTGCTAGGATATCAGTGGAAGTTCCACTGTGTCCGACATCCCGAGGCAGCAGGTCTCGTAGAGAGACACAATCAGACCCTGAAGACACGTCTCGCCAAAATATGTAAAGAGAAAGGCGTAGATTGGATAGTAGCTTTACCAGTTGCTCTTTTTTATATGAGGATGATCGCACATTCAAGAACAGGGCTATCCCCGTACGAGGTGGTCTTTGGCAGGCCACCGAATATGTGAGGGACGCCTCTGCCTCGTAAGATCACAGATGTTGACTGTAATATGCTGACAGATTACCTTGCCTCCTTGATGTCTGCACTACAATCATGTCGTTCACAGGTAGCAGCAGCCTTTCCCGACAACACCGAGGTGAAGCCACACGAGATCGTCCCTGGAGATCTGGTGCTCGTCCGGAATTTCGATCGGAGGAATCCGCTGGAGCCCCGCTGGCAGGAGCCGAAGCTTGTTCTTCTCACAACAAGGACCGCAGTGAAGGCGGAGGGCCGCAAAGGCTGGCTCCACTCGAGTCATATTAAGAAATACTATGGACTGCCGCCAAAACAGACTCCCAGCCCTGCCCCGTTTCAGAGACTGATACTAAACTCCCACTGGTAGAAAAAACTCCTCAGCAGGAGTACAAACTGAAATTAAGGTCTAGCAAGTCAGACAGTTTAATTGCTTAAGTCCTCCCCTAGGTGAAGCGGTTAGACAGGTTCCTGACATGTACAAGTTAGACCCCAATAGAGAGAGAGATAGACAGAAACAGATCAAGAAACATGAATATTGTAAATCTCTCCGTAGTCACTGCATTGTGACATTATTGATTATGTTTTTTCTGAGTCTTATAATTATTGCTGCAAGCATATTATTACACATGTACTTTCCTATCTCCGTACGTGCACATTCTTCCTCAAATGACACTGTCGAGCATACTTTCAGTGAATTGCCCCCTCACGAGTTATCTTACCGACTTGCGCTGCGCAACAATACATTCATCAGTATGTTACATCATTCCCATCAGACCAGCAATGCTACAAATTGTTGGATATGTGGCCGACTCCCTCCCTATCAGAAATACAAGGGAGTTCTGCCCCTCTTTCCGTACCCGTTTACACACAATGGTTCCTGTGGTGCATGGTTTAGTTTAATAAATTCATTAAATTCTGATTCCATAGTTTACCAGGGCAATTGGGTATGGGGGAATCTGAACACAGTTATGCATAAAGCATGTTTCCCTGACAAGGAGGGTCTTCCGCAAAGGACAGGGACCGATCTAGAAAACGAAGTGTATGGATTAGGTAACTTTACACTTAACCTCATGATTCTGAATGTCCTATCCGATACAAAACCAGACTTACCCGCTATGTCAGTATTACCAGTTAAAGGTGAATTATGTGTCAGAAAGAATGGTTCAGTACACCTAGGTCATAGTGAATGTACTACTGTGATTGAATTCAGTGATAAAGGCAAGTCTACATTCAAAGCTTCCCGTCATTCCTATTTCATTTGTGGTCATACAGCTTATGTTCGCTTACCTCTAGACTGGGATGGTACTTGTTACATTGCATTCCTTCTGCCACCTGTTTTCTTAGCCCCACCTGATTATCATAAGGACTCCCATCTAGTACACAATAGACCCAAGAGAGATCTCCCGATTGTCGACTATACTGAAACGGCATGGGAGCAATACACAGACTTTAATAAAGGTTTCTTTCCCTATTTAGGTACTGTCTCGAATAGTAAACTGATACGTAAATTAACCAGAACCCTTGAAGCAGTAGTGACTGAAACTACTTCCGCCCTAGGCAACTTAACAGAGGAACAGTCTGCTATGAGACTTGTTGTTCTTCAAAATCGTCTTGTTCTTGACGTCATCCTGGCCGATAGGGGCGGAGCTTGTAGAGTCATCGGATCGAGCTGCTGTGTTTTCATTCCAGAAAATGCACCATCAGTATATAGAGCCATAACCCGTCTCCACAAGATTGCAAGTCAGATACACCAGAATCCAGGCACCTGGACTTGGTCCGGTTGGCTCTGGAGTGTATTATCAGCCTGGGGATGGAAAGTCCTATCCTTCCTCGGAATAGCTCTTCTCATAGTATTCAGTTGTTGCCTATGTTTACAGTGTGGACCGGCGATTTGCGGCCTGTGTGCCACATCATGCATTCCCCATCCAAGTTCACGTTCTAAATCCCGCCACAAAAAGGAAGAGCAAATGGTGTTATATGAACAAATAGATAGACTAATGAAGATTGATATATCATGAAGGGTCCGTAGGGGACAAGGAGGGAATGAGGTAATTGGAATTTTTATGGTCAATTGTGTCCCCTAACGTAGACCCCAACGGCTCCATGTACGTGCTTCAAGTACATGTAATTTCCCTCCATGACCAGCTATGAAGACCAGCTATGAAGACGCAAATACATTTGCGTCCAACGTTAACATGTCCTCTTTCAGATCCACCATGAATGGGTCGATAATTCCGTTCCTAAGTATGCCGTGCCACCGTCTTTACATGGTGCACTTTCACGTTTTCCTGGCTCTGGCGAGCTAGGCCCTGATTTCTGCCATCGAGCCCTTTCTGCCTTCTGCCTCTGAAAGCTGCAGCCTGGATCTGCATCCATGACCCTTGCCTTACTCCCTGCGCGGCGAGCGGTGCCCGGCTCGGCCTGCTTGCCTGCCAAAACTGTATTTTGCCTTCAAGTTATCTGCTCCGCACCTCGAAAATACATTCCTGTCTAGTGATTTAGGTAAACACCTCCCCAGCTGCAGAGCAAAGGGCCCGGCCTTTCTGTCTCCGTGCATGAAATTCATTGCTCCTGTTACCATGGTAGGTCCATGGCCCCTCGCATTACACGTAGACACGTAGACACATATGCACGCACTAGCAGTCAGTATAGAATAGCCTCTGCCCGAAAGACCTTTCCTTCTAGATAAAACAGTTGTTCAACACAAGATATCAGATATGATTTGGGATTAGGTTGTTCTGACACGCCAGACTTCTGTCTCCCCTTATGGTGCTAAATGTCAAGTCCCCTTCACCCTTCAGTTCCACGTCAATCACACGTCATGTTGCCTGCGCGCGCATCCAGCCATATATTTCTGCTGACACTGCAGGATTCCTCTATGAATCCACCCACTTGTGACACTTTCATGTGACGTTTCTAGCACACACCCCCGTGTACGCCCTCGTGCACGCCTTCTGTTACGCACATGTGTTCTTATCTCGTTTCGCCTTCTGTATCCATCACCATTGTATGCTTTTACTATATATAATGTGCACTGTTAATAAAGCATTGTCTATCCCTTCCTGAACCCTCGTGGTGATGGAACATGATACCATGGTTCGAACCATTCCATTACATGGAATAAAACCCTTATAAACTCAGATGCCACGGACTCTGCCTCTCATTTGATTGAGCTATTTTATTGAACTTATACCGCATAGAAATTCCGCATACGGAAAATAAATATTTACCACACCTCCACCATTCCGCTGTCCTGTCCAGATTGATGGACACCGAATAATGGCGCTTGCCAATACGGGGTGTCGACATAGCGTTCTGCCCCACTCCGTTGGACCCGTGACAGGGACCGTGGCCATTAAATGTGTCCACGGCGATACTAAGAGCTACCCGACGGCCAGAGTGTGTGTGCAACACCCCACAGATAAAGGAAGCCTGCTAACAGTCGATTTGGAACCCAATCTTCCCGAACAAGCTATTCTAGGTAGTGACTACAGTGGTCTTCCCCACCTCCTACAGGATACAACAGACTCCCTGAGGAGATGGTGGGCAGAAGCCCCTTTTTCCCATGACTCTCCTGCTTCGGACTTTCCCCCCAAACCACTTAAATCCAAAACCCAAAAGAAAAAGGAAAAAAGAGAAGTTACCCTGGCTTGCCCCGCTCAGGTGGACACACATCCGGGGGAAACAGATAGGGAATTCCGCGCAGCTCAGCAAGAAGATCCTGTGTTACACGACGCCTGGGGGCGTGCCCTCCCCAATGAAGATCCATTGCAAGTAGGTCCTTACTTCTTCATAAAGAATGGACTCCTGTATAGGAAGGGAGGGCCCCAGACAAAAACCCAGTTGGTTATCCCTGGACTGTTTAGGGATATGGTACTGTTTCTGGCCCACAGTCACTTGCTAGGAGGACATTTCAGCGATGAAAAGACTGGAGAATCAATCTTGGAGAAATTCTATTGGCCAGGCGTATATACCCAAGTTAAACGATATTGCCGGGAGTGCCCGGTGTGCCAGAAAACCAGCCGGTATCAGCCTCCGAGGGTACCACTCCAACCTCTCCCTCTCATAGATGTCCCCTTTACTAGAGTAGGGATGGACCTTATAGACCCCATGTTACCCTCTAAGAGCGGATGCAGGTACGCTCTGGTGTTAGTGGACTACGCCACCCGATTCCCAGAGGCAGTACCCCTCCGACAACCCACCACACAGAACATAGCCAAAGCCCTCATTTCCATCTTCTCTATGGTGGGTTTTCCCCGCGAGATATTGACCGATCAAGGGACGCCCTTTGTCTCGTCCCTTATGCGCCAAGTCTGTTCTAATCTGGGTATCAAGCAAATAAGAACCTCTGCTTACCACCCCCAAACAGACGGGTTGGTGGAGCGTTATAACGCAACCTTGAAAACCACCCTCAAAAAGCTATTAGGCCTTGAGAGCAAAAGGTGGGAGGAGATGCTTCCTCTAGCCCTTTTTGCCATCCGCTGTAAGGTACAAAGCAGCACTGGTTATTCACCTTACGAACTGTTATATGGACGAGCCCCCCGGACTCTCTTGGACATGGCTCGCGAAGCCTGGGAAGCTGAGCCAGATCGAACTCGTCCTCTACCCGAATATGTAGACAATCTCAAGACACACTTAGGCGAAATTAGGGAGATTGTGAGACAGAACCTGTTGGCCGCCCAAACTACCCAGAAACACCAGTACGACAAAGGATCCAAAGCCCGGTCCTTTGTTCCCCGAGACCTCGTGCTACTACTCCTACCATCTTCGGACCATAAGCTGCTCGGACAGTGGCAGGGCCCGTTCCCCGTCCTAAGACAAGTGACTCCTGTCACCTATGACATCGAAACGGATGCCAGCCGAGGGGTCACCCAAATCTACCATGTTAACCTCCTAAAGAGGTTAACTATCCGCACCACTTCCATCACGCCCCCTCTTACCTGCATACTTACCTATCGCCCCCCTCAATCCCCTTTATTGTTTCTCCATGAGTTTTTGGAAGTTCTGGCCACGATCACCGTTAACAATTCCTCTATTCTACTTCTGGGTGACTTCAACTTCTGGCCCTCTGACCCAACTGAATGTCCATCTTCAAAAGAATTTTCAGAAACCCTTCAATCCCTCAACTTTACATCTCATATCCATTCTCCTACCCATATCAAAGGTCACATCTTAGACCAGATCTGGTCCCTGAACTGTCCTGTAGAGTCCCTTTCCATCTCGCCTTGCACGTGGTCTGACCACCACCTGATCTCATTTGCCCTTCCCATTCACCCTCCGGTCAAGCCCCCTCTCCCCAAAAACATCTGGGTCCGCGCTTGGGGACGAGTTGATCCGGAAAACCTATCCTCCGTACTCACCACTTCCTACCCTTCCTTACAAGGTCTATCCACCCTTTCCCAGGTCAAGGCCATTGAACAGTGGCTCTCCTCAGGCTGCGACTCTGTTGCCCCTCTAAAACGAATTACCTCTAAGCGGGAGAAGGACGCCAACCAGTGGTTTAACGAAGATCTCAAGGCCACCAAACTAGTGGTACGTCGCGCGGAGCGGGCTTGGAGGAGAAATGATTGCCCCTCACTGCGATTGGAATTCATTAACATCTTGACCCAATACAAAAAAGACATCTTGGAGGCTAAAACCCCCTACTTCTCCTCCAAAATCCTCGCAGCAGAAAACCAGTCGAAGGAAATTTTTTCGATCGTGCACAATTTGGCGTTTTCGGACAGAACAACTTTAAAGCCCGCCCCTTCCAAAGAACTCTGTCACTCCCTCAATAACTATTTATTCAGAAAATAGCCACCATCAAGGCCAATATCCCTCCCTCCTCCCCCACTTTTGTTGATCCCCAGTGTCGCCCTCCTAAGGGAGAACTCACCACCCTCCCCCCTCTAACTAAGGAATCTCTGACTTCCATAATACCCCTTGTCAAATCCGGCTCCCCATTAGATACCAGCCCTGCTCATATTCTCCGTCATATCTTTATCACTTGTCCAGACCCCCCCCTTCACCTCCTCAATAGCTCTCTTTCCCAAGGCGTAGTACCTAATCCATTCAAATCAGCGGTAATTGTACCCATCTTGAAAAAACCGGGCGCGGACCCCTCAATCCCTGCCAATTTTCGCCCCATCTCCCTCCTGCCATTCCTGGCAAAGGTGCTCGAGCGCCATGTCACCTGCGCTCTGAGCTCTTTTGTGGAGAAGCATGGAGCTCTTGCCCCCGCCAGGCCGGGTTCCGCCCCGCACACTCTACGGAGTCCGTAGTCCTCTCGGTTCTGGACAACCTCAGGGAGGGTATGGATACCAACCAACCCCAGGCCCTGGTCCTCCTCGATCTCTCAGCCGCTTTTGACATGGTGGATCATACCATCTTGCTTTCCTGTGTCAAGGCGGCGGGGATCGGGGGCACCGCTCTGGTCTGGTTATCCTCCTTCCTGAGCGACCGCACCCAGGCTGTACGCCAGGGTGATTTCACTGCGGACGTTCGGAAAGTTCAGTGCGGGGTCCCCAAAGGCTCCTCCCTTTCCCCTCTTCTGTTTAATCTTTATATCGCCCCTCTTATCTTCTCTCTGCAACAAATGGAGGTCGCCGTATTTAATTATGCGGATGACCTCCAGCTTGTCTTCAATCTGTCTTCTTCCCCCTCCTCTGTTCTTAATTTCCAATCTATTATGATCCATATCCGGGACTGGATGAACCACAACCATATGAAGCTCAACCCAGACAAGACCGAGCTGGTGTTGACGGGTGGTTCATCCAGCCCCTGGTCTTCTTTATTTTGGCCCCCCTCTCTCGGCCCTCCACCTATCCCCTCTACCTCAGTCAAAACATTAGGTATTAAACTCAATTCTCAACTCACTCTTCACTCCCAGGTTAGCTCTGTGGTTTCTTCTTCCTTCCTGTCACTGCGCACTATACGCAGGGTGTCCCGCTTTTTTTCCTTTGCTGCCCTCAAACTGATCACCCTGGCCATCCTGGTCTCCCGCCTGGATTACGGCAACGCCCTATATGCAGGTATACCTGCATATAGCCTACGGCGTCGGCAACAGATCCAAAACCAGGCGGCGCGCCTGGTATTCAAACTCCCGAAATCCCACCACACTACCCCCCTCTTAAAGTCTCTACATTATCTCCCTGTTCGTGCCCGTGTCCAGTTTAAGCTCGCCTCCATCGCCTTTCAAGCTCGACTGGGCACGGCACCGGCTTTCATCTCATCTGAGATCACCCCTTACGTTCCCACCAGGGAACTACGCTCATCTACCCAGTCCCTTCTTACAATCCCACGGTTCCGGAGAAAGAAATGGGGAGGTTCGAAATTTGCGACCCTCGCCCTGCTCCTTTGGAACTCTCTGCCCCTTGAGCTCAGAGCCTTAACCCTGTACCCGCAATTCCGGAAGCAGCTCAAGGCTCATCTGTTCACGAAGTCCTTCAATTAACCCTCCAGCAGTTTGCTTTTTGTTTATCCAGCTCCGGTCCTTTGTTAGTTGTAGCGCCAAGAAACCGCTGGTGTACGTGCGCTTTAAAAATAATTTTAAATTCAAATTCAATTCAAATTAAAGAAATGGGAGGGACCCCGTCCCGTCTTATCCGGTAGTCTACCCCTTCCTTTTGAAGGATGCTTTGACCCAGACCTACCTGAATGCAAGAAACAGGACCTCTGCCGGTCCTTGTCCTCTTTGCAAACAGTGTTATCCTCCTTACCTGGACACACCACCGTGGTGGAACATGCCATCCACACGGAACCTGGAAAGACGGTAAGACAACGACCATACCGAATCCCTGAAGCCCGTAGAGCCGTCATTAAAGAGGAAACCAACCAGATATTGGAAATGGGCATAATAGAACCCTCCAGCAGCAGCTGGAATTCGCCCATCGTCTTGGTTCCTAAACCCGATGGCTCTACCAGATTCTGCATCGATTTCAGGGAGGTGAATAAGATCTCTGCCTTCGACTCCTATCCCCTAGCCCGTGTAGACGAGATGGTGGAACGCATTGGCAAAGCTAAGTACATAAGCACCCTTGACCTGTGCAAGGGCTATTGGCAGATCCCCTTAAAAGAAGAAGACAAACAAAAGACCGCGTTCTCAACCCCAGAGGGCTTGTTCCAATTTAAAGTAATGCCCTTCGGGCTACATGGAGCCCCGGCTACATTCCAGAGGGCTATGAACCGGGTCTTACAACCCCATTCCCATTACTCAGGGGCTTACCTAGACGACATCGTTGTATACAGCGATACATGGGAACAACACCTTTCACATTTGCAGTCTGTTGTCTCCTCCCTTGGTAAATTTGGCTTCACCATCAACCCCTCCAAGACCACTTTAGCGGCACAGAGTGTAAGGTATCTAGGATACTTGTTGGGAGAAGGGCACATCCGTCCTCAGGACAACAAGGTCAAGACCATCCAAGCCATACCCTTCCCCCAAACACGGAAAGAACTCCGTGCCTTCCTAGGGATGTTGGGCTATTACAGGAGATTCATCCCCAACTTTTCCCAAACCGCAGCTCCACTGACCGATCTACTGAAGAAAACTGCAAAAACAGAGGAGATACTAAAACAACCGTCTCCCTTGCTGTTACACGCCTTTAACCTACTCAAGCATTCCCTGATTTCTGAACCTGTGCTAATGAGTCCCGATTATTCCCAGCCTTTCATCCGACAGACCGACGCTTCCGATCAGGGTTTGGGGGCTGTCCTGTCCCAAAAGGATTCAGAGGGAGCAGAAAAACCAATCCTCTACCTCAGTAGGAAGCTTTTCCCACGTGAATTGAACTATTCAGTTGTTGAAAAGGAGGCACTGGCTATTAAATGGGCAGTAGAAAGCCTCCGGTACTACCTGGAGGTACGGGAGTTCCTCTTATACACAGATCACGCCCCACTAGAATGGATGGCACGTAACAGAGGCCACAATGACCGAGTACTCCGGTGGTTTCTCTCTCTGCAACCCTTTCGATTCAGAACTTTACATCGGAAAGGGCTAGAACAGGGTAATGCGGACTACCTCTCCCGGTATCCGCCACCCACAACCCCTACAAGAAAGACTGCTAGGGAAAGGGGATGTGAAGAAGCGACCCTTACCTCCCCGGGGTGGCGACCCAGTGTGGACTCCCTTGCCTTCGGAACCACACATGCCGCAACTCAGCCAACCCGGGCTACTCCTCTCTCTGTCTCCCTACAGGCGCCGGCAGCAACAGCGGTGCGCAGCGGACCGGAAGCGACCTCTCGTGACCCCTGAAGTGTGGCGATTCAAGAAGGACCGGAAGTGATCACACTCAACCCCGGAAGTCATTCCCCAGGTTCCCGACCGGAGGATAGAAAAGCCGACAAGCAGGAAGACGAGAGGTTCCCAGCAGTGGACTCGTGGCAGGAGTTAGCAGCACGCGAAGAACCAGCAGCGGAGAGCGGAGGAGAAAGGAAGACCCGAGACAAGGAAGAGGAGGAAGACGTTTGGTGTGAGGATTGGTGGCGACCTCAGGAGGTGGCTGGAGAGCGGCCGTAACTCGGAAGAGAGTTACGGCGGGGCACGTGAGTACCTTGTCACCTTTCTCCGTGTTTCCCCTTGTAGTTAGTGTAAATACTGTGTATAGAGTCACGAGCAGCACCCACTGTAAATATAGACGCACCCCGGCACTGTATAGTACTGGACACCTATTCTTCTCCCCCCACCCCCCCCCCACAAGCCACACTCTCTCCCCGTTACCCGTCTTTTACTTCCCTTCTCCACCTACCCTACCGTACCTCCCTCACGCTCGCTTTAAACCCCCTCACTCCCCGGTGCGGTGAAAGTACTCCTAAGTCCGTTGTACTCAGGACTAATCGCCCTGTATTTTTCTCTTGTACCTCCGAGGGGCACACCGTTACCTATACCTCGGCAAGACGACCTCAGCCCAGCAGCGGACATCCTACAGACAACCCCCTCGCCGGATTCTCACCACAACGACCCCAGCCTGCATCTCCTATGTGGACTCCAACCCTGGCACATGTACTCTAAAGACCTGGTTTTTGTACACTCAATAAATTCTCGCTAATCATAGCGCACTTCATCCGGCCTCCGCGCCTGTTATTCCGGCCCGCCCCAACCCCCGCTCCACATGTAGCTTGCAACACTTTCACTGGGCTTTATTGCCAGAATGCCCTGCAAACCTCAAACCTTGGCTAAAAATGCACACATGTATGTGGGGAAAAGTTCTGGAATCTGCATCGACCACAAAATTCCTATTATCAAGCATTCCCACATGCCACAGTTTTCATGTGTTCCTGTAAAAGTCAACAGACAGGCATAGCTACACAAGCGTGGTGGCATTTTTTATTGGGAGACGTGTCAGAACATTGAGTGGTAAGATTTTTGTAGATCCCTGCAGGTTTTGGAACTTTCCCTTATAGACATATGAGGAAAATCAACAATTTTAGCCAAAGTTTGGGGTTTGCCAGGCATTCTGGGTAAGACAGAGTTTTGGGATCCACCTAAGTCACTCCACCCTGAACTGTACTGGGTGTTCAGTTTTCAGATATGTCTGGGGTTAATATGTTTACAAGGAAGGTGGCTGAGCCTGGGCGTAAATACCGCTGCTACCCACATTGCCAAAATGGGTAAATTTTCATGACAAAAACGTGATGTCGCCACACTGCGTTTTGGTGATTATTGTGTTATAAGCGATAGACCCAGCCACACAAGAGGGGTACTGTTTTTGTCTAGAGAAATGTGGGAATGCTGGATGGTAGCAATTTAGTGGATCCCCACATATTGTGGAACTTTCCTCCAGCAATTTAATGGATCCCCACATATTCAGTAACGTTCCTTACAGATATGTGAGAAAAATATGCAATTGTATTCATAAGGTTTGCAGGGCATTCTGGGCTACAAAATCTCATGGGATCTACGCAAGTCACACCACCCTGGATTTCCTGGGAATCTAATTTTCAGAAATGTCTGAGTTTAGTAGGTTTCCCTGAATGGTGTTGTATGCCAGTCCCAAGCACTGCCTCTACCCACATTGCTAAAATGGATCAGTTTTCAAAAAGAAAAACTTGATATCTCTGTGTTGCATTTTGGTGGCTTTTCTGTCATGGGCGATAGGCCCACCCATACAATTTCAGTACTGTTTTTATCAGAAGTACCGGAATACAGATTAGCAGAGCATTTGTTATAATCAACTGAATTTCTCTTTATTTTTGGTTTGCAAATGTAAGCCAGTGCACAAAAAAGAACACATTTTACAAAATGCCCTCTGAATCATGTGATAGTTCTGGTAACTTCGTAAACTCAGTATTCTAGGCGCATTTAAAAAAAATGCTTACATTTTCTTCATACCTTTTTTTCATTCATTAGATTTTTGCAATATGAATTGATGCATGGTCGGTACATAATGAAATATCTCTATAAGCTGAAGGTCAGTTGTTTGCTCGGATAGCGCATGTTTTTGGACAACCACCAAACACTATATATTCCTGTGAACAGAAGGGCTTGATTGATGTAACAATATATTACTATTCCAACAGCCAGATTCATCAAGCCGAAATCGGCTCGCAAAGGGCCAGATTCTGAGAATCTGGCCCTTTGCGAGCGCTATTTTTGCATTTGGGATTCATCATCCCAAATGCAAAATCGCAATTCTAAAAATCGCTAAATTGCGAATAATTGCATTTAAGAAATCTCAATTTGAGATTCCTTAAATGCAATTCATGAACCATTTAAAAATTGCGAATTCGTAATCTGGGGCCGCTATTTACCGTGAAGTCTAACTACGTGGTAAATAGCGAAAAAACTTAGAAAAATGCACTTTAGTGCATTTTCCTAAGTTGTATGTTACACACACACATGTCCTTTGGACATGTGTGTGCGCAACACCAGTGTACATTACCATTTCAGGGGTGCTACAGGGTGTCCTTTGGACACCCTGGCACCCTTGAAATCGCTTCGTTCCTTATTTGCGATTAGCAATTAGCATATCGCAAATAAGGAAGCTGTAGAAATCGCAAAAAATATTGCGATTTCTACATGAATCCCGTTTTGCGAGTCTTTAATAGCGATTCCTTAAAAATCGCTATTAAGGACTCGCAAAACATGACAATGATGAATCTGGGGGCTAATCTGCTACTGGGGCAAAAAATTATCACCTGAAAACATTAGCACCAGTTTCTGTATTTTCCTAATTATTTTATTATATTTTTATTTCAGCTTTGGGAAAACTATAAGCTATATACATAAATGATTCCTTGCTAAATTCAGAATGTTGTCAACATTTCGAATTTATATCTTTACTGGTTCACCAATGGGTTTCTACTACAAACCGCAAGTAGGGATGTACCACAAAAATTAAAAAAGTCAGCTAACACTTAGAAAAATGCTAAAGTGTGTTTAAAAAAATGGTTTTCTTTTACAAATCTACTTGCTCTTGAAAACTAGAAGACACTAATCCTACCACAGCAAGCAATTCTATTGATGCTATTTTTAGGGAAAAACACAAACACTTTTGGCATAACAGCTATTCCCATTTCTTTCCTCCAAGCACAACATTCTGCTTTATTTTGGCTATTTGTTTGATTCCCTCTAATTAATCCACAAACCCTGAGTACCTTTAGGATGCCCAACGCTTGCGGAAGAGGAAAAGGAAACAAATGTAGTCTGTATACCTTTTTGTTGGAAAAAAAACGTATGAAGGGTTAAGCATTATCCGCCTGATTCATCATTGGGACGTTTTGCGAGTCTGAAATAGCGATTCATAAGGAATCGCTATTCCAGACTCGCAAAACGGGATTCATGTAGGAATAGCAATATTTTTTGCGATTCCTACAGATTCCTTATTTGCGATTAGCTAATTGCTAATCGCAAATAAGGAATAACTCCCCATTCATTCCTATGGGCCAAAAGGCCCATAGGAATGAATGGGGAGTATTCCTTATTTGCGATTAGCAATTAGCTAATCGCAAATAAGATAGCGATTTAAAGGGTGCCAGGGGTGTCCAAAGGACACCCTGTAGCACCCCTTAAATGCAAATTGAAACAGGTGTTGCGCACACACATGTCCAAAGGACATGTGTGTGCGCAACATGCAACTTAGAAAAATGCTTTTAAAAGCATTTTTCTAATTTTTCGCTATTTACCACGAGGTTTGACCTCGCGGTAAATAGCGGGCTGAAATTGCGAATTCGCAATTTTTAAATGGATGATGAATTGCATTTAAGGAATCTCTAATAGAGATTCCTTAAATGTTATTCCTCGCAAAATAGCGAAATCGCTATTACCGATTTTTGCATTTGGGATGATGAATCCCAAATGCAAAAATAGCGCTCGCAAAGGGCCAGATTCTCAGAATCTGGCCCTTTGCGAGCCGATTTCAGCTTGATGAATCAGGCTGTGACACAAACCCAACAAAACAGACACTGCAGTCACTGGGGATGGAAAAGCCTCAGTAATTAAGGGGCTGAAAAGTGCCCACTACTAATACTTCTCAGTAACCAACAACTGCACATTTGCATGGAGACAAGGCCACCAAAGGATGGAGCAGCCTTCCAAGGCAGGCAGGGTGTACTGGGTGAACTGCTCAAAGTAATTTAGCCTCTAGCTAAACGCAAACTTAATCCACGGTTGGACCTTAGATAGACCCTGCTCCATGTCAGTGAAGCTGCAGTGCTTATAGAGAAAGGATTGGTGTTGGAATTCCATTGCTCCATTACATCAGGTGGTCTGGTGCTATAATGTGATTGATTAAATGGGTGCAGTCCCCCTAAAGCCACTACAATTTCCTTTGAGTGAAGTATTCCCTCCCCATTAGGGCTTGGTGGGTGTACTTGACAGCCATAACAGCTATTGTATTGTTTCGATATATGAGAATCAATTACAATCTAAAATTAACATGGAATACAATTATTTATAATGTAAATACGTTGGAAACTACAATTGAACCGGGTCCTACAACATACAGAAAAATACAAATTAGATGAATTAATCAAATATCATTTCTTTAACAAAATAAAATAATTCCACATTTTTTTAAGTTTCGCCTGAGATAGCCCTTGTGCTATTGCTTGCAAGGCATTTTGTTAACTTAAGACGGACTTAGAGCCCGCCCATTTCTTACAATTGGTTAGCTTCATTATCACTTTTACTTGCTGGCTCCTGTTCGCTCTGCGCGTGCTAGCTTCACTTCCTCCTCGTTTGTTTCTCCTGCCCCTGGAGCATGGCCCAAGTTTGGCGTCCTTCAACTGCTTGCGTTTTCTGGCCCAGTCGACTTCTTTCTTCTGCTTTCATCACTCACTTAGAATGCATTTGTTTTCAGGGAGTGTCCCCTCTTCCCCCGCCCGCGTCGTTGCTTGCCTCTCCCCATTCTTGCATAGTTGCCCTGTCCTTGTTGCTTGCAATGCCCCTGTCGTGTGTTGTTGCAAACCCCTGCCGTTACTTCACCCATCCCACTGACCTCCTCACCCTGACGTTCAGGAATTGCAAACTGCAATGCATCAAGAAATCGCTATAAAAATAGCGATTTCTTAAAATTCCTTAATTGCGATTCTCTAATTGAGAATCGCAATTAAGGAATACTTTTCCTTCCATTCCTATGGCCCTAGAGGCCCATAGGATTGAATGGAAAGACGTTCTTAATTTGCAATTCACCATTAAAAATTCACAAATTAAGAATGCAATTTCAAGGGGTGCAGGGGTGTCAAAGGACACCCTGTTGCACCCCTGAAATCTTCTTAGGAGTACATTTTGCACACTCACATGCCCCAAGGGCATGTGTGTGTGTAAAATGGAACTTTGAAAAATGCACTTTAGTGCATTTTTCAAAGTTTTCGCAAATTACCATAAAGGTCAACTTCATGGTAAGTTGCTCCCCTTATTTAAGAATTCGCAAATTTTTAAAGTTTGATGCATTGCATTTAAGGAATCTCAATTTGAGATTCCTTAAATGCAATTGCAATTTAGGAAATCGCAATTTTGCGATTTCTTAAATTGCGAAAATAACAACAATGTTAATGCATCCCAAAAATGGGAATTGCATTCGCAAACGGCCGAATTTTGCGATTTGCACCGTTTGCAAATGCAATTTTCTTTGATGCATGTGGCTGTTAGCGTTTTTTCCCTAACTTTTAGAGATGGTTCACAGCTGCTGCACAACATGGCTAAAACACACAGTCAAAGCAAAAAGCTCTTAAATAGATGAGAAATATTGTCCATACCAATGCTTGCCTAAATCTACATTGTTCACAGTTCTCGATCGTATTGACAATCAATTTGACATTTTCCGAAGAATTCCACTTATCTAGGTGCAACGCCTCAAAAATGTCACCACACCTCTATAATAATCTACATAATTACTATTCAAAATAAAGAACAGCAGTATTCGTGTCCAATTCTATTGGATTCCTATCCAAAATGAAATCCTTGCTTATATTCTTGTTTTTCTCCACCGTCTCCTTTGTTGTGAAAGTATCAAATCAGGCCCAAACAAAATACTAAGGCCACGATTACGAGTAAGAAGCATAGGGTCAGATGCATTAAGGCCCTGTTTTGCAATTTCCTAATTGCGAATCTTTGCGATTCGCAAATAGGAAATCGCAAAACGGAATGCATGAAAGTGTGTTTAACACTTTTAGCGATTCCTAGGGGATCGCAAATGACCTACCTCATGAATATTATTGATGAGGTAGGTCGCAAATTGCGACGCCCTAGGAATTGCAAAAATCACAGGGATGGTAGCCTGCTGGGCTCAGCAGACCACCATGTCTGTGATTGCTTTTTAATAAAGCAAATGTATTTTTTGGGAAATGCAGCCCATTTTCTTGAAAAGAATAACGTGATGCGTTTCAAAAATAAAAAATGACCCCTTCCCATTTGCGAATGGGTTACCACCTGCTTGAAGTAGGTGGTAATATGCAAATGTTTTCCGACCGCATTCACGTCACAAAACGCTATTTGGAAGGGACTCTCAACACGCCCCTTCCAAATAGAGAATTCAACCCCCTTTTTGCGATTCGGTAAGAGGTTACCGAATCGCTAAATTGGGTTTGCTGCATCAGAAATTCATTTTTTGTGATTGCAAACGGGCCGATTTGGCGAATCTGCCCGTTTGGGAGGTGCAAAATGCATGATGCATCTGGCCCTATAATTCTAATCCCTGTGCAAATAGCTATTTGCTCAGAGATTGAAACTCCAAGCCCTGATAGCGCTAATCTCACCAGGTATGTTTTGGCAGCTCAAACCTGCCGAAATTTACTGGTAGAAAAAAGGTTAGTTGTTATTGGGACTTGTGGAATTTGGTGCAATAAGGACAGAAATCCACGTTATGCTTCATTTCCAACTGAAAACTTGGACAATAGAAGATATCTACTTCACCAAATAAATGCCTCAAGTCATGGCCTTGGTATTTATCGAGCACAGTGAATGCCTCAAATCCATCCAGGGCGCTCACACTAGGAGCCTAAAATGTCTCTTCTGATTTCTGGGTGTTGTAAATGAGTGACATATTGCTCAAGACTGACGGAAAAGGACATAAAAATGAGACAACGCTTCTGGGTAGCCTCATGCAGGCAACGCGCACGGTGCCTTATTTTAGTTTCTCCTGTTCCACTTTTCACGAGTTGGTTATTTCACCAATTTGATAGACCCATTACCCCCCAAAAGTTGTACCCGTTCTACTATATAGAGATATGTTTGGCCTTGTTCAGCGCCAAGAAACTGCCTGGTAGTCGTGCGCTTAATAAGTATCTTAACTTCAACTTCAACTTCTTGTTACATGCTGTTTTTCTCTCTTGCATGCTTAATCTAATATAATTACATTATTTTGAAGTTCGTCTTTCAAGAACAAGCAATACATATCTATAATTCACTTTACAGCTCTTTAGGATCCACTCTGTTCAATTATCTTTGCGCAGAGGGGTCCAGGATCCTAGTGCAAGTGCAGCCACCAGATTATAACCTCAGAAAATTCTTCCTTGGACTTTAGTTCTGCATTGTGACCCCAACGTTCTTCTCCATATATGTAGCACCTTTTTAGTTTGATAAGTTTGAAGAAGGGAAGGTCTGAATTACCTCTGAATAGATTGTTAAAGCTCTTCATCAATATGCACACAGCATCAGCTTTCCTGTATATTTCTTTGCATATGACCTTGCTAGTTCAGAGTATGTGTGATAGCATCCATTACCGAAAATACTTATGAATGTATACAACTGATTTTGCAGCCCTCTCTGCGCTTATCCAATATAAAAGCATCATTTGTATACTGGAGCACACAGGTAGCACCAATATTATATGGAAACCACAGATCAATGGAAGACTAAATGAAAAGTGGACTCGACATTGAACAAAGTGTACAAATAAATTGAGTTCTGGGTTTCCTGGGAGTGTGCGTGGTATGTGTGAGCTGTATGGATGTAGCCTAGAATGAGTGATGATGATCCAAGTGGGGTATCCCTTAAATTGCGATTTTTGAATTTGGGATGATGCATCCCGAATACAAAAATACTGTCCGCAAAGGGGCAGATTGTACAATTCTGCCCGTTTGCGACCGTTTTTTTTCGTTGATGCATGAGACCCCTAGTCATGTCCACTTTTCCAAGAGAGTATTGTTCCCTGAAATAGCAGGTGAAGGAGAAGCACATAGCCGGTATCCCTCTCACCATCCTATTCTGCCAACTGCCCCTTGCACCCAGTGCTCCACAACACCTTCAGAACAGCCCACCATGTGGAGTCGACCGTGGATTTTCTGGCACAGGTCGGGGGGGGGGGGGGCAAGAAGAAACTCCCAACTCACGCCAGGAGGAAGGATAAAAAATGCAGTCTTCTCCTCGCATGACATGTGGCCAGAGTTTGCAGAGGGTTTGATAATTAGGACAATTGACACAGATGATATCTGCCAGCTTTGCTGCATTCTTCTGAAGATTCTGTATTTCCTTCTTCCACATACATCATTTCCAAATATGTTCTGAACAAAGAATGGGTAGTAACAACTGAACTCTTATTTCCATTCCCCCTTAGCCTCTTCGCGTCAAGATAAGTCATACATTGTGCTGTTCCAGAGTATCCAGTGATGGGAGACTCTCAGTAGAATTTTGCCTTAATGCTGCTCCTGTGGACATTGCATCATATTGACTGTAAGTGAAGCTCATTTTTTTACATACAGAAGAAGCATGAAATCCATTACTTAACTGGGGCATCAGCATCATTAGGCAAAAGCTACTTGGAGAACACATTCATTAAGTCACATGACTGACATATATCTTTGTTAGCAGTTTCTATCTGTGTAGGGCCTTCGTTAAAACACAACTCTTTTGTTTTTGTTTCATCAACTCAACCCATAATATAACGTGAAATCCAGCTTCCCAAAAAGGCTTTTGATATATTCTCTACAAGGGGCTGTTTTTGCAGCTATAGAAAGTTTTTAAGGGAACATCCATTTTTTATGAATTTTCTCATGGCCATATAAAATGGACTCTGTTATCCTCGACCCCTTTTTGGACTCTAACTGAGTGGAGTGACCAGCAGTGACACAGACACCATAACATCTGGATAGAAACATTTTGAAAGGCACATTTATAATTGAAATACATAAATGTGTCATATTGTTTTGAAACCATAGCTATAACAATCTGGTAATTAAGCAGTCCACAGCTAATAGCAGAATTTCCCATGCAGGTTGATGCTTTAATATTAGTATCTCTTGATAATGTGTGTAATGCCCTTATGGAGGATAGGGTAGGGGAAGTGAGGGATCGCTCATCTGGTGCAAATAACAGTTCGTATATACATGCTTCAATCGGTTAGATCATCTTCTAGTGTATTATCCTTACTGAACAATTTCTTATGTGTCTCTTCAGCAGTAGAATATTCCAGTACATCTTTAAGCCAACTTTGTATTTTAGGGGTGTGATGGGTCATCCAATGAATCACAGTTCTCTTATAACACAAATTGTCCTGCTTTTTAAAGAGAGAAATACCAAGAAATAGTAAATAAGTGGATAGTTCATGTCTATCTGCACCCTTCCTCCTATAATCTTATATTTAGGGAAAAGACAAAGTAAGGTCGAACAAGTTGCTACTGTTTTTCCACATTTTAGGTAATTTGAGGGTTTTACAGGGTCCACCTTATGTAAGATTTGCAGTGTAATCTGCAATATATTAACACGTCGAAGTCTAAATCTAGTGTTACTAGATGCTTTTTGTACCAGTATAAGAGCTTTGTACAATTCATTAGCAGGGTCTGACGGGGAACCTAAAGGAGCCCTGGAATACATTCTCACACCAGCCCTACTCCCATCATCTCCTTGTGGAATTTCTCTCTTTCCATCTATCCACCCTCTCTTTTTCTCTTCTCCTTCTCTGATTGCTTTCTCTATACCTTTGCCCTCCCTCTGTCTCTTTTTCTCTCTCTCTTGAAGCCTTCCAGTGCTTGCTGAACGTAACCTCTGTGAAGTGTGGAACGTAGCAGAGGAACCAGGCTAGGTCCTGGGCTTTTAAAACTGGTCTCCAAGGTCTCCAGACCAACTTGGTAATTCATGGTGGAATACAATGCCTTATCAGACCTGTTCATTAGCTTGAAAAACATCATCACTGTCAGACTGTAATTTCTCCCTCACATTGAAGTTCAGGATCAGGAAAGTGGACAAAGTGTGGAATAATTTTGGTCTCTGTGACTTAGTCTGCCATGTGTCTTTTACCACTCTACCTAATATACTGTCCTGCAAGAGCTGAACATCTCCTAGCTCGCAATTGATTTTAGCTTCTTCCAGTGTCAAAAAGTTACCAACTCTTCACAGTTGACCCTATGTGTTATAACAAATGCTATCAAGTAAGTCATGTTAATGTCCTCATCGGGTTTGTGAGACACTGTTGAAACCCATTAAGGAAGGATTAAAGTTTCAAAGAGGATAACACTGTAATAACTGTGGGGTGGAGTCACACAATGATTGTATAACGTTATCTGATACAGACATCTAGGAGAAGATTCCCGGCCTTTGATTTCCCGGGAGTCATATTGGATCGGGAAGAATGTTCTTCAAGCAATACCCTTGCCAGCTGGTAGGTGGCATTGGTCGACTCTGTGTAACAACATTGTCTCCACCATTGTGACACCTGCGTCACCTTTATAGGCACCACCTCGGCGTGCTGACATCAGTTCTTTTCTTTATGTGCTATCCAGCGCTGATCCTTGAAGAGATCTACTTTCTGTCACTTTTTGATAGGCTTTTTTAAGCATTTATTTGAACTTTTTTTGCGGTGCGTAGGTTTCCAACATGTCCAAGAAGACTTCAGGATTCAAGTCATGAGGCGCCTGCGGCCGCTCCATGTTGGTGACGGATCCACACTTGGTTTGTCTTCGGTGCTTGGAGCGCGACCACGACTCAAAGTCCTGCTCCCGACTGTAGGGCCTTGGCTTCGAACGTTTTGAGGCTGCTGTCCCTAAAGCTGATTGCGGCCTGGTGCCCGGCACCATGTTGGTCTCCCCAGAGGCCTCGTTCATCGTCCTGGTCGAGAGAAATGTCGAGGCACTGCTTTGGGAGCACCAAGTCTACGTCTTCCTACTCAAAGTCTTCGAGTTGGTCAGGTAAGAAGCACAAGAAACATAAAAAGTCGAAGCGTGCTTTGACTTTTTCCTGTTTGTCGGCCAATGCAACAGAGGAACCTCAGCGTTCTAGGCCTCGCTCCTCAGAACCTGCTCCTGGTTTGGCTCTGTATTTCCAGGCCTTTCCTGGAGCTGGAGCACCCCCGCCCAGCTCAAGTAGTTTTATGACATTATGTGCCTCATATTTGGGCAGCTTGACTCTACCTGAGTGCTTTGGTCCCCGGAGGTGAAAAAGGGGCTCTATCGGGTTCCGCGCCGGCGGATCCGGCCCAGACGCCAATGCCCCCCCCATGGATCCGGTGATGGATTCAGTATGACACTAGTCGTACCTTTGCAACCTTCTCCGGCACCAGTGACAACGTCAAAACTCCCGGCTCCACAGACGCCCACTGTCGGCGCCAGCCCTATTGTTATCCCAGACGATTCGGGGCCGGATCAGCGACAAAAGAACCCTTGGGGTCTGGGTCGTTTCCTCAGCCCTATTCTGAAGGGCTAGGAATGGAGGAAGATTTGGAGGGGTCGCTGGACCCGTTACAAGACCAGCCTTACCACATCATGGACTGTTGTGAGGAACTGGGTGAGGCCATCAAACTGGATACCTCTCCAAATTCTGGTCTGCATTCTCCCCCTACCGTGGCTACGGAGGAGGGAGAATCATACTCTATGGTGGTGTGAAGGGCAGTGGAGGTCCTGGGCCTTGATCCTTCTGTGGCAGTCAAGACGATCATCTTGAGGCAGCTCCTGCAGCCTGTTTCCTCCTCATCAGAACTCTTGCTGCCGTTTAGCATGGCCTTAACTGATGTCCTACTGGGTACCTTGTCCAAGCCCAGCACAGGGGATCCTGTGAATAGGACAAGTGCCCGCCACCATCGCCCAGCACCTGGTGACCCATCTTTCCTCACCAACCTCCCTACCCCAGTGAATTTGGTGGTCCAAGCCTCTACCTCCCAAGCAGTGCTTAATTTGTAAAAAAATAAGTGTTGTGCTCTCACCAAGAGGCCATTGCAACTAGTGCCACACATTGCTCCAGCCAGTGCTGCCCCTAACAGTACCAAAGCAACTATTAACCATCACACTCCTAAAAGTTTGACTAGTCAGACTATTCCAGGCCCTCAACACTATAAGTAAAGCTTGAGCTCTTGTAAAAGTCATTTTTAATATATCTTGAATTAATAAACATTTGTTGTTGTGCTCATCTCTGAATTAGAGAGTCAGTGCCACCGTGGTGCAGTCTGTCATAAGTACCTGTGCTGACAATTAAGTAAGTGTCGGTGCTGAGCACCGGAAACCACTGGCTCAAATTAAGCACTGGACATATAGTTTAGTCTGGCTTTGTGTTCCATAAGCAATTACGAAAGACTGGGGAAAAAGAGCAAGATTCAACTCATAATGCTGTGCAGTTAGCATGCAGCACCTTGATGTTGGTTCATAACTCACTGAGCTACATTAGAAGTTTTGTAACTGGTGACAAGCAGGCAACAGAAGTAACTCTGCAGCAATAGCAGTAACCCCCTGAACTGTCTACATGAAACACAAACCTGTGACATGCATGCTAGGGGTCGTGCTTTGCAACAGACAGACACATCTTCTATGGCATTTTATGATGAGCCAAACTGCCTAGTCTGCAAACAATCTCTCCAGTAACCACATTAACCGCCAGATATATCTTACTACTATTATATAAGCAGTATGGAAGATGGGTTCACAAAGAGATCTACAGCTGGTGCCTTAACCCCACGTTTTCAAAGGCAACCAGTCTATGACCATTTAAGTAAGCCTTTAACCCCAATTTATGTGATCACTGAGTACATTTTATTCCATTTTCACCACTGCCTACTAACAAAATAATATCTCCAAAATCTAAAAATAATGCCTGGATGATGTTAATTCCTATTGAACTTTGTATAGGTTTAATACTTCCAGGTATTATACCTGTTGAAATGCAACTTTCCACTTGTTCCCTTCTGTGAAGCACTTCAACCCCCCCTGTGTCTGGTACACTTTATACAGAACTGCAAATGTATTTATTTATTTCAAATGTAAATTTATTTAAATCAATCAATAATCCAACTACCATCAAGCACCGAAAGGCTGCTCTATACATGTCTGATAAACATAATCCCATAAAGGATGGTAAAATGGAAGGACAGGGAAAGACCATTGCTTAAGATGTGGAGGGGAATAAATGATGCACTCCACCAGAACTAATTCACCCTCAGAACAGAGTGGTACACCCCGTCTTATTTCACCGCAAAAGTTAAGTCAGAAGCAGTGGAGGAAGAGATGCAGCCGTGAGACCTACACAGTATAAAATGTTATTTAGCAAAATCAGCCATTTGAAGGCTTTATAGACAAATAGAACACTGAACACTGGCACACAGCTGATTACAGAAAAACACAATTGCCTGAACATGCCACTCGAGTGGCACGTTCAAATAGTCGTGTTTTTCTGCCATCAGATGTGTTCTAGTGTTCAATTATAAATTTGTCTACAATTCATACTGATTATTATGCTAAATCACGTTTTATCATGTGGGGCCCATGGCTGCAATACTTCCGCCACTGCTGCTAGATTTAACTTTAGAAACAAGATTTCGCTCCAAAAGTTAAAAGCCAGCAGCAGCGGAAGAAGAGCTGCAGCCTCCTGTCCCACAGTATAAAATGTTTAGCATAATCATACATTTCTAATTTAAAACTGTAGACAAATATAAACATGGTGAAAGGCATTAGTTACTGGCACTGCCGGGCGATTAATCTGCGAGGGAGGAGGCCTGCAGCACCACACGCTGGTTGCTTGTCTCGTAGGATAATGATTAACGCCGCAGCTGCGCAGTATGCTGGGCGGGCCGCAGGTAAAAACTCTACTCATTGGTCCGATTGGGGGATAAACCTCATGATTCGCCATGGAGGGAATATATATATATATATTTTTTTGAAAACCTTTATTTCGAGAAAGCAATACAAATACAGACCTACAACCACAGGGGTCGGTCAGTAACAGCAAGCATCAAATTCCGTCAGTATTACACAGCTCATCAGCCGGCAACCCGGGGGTCCAGCAGCGATAAAGTACTCCCAGACGATATCCTTGAAGTGGAAAGAGGATAATTGAAAGGTTTCACATTTTTTATTTTTTTTAAAAACAAAACAAAACAACCTAATCCCGAGGTAATGTGTAAGGCGTGCGACTGTCCCAGATATCAGGGGGGGCGACTCAAGAAGACAACTACAAAAGGATATGAAAACAGAAGGGGGGGAATGAAGGGGTCAGGGTCAGACTACCAGGTGTAAAACAGCAGGACAGAGACGGGGGAATATATTTTTAAACCGTTTTATTGGTAGTGCATTACGCAAGCGAGCTACCAATGAATGAAAGTAAAATGAAAATTACAGTGTTTGTAGCCTACGCTGAGGCAGGCAACCAGCCAGTTTCAGTTTCTGTAGGTAATTTGATGTGTGTGTGTGGCTGACATTTAGGCGGGCGGCAGAGCCACTGCATTCTATTTAAAGTATTTTACGCACGCTTGCAGTCGTGTGATTATCAGCTCTTCACGGGACTGGGAAGAGACTGGAAGGGTGGCACCTACTCTCAGAACCCGTATCCTATTATTACTTATATTGCATGTGGACTTGACTACAGTGTAGACCCGGCCCTGAGAAATAAGTGTCGATGCTAAGCACCGGAAAGCACTGGCACAAATTAAGCACTGCTCCCAAGGCACGTTACCTTCCGCACCCCAGGATAGGGAATCCAAGAGGCTGGCTGGTTTGCGTAAGAAAATGTTTCCTTCCTCCAGCCTTGCATTGAGGTCAGTGAACACTGCATGCTTTTTGGGACGTTATTCCCAAACTTTGTGAGAAACGGTTGCGCAAGTGCCGTCGAAGGTCCCAGAGGAGGCCCAGGCCTGGTGTCAGACAGGAGAGATGCTGCAAAGTTCTACTTCCGTTGTGGGCTCGACATGACCGACTCACTGGGAAGAGCATTTTCAACGACAGTGGCTGTTAGACACCACTCCTGGTTGAGGACTTTTTTTGCGTTTCGGGGGATGTCCCGGCATCCCTCATGGACAGGCCCTTTCATAGCACTCATCTCTTCGGAGACAAGGCAGACATGACATGACGCTGGAGGACTTTAAGGACTCCCAGGCTACGGCCAAGTCCTTTGACATCTCAATGGCCACTTGTCCTCAGTCTGCCTTTCTCCCCTTTCATGGCTACAGAAAAGGCTTTCAGCGGAGCCAGCCATAACCCAGCCACAAGACTGCGAAAGTTCCGCAAAATCTGTGTGGCCGTTGGCATGGCTTGACCGGCACCATGGGTTGGGCAGCCAGAGCTCGGGTCAGTCCACCACCTCCCTGCAACCTCAGCCTCAAAACATACCTATTTCGGCCCTTCAAGATCATGGACGGCCAGTTGGTGGCAGTATCAGCCATCACCTCCATCGTTGGCAGGACATCACTTCGGACAGGTGAGTTCCTAAGATAGTCCGAAGGGGCTACTCTGTCCTTTTCTAGACTAGCCTTCCCACATCAGGGGACAGGCCATGATTAGACACTGCTTTTTGACCTTACAGGAGTTCCCACTACTGTAGACAAGTGGTCTTCCCCCTCATGCTGCAGTGCCGGGCTTGTAGCCACTTACTCCTTTTTTTCCCCCTGTGTTTCCTCAGGGGAGTCACCCCCCCTTGTACCGGGGTTGTATTTTGCCACCTGCACACTTCCTCAAAAGCACTGAGAGTCACTTGAAGGCCCACCTTGAGGGACCATTTTTTTCAAATGGTCCCCTCTTTTTGCAAAACATCCTCCGCTCCTGCATTCCGTAGCTCTCCATGTTGTGATCAATCTCCATGTTTGCAAGGTTTGCAGGATAGATACAACCTTGATTGAGAGGAATTAAGAAAAAGGACAAAAAATACAAAACTCTCATTGGTATCAAATTATTCATATAGGGGGTGTGAGCCCTTCTCAAGCAACACCACAATCCCTTGCCAGGTGAAACACAAGAAATCATTAAATTAACCTGTGCTTAACTGGAAATTGGCATAAAGCAGTCAAGCTTAACATAGAGGCAATGTGTAGAGTATTTATGCAGCACTTAACAGGATGTATGATGTTAGCCCGCACACTTTTACCACGCACACTTTTACCACGCATTTTTTACAACGCGATACCTTTACAACGCATAGTGCTTTGGGTGCCGGATAGTGAATAGTTTAATTTACTATTCCAACACCAGTCCCTGTGGACACTAGGGAAGGTTATTGGATAGTAAATTAACCTTTTCACTAGCCATTCCCTAAGTCAGATCGCCTCAAAGCGCTATGCGTTGTAATGGTATGCGTTGTTACAGATGCGTGGTAATGGTAGTGCGTGCTAAAAGATGCGTGCTAAAGATTGTATACCCACTTAACAATAAATAAAGTGAAAACACAACACAAGAAAGATCCCACACCAGTTTAGAGAAAAGGAGTAAAATGTAATTCATTATTTGACTACGAAATGACCAAAATCCAATCAGTAGAACTGGAGATATGCAGTTTTAAAGATTTAGGTAAAAGATAGTGCCTCAAAGCTTCAGGAGGAAGTCATGACTCTTTTGGCCAAGTGAGCCATAGAGAGGATTCCGATGCCAGAAGTAGGCTTTGGTTGCTATTCCTGCTACTTTCTGGACCAGAAAAGGAAAAAGGGCCTGCGCCTTATCCTAGATCTGTGAGCCCTCAACTACTTCCTCAAAAAGGAAAGGTTCAAGATGCTTACTCTAGCTCAGGTTTTGTCAGCCCTGGACCCAGGAGACTGTATTGTAGCATTGGACTTGCAGGATAACTTTTTTCACATTCCCGTCCTGTCTGCCCATCGACGCTACCTACGGTTTAAGGTAGGCCACAAACACTGTGCTTCCCTTTGGTCTTACCAGTGCCCCTCAGGTGTTCATCAAGGTGAAATAGGTGGTTGCAGCGCCGATCAGGGGTGCCATTCCCCTATCCCAATGACTGGCTGTTGAAAGCCAGTCCGCCCAAAGGTGGTCATCTCCCACCTTCAGACTACAGCAAACCTCTTGCATTCACTGGGGTTCTCTATGAACATGCTGAAGTCGCACCTGAGTCCTTTTTTTTAATCTGTTCTGGACTCAGTGCAGTCTCAGGCCTATCCTCCCAAATGGTGAGCCCTGGATATTCAGGCTATGATACTAATGTTTCATCCTCTATCCTTGATTTCGATGGGAATGACTCTGAGGCTGCTGGGCCTCCTGCATCCTGGTAATGACACACACATGCCAGATGGCATATGCAGGCTCTGCAGTGGGGCTTGAAGTTCCAGTAGGCACAGCATCGGGAATATCTTCGACATGGTCCAGATCTCGGAGAGAACTGCACAGGACTTGCAGTGGTGGCCAACAGACTGCGATAGAGTCAGAGGCAGACCCCTTTCCCTTCCCCAAGCCAGACCATACAATAGTGACATTATCGTCACTCCTGGGTTGGGGCGGCTATCCAGGAGAGGTGGAGATCATAGGACCCTGGTCTCCGGTGGCAATCCAGACTCCCCATCAACTTGCCGACGCGCCAAGCGATTCACTTGGCATTGAAAACTCTTCTTTCTTCAATCAAGAGAAAGCTGGTTCAAGTATTCACAGACAAAACCACCACCATGTGGTACTGCAACAAACAGGGCAGGTGGGGTTCTGGACCCTTTCCCAAGAGGCCTTGCATCTCTGGATGTGGCTGAAACAGCAGGGCATATCCCTGGTGGTTCAACACCTGGCAGGTTCTCTGAACATCAGGGTGGATGAACTCTGCTGTCAATGCCTAGTAGACCACAAATGGTGTCTCCATACGGAGGTAGCGTGAAGTCTTTTTTAGCAGTGGGTAGATCCTTGGTTATATCTGTTCGCTTTCGTCGAGAATGCGCAATTACAGCAGTTTTGCACGCTGGAGTTTCCAAGGCGGCACTCGCTCGGCGACACTTTTCATCTCAAGTGGAGCTCAGGTCTCCTGTACGCCTTTCTGCCAATACCACTCCTGTCCAGAGTGCTCAAGAAGGTCAGGAGCAACCAAGCCTAAGTCATTCTTGTGGCTCCGGACTGGGCATGGAGAGCCTGGTATTCTGAGCTTCTCCAACTGAGCATCGATCCTCCGATAATGCTACCCCTTCGGGAGGATCATCTGTTGCAGCAGCAGGGGAGAGTCCTCCACCCGAACCCGTCAACTTTATGCCTTCTTGCATGGATATTGAGCGGTGTGATATTGCCTGGTTCCACGTTCTATGTTCTAGGGTGAAACTAGGTCTACCGAGTGTTC
Source organism: Lissotriton vulgaris (assembly GCF_964263255.1). NCBI lineage: Eukaryota > Metazoa > Chordata > Amphibia > Caudata > Salamandridae > Lissotriton > Lissotriton vulgaris. Next base: position 166,225,931 of record NC_141699.1, on the reverse strand, counting down.
TGGAGTTAGGCAGTTGGTGAGAGTTTGCCGATGGATAGGGTTAAATATTAAAGCTGCTCTTCATCACCACTTGCAAGTGTAAGTCCCACTTTGTTACACTGGTGACAATCGCGTGTGTGGGCATCAAGTGAGGTAACCCCAACATCTGTGAGCATCGTGAAATGTGTCAGAGTTTCACAAGAAGAGGTAATCTACCAGGACCAAATTAGTGTCTGCGGCCTCTGTGTTTCAGAGAATCATGAATGATGTCATTAAGGGCATACCCGGTGTCCGATGCTACCAAGATTATGTTTTGGTTTATGGGAAAACCATTGAGGAACATGATGGCAGAGTAGCTACGGTACTGGCAAGATTGCTTAAGGCAGGTTTATCTTTACGACCTGAAAAATGTAAGTTTGTTGGTACCGAGCTTGATTATCCGGGGCATCATATATCTAGCAGTGGCGTAAGACCTAAAAAAGAGTTGGTAGAGACCATAGAGAAGTTGAAGGAACCATGTTCATAGGAAGAGCTATCCTCTTTTTTGGGCATGGCTGGGTTTTACAGTAAATTTATTAGGAATTTTGCTGATAAGACTGTTCATCTCAGAAGTTTATTGCGCAAGAATGCTGAGTTCAGGAAGGGTGTAGGGGTTAAGAAAGATCTTAAAAATGCGCCAAATTTATGGGCCTTTAAACCAGGAGATGTGACATATATTGTAACTGATGCCAGTAAAAAAGGTTTGGGTGCACTACTTTTCCAGGTGCGTAATGGTCATGAAGATTTAATTGTCTGTGCTTCCAGGTGCCTAAAAGGTGCTGAGCTCAACTACTTTTTCTTTGAAATATTTTTATAAACATGTTTTAAACAAAATCACATCACATCTCATTACACTTAATTGATGGACAGTAGTAGTGCTGTCCAGTCGTAGGACGTACAACCTGTACTCAGAGGGGGTATCTGTCGTCACAGTCTACATATCTTCCTTGTACGGTGACGCCAGGGGGAACTGGGGAGAATAAAACTGGGGATGCATTGAGGGGGGGAGCCAGTGTGTGTGCATCGGGTAGGGCTTCCGGGTCAATTCAACTGTAGAGAGTAGATGTCAAGGCACTGTTTTTTAGGCAAACAGTTGGACAACGGTACCAGTTGCAGCATACAATATAGTGCACTGTGGGGTTTGTGTGCCTCACGGGTTGGTCGAGAAGGTGGGGGCGGTGTCATGGGTACTCTCGTTAGAGATACATGCTTCCAAGTCTGTAGTGGTATGTTGAGATGTGCTTGAGTTGGAACGCGTTTGTACTTGCTGGAACTGGTGTGTTAATTGGGCCAATTCCAGAGATATTGGATGTTTTTGCAGTCCTTTAACCTCCTCCTCCCGAAGTGTTTCTTCTTCTGTTGCCGCCCACTTTTTTACCGCTCCCACCCATGCCTCTATTGGGGGGCCCAGTGGGGCCCGCCAGTTCATGGCGATGCTTCTTTTAGCTAGTAGCGTTAGCTCAACTACTCTGTTATTGAGAAGGAGGCTCTTGCCATCTTTTGGGCAGTTAAAAAATTTAAGACATTTGTGTGGGTCACCTCTTTTGTAATCAGGTCGGTTCATAAGCCCCTTAAAGACATGTTTGAAAAAAAAGGCCTTGATGCTATCTCATCTACGATCAGAAAGTGTTTTTTTTCTTTCCTGCAGGAGTACCATTTTATTTTGAAATATATTCCTGGAAGTACAAATGTCTCTGATGACTGCCTCTCACGTTTAGTGGACACTGTTAACTTAATGGGGCAGCCTTGTGAGGTAGGAGAGGATGAAGACTTTGATGTAAAGGTGTGTGTCACTACTTTAGATATAATAAAAAAAGATGAGTGGAAGGAAGAATTGAAAAAAGACTCTGAATTGTTGAGGGTGATGGATTTGTTGTCACAAGACAAGAGTAACAGTTTTGTTAAGCCATGGTCTTTAGCTTCTAATGAATTGGCTATTATCGAAGGCATCCTAACTAGAGGGACAAGATTAGTCCCACCCGAGAGTTTAAGGAGTAACATTGTAAAAATGGCACACGAAGGTCATATGGGTATTTCAAAAACAAATGAACACATCAGACAAGATTTTTGGTGGCCGGGTTTGGATCTTATGGTGGAACGTGCTGTTCGTGATTGTGTCCCTTGCTCCTTAAGTGACAAAGTTCTCAAACCCAGGCAACCACCAATGGTTTGTAGGAAATTATCCATGTGTCTATGGGATAAGGTAGCTATTGACATTGTTGGTCCCCTTCATGGTGAACAGCAAACTCCTTATTTAATTATTTTGATGAATTTATACTCTTGGTAGATTGAAGTCAGTTCAGTGAGGGACATAACATCTCAATGTATAATTAAGTTTTTAGATTCTATTTTTAAACGAGAAAGTTTTCATAATTCATTACTTTCAGACAATGGACACCTCAATTTTGTTCAAGTGAATTGGAGGATTATTTATTAAAGTGTGGCATTGAACATAAAAGAATATCGCTTTACCATCCGGAGTCTAATGGTGCCCTTGAGAGACTGAACAAAACTTAGAAGGAAATAATTCAGCTGGCAAGAGTAAAATGCTTAAACTGGAGGCGTGAGTTACAAAATCGCATATCTGCTTATAGATTTACACCACATTCTTCAATTGGCAAGACACCTCTTGAGTTATTTAGAGGAAGGTCTTCAAATACGATGTTATGTCCAGGGTGGATGATTCTGGATAAAGGTCTCAAAAACAATGACATTGGTAAATGGAGAGATAAGGAGTTATCTCTGCAGCAAAAAATGAAGGTCTATTTAGATGCTCGCAGGTCCAGTAAAGTTATTGAATTCAAGGTCGGTGACAAAGTCAAAGTAAAAGCTCCGGTGTGGTGTCAGACCTGGTGCAAATTCATTAATGTGAAGAGTGTGGTTAAGCTTTTCAAAAATGCTGTGAAAACCGATGATGGTCGCATTTGGAACCATAGTCGTGTTGTTCATGTTAGGCTTGATAAAGAGAATATCTCTGAGCCTGAATATACTGATGGTGGTTTGTCTTATGCTTGTTCAAAATCTGATCCTACTCGCAAGAGTAATAGAGTCTGCAAAAGCCCAAATTATCTGCATGATTTTGTGAGATTTTAATTGTTTTTATGTTTAGCTGACACATGTTGTTCGCTCTTTTTTGTATTTTAGGGGGATGAAGGTTTGGGTTTACCTTTTGGTTTTCTTCTTCTTTTTGTTACCTGCTGTTAATTTTATTACAAAATTGTATTTCAAATGTAAGGGGGAAGAAGTGTGATATTGCCTGGTTCCACGTTCTATGTTCTAGCGTGGAACCAGGTCTACCGAATATTCTGGAGTTAGGAAGTTGTTGAGAGTTAGCCGATGGATGGGGTTAAATATTAAAGCTGCTCTTCATCACCACTTGAAAGTGTAAGTCCCACTTTGTTACAAGCGGCGCCACTTGATAGCATTCGACCTTCCTCCCAAAGTTTGTAATGTTATTTTGGAAGCCAGGAGTCCCTCTGCAAAGACCTTGTATGCCTTGCAGTGGCACACATTTGTAGAATATTGTACAGAAAGATCTATTAATTCTCTTTCTGCTTCCCTCTCTCAAGTCCTTCTCTTTATTGTGACTCTTGCCGACCAGGGCTCTGCTTTGGGCACTCTCAAAGGGTACCTTTCGGCCCTGTCAGCCTTTTTGAGGCTGCCAGACCTACCTTCTTTATTTAATTTCCCGATTGTACTGATAGGACTATTGTTAAAGAATACTTAAAGCATTAAACATCTCAAACTGGTCCAAGACCGATCTGTTTGTCCGGGACTGCCAAGTTCATAATGTTCATTTGAATTACTCGTCATTTCTAGTTTGTATGGCTTTTGTGTCACTGTCATTAAATTGACAGTATTTACAGCATATACGTAACACTGCTTCATCTTTAAATATCTATTTTTTCTGCTCCATATTTTGAAATCTTGAACTTGACTCGAACATGAACTTACAGTTTTTTATAAATAAAAAATATCATTGCATTTTAGCAGAAAGCAGAAGGAACACAAACAAAATACAATTGAACCAAAACCAAATAAATGTGTCTGTGCATCCACCTTAGCTATTACCATCCCCTATCAAATCCACAGAATCAAAGTCCATAACATGCTCTATACAACCCACACCAAACAAACTCCACCGGCTAACATATTCTTCTATAACCATATCGTAGTTCTCAGGTGAAATCATCAAATAACACACTCTAGTTCAAGTTGGTCTATTGTGTGGGGGGTCTATTAAATTAAAAAGCATATTAGCCCATTTAGTAAGTCTTCCATCTATCAGTTTGTCCACTTGTACTCTTTAGATGATGTTCGTATGCTACTGCTCATTCAAGCAAATCCTACCATGCAGACTTTCATTCAGTATTACCCTCCAAGTTACTAACTAAGGGGGTGATTATGATTGCGGTTTTTCCGCATCCTCGGGGCCGGCGGAAGCCACCGCCGGCCCCGAGGAAGCGGAAAAACCGCAGCGGACTAACCAAGGACCCACCGCCACATTAGGATGGCTGGTGGGTCCTGGTTTCCGTCCGCAGCTTTTCCGCCGCGGTCGGCTTACAACCGCGGCGGAAAAGCTCTGATATGGTGACGGTGTCTCTCAGACACCGTCCGCCATATCAGGATGGGCTTTTAAAAGTGCTTTTCCGCGGCGGGTTTTCCGCCGTGGAAAAGCATACGGATCTTCACCTAGGGGGCCCGTTGCGGGCCCCGTAGGTGAAGGGGGAGTGGGGGTGCACATGGGGGGTACCTATGGTACCCCCCCGCATTTGCATGCAGAAAGCGGCAGGCACCGCGCGGTGCCTGCCTCTTTCTGCATGCAAATGCAATGCGTGCATTTTTAACATTGTCGCGGGTGCAGCTTGAAGCTGCACCCGCTGCAATGTTAAAAATAGAGGATGTGACCGCCAGGGTGGCGGTCACATCCTAATCGCACAGGAGGGGACTCCGCAGCCCATGCGGACGTCCCCTCCTCCTCAAAGATCGCGGACGGACGCAAGTCCGTCCGCGATCATAATCGGCCCCTAAGTCAGGTCTCAGTTAATCACTTCTGCTGTTTTTCAATTTTTACAGAACTTCACTTGCATATATAAATACCTTGTTTTAGGAAGACAGTACACCAAGCTGATGTCAAGAGAAAAATAACAAGATTCTTCAGAAAAGGGTGAAAATGACTCGATCTGTGTGATCACATCTCTCAAAGATTCCACCTCAAAGGAAATTAAATTAAAATTTGTACCGAGCACTACTACCAAAGGTGTCTAGGCGCCCCAAGAATCTGGACTAAGAAGTAGATACAGCAACACAGCTTTAGTTGTTGAACAGACATGTTTTCAAAGATTTTCGAAATGACAAAAGGTCAGTTTTCATTATAAGAGAAATAGGAGGAGTGTTCCAGATCCTGGCAGGACCTCAGTACAAGCACCGCAGTAACTCCAATGGGGCTGGTAATGGGAGCCCCATCAGAATTTCGAGTCCTGCAGGAACACTATGTGTGCAGTGTTTTTTAGCTGGTGATTTCAGAAGCTTTTTGCGAGTAAATATGAAAATACTTTTAGCTGTTAGAAAAGTGTGAGTAACCATGCAAATCAGTGGGGTGTTCACAGTTCCCCCGATAATAACGCTCTATATCAATTCATGATTTTGCAGTATAAAGAAGATCAGAGCATTGGAATGTTGGAGCTCCATTGAAAACAATGGAGTGTTCTGGGCTTATAATGTATGGTATAAACCTGGAGCTCCAACATTCCTTTTTTTAAAAAATATTTTTTATTGAAGGTTTTTTCACATATAGCACAGCACAACATATAATGTAAAAAAAAAATACACACATTGTTTACTTATCCATACAGAATAAATTGTTCCCAAGTAAAGAGAAAAGAAGAAAAGAGAAGAAGAAGAAAAAAAACAACAACAAAAAAGACGATTTAGCATAATCGGTCATAAATATCATAAAAGAAAACATTTGCTCGCATATTCCAATAGCACAGAGCGGGATCTACCCGTATATCGTTACTAGCACCCCTCCACTATACCTCCACCCTATCCCCTTTCCACAACATCAATGGTTTCCAAATCTTCTTACCTAATACCCTACCCCTTTTTCCTTTACTTTCATATATCCCTTTTTCAAGATTGTAAACCGCCAAAAGACTAGCAAGCCAATGCTGCGTAGCTGGGGAAATCTTATCCAGCCATGTCCTAGCGAGCATCAATCTTAAAACAGCCATAGCTAAGAATAGAAATTCTTCGTACATACTATTATATTCTGTTGCTACACCTAACAACATTAACTCTGGGGTAATGGGCGATGTTGGCCCCTGTGACCTGTGATAAGAATTGCTCAATACCTTTAACCAGCGTATACAATTGCGGGCATGTAGAAAAGATATGTATGATGTCAGCTTCTGGTGCAGCACAACGAAAACACGCCGTCCCTGAAGTGCCGCCCCACTGGGCTATTCTAGCCGGGGTATAGTAGAGCGAGAAGAGCGTTTTGTAATGCTGAGATTGCAGCGGGGCTGAACACAACACTGTACAGCCTAACTCTAGGGAATCTTGGAATCTAGCCATCTCGATCCCCAGCTTATTCGCCCATTTACCACCATGCTTCTTCATATCATCTGGTTTAGTAATAACCAGGTTTGCGTATACACTGCGGATCGACACCCCCCTCCCGTTCCTATCAGGTCCAATATGCAATTATTATTAAATCCTGCCACTCCCCCCCTATATTACACAAGAAGCTGCGTACCTGCAGGTATTTAAAAAAACTATTCCTACTTATATTAAACTTATCCCGCAGTTCCACAAATTGAACAATCCCCTGAGGGCCCATCAAATCACCCAGTTTTCTAATCCCTTTCCCTACCCATTCTGCCATGACTGAATCTGAAAAGATTTCCAAGGGGAGGGATCTGTTTTTATAAAGCCGAGTATACCTGTTGTATCTTCCTAATCCCGCTCTCTTCAAAAAGGCCTCCCATACTTTGTATGCAGCCTGCACTGTTTTGAATTGTGTCCTTTTAAAATATGATGAGTCCAGACAGTTAAGAAATGCGTTCTCCGCTTCAATCCCGAGAACAGTGGCATAGACCTTGGTGGAATTGGCTGTGATCCTTGGACCCAGCCCCCCCTCCTATCAATCCCTGGATATATTGCATTGTAGCTGCCCAATAATACAGTCTAAAATCTGGGGCCCCCCATCCTCCTCTATCCCTGGGGAGAGAAATGAATCTATATGCCCTCCTTGTCTTTCCATGGGCCCATATAAACTTGTTCAGAACCACCTCTAATTTACTAAACCAGCTGGATTAAAAAAACAATGGAATTGCCCTAAAAAAGTATAAAATCTTTGGCAAAATAATCATTTTGATCACATTCGTACATCCTACCAGAGTTAAATGTAAGTTCTTCATTCGTACCAGATCTGAGGACAATTTGACCATTAGAGGTGACATATTGCATTTGACAATGTCGTCTAAATCTGCGGTGATCTCCACCCCCAAGTATACGGCAGATTTCACTACTATCTGGGTCTTCTCCCTATTTATTCTGTATCCTGAAGCCTCTCCAAACCGCTGGGCTTCCGCTTCTATCTCTCGGATAGCTCCAACATTCCAATGTTTCTTTGTTCACAGCTCTGGCTGTGAACAAAGGCTTCAAGGAGCCTAAGGGGATTCCATTCCCCTCAGGCTTCCAAAAGGCTTTGTTTTTTTGTTAGAACATTCTGTCCTCTAGTGACAGAATGTTCTAATAGCCTTATAGCCCTTAGTAGCTGGGCTATACCGGCTATTAAAGTCCCTCTCCCTTGTTAAAGGCCCGAGCCGAACGCTGGAGAGGGCCTTTAATAGCTGGTTGGCCCTCTACGGCGGGCTATAAGGCGATAGTATTTCGTTCCCCTGTAATCAGTAACTCGGGAGGAAAAAATACTGTGCCAATTTATAGCCACTGTTAGCTTGAAAGTGGGCAACCACTACAGAACGAAAACATTACCAAGTCCTCCTCGTGCCTTCATTGCTTTGTGCTTTCCTGTAATCCCAGCCACGGATAAAAACAGCATCAACCCATTTGGCTTGCCTCCATGAAATGTTTGCTATACAGCAGCACAGATAAAAGAAATTACTTTTAAATAAATTTCTTTGACCATTTCAATGTAAATTGCAACTGTCTGGACACTTCTACCCCCTGATCAATATGAAGACAACTTTCCAAGATCAAACTTAAGTGAAAATATTGTATTTTTTTTTTTATTGTGTGCAGGTTCGTCCTGCTGCATGGAAGTTATGAACAATCTATAAAAATACTATTTCCCAGCTTGCCAGTGGTCACTCCACGTACTAAGAGGTAAACATACAGGTCACAGAATGTTACCCTCATAGCTATAGTAAAGTCCCTGTCATTCGGACTTTTTAGTGCGGAAATACGACTCTAAAAAGGCACGGAAAGCAGTCAACCCGGAATGCGGCCCCTCCAGACTGTGCGCCACGTGTCGTCGCTGCTACAATGCAGCCTGTAAATAATGCAGGACACATGGTCTGAGTGTCTTGCATCTTGTCCTGGTTTGCAAGCACCTAAGTCAGAGAAGAGGTGCCACGAGGACACACATGAACTTCTGGGTTAGTGCTGTCTACGTGGTACGGCCTCGCTCACATGCCAAAATAAGATTAAAAATCCTTCTTAAGTGATCCTTGCGTTGAATTCAGTTTCTACATTACTAATGTCCCCACCTGCTCTACCTTGCACCAGCACTGTGGTAAATGTGGCTTCTTGCTGAAGTTCCTACGGTGTCACTTTTAAATGCAACTTGTGTCCGTGTGTTTGTCAGTTTTTCTTAAACTTGTTTGCGCCTAGTGAAATTGTCACTAATTTGGTGTCTTTGTGCTTCAATTTCGGGCAACTGTGTAGAATCATTTATAAATATGTATTTCATTTACTTGTTCCATGTAATGCAAACGTTGTATTTCAGTTACGTTTTCCTGTGTGTCAGACTGAGTCAATCACTTCACCTTCCATCTCTCTGTCCCTCGTACTTGTGTGAGTTTAACATGTATAACTGTGTGTGCAACCTGAATATTTACAACCCAAATGTAGCGTGTGCAGCCCCATTCCCCAAAATCCGGGTCAAGGATTTTCAGAGACCCATGCAAAATGACAGTTTGCCATTTGATGATAAATTGACACTTGGGCCCAACCTACCCGCGCAACAAGTCCTGTTTTGAGACCACGTGTTGCAATCTGGCACCCTTTTGTGATGGTGTGATAAGGCATCTGCATAAAGTGGCCTTAATATATGTCTCACCAAGGGTCAGGGTTAAAACAAGTACTTGTAATTTTAAATGCTACTATATGGGCGGGTAAAAGTATAATTGTGTATTAGTACCAAAAACATTCTCTCAGTTGTAAAAGTTTACCTTTTTAAATATGATTTGAGTTCGAACTCTACTGGACAATGGAGACACAGTCGCCCTCATCCTCCTCGACCTCTCTGCAGCCTTCGATACAGTCTGCCACAGCACCCTTTTACAACGCCTCAGAAACATCGGAATCCAAGGAAAGGCACTGGAATGGATCACCTCGTTCCTCACCGGAAGAACGCAGAGAGTCCGCCTCCCACCATTCAAGTCCGAGGCCTCAGAAATCATCTGCGGCGTACCACAAGGATCCTCACTCAGCCCCACCCTCTTCAACGTATACATGAGCCCCCTCGCGGCCATCGCCCGCCAACACAACCTCAACATCATCTCTTACGCGGATGACACTCAACTGATCCTATCTCTCACCAAGGACCCCAGCACCGCCAAAACGAACCTACACGAGGGAATGAAAGAAGTCGCCGAATGGATGAAACAAAGCCGTCTGAAACTGAACTCAGACAAAACAGAAGTCCTCATCCTAGGTAAATCCCCCTCTGCATGGGACGACTCTTGGTGGCCGGAAGCCCTCGGAAAAGCACCCATCCCGACAGACCACGCACGGAACCTAGGCGTCATCCTGGACTCTTCACTCTCAATGAACAGACAAGTCAGCGCCGTATCCTCTTCATGCTTTAACATTCTTCGCATGCTCAGAAAAACATTTCGCTGGATCCCCTCCGAAACAAGGAAAACAGTCACCCACGCTCTGGTCACGAGCCGACTGGACTATGGAAACACCCTCTACGCAGGTACTACCGCAAAACTCCAGAAGAAACTACAACGAATCCAAAACGCCTCAGCCAGGCTCATATTAGACATCCCACGCAACGAACACATCTCTGGTCACCTTAAAGACCTCCACTGGCTACCCGTCAATAAGAGGATTACTTTCCGACTGCTTACCCACGCACACAAATCACTCTACGACATCGGACCAGAGTGCCTCAACTCTCGACTGTCCTTTTACACCCCCTATCGCCAACTTCGCTCTTCCAGCCAAGCCTTCGCCACTGTACCTCGCATCAACAAGACCACCATGGGAGGCAGATCCTTCTCTTACCTGGCTGCCAAGACATGGAACTCACTCCCCGCTTACCTTCGCCTCACCCAAAATCACCTAGCGTTCAGAAAGCAGCTTAAAACGTGGATATTTGACAAATAATACTTCTCTCCTTCCTAAGCGCCTTGAAACCCTCTGGGTATGTAGTGCGCTATATAAATGTTATGACTTGACTTGACTTGAGTTATTTTGTGCATATGAACTGTTTGTATGGCTTTTTTAGGCATGACATCAAACTGTTAAGAAACTGAAACTGTATATAGCACCAGCCCTGCATTTACGTGTTCACACCGTACCTCCCAATCACTAGCTCCTTCCAGTAATCAGACTTCAACTATGCAGACGACTTACAGCTGCTGTTCACCATCGACAACACCGAAGACTCCATACGGCACTTCCAGTCTACCATGAGCTTCATCAAAACCTGGATGGACCAGAACCAGCTCAAATTAAATCCGGGTAAAACGGAACTAGTCCTGACCGGCGAAAGCGGCAAGTACTGGGGCCCGCATTACTGGCCTTCTGAACTAGGCCAAGCCCCAACACCTTCCCTGTCAGCTAAAACACTTGGAGTCACTGTGGACCATGACTTATCTCTTAAAACTCAAGTTGGTCAAGTGGTCTCCAAGTGCTTCTTCCAACTGAAGAAAATCCATAAGGTACGCCGCCTGCTCACACCCGAGGCAATCACCCAGGTGGTGATTTCTACTGTACTATCCCATCTGGACTACGCAAATGCCATCTACCTAGGTCTTCCCAACTACCTAGTTAAGCGACTCCAGATGGTACAGAACCGTGCCGCAAGGCTAATTCTGAACCAACCTAGGCGCCAGGCAGCCACCCCCCTCCTTAGGAAACTACACTGGCTCCCTGTAGTCCAGCGCTGTGCCTTCAAGACTGGCTGCATAATTTTCAAGTCCCTATACTGTAAAAGCCCATCATTCATCAACAACCTGATTTCCAAATACACCCCGTCCCGCAACCTACGCTCACTCCATCAGAACCTCCTACAGTCGCCCTCTTTCAATCTAAAGCGTGCAGGAGGTCGTAGGTTTGCCACCCTCGCTTCCTGCTTGTGGAACTCTCTCCCGGTGGAGATCCGGAATTGTCAAGACCTCCTCTCCTTCCGGAAAGCCTTGAAGACCTGGCTATTCAGACAAGCATTTTCATAATTCTCTCCCCTCTATGTTCATGTTATTGCTGATCACAGCGCCAAGCAACCAATCGGTGATAGCGCGCTTTGGAAATATTTTAATAACATAACATAACAATAACATAACTTCCACCAGAACCCACACCCCTTCTCATGTTTTCAGTGCTCTTACTACAATAATAAATTGCCTCTAAAATGAAGTTAACTTTTTATGGTTTAAATCTCTTTATTAGTATTTCAGACATAACAAGGGAAACAGGACCTCCCGCTCCCTCAGTACAGTGCGATACAGACTCCCGAGTCGGCGAAGATAATCTTACCAAGTAATTGCTAGGAGCTGGTCAACAATACAGATCCACGTATAACACAAGAGAAGAAACCAACAGAACCTCTCCCCCCTCCCTGTCCACAAATAAAAAAATAAAGGGGAAGAATTGGTGAAAAAGGTTAGCAGGTTTTGGACTTCCGCAAGCGTGTGGGGCTGCTCCGCTCAGGGATTGGTGTATCGGCCAAGCGCAGAAGTCGCAAATATCGGGGGCAGCTCAGTTCCCGAAACTCCCCAGTGAGCAAAGTCAAGAAGGGGCGCCACAGCTCGGGAAATTCCTCTCCTTTGCCCGCTAGGACGAGAGATAACTTCTCCATGCCGAGCACCATCCACAACCGGTGTAACCAACTTGTGGGACGGGGTCTTGTGGGGATCTCCAATGCGCTAAGATGTTTTGTGTGGCCGTCCCTAGAGCGATGGCAATGAGGCGACCCCGCCGTGATTTCCGAGGGTACATCAAGGAGTTGGGCAGCCTTAGGGGTATATATGTGGCGAAGCGAGGGAGCTGGGTGTCCAAATGTGAGTCAATATCATCAAGGATTGTATTCCAGTAGGCGTGAAGCTGATCACAACTCCAAAGTAGGTGTTCTAGTGTGCCTAGTTCCCCGCACCCTCTCCAGCAGCGGTCACTGATGCGGGAGTCGAATTGATGGAGGCGCTCTGGTGCAGGGTACCAATAGGTGGCTATTTTGGTCAGTGTTTCATTGAGGCCTGCATGGTAAGCTGAGTGTCGGGCCCTGTCATATATGCCACGCCATTCTTTAAGTGAGAGAGCTCTCCCCAGATCTCGCTCCCACCGTATCCTGCCGGCATTGTAAGTGTGGATGTTTGCAAGAAGGAGGTGTTGGTATAGGTCGGAGATTAACTTTTTATCAGAAGAGCGCGTGACCAACCACTTTTCGTAAGGGGTAAGGTGACGTTGGGCTCCCGGTTGGACCTGTGGGTGAAGTGCCCAGTGTCACATCTGCAAGTAAGGTAGCCTATCCCCTTCCGGAATGCCATAGTCCTCTCTCATTTGCTGAAACGAGAGAATACCATCTAAGTTAAAAAGGTGCCCCAAGGATCTACAGGGGGAGTGCCGCCAGGTCACAAATGCTTTCGGGTCCAATCCCGGGGTGCAGTCAGGATTGAAGTTAACTTTTTAGAGATCATTTTTCTGTTGATGAAAAAGACATACATCTGTCATTCAGTGTTTCACTGACTACGACTGCATAAGTCACAACTTCAAAGCCCCCATTCCATTTTATTTACTGATTTTCCGATCAATATTTTAATTATTTCATATTTGCTTCCAGGTCCCCATTTTATGGTGCTGCTCAGTTAATGAAGACGCTGTTTCATCTTTATTTGATAGGCTTCCACATTTTTAAGTATACATCATAGAGTAATCTAAGAATTCCTTTTGAGGTCTTGCCTAGGCAGGGAATGCGCTATCTCAAAGAGATATGTAGTATCTAGGATATGTGCTTAAAGAAAATGCCCATCTTTTACATTCATTCCTCTTACTGTCCTTTAAAAAAGCTGGCTTATCATTGGTGAGTACACTTAGTTAATGTTAATGTTAATGTTAAGGATGGTTTTGTATAGCGCTCGGCTACTCCGAGGAGTGTCCCGGCGCTTTGACCTAACACGAACAAAGGACAAAAGTAAAAAGGGGAAAAGAGAACTACTGCACAAACAACCGAGATTTCAAGTCCTTCCAAAAGGCCAACAGGTTAGGATTCCTGCGCAGGGTGACTTAGGACTTAGGACTTAGTAGTCCCTCCTTTTGTTCTGCCCTGGAGACTGCCCCTGCTACATGAATCCTTTCACTAGGGGCCATATGTTTTCCTTCAGTGCACCTCTTTGTCTTTTGCTCCGTCCTCCCTGATACTCCCAGTTAAATTAATCACCCTGCTATTTCCAGAACAACACTAACTGCATCTCACAGCTCGTTAATACTTATCATCGCTCCTTTGGCTCTCTTTTCTTCTCGGTTATACTACTGTGTTTCCATTCATCCAGATGGCAGAGAGAACAGCTGAATACCGTTTGCCTGCACTGCCAGCGCACCTTCACCTTTGCATTCCCCCCTGTTCCCACCCGTCTTGTGAAATGGTGATGAATGCACCCTATGGGAGGTGCTCAGTATCTGCCCCGAGGGTTGGCATTACTTTAACAGGAGACCTGGCACTTCGACTAAGACTTCCGAAGCAGCTCCAATGACCCTTAACTGCCCCTCACTCTTCAATCAATCAATCAATCAATCAATCAATCAATCAATCAATCAATCAGGACACTTGTAAAGCGAACTACATACCTGTGAGGGTCTTAAGGAGCTTGGGAGTGCTGCTACTGATCGAAGAGCCAGGTCTTGACTAGTCTTCTGAAGGCCAGTAGGTCTTGGGTCTGCCGTAGGTTGGTGGGGAGGGTGTCCCAGGTCCTGGAGGGGAGGTGGGAGAAGGATCTGCCTCCGGCTGTTGTTCTTTGGATGCGGGGAACAGCAGTGAGTACGAGGTTGGCAGAGCGGAGCTTGAGGGTGAGGGTGTAGAGCTGAGTCGTCTGTTAAGGTACGCTGGGCCGGTGTCGTGGAGTGCTTTGTGTGCTTGGATGAGGAGCTTGGAGGTTATCCTCTTATTGATGGGGAGCCAGTGTAGGTCTCTCAGGTGGGGAGTGATGTGGCTGCGGCGGGGGATCCGAGGATCAACCGTGCTGAGGCGTTCTGGATGCGTTGCAGCCGTCTCAGGAGCTTGGCGATGCTATTACGTAGAGGGCATTACCGTAGTCCAGCTGCTGGTGATGAGGCCCTGGGTGACTGTTTCAGTGGGGATCCACTTGAAGATCCTACGTAGCATTCGGAGGGTGTTGAAGCAGGAGAAGGAGACGGCATTGACCTGCTTAGTCATGGTGAGGGTGGAGTTGAGGATGACCCCTAGGTTGCGTGCGTGGTCTGTGGGTGTCGGAGCAGTTCCCAGTGTTGTCGGCCACCAGGAGTCATCCCATGCTGAAGGGGTTGGACCCAAGGATGAAGACCTCTGTCTTGTCCGAGTTCAGCTGCAGTCGACTGTTCCTCATCCAGTCGGCGACGGCCTTCATTCCTTCGTGGAGGTTGGTTTTGGCTGTGTGAGGGTCTTTGGTGAGGGAGATGATCAGCTGCGTGTCGTCGGTTTAGGAGATGATGTTAAGGTTGTGTTGACGGGCGACGTGGGCGAGCGGTGCCATGTAGATATTGAACAGCGTTGGGCTGAGAGACGAGCCCTAGGGTACGCCGCAGATGATCTCGGTGGCATTGGAGCGGAAGGGTGGGAGGCGGACGCTCTGAGTTCTGCCGGAGAGGAAGGATGTGGTCCTGTCCAGGGCCTTCCATTGGATTCCGGCGTCATGTAGGCGTGTGCTTAAGGTGTGTGGCAGACCTTGTCGAAGGCGGATCACAGGTCCAGGAGGATGAGGGCTGCTGTTTCTCCATTGTCTAGCAGGGTCCTGAAGTCATCTGTGGCAGCGATGAGGGCGGTTTCGGTGCTGTGGTTGCTGCGGAAACCAGACTGGGATGGGTCCAGGATGTTGTTGTCTTCGAGGTAGCGGGTCAGCTGTTTGTTGACGATTTTCTCAGTGACCTTCACTAGAAATGGGAGTAGGGAGATGGGCCAGAAGTTCTTGAGGTCCGCCTTTGGTTTCTTGAGTAAGGCGTTGATCTTGGCGTGTTTCCAGCTTTCGAGAAGGTTGCTATCTTGAAGGAAATGTTGATGGCCTTGCTGAGATGGGGTGCGATGGATGCGCTGGCTTTGTTGAAGATGTGGTGGGCGCATGGGTCTAGCGGTGAGCCAGAGTAGAAGGTCTTCATGATCTCGCTGGTGTCCTTGTCATTGAAGCTTGCCCAGGAGAGTAGATGGTTGGTGCGTGTGGTGGTGGTGGGGGCGGTGGTCGTTAGGGCGGTCGTGGCGTTGAATCTGTCGTGAATGTCGGTGACCTTGCGGTGGAAGAAGGTAGCCAGTGAGTCGCATAGGTCTTGCGAAGGTGGGATTTCGTTGGCGTTGGAGCTGGGGTTGGAGAGTTCCTTCACAATGTTTAAGAGCAACCTTGCTAAAGTGTACATTATTGTCTAGGCGGTCCTTAACCAAAGACCATAGTTTACAACTATCTGGTGAGGGGGAGGGTGCACCGCTATGACTTAGTAGCGTGTTGGGGTGCATGTGCTTGGTGAGAAGGTTCCACAGTTTCTGCATGGGTACTCCTGCACACACATGAACTTTTTTCTCAACTAGCCTATCACACACACATTCTCACACACAATTTCTCCTCTCTAACCCACACATTTCTCTTTCACACGTGCTTTCATACACTGCCCCCTTCGCTCACAGAGTTTCGCCCTCACAAACACTGACACACTGTCTGGCTCAGACTCTCTCTCACTACACTCTCAACCTGCCATGCCTCAGTGCGGCACACAGCTTTATCTTTATCCCCCACTCACCCCGTCCCTGCTTCATCTCACTTTTTCTCTCCCAACCAGTCCGTGCAGGCCGTTGGGGACAGGAGGTGGATAGTAGGCGCAGGTGTCGTATTTCTTGTTTAATACTTATGCCTCACCTGCAGCTTACACCCCACCACGCCCCTCCATCCAGCTGCCACCTTGGACGGGTACAGTACAAGAATACGGATCTTTGAAAGATGATTATCTGCTACTAAAGCAACCTTTTTATCTGAATATATAATTTGTTACGTATATCTGGTTAATGTAAACCTTTACTGTTATGGAAGCGCTCGTAAGAAATGCATTGGCTTGTGTGCAGAATTCAACACCGTGAGGCTACTTATGCTCCCAGGATGCCCCTGAAATTGGTGCTTATTTGCTTTCAAAATAAAATCTGCACAAAATAAATGTGCAATTTGAAAAAAACTTTGTTAAACTCTATTCCACTTTAAATAACATTTCTGCTAGGCATTGTTTAGTAAAATGTTTGATTCATGTGTGTAGTTAATAATGGAGAAACATTGGAGCAATGTGAAAATAAATTATAATACCCGTTCTTAAAGAAAGCCCCAAGAGTGAACCCACAGCTGTGTCCTTGTATTGGTGCATATTTACGACTTTCAGGAATTAACAAGTGTTTACAGAGGTAGGCTTAGAACTATACTACTAGCAAACTTGTGTGACTTTAATTTTCGCATGAGCAAATATATATGCAAATATTTGGTCATGCAAAAAGCTGCTGAGCAATTGCAAATATGTAAAGAAATACATTTACATAAAGTACAGCAACACTTGAAAGTCTGAGTTTTATTAAATTGTTAAATACAACATATATATATATATATATATATATATATATATATATATATATATATATATATATATATATATATATATATATATATATATATATATATATATATATATATATATATATATATCTTCCATGTACTTATGTATCTCTATATTTGTTACTTTACTTTCAATTCAGCATCTCCAATGCACTACTCTATGTTTCACCCTATACCTCTCTCAATATATCCTCTATCTCCACTCTCAGACTCATCCCAAGCCTCATTCTACTGCTGTGATCCTCAAAATACCCTCTCTAGACTTTTCCATACTCTACCCCTCCTTGCATCATCTCATACCTCTTTTATATTCAGATCTCCCAAACTCGCCTTTCTAAACCCTTCCCTCTGACTCCTCCCCCTACACTTTCCCTTCACTCATCCCAAACCTCCTCCTACTGGTATAAGCTCCAAGAAAAAAAACACTTGCGAGAGCTTCCCTCTTCTATCACTCCACTATCCTTTCAATCCAACTAACAAACTATCATATCCACCAATCAAATTCATTTCATATCTCCCTATACTAATTCCCCACTAATCCTGTTTGGGTTCAGGAGTAGTGTGTTACCTGCCGAAAAGCGCTTCAGTACCTCATCTGGGGTAGCAAGCGCTATATAAATGCAAAACCTTCCCTCTTCTATCCCACAACTATCCTTTCAATCCAACTAACAGACTAACATTTCCACCGCTCAAATATATGTAATATTTCCCTATACTAATTCCCCACTAATACATTGGGTTCTAAAGTAGCGTGCTACTCTCCAAAAAGTGCTTCAACACCTCTTCAGGGGTAGTAAGCGCTATATAAATACAATTACAATATATGTTGAAAACTTGTTTTAATTGCCTTAAACTACAACTTTCCTTTGCCTCTTACTATCTAGGATCTGAGGGACTCTGTGTTAGCAGGGGAAAGTTATTTAATTACAACAGAGCAAAGGGTGTGTTGTTTACATTTTTTGGCGGGTGGTGAACAAAAAAAAAGTGCTTTAAAATGTATGGCAATTTTACACGCTTCTTAAAGTATTTTAGCGTTTTTGTTTTTTAGCAGGTTCGGCAAGGGGTCATTTTAATTAGAATTAGGTTAGGGCTCTGCAACTATTAAAGATAACAATTATTAGGTGGCCGCAAAGCTCTTTCCTTGCCTGCGAGTGATCCAGCGTCACTATAGAAATTCTGTCTCTTATGCGTCACCATTCACTACCTAATACTCACCTAACTATTCAATAACTAGGCCGATACAACCAGGACAGAATATCATGAAGCTGAATCATATGGCCTAATTAATCACACTAACAAACTTATATATACATATTTACAACTGCAGTATAACATTTATATTCATGATTTTATTAAAGAAACATTAATTAGACTACTGAGGCCAACGGATATAAGCTAATGGTAACAACTCAATAATCAAGTCCAGCTTGACGTTTTAAGTTTAAAATTTTCAAAGTTTCATAAATTTTATTAGCTCATTTATTAATTTCAAGCATTTTTATTAAATCAGTTTTTAATCAATAAATCATTGGCTCAAAAGGTCTGGCACTTCAAAATTGCATAGAATAATGAATACATGAAAACATAAACCCTATTCCCTAAGTTAGCTTTCTGACCTGAAAAGGAAAACAATTTATTAAGCAAGCATGCCTTACCTGCCTCAAGGAAAACAGACAGCACTTCGCCCTCAGGAAACAGTCAGCCCGCTCCCCTCAAGAGGCTTAACTTTTATACCTTTCTGACTCACTAATCTAACTAAACTATATGTTTTAATAATTTCCAGCACCCTGATTGGTTGCTGACTGTCAGACCACCAAAGCCACCTCTTTCCAAAGTGACAACGTCATTTCATCATTGTTCATTGACATGAAGCGACACCAGCTTCCGAGGATTTGTTACAGTTTCCAAAGTTGTTTCACTGATTTCCTCCAAAGCTCGACCAAACCATCCCTTGTCACTTCCTTGGCCTTGTAGAAATAACATCCAGAGCACATAACGCACAAGTCTTTTTGTTTAAGCTTCAGTTCATTCCAAAGAATAGCTTTCATGGAAAGTTCCAATACGACTGGGCTTGGCTCTGCTCATGTACAGGTTAACCAACATTCTCCAGAACTAGGCCTCAAGCCTTTCTCTCGGGCTATATTTAAACAAACACAAAAGAATGATTAATTCAAGTAAAATAAACCCTTCTGTTACCCACCCTACTGTTACTAATAATTATCCCATTAATAAATGACATCTAGCAGAAGCAAACAAATAAAGCAGCACATTTAATATCTACCATTCTTCATAATGTCCAGCTGAAGTCTTTATGTATCTGAAAGAGTAAAAATATGATCGAATAATACACAGACAGACAGTCACAACATAAGACAAACATATAAGCACATATAATAAAAGCACATGCCATAAATGATCAGCCACACATTAATAGTAACAAAGACAATAAGACAAACAGGATAAACAGGACAATATTAATCATGTGTTACATGACAAACTCGCAAATGCAACAAGAGCACATGTCATTAATCCCACGTGTTGGTGTGTTCAATCTTATTCTAGGTTGAATTAGTAAAACAAATCATGCAACAATTCATTAATAGATTATTTCATGTTACAGGGAATAAACTTCACGAGTCAGAATAAAATAATTTCTGAAACTCGCTCCATCAACTTCTTCTATAAGTAGATGTCGGCTTGTTTTTTTTGCGAGGCTCCACTGGGCAGCGAGAAGGCAGCCTCAATAACTTTAGAAGGATGCAGAGCACCTGTTCATGAAAACAACAACAACATCTAGGACCTTTAACAGATCTTTCTGGGTCGGCAAGGCATCATGTTCTCAAGCGTGGACCTCTATCGGTGGGTGTAATAATCCACTTTTTCAGTTACAGCAAACATAAGCAACAACACTACAACTTCCAGAATGCAATGCGGTTTGTAAAAAAACACCCGTTGACTGAAGATGTGGTGGCCTACTAGCCACCCCATTGTCCAGTTTTTTTTAATACAAATTATATTTTTGATCTTTGGAGGCTATTTATACTTTTCTTTCTGTGCTCGAATAAGCTCCATGGTTGCCGACTATTTCCAGATGAAGACAATAACTTATCTAGTCCTAGTTTTTCCATCAGCCACGCTTAGCATCCTGGGAATTGTAGAGCCTCTGTGAGACTGAAACAAACTACAAACCCCAGCACGCTTTGTGCTGTTAGCTGAAAACCCAAGGAAGTTGAAAGACATTCTCATGATCTGGGACGAGCTGAAATTGATGTGGTTTGATAGTAGTTTTTGTTCCTTCCCGAGACCCTGTCCCCTTTTCATAACTGCCTAGTCTCACATAGGACACCTTCAGGCAGTCCTGCCATTTTACCCAGCAGCACTTGCTAAGCTTGGGTTTGTGAGATTACATCACAAGTCCCAGAATGCAACGCTCTCGGAAATGAAACAATAGGGCAGGCTGTGTGTGTCGCAGATGACATACGGGCCCCATGGTGCATGTGTTACTTCTGAACCTTAGCGCTCTCCTATAATTCCAGTAAAACAATTATTTAAACAACTTCTGTATGTTTACATTCAAGCTCTGAGTTGTGTTTGAAAGCCAAAGGATACTTGGAAAATTCGACCTCACCACTCTAACTAGACATTACAACTGCTTTTTTAACATGGGGTAAACCTGCTGTGGGACTTTCAGCCTAAAATGGAACATTTCATGCTGCTGATTTCAGGCATATCTGCTATAATAAGTTTTTCTCAAAGGATGCCAAGACCTGCCACTTTACTTATCCCTTCTTTTAGGGAAAGCAGCAATATAACTGGCTTTCAGGTTAGCACATGCAAAACATCACAGGAGAAGTGGCGGGTGCGTTGGGATTGTCATCTGTAGAAATATACATAGGTCTCAGTCCTACATTTTAAAAAGCTGCTACTAAACCTTCTTAGCACTTCTGCTTACAGTGCAAGATAAATAGCCCCTTCAGTCTCTTTTACCCAAACCAACAGTGTATACCTAGTCACTGAGAATCATTGATGGGGGTTTCCATCTCTCTCTCTCTACTTCTCTTTTTTATCCCTTACCAATCTCCCAGCCCTAACTTTGATCTCCCCCCTCTCCATTTTACATACCTCCCTTATTCTCGTAATTCCCTCTTCCCTCTACACCTCTTACTCTATACATCCTTCACACACATATCTCCCCTACAGCCTTCACCTCTCTCATCTTGTATTTTTTCACCTCATGCTTCCCCTCGTCCTCTTTGTATCTTATTTCACTTGCATCTCCCTGTTTATCTACCTCTCTCGGCTTGTCTTCCTGCGCCAGCAGAGACTGTAATATCAGCCCTATGCTCAGACTTGGTAGAGTCACGTCATATCCTGCTTTCTGCCAAACCTCCCATGGAGATTTAAATTAAATTACAGCAATATATTACTTGAAGAATAGGTTTTTATAGATTATTTTCCCCACCTTTAATATCACACAGTCACTACCTGATAAAGGTAAACTCATTATCAGCTTGTTTTGAACCTGTTATTTACTGTGCATGTTAAGTTACTTTACTGCATCAAGAGGGAATTCATGTGTAAGCATTGTGTAAGTATTTTGAAAAATATTTTGCACCGGGCACAGTGCTGATTAATTGTAGACAAGCATGTAAACTCTGGACACACAAGAATATGATGCACATCATGACAACTGACATACAAAAATATATAAAAATATTTTGTTTTTATTAATCGTCTTTTTGTTTTTCGAGATAGAAAAAGTATATATACATTTATAAATACAATTCACATATGATAAATTCCAATGTATGAACTAAGCATGAGCGAATTTTGCGAATCTGGCGTTCGCAAATTTGCGTATTTGCAAACTCGCAATCCGCAAAATCCGCAAATTCTCGCGAATTTGCTGATTTTTTTTTTGTGTTCGCAAGGGTTTCTGCCAGTTCGCGAGGGTTTGGTACCAGTCGCAATTGCGAACTTACTTGTTGGCTCGCAACGGTCGCGACTATGTTGTTTCTACGTCTGGTTCATCATCACAGGTTCCCAGCACCATCTGTTTCACCACTGCCACCCTCTGTTTCACCCATGCCACCCTCTGGTACATCAATGCCACCCTCTGGTTCATCATCACTGTAGATTATGGGGGGGGAAAGGAAGCACACCTGCCCTGCTTCAACTGACATGAATTAATTTGGGGTTGGTTTATTAATATGTCACTGTTTTAAAATTCCAGTCTGGCACCTGCTTCCTTATCAGTAATTTGCTTTCTGTTGCAGTGCATTTTTTTTTTCCAGGACCTTTGTGGCCTACTTGTAGCTATTCTATGAGCCTGCTGTGAGGGTCAGAGCAGGGTCATACAATTGTTGCAACTAGCAACTGAACTCTGGAGGGGCCCCAGTCAGGAAGCACTACAGGGAATGGTTACTAATGATGAGTTTGAACTTTTGCACCTGCTGTGCACCTGCTGAGTGCTTTCAATTTTGCAAAACTCGTTTTTCTGCAATTTCGCGGGATTCGCGGGGCGCGAACTTGCGCAAGATCGAATTTGGAAGCCGCGAATTCGTGCGAATATGCGATTTGTTTTTTTGCGGCGTGTTAGTTCGCAAGGTTTTGTGCGTTTTAGCGAGCCGCTTGTAGCGCAACGGCGCGAAGTTACCCTCGCGGTCGTTCACGGGCGCGGCTATCTTGTTTGCATGACGTATTTCAGTTTCCGCACGCAATCTCGCAAAGTGTGCGGCTCGCTAGTACAATTTCGCGTGTGTTCGCGAGGAAAATCTTGCGCGAACTTACCCACGCGGTCGTGAACGGGCGCGGCCATCTTGTTTCTCATTCATTGCTATGATTCTGGGCATGCTTCTTCTATCCTCTCTGAATCTCTGCCATCCTTTGCTTGTTTGAAGTTTTTTTTGATCTATTTTACTTATTATCTATCCCTCTATTTTTCTAGCTCTATATTTTTGTGTTTTCTGCTACTTTTGGTTAATTTTAAACTACTTTTTTAAACTCTTTTCTTTTCTTCTCTTCCCTATTCTATTTTCTTTATTATTTAGCTTCCTTTCTGCCCAGACCATGGTAAAGGGAGCCGGGAAGCATCCCGAGAAGGGGAAGGGTCCCGCACCCCGTGCCCGGCTCCCGTGCGGGCGTTTGAGGGGGGAGCAGGTCGCACCCCGGGAGATCTTCAGCCCGGAGGAGGTGGCCGCACTAATTTTTTATGTTCAGCGCCGCCTCCCCAGGACCATCATGGCAGGCGGCAAGATCGCTAGCGGGTACGGGATCCAGGAGCGCCGGAAGCGGTGGGAGAAGGTGTGCCGGGCCATGTACCACCACACTCGGGTCCGGCGCACCTACAACCAGGCCACCCACCGCTGGACGGATGTCCTGGACCGGGAACGCGATCTGCTCGACCTGCTCGGCCTTGAGATCCCCGGGCTTGGTGAGTAGTAGTAGCTATTTCTTTACTCTGTTTTCTCCTGCTCTGTGTGTTATTATCTTGCAATTTTTTGTTTTTTACCAAGAGCAATAATGCTGCTGATTACATTGTAGGTACATTATATTTCAAAATCTTCTGTGCATTTCAGGTGCACTGCTCTCCTTCTCAGTAGCGCTGCTACTATGCTCATTTGTGCTCATTTCATTGGCCTGTGAAATTATGCATGAGTGTAGTTTAAAGAACTGCCTAATGCTAGACACTAAGGGTCAGATTTTTAATTACCGGCGCATCCCTGCAAAGTAGCAGGGATGCGCCAGTAATTGTGAGCCACGCCACCACCACCCATGGTGTGCCGTATTTACAATGCGGCCCACCATGGGCCCAAAACGTCACCAAAGCATTACGCATCTGTGCCGTAAAGGCAGCGCATTGCTGGAGTTGCGTCGCAACGATGGCGCAGCTCCAGCAATGCTCTGGGGTGCCCTATCTCCCCAATGCTGCGTCAAGCCGTACGTCTGCTTCAATCAGGCGCAGGGTTTAAGTCACGCATCATTGTCCTCAAAGTGACTGATTGAAATCTTGTAGATTTCCCTCAGCCACTTTTTACAATGCGTTCCTGCGCAGGAACGCCCTCCCTTGCGCTGGAACGCCCCCTGATGGCGCAGGGCTTTACAACGTGAAGCATCTCCCATATGCGTCACGTTGTTAATATACGCCGCACCATGGCGCCTCTTTTGTTCTGCCGCTGCGTCACAAAAGTCACGCAACAATGGAGCAAAAGAGCCGCAAGGGGCTTCTAAATAAGCCCCTACAGACTCTAGTCCAGTCCTTCCTTTGTACACATGGCGATAAGAAGAAATAGTGGTGGTGGATTGATAGTTTGAGTATTTTAATGACTGGTTAATGTAGTAGGAAACTTTAGTGATGTCGCTGATCTGCAATCACAATGGACTTTGTCTGTCACTTCGCGTGCTGCGGACTGCTGCCTGCCAGTTCTAGGCAAACCTTTTTAGTACTTTGTTTAGCTAGTTACATAAGAACTTTCCAAGTCGAGGGTCCGCAAATCAAGCAATACTAATAACGAAGTAGACCACATGAGATCGGTCAATATATCCCGTGGAATAGTTGTCTATTTGCTATTTCGCCAAAATATTTTGTTATTGTTCTTTTGAAATGTTTGATTTGGTTGACAAATCTCATCCATATTTTCTGGTCTTTCTTTCTTTCATGTTGTACATTAGCTCCCCCCAGGGGCAAGAGGGCATTGGAGGAGGCTGCTGCTGCTGCTGCTGAACAGGATCGGTGAGGCGAGGGCTCCTTTGCTGGCCCCGGTAAGTTTTAATTTTAATATGGAGTACCTATTTTTTCCTAGCGTTCCTCATTAGATTTTTTCTAAATCGTCTTTGATCTTCTTGTAGACTGTATCTAAATTCTTATCCTGCCTCAACTATGACTCCCTGTGGTATTACTAGATTATTCTTATTAGTCTGTCTGTGTAGCTAAGTAAGATTGCACATTTGGCAATTCCATTGGACTCCCATTCTAGTCAGCAATAGCTCTATGCACTGAGTGCAGTCCTCTGGGATTGTCCATAATGTCTTTTCAAGTCTTCTAAATGTTTATGCTTTGACAATTGCCAACAATAAAAAGGTGAATGACCACCAAGAATGAATAAGATACTACTTTACTTTTGGTTTGGATAGGAGGACAATCCATTCTACTACTGTTGCAGGGACAAATCTGCACAAACAGAACTATGGACACTAAATAGTGCATTGTTTATCAATTATAATAGGCGCAGGTAGACTTTCCACATACCTCAGTGATATCAGACTTTGAAGAACCCCCAATCTCCTTACTGACTAGATAGTGTGGCAGAGTCATTTAGCTCCCGAATTCATCGATGATTGATCCCCATTGATGAATATCCAACGCAGGACAAGAGTAAGGAGTCAGAGTCCAGAAGTGTCAGAGGCACGGGCTCATGCTTGCAAATTGCAAAACCTTTTGCTCATTCACTCATGACCAAAAACCACAGAGTCTATTTAAGTTTTAAAGCTTTATTAAAAGTAAAAATATTTATTAAAATCAAGCTCGTCATAAAACAGAAACGGTTGATTAAAAATGGAAAAGTGCTAATAGTGATTTATTTCACACATTTATTGTGGGCGAGCCGAGCCCTCACCTGGTTTGAATTTTAATTTTTCTTTTTGGTGATGAATCGTTGGTCCCTCTGTCCTAGTGATGATGATGATGATTTTTTCTTAGAAGTGAAGCTTCTGTCTGTTATGAGAAAAATGGTGCGTGTTAAAAAGCAAGCATTAATCAGTTGTGCCAAAAAGTGCAGCAAGACTAGACCCTTCACTGGAAAATTTTACTTTAGAGTAGACAGTCACAAATTATTAGATTGGTTTCTGTATTCACATTTCTTCATTCCTAGACAAAATGCTAGTGAGTGGTGTATGTCTATGACATCTAACATTCTTAAATGTACTTTGTAGGTGGAACATCTGGTGCTGGGCCCAGCGTGGAGGTGGAGGAGGGAAGCTCTGGGGAGGAGGCGGTGCAAGTGCCTGAGCCGGACCAAACTGCTGTGCGGGTTGCCACGGTAGTGGCGGGCAGTGGTAAGCTCTTATATTCCTTACTTATTGAGATTGCAAACTGCATAGTTTGCTGCTCCCCATGAGAAAACGTAAGGTTTGTCCAGATGAGAGACATGAAGAAGAATGATTGACATTTAGGGGCCTATTATGATGGCGGACGGACCTGAGTCCGTCCGCCACCATAGAGTAGGAGGGACCGTCCGCAGGTGCAGTGGCGGTCCCTCCGTGGTAATTAGGATGTGACTGCCACCCTGGCGGTCACATCCTGTATTTTTATCATTGCGGCGGGTGCTGCTTGAAGCAGCACCCGCCGCAATGATAAAAATGTAAGTTGTGCATTTGCATGCACAAAGCGGCAGGCACCGCGTGGTGCCTGCCGCTTTGTGCAGGCAAATGCAGGGGGGTACCATAGGTACCCCCCATGTGCACCCCTCACCCCCCCTTCACCTCTGGGGGCCTGCAACGGGCCCCCAAACAAAAATCTGTATGTCTTTGCACGTCGGAAATGCGGCCGTGTAAAGGCATGTGTTCCTCCAGACATCCTAATATGGCTGGCGGTGTCTGATAGACACCGCCAGCCATGTTAGTGCTTTTCCGCCGCGGACGGGAGGCGACCGCGGCGGAAAAGCTGCGGACTGAAAAACGATCCCCCAGCCATCCTAATCTGGCGGGGGTCTTTTTCAGTCCGCTGCGGATTTCCCGCATCCTCCGGGCCGGCGGTGGATTCCGCCGGCCCGGAGGATGCGGGAAATCCGCAATCCTAATCTGCCCCATAGTTTGAATGGATGGATGCCTGGATCATGGTCTATCTGAGTCTTAGATAGCATATGTGTATCTAGAGAGAGTAGACGGTCACTGGATGAACTAAGTGTTACTTTGAAGAGCATGTAACACCGCACCCGTACGTCTGTCCCAGTGTAGGAAAGGCAAGAAAAAGAAGTTGTAATTTTGTCCGAATACTACCATGCATAGTAGCAGTAGTTTGTATTGCAAGCACAGCATATATCCGGCTATTACGATGGCCACTCACTACCTCTGTTAATAAGTTTAGTAGAACTCGGTCATTCATGTGTGGATGTATCACTGTTCACTCAATAAAAAGCAAAGCACCTAAAGTCATCCCATATGTAAGTAAATACATACCATGTGCAGTGATAGATAATCAGATTATTTATCTTCTTCATTTTCCTTTTCTAGTATTCATTGGCACTGTAGGGTGAAACTTAAATTAATTAAGCAGTAGCCCTTGTAACAGTGTATTCTCAGTGCCACCCGTAATAGAAAACAGCATCACCACCTGTATGTACTGGACTGGTACAGTAATGCAAGTCTGTCTCACTCATCATGGCGGGCATCTGTTTTCCTCGGGTGCAAGTTGACTGCGCTGGCATGATGCCGGCTTGCAGAAGTTAACGTACCAATTTTGCTAAACAAGAGAGAAGAAGAAGAATAAGACTGGTGTACTGTCATAGTCGACTCTAATGGAGTGAGTCCATAGTGCTCGTAGAATTGATTCCTTAAACTCCCACTAATGTTAGAGCAAGGGTGAAGAAGTGGGAGGTTAGATAGATACTGGCCACAATAGTTATGTACTGCACTTGCAAGTTGCTAGTTCTACTGTGACACAACTTTCTGCTGAATCATTTTTTGTTAATCTTAAAGAGCATTGGTTACAGACTATGTCTTTCTTTCTTCATATAGATGCTCCTTCCAAACCAACCCGGAAGGAGCTGGCTACACGGGCCCGGCAACGGAGGCTGGAGGCCACTGTCGCTGAATATCGGTGGCTGGTGGCCCAGGAGGAGGGGGACACGCAGTCTACCACTACATCTACAGGGACTGCTGCATCCTCCTCCGCGCTCCGTGGGCCACCCAGACGGCGCAAGTCTCCAGCGGTACGGAGCCGGGGTACCGCAGCCACCCACCACCGCCGAGCGAAGAAATCAGCTGCCCCCCACAGCAGTTGGAAGAAACGTATGCACCGCCTTTCCCTGAGGGTTTCCTACCTCAAGCAGGAGCTGCTCAACACCAAAACCCTGCTTGAGACCCTCCGCAAGGAGCATTCCGACCTGGCCCGGAAATTCAACAGCAGCAGCCAGCAGTAGGAGGAGACTGTCCCTTGCCCCTTTTTTAAAGACTTCTGGGGGGTGGGAATTGGGAGTTGGGTTTTTTCACTTTTTTGGACTTTTCACAGACATTCGTTGGGGTTAGGGAGTGGGGGTGGGTTGGGTCTTGTGGGAGATTATTTTTGTCAGGGATATAAATATACTTTAAACTCTATCTTAGCATACGTGTTTTTTTTACTGCTTTTGAGGCTGGTGGGTGGGGGTTTAACAGTAACTTTGTTTTGGTGACACTTAAGTGGCATCTTGATTCAAGTTGTGTAATTAATTGCCCAAATGTTTTCAAAACTAAGTGCCTCTCACAGAGTAAGTGAATTCAAGAGTGCTAGGACTTTAGTAGTACTACCGTCAATCTCTCGTCTCTCCTAATACTCCATTATACTACCTCCCACCAAACGCTTATCTTACCTGTAATTTGTGTTTGAAAGTAGGGCTAGGCCCAGGGCTGGCTCCACGGGAAATGGCGATTAAGGTTGGCAATCCTGGGCGGATGAAATGTCCTCATTGCGGTGGTACTAGTGGTGTGACACAGTGGCAGTTGCATGCCTAAGGAAAAAAAAAAATGAAACTTGGTTTGTCCTTACTGTAGCATTACAACGGTACGATAGAGAATATAGCAGGTGACAGTACACTAGAACAGTGCCACAATGTAGGCTAACAAATGGTAAAGTATTGAAAGTATAACTAGTACTTGCGTTGAATTTCTTTGACATTGGCTACTACTACAAGAAATAGTACTGAAGCTGAGTAAGTCTAGAATATATCCTCGGATTCCTTCACCAGCCTGTTGCTATGACCTTATCCTCCCCAGCAAGTGTGTGGAATTATTGATGTCATTTAGTCACACATCAATCAAAACCACACAGCCCGGGGGAAGAGGGTTAGGGTTTGGAAAATGTATGGGAATGGGGGTTTCTTTTTGGGTAGGTTTTGTTGGGAGAAAAAAAAAGCACAGCATGGACAAACAATAATTGAACATAAAGAAATCTTTGGGTACAAAGCTAACCATAAATCTTTTACGTGACATAAAGGAAGTGCATGCACTACTGTATGCATTGTTACTGAAAAGTAAGTAGTACTTTCGACAACCGTGAATGACAGAATGCAACAGTACAGGGCTACATTAAATTAGGTTTAAAAAATAGCCGAAGTAAAACCTATAGAATGGCTATAGGGATCAATTTAGAAGCAGAGAGAGATCCAAGAAATGCTGTCACACTCATAGAAGAAAACAATGGATACTGTATCTGTATGTTGTTGTAGTTGTCCTGTTGAATTTGGTAAGTAAGTTGCATGCAGCAAACCATTCCTCTTATTAGCGGCACTCCTCCATTCCAGCTGACGCTTCGTCCATCAATGTTGGTGACCAGAAGACACCCTGTCCACTGCCTGCCTGGCGGATGCTGAATTGCAGCTCGCTAATGTGAAGCCTGACTCCATCCTTTTTTCCCCATTGCACAGACTGAAACCCGGCCTGTAATTATTGAACGAAAAACAGGAAGTGATATTACAACACCACTGATAAATAAATATAATGTATGTACGCTGTGTAGTGCAAAAAGTCACACTTTGAGTTTCCTAATAGACAGTACAATATTTTTGAAAGTGCGTACTCTGTCTGAGTCTCCTTTTGAAGGATAAATAAGTATGGGCAAATTAATTTAGCAGGTCTTTCCCCTCAAGCTAGGTGTACTGTAAACTGTGTTTTAGAACAAAATTCGACCTTCCCAGCAGTGCTCCCACCCAGACCCTTACTAAAGCCAGTCGCAAAAATGTAGAAGACTCCCAATCAGATCTCAAAAAACGAGGCCTAGCAGAAAACTGGTGACAAAACGTACTTTGAAAGTAAAAGTAGGCCCAAATACCTCCTTACCCACCGTGGATTGTATTCAAACCACTTGCAAGCAAGCAAAAGTATCCATAGCCAGCATCGCTCCAAGACTCGAAAACCCCCCCACCCAAACACATGCAATAGAAATACTGCTAACCCTAACGAGCCCTAAGTTAAGAATAGTGGCAAAGGCTTTCTTTAACTATGCCAAATCCCCCCTTTCCCACAATGGATTTTCTTCAAATGACTTGCAACCAAAATTACACATTCCCACGAGTGCTCTAAGACCCCAGAACTCAGTTGCAAAAATCTAGAACACACCGAAACACATGCAATCCTGCTGCTAGTGTCAGGGCCCGTCTCGCAGGATTCAAATGATGAACAAAGGGGTCCACCTCCCGATGTTACCAACACCCTGAATGTACTCACAGGGGGTTCGAACCATCAGGCGAGGGATAATAACAGATAAAAGATCGGGGAAGGGAAAGGGTCAGCATGGACAAGGGATCTGAAATGACAGAGCATAAACCATTATATAAATTGTACAATAATCAAGACTACTCTCAAGAATTCTCACTAGAACTGGAATACCTTATAAGGCTGTACTCATTCCTCCAACCAATACAAGATAGATCTAGTCCTGTTTCCTGTAACCAAGAACACACTGGTTAACCATGTCATACACCTACGTGATTCCTCATTGTTTCAACACCTCTACAAATACACACCATATAATGAGGAATAGGACTTTGTCAAGACCCTTATGTAATCTGTAAGTTACTTCACTTAATTTAGTACATAGTTCATTCCCCAGGTTTTTCTTTGCACTCTAATTCACGTTTAGAGATAACTCTCTGTTTCCACACAGATCAAAATGTCTCTAGTTTTGTTTCAGGGCGCCCTGACTGAATCCACAAATTAGGAAGGTCTCTTAGGTTATCCACTCTTAATCTTTATATTATGAAGACAAGAAAAGATAACTCGGCAACGTGTGGTTGCGACCACCACTACGCTCCGCTTATCACACAAAACGATCAACACCACCAACCGGTAGCCGGTAGCTGCGTCCACCACACAGCTCCGGTAACAATCTTCAGCATAGCACACGGCAACGTGTAGAGCCCTACAACGCTCCGCTGCTCTGGTTTCCCCAAAAGTACCTTCGGTGCAAATAATAACTATACGGCAACAAACAGCGACCTGCCGCTTTGTTCCGCGGGACTCATTGCAATGCCCCAAAAGTAATCATGCATCAACCGATGCTTCTCCCGTGATACGGTCTGGGTACAGACACAAAACAAGAGTTACCATACCGCGAGCTACGGCTCCCAGCGGATCTGGAGTACCCAACAATACCTCTCGGTTGAGCGGGTGTTTCGGAAGCCGAGGAATCTCCCCCGCGTTCAGCAGCGCGACGCTGACGGCAGCCAGCGTTTCTCTAGTAACCATAAACGAAGGACTCAAAATTACGCGCAACACCCTCACTCGCTCTTCCAACCTTATACTTCCTGCAGCAAAGGCTCATGGAAGTTGTAGTTTGATAAAGTTTAGGCAGGCGCAGCAATGCAAAACCTGACAGCTAGGGCTAACCCTAACGAACCCTAAGTTACAAAAAGTGCCAAAAGGCTTTTCCTTATGGATTTTGTACAAACCACTTCTATCCGGTTTTAGACCTTCCCAGCAATGCCCCAAGACCCGCCAACCCACCCGCAAAAAAGCAAAACACCCCCAAACAGCCAAAAAGGAAAATCTCATACTTACAATATTTCTCGGCCTTCGGTCCAAACGCGCTGTGCAGCTAGGTCATAACTCCCGTTTTCCACCACGGATTTCCTGAAAAGCAAATGCAATCAAAATTAGAGTGTCCCAGCAGTGCTCCCAGACCCCAAAACTCACCCACAAACACCGGAACCCCCCCAAAGAGCACCTCAAAGGCAAGCAAGTCAGCAAAAACGCAAAAAAAAATTCGCCTCCGATTTGGTCCAAACCACTTTTATCCGGTATTAGAGCTTCCCAGCAATGGCCCCAGAGCCGTCAACCCAGGCGAAAACTAGTAGAAGACCCCCAAACAGCCAAAAAGTAAAAGTACAAAAATGGGGACTCAGTCATTTTTTTGGCAATTTCCGAAATCACTCCGCGCGTGCTCTGCAGCTAGTCCCTAACTCCCCTCTGCCACCATGGATTTGCTTCAAACCTCTTGCAATCTAAAGTATTCATAGCCAGCAGTGCTCCCAGACCCCGAAACCCACCCACAAACACCAGGAAGCCCCCCAAACAGGCCCCCGAAAACGCTACATTGAGCAAAATGTCAGAAATAGCAAAACAAAAATTCTGCATGGATTTTGTACAAACCACTTCTATCCAG
The DNA here is from genome assembly GCF_964263255.1 of Lissotriton vulgaris. NCBI lineage: Eukaryota > Metazoa > Chordata > Amphibia > Caudata > Salamandridae > Lissotriton > Lissotriton vulgaris. Next base: position 166,193,303 of record NC_141699.1, on the reverse strand, counting down.
TATTAGACCTTCCCAGCAATGCCCCAAGACCCGCCAACCCACCTGCAAAAAAGCACAACACCCCCAAACAGCCAAAAAGGAAAATCTCATACTTACAATATTTCTCGGCCTTCGGTCCAAACGCGCTGTGCAGCTAGGTCATAACTCCCGTTTTCCACCACGGATTTCCTGAAAAGCAAATGCAATCAAAATTAGAGTGTCCCAGCAGTGCTCCCAGACCCCAAAACTCACCCACAAACACCCAGAACCCCCTCAAAGAGCACCTCAAAGGCAAGCAAGTCAGCAAAAACGCAAAAAAAAATTCGCCTCCGATTTGGTCCAAACCACTTTTATCCGGTATTAGAGCTTCCCAGCAATGGCCCCAGAGCCGTCAACCCAGGCGAAAACTAGTAGAAGACCCCCAAACAGCCAAAAAGCAAAAGTACAAAAATGGGGACTCAGTCATTTTTTTGGCAATTTCCGAAATCACTCCGCGCGTGCTCTGCAGCTAGGCCCTAACTCCCCTCTGCCACCATGGATTTGCTTCAAACCTCTTGCAATCTAAAGTATTCATAGCCAGCAGTGCTCCCAGACCCCGAAACCCACCCACAAACACCAGGAAGCCCCCCAAACAGGCCCCCGAAAACGCTACATTGAGCAAAATGTCAGAAATAGCAAAACAAAAATTCTGCATGGATTTTGTACAAACCACTTCTATCCAGTATTAGACCTTCCCAGCAATGCCCCAAGACCCGCCAACCCACCCGCAAAAAAGCACAACACCCCCAAACAGCCAAAAAGGAAAATCTCATACTTACAATATTTCTCGGCCTTCGGTCCAAACGCGCTGTGCAGCTAGGTCATAACTCCCGTTTTCCACCACGGATTTCCTGAAAAGCAAATGCAATCAAAATTAGAGTGTCCCAGCAGTGCTCCCAGACCCCAAAACTCACCCACAAACACCCGGAACCCCCCCAAAGAGCACCTCAAAGGCAAGCATGTCAGCAAAAACGCAAACAAATTTTCTCCTCCGATTTGGTCCAAACCACTTTTATCCGGTATTAGAGCTTCCCAGCAATGGCCCCAGAGCCGTCAACTCACCTGCAAAGAAGTAGAACACCCCCACAAGTGCAGAGTCTTTCTTCATTGGGCGTAATCCAGCCCTCTGCTTTGAGGGAAATAGGAGTCTGGAGGAGGTGGATAGAGGAGCATGTTCTTGTGAACTTGTGAACCTGAGGAATGCAGACTGCGGCACCTTCAAATCAATAAGCAAACAAGTGAAGACAGTTCTGCTGATGGGCTTGTTTTTGTGATTAGGTGATTAAAGTTTGAATTATATTAACTGTGCACAACAAAGAAAGACAGACACACAGGAATAAAAGTGAATAAGGACGAAAAAGAAAGTTATTGATTCATTGTCTCATTTTCAGGGCTCGGTGTCAGTGAATAAGAATAAGGCTTCGTCATCATACTCTGCGAATTCAGGCAGGGTGAGGTCAGTGTCACCTAACAGAGAAGAAATTCCCTCATCTACGTTGCTGTCCACCTCGTCTACATCCAGCGTGCTTTCTCGTACTTTGTAATCTGGTGCAATGAGGTGCTGATTCATCTTGATCATTGTTAACCTCTCCACATTTTTGGGCGAGAGGCGGCTCCGTTTGGAAGTTACAATGCCACCAGCAGCACTGAAAACACGTCCAGAAGACACGCTTGCGAGTGGGCAAGACAAGTAGTTTATAGCCAGGTTGGAGAGCTGTGCCCACAATTCTTTTTTCCCATGCCAATACGCCAATGGGTCAGCATTAACATAGACCTCTGTTGAGTCATTCAGATAGTCCTACACCATCGACTCAAGGTCCTCCAAGGTTCCTCCACTTTGCTTACTTTTTGCTGTGACCTTTTGAGAACCAAACCCAAGCCGAGTTAGCCAATCCTCTTCTGCATCCAATGTTACTGTTGTGTCTGGTGCAGATGATCCGGTTGCTGGTGTCTTTAACGGCTGAGAGGTCACTTGTGCCACAGCCACAGGTGCAGAAGTGGATTCTTTTGACTTGGGATGGCCTGCTGATGCTGATGTACTGCCTTTTCCTTCAATTTGCTGCCGTTCTCTTTCAAACCTCTTGGCTGAGAAGGCTAGCCAACGTTTGTACTTTGTAACATCTTGATCACCAAAAGGAAAGAATGCTTGGCCTGCCAGCGCCTTTTTGTAGCGTGGATCCAGAATAGTAGCAAAAATGTAATGCTGTTCTGAGTGGATCATTTTAAGACGTTCATCACCAAGTAGGCGCTCTAATAATTTCCCTGCCAAAAGAAAAGCGTCTTTCTTTTCTTCATCTTTTTCAAACATAGAAGACACCGCCTTCAGTTGGTGCTCCAGCATGCGCAACAATGGGATAGCTTTTCCCAAATTACAGTCCTCCTTGCTGACGGAACGCGTGAAGACCTTAAAAAAATGAAGCATGTCTGTCAGGCTTTTAACTAGGTTCCATTGCGCCGCATCTAGCCTCAGGTCCTTCTGAGCTGTACCCAGTCTTAAGAAATAGTGATCGAGTACCGTATACTGCTCATACAGACGCTCAAGCATGTAGAAGGTTGAGTTCCAACGTGTTGCCACCTCCTGGAGGAGTGCTTTCACTGGCATTCAACGTTCATGTAGCAGGCTCCTCAGATGCTTCCGGGCCTTAAAAGAATGGCTGGAATGGTTGCACATTCTTCGGCAGGTGGCCACTAACTCACGCGCTGGACTGTCTTCATCACTCAAGAATTTTTTAACAACCAGGTTTATACAGTGCGGCAAACAAAGCACTCTGAAATATTGACCCAGCCCCATGGACTTAACTACATTGGCGCCATTATCCGTGGAAACATAACCAATCTGGCGTTTTTTTGGGGACAGCCAGTGAAAGACCTTTGTGTTAAACTCATTCAAAATGTTTTCTGCTGTGTGACGTTTCTCCAAGCCAAACATGGCTAGTGTTGCATGTCAACACCTGCGCTTAGCTTTGCTTTAACCCCTGAAAAAGAGACCCAGTGTCCAGTGATGCACATGTAATCAGCGCCTGCGCCACTGGTCCACATGTCTGTTGTCAGATGTATAGTGTGAACAGCACTCTTCTGCAAAGCTGCCCAAATCAACTCCAGCACATCTTCATGTAGTGCTGGAACCGCAACTCTGGCAAAATAGAACCGGCTAGGAACCTTCCATTTAGGGCAGAGCGCTGCCACTAATTCTAGAAAACCAATCCCTTCTACAAAAGAAAAAGGGAGAAGGTCCAGAGCTAGCATTTTAGCCAGCTTAGTGTTATACAGACGCGTCAGTGGTTGGTTGCGTTCATATGGCGCTTCTGTAAACAACATGGTTCTATTGTTACCCTGGACCAAGCATTTACGGGATGATGATGATGACTTCTTCGACCCAGTTACGCTCGCTGATGAACTTTTTCGCATTGGTGTCTCACTCTCTCCCACACTCTTAGTGTGGCTCACATGGGGTGTGCTGCTGACAGGGGTACTGGGTGTAAGTGAAGTGTTTGACACGTCTTCTTCCTCCTCGTCATCATCAGATGAAACATTAACGTTTTCTTGACGTGCAATTCGGGCTTCCTTGATCGCCTTTAGGTGCGCAAACCATTGGACAGCGTGCTGTCTCTTAAGATGACCTCTCTGGCCTCCGGTACCATAGTTGGTACCAAACTTACCACGACTAACTGCATGCTTACAAATGCTATAAATGGCGAAGTTTTCCCTTTTTGGGCAAACACTAAAGAAGTCCCAAGCTGGGGACTTGAATTGTCTGTGGGGGCCGGAGGAGGCGGCGATACTGGTGGTCATGCTGCTAATGCCAGATGAAGTGGAGGATGTGGATTGCCGAACTTTAGTACGTTATGCACTTTCACCACCACTAATTGAGGTCGAGGTGGATGGAGGTCCCTGCTGGCGAGGAAGAAATATGGAAGCGGTACGTGTTGGTGTACTAGTTAACTCCAATGATTGTGATGTTTCCACTGCCTCCTCGTCGACAACATCATCATCACGCTCAGCAGCTTCTCGGGCTAGGGCTGCAGTGACCTTTATGATGACTGGGTCGTCGTCGTGAGAGTACTCATCAGCAGCAGTATTCGCCACTTCTTGTTGAGCCTCATCACACTCCATAAGTGTGAGACTTTGGACGAGCTTCCTTTTACGCTTAACTACCTTTGTCAGATCATGGTGTGCCTCACTCTCAGACGGCAGTGGTGCTGGTTCCCAATTTTGATCCATATCATCAGAAGGAGGTGTGCTTGAAGAAGATGTAGACACCACCCTTGATCTCTTCCTTGCTAGGGGTGTGGAAGACAATGAATGATCATCAGGAGGAGTGGCTTCCTCAAATGATACCTCGCCTTGATTGTCGATTTCCTGATGTGCCCCTACTTCGGGAGGAACAACTATTGTGGGCACTTGTGACCCTCCATGCACCTCTGCTTGCACATCTCCTTGCACTGCCTCTCCTTCTACTTGTACTTGGGCTTGTACTTGCACATGTGGTTGTTGTTGCGGCTGTGGTTGTTCAACACTCGTCAGATGAGTTACAACAACCTGTGTTGATTGAGGGACATTGCTGCTACTTTCTTGCGATGAGCCAACATCACTGGTCGATGGTGATTGAACAACTAGACTAAGTGCCTCTGCAGCACTCAAGGGCTTGGACTTAAGTTGGCGTGGTGGTAGTGGTGGCACTGAGCCCAATGGAGCGGGGGTGCTGCTCCCAGCTTGGTCCCCAGCAGATCCTGCTGCTGCTGCAGGCGTACTTTTGTTTTTTACACCCAAAAAATGTGGCGGGCGGCACACCAGTCTCCTTTGTAACTTGCTTCTTCTGCTCCTTACTGGCAACTTTCTTGCTAGAGGAGCTACGGGGAACTTTTTTTGGGGCCATCTTCTTCAGAGCAGGTCAGAATAGCAGGCCGCAGTTGCACGAGTTGCAGAGTTGTCTGTGGCCAGACGTAACGTCGCGTGGCGTTATGCTGCACACACACACCGCTGCAGGACTTCTTCCTGGCACTGGTGGTTCTCTTGAGTCTTGTGCACCTAAAAGCAATGGAAGACAGAGGAACATCAGTTCAGTTATACACCCCAAAAAATCAAAAATCACAGAAAAATCAGCACAATCCCAAGCCCTCCATGATGTTTAAATTCAAGACACCCCACAGAAAGACTAGGCCCATGCACCACTCACTACCCCTGGGCATAAAGGTTGAAAGCTAGGCAAAATGGTTGCAGACCTAAGAACACTGCCTGCATTCAAAATGGCCCCCTGCCTCCCAGCACATGGCCAGGACCTGCCTGGACAGCACTCAAAATGGCCCCCACCCACATGGCCTGTCCCCATGAACACCCCAAAAAATCGAAAAACACAGAAAAATCAGCACAATCCCATGCCATCCATGCCCTCCATGATGTTTAAATACAAGACACCCCACAGAAAGACTAGGTCCATGCACCACTCACTACCCCTGGTGAAAAGGCCACAACAACAGCCCAAAAAAACGAAAATCACAGAAAAATCAGCACAATCCCAAGCCATCCATGATGTTTAAATTCAAGACACCCCACAGAAAGACTAGGCCCATGCACCACTCACTACCCCTGGGCATAAAGGTTGAAAGCTAGGCAAAATGGTTGCAGACCTAAGAACACTGCCTGCATTCAAAATGGCCCCCTGCCTCCCAGCACATGGCCAGGGCCTGCCTGTAGCAGCACTCAAAATGGCCCCCACCCACATGGCCTGTCCCCATGAACACCCCAAAAAATCGAAAAACACAGAAAAATCAGCACAATCCCATGCCATCCATGCCCTCCATGATGTTTAAATTCAAGACACCCCACAGAAAGACTAGGCCCATGCACCACTCACTACCCCTGGTGAAAAGGCCACAACAACAGCCCAAAAAAACGAAAATCACAGAAAAATCAGCACAATCCCAAGCCATCCAGGCCCTCCATGATGTTTAAATTCAAGACACCCCACAGAAAGACTAGGCCCATGCACCACTCACTACCCCTGGGCATAAAGGTTGAAAGCTAGGCAAAATGGTTGCAGACCTAAGAACACTGCCTGCATTCAACATGGGCCCCTGCCTCCCAGCACATGGCCAGGGCCTGCCTGTAGCAGCACTCAAAATGGCCCCCACCCACATGGCCTGTCCCCGTGAACACCCCAAAAAATCGAAAAACACAGAAAAATCAGCACAATCCCATGCCATCCATGCCCTCCATGATGTTTAAATACAAGACACCCCACAGAAAGACTAGGCCCATGCACCACTCACTACCCCTGGTGAAAAGGCTACAACAACAGCCCAAAAAAACGAAAATCACAGAAAAATCAGCACAATCCCAAGCCATCCATGCCCTCCATGATGTTTAAATTCAAGACACTCCACAGAAAGACTAGGCCTATGCACCTCTCACTACCCCTGGTGAAAAGGCCACAACAACAGCCCAGAAAAACGAAAATCACAGAAAAATCAGCACAATCCCAAGCCATCCAGGCCCTCCATGATGTTTTTATTAAAGAGACCCCACAGAAAGACTCAGTCCACCCACCACTGAGTACCCCTGGGCAAAAGGCCCCAACAACAGCCCAAAAATCGAAAATTCCAAAATTGTAGTTGCAGCAACTGTAATGCCCCAAACAAACTTACTTGTGAAATTTCTAATCCAAAAGTGATCCAAAGAAAGTCAAAAAGGCCTCAAATCCAAATATACGGCAGCATCCACAAAAAGTAATCCTTCCAGGTGAAGAATCCGAATGAAAGTGACCAGCACATGAAGAAAGCACTGGGAGGAGCCTGCTGGACAGGAACAGGAAGTTGGAGACTGTGGGGCACTTCCTTCCCCCCCCCCCCCAAAATGGACTCCTTGCAAAAAAAAGTGCAGGCAAATGTCAACCTGAGAAGTTATTCTGATAAAAATCATAATTTCCAGAAGGTTTATGCTGCTTGCTGGTGGATTTCTTGTGCAGAATTGCAAATTTTGTATTTTCGCGAGTGCGAGATTGTTGCTGCCCGCCGCATCTACGTGTTCGCAATTGCGAACTCCCGCGATACGTGATCACGGCGTACTCGCGTTGACAAACTCTCGCTGTGCAAGGTGGCAAGCCGCGATGACGAAATCGCGGTCGCCAAACTCCCGGGGGATCCCGCAGCAAGATCCAAAATGGCGCAGCACTCGCAAAATATCGAGAAAAACAACTCGGCAAACGCTGAATGATGGTAAGTGAATGCCGCGCGCCGCAAAATTGTATCACCAAGAAAAAAAAATCCGCTGCGTGCGAATTTGCGGATTTTCGGTAAATTCGCGAGCGTTCGCGGATTGCGAATTTACCAAAAATCCGCAAAATCCGCGAGCGGGACAGATTTTCCGCCCATGCTTCGTATGAACAAATATACATGACAGATTATATTGTGCAAATTAGAACCACATATTGATACACATTATGGTATAACCTGAGAAAAATGTAAATTCAATTAATATATGCAGAGTAATCAGAACAGTTTATATAACTCGTAATTAGGCAATATTAGACTAGAAATGATTTAAGCCGTATGTGAAGACTCTGGTAATGTTTGTTGAATACCAACGCGTTTCGGCAAAGCCTTCTTCAGGATTTTCATACCAAGTGGTTACTAAAATAAAAGATATAAACATAATTGTGATCTAGGGCTTAGACGCATGTGCCAACACATATTCTATGTATACATACATAAAACCAGGGAAACTACCCTATGTCTATGGTCTAAGAGAGCTGAACCTTAATACTGCTATGAACCATAAAAGCAAATATTTAAAATAGATGCCTCACGATATGAAACAATCTCTTTTCACACCCATAACGTGATAATACTCATGCAACTATAAACAACATAACACAAAATATAACTAAAAAACTAAACAAAAAGGCTATATATCGCTTCAGTTATGTTCCTCAACTCGAATGCCGTAATAGATGAGGGTCACGTCGATGCATTTAAATCGGTAATTTATCTTCTGCACCTCGTTTGTTTGCTAGTCGGTCGGAGGCATGCGCAACCTACATGGCCATATTGGTAAGTGCAGGGACTATCATCTGAGCGTGTTTATGTCTAGTTTAGTACTTCATCGTTGTGGGCATTTAGTTATTAAGGCATTTACAGTTACAGATATTGTGTGGACAGTAAGGTGTATGTCAATGATTACATGGCGACTTCCATGCGTTATGGTGGTGAATACCATTTAATTTCCTGGGTATGACCGCGTAAATATTTCCTGAAACATTCTTTGGTGGTCTATGTAGATAACATAACGTTATTATGGAGATTAAGTATGACTAGCCATATTATTTACTATTTCCGGCCTTATCTTTAAAATCATCAACCTGGGATAATATTGACAGACTATCGATTTAACTCCATGCGAAAACAAGGCCTGATTGATTATTTAAAATATACCCACACATATTTATTTACCAATGGTCCCCCATTGACTTTTCAAAACTCTGACTTCAAATTGTAGAAGTTGGCGCTTTAAGTCGGGTAAGATAAAGGGGATCTATTGTTATGAAGGACCCCAGCAATATGTTATCGTGAGTATTCACTCGCAGTGCGGGGTCACGATTTAGGCTAATAATTATTGTTGTGTAATTGTTGCGTGTTTATCTAGGTTCCTGATCGATACTGTGACCTTATTCCCCTATTCGGCTATAAATCCATTTATTCCCTATATTGGCATAACCGTTCAAGTGCGATTTTCTGAAAAGTCATCTCTGGCCTCACATGAACAGAGCCACATTCCAGCATAGTTCTCTCTGCCACTTCCTTTGCGACCAATTAGTGCAATGACAGAGCAGTAGTCACTATCTGATATTCCTAGATAACACCCCGAGTTCTTCAACAAGATAAAAACTCAGCAAACCTGGAAATCCCCGCTTGCTGTGTTTTGATTAGTAATGGAACTCTAATGAGCAACTGATAACTATCACTTCCTAGTGACATCTTTAATTGACGTCTTATGTCCAGCAAACTTGCGTCAAACCCGGCACCTGTCAGGTATAAATATTACCAACGTTGCCTTAAGCAATGCGAGCTACTGTTGCTGATGCCAGCTGCCTGCAAGACCCCGTGTTGGTAAATCTAGCACTCTGTCGCTGCAGCCTGCTGTCCCTGTGGTGGTGAAGCTGCTGATACCATTATCGCTGCTAAAGCGCGAACTATGGTGCAGTACGCTTAGGAGCTGAACAGCCGTCCTCTGCGAAGACATCCAGCAGATTCCAGCTGCCCGCGGACGCTGTCCCCCTTCCTTCCTCGACGCGCTGAAGAGACCCGCTGCCTTTCTCCTGCAGAGAAATCCAGCCCCGGCGTTTCCGGTCTACCCTCGCGGGTGACTGGGATATCGAGAGAGACCCCTGAAGGAGATACCAATCCTCCATCATTCTATTCAGAGGTATGGTGTTGACTAAACCCTTAGACGAGAATTCTTGAAACAAACCTTGGCAAAACCAACTTAACTTAAAGCTACTTACTTACTCCCCTTCCACGTGTTAGGCTTAGGTCAGGCACACTGGGGTAGGCTTAGTTAGAAGCACCAGTTGAGTATGTTAGCCTAATGTATATATGACTGTATATATGTTTTATTACTTTTAAACCATTGTATGGCTAAGAAACCATATCAATGCTTTTCCAGTTCTATTTCGCAATACTTATCTTACTGTACGTACTTTTTATAATAACAAGTCTTGCAATTGTGGCAATACATTTCTCTTGTACGAGAAGAAAGACTGTTCAATAAATGTTAACCCTTTATTGACAAACGCCCGTCTCTCTATTCTCTACATCTCGTGAAAGTAAACTGCACTAGACTGACTGAGTGAAATACATGTCTATTGTTTCACACGACCCTAGAGATTGACTCTTGATCTGAGGAGCAAAGTTGTCATGTTGCACGGTTGTTGGAAAGCTGAATCCCTTCTTGTCTGTGCCAAGGAAGCTGATCACTTCCTATGCAGAGAAGAAAGTTTCCAGTGACCTCTGAGCTAGTTGGTAACACAACCCAATTAAGTTTAGCATAGTCAGTGGAGGCCTGGAATATCCGCAGTTCCACGTCGATACTACTGTTTATCTTATTCCAATGCGCAGGGCCTAGTGGGAAACTAGGAACTACACTACATGGCGCCCAAACGTTTGGTAAGGCGATAAACTAACGCAAGACAGTTAGAGTAACTCAGTCGTGCATATTTCACACCCCTTTCACCCGTAAATACTCCAATAGACGTCTGGAGTGGGTGAAAGGTTAAAATCCGCCCGAACTCAGTAGGAAGAGATTCCTATGTAAAGCTCTGGTTTATTCAACGTTGAAGGATACAGTGTTCCAAAATATTGTGCACCTAATCTTTGTCTCCTTGGAGACCTACTCTGCAAACCTTGCATTTTTACAATGCCAGAAAATAACGGAACCCCTGGGGCCGCAGCAGATGCGACTCAGCAAGGTCCCGAATACACAGACCCGGATGCTATAATCATCCCGGTCCACTTAAGAAGATCTATAACGTTAAAACTTATAGAAAACGGACTGACACCTCAAGGTGGTACAGTAATTTTCATGATAGAGGCTCACGAGTATCGGCAGACAGAGGTATTCTATTCATGGATAAACTTTCCAGCGGTAAACGCTAGAACAAAAGAGTTTCACTATTACAAAATAGAGAAACCTCCGGAAGAGTACGCTCCTTTCGAGGAGATTGAAATTCCACTTAAACTTCAAGAGCACCTGCTCTGGTTTAATGGCGCCCTAAAACACAATGATCACATTACCAGGCTCGGTCCACTAGGTAGACCAGGAGCAACATGGCCGGTTCTAGCCAGCTACACACCACATCCTGACATTGCAAAAATGTCAAAAGAAGAACTCCTAGTTAACATAGGAGAGTTAACAAAAGCATATAGAGAGTTAGTAAAATTATTTATTAAAAATAATTTAAACACTCCTAAAAAGAGCTGGGATGGAAATAAACAATCCACTCCCAAGGAAAAAGTTTTCCAGTCCAGAGGAAGGTCTCCTCGACGGAGGGAGCCCTCTGAGAAAAGATATAACCTAGAAATAGGGATAATCTGAAAAAACCTTATAGATATCAAAGTATTGGACGAGGACGGTCAGACCCAGGAGAGCACACCATGTCCAAAGACAAGGAACCTGCTCAAAATAAGAAATCTCAATTTCAGAAAAAGAAGGTAGCCAGTATTAGAGTAATCAACCATGCCGAGAATACTGAGGACACAGTTGAAAAACGGGGAGTGGGCATTGACAATGTTGGACAGTGCAGCAGAAATCAGTATAGCGCGCAAGATCTTGATGAGTCATCTGGAGACAGTGGACACGAATGAATACATTCAGGTTGAAACTGCCGACGCCAGACTTAGCGAGCCCCATAAAATATACGAAATAACATTGCGTATAGAGGGTGATAAGACTAGGAAAATTAAGGGTCTATTTTGGGATAAGCTCTCAAAAGGCTATGATATTCTGTTAGCTGAAAAAGATTGTCCCCCAGAGTTTGTCAGGGAGTGCCCTCGTGGCGAAGAAGTGATTATGCCTGCCTTCTCGAATCACATTCCGATTCACAAAAAATATACATATGCAAGGAAATGGGCAGTGGCCCAGGCACCTGCATTATATAAAAATCATGTAGGATGGGATGAGGATTCACCTCCTCACAAAATCCAACTAAAAAGTGAGCCAACTGCCCAACGGCAGTATCCCATAAAGCAAGAAGCTAAAAAACAAGTCAGGGAGATCTTAGATCAACTTGAGTACCAGGGGGTGATTGAAACATGCACCTCTCAAATGAACAATCCTTTGTTTCCTGTCTCCAAGCCAGACAATTTATATCGTCTAGTTTTGGACTACAGACACCTTAATACATGTTGCAGAACCTTTGCAGTACAAAACTCGCATAGTGCAGCCCTAATGAATAACATAGTTAGGAAAAAATATAAAACGACATTAGACATTTCTAATGGTTTCTTTTGTCAAAACATTGCACCAGAAAGCAGATATTTGACCGCTTTCTCTGCCTTTGGATCACAGAAAAAATTCTGTCGACTCCCACAGGGGTTCAAGAACAGCCCAGGACAATTCTCAGCTAGGGTAACAGAGTTACTACAAATCTATGATGATGAAGCATTATCTTACGTAGATGATATTTATCTCACAGACGACGACTTGGATACTCACTTGAAAAGAGTGAACACCATTATACTTGGGTTCGCAGCAGAAGGTTACAAATTCAACTTTAAAAAGTCCCGAATTGCCCATCTGACAGTACTGTTTTTAGGGTACGAATTATCAAGTGAAGGGAAAAGCCTAGCGGACAACTTCTTAGAGAAGTGCGCTGTACTCCAAGCTCCAAAAACGCTGAAGAATTTACAATCCATTCTAGGTTTTCTGAATTTCGGAAGAACTTACATACTAAATTACGCAGAGAGGGTTAAACCTCTCTACGAACTAATTAAACCTGATTTTAAACAAATCAATTGGACTCAAAAACACACAGAAATTTTGAGATCACTGCAAACAGACATGTTAGCAAAAACAAAATTAGATACACATGACAACACACGTGATCTTGTAATCCGAGTCATCCCAGGAAGATGCGGATTCACATACCTAACCTCTAATGAGGGAGAAAAGGTACCAATAGCTTACAAATCACATTTGTACACTAAGGCTGAAATAAAATTCAGTTCAACGGAGAAAATTCTAACTGCGGTTCAGACTGCTGTAGCGAAAGAAAGGCCCCTAGCACAAGGTAAACGAATAATAATCGTAACACCCATACCGGCTTTAGAAGCGGTAACTAAAGCAAGCATTCCTAATGCTAAAGCTTTGCATCCGAGATGGATTCAGTGGGTTAATTCTCTTGCTGCAACAGACGTAGTTTACGAATTTGATCCTAACTTAAAAACACAGGAATTTTTACAATATGAATATGAATGTCCTCTGCCAATTGAAATCCTGCCTCTCGAAGAATACGGAAGTATTATATATACTGACGGATCAGCACAACCCGCAGTTGGGGGTAAGCAAGCTTACAGTGCTGCGTGCGCGATTGTTAAAGGTCGCTGGCACAAAGGAAAATTCAGACCACTGGTCACCAAAACACAATCTCTAGGAGATTGCTCGGCTCAACGAGCTGAATTAGTAGCATTTAAGATGGCGCTAGAAAATACCGATCGCGAATTCCCCACACTAATAGTGTGCGATTCTTTTTATTGCGTACAATCTTATAATGAATACTTGCAGAATTGGGTGGAAAATGGTTTCAAAGATGCAAAAGGTGGCACAATAAAGCATAAAATGCTTTGGGAACAGGTAGTTCTTTTACAGAAAGAACTACAAAAGACTCACGTGATACATACACTGAGTCATCAACGTGATGGCGTTCACGTTGCAGGGAATTCATTGGCTGATGAAGCCGCGAAGGCAGCTGTGCAAACGGCTTCCGTAGCTGCGATAACTCGGTCACAAACAAAAATAGACAGCGATATTCTACAAGCTGTCAGTGCGTCAGTAAAAAATGATAAGAAAACACTCCCAAAAGGCTTTCCTGAAAAGTACTTGTACTTAACGGATACAAATAATGTTCCTTTTGCTCGAATCCCTGGAGTGGGGGATAGAGTAATTCCAAACAGGGAACACAGACTAGGACTAATCAAAGCGGCACACGAAGGGCTTGCTTCTGCACACGCTGGCGTTTCCGCAACAATATCACTATTAAAGCAGAGATATTGGTGGCCTCGCTTGAGAATACAAACTAAAAAGTATGTATTAGAATTCGACATATGCCAAAGGATAAAAGTATCAACAGTAAAACGACCAGCGCAGACACCCCTTCTCATCTCGGATAAACCATTTGCATGCGTTTACCTGGACCACTGTGGTCCCCTACAAAGGGACGGCAACTATAGATATATCATGGTAGCAGTGGATTCCTGTACGAGGTTCATATGGATGTGGCCCCAGCGCTCGGCTGACGCTAGAACGGTTATAAAAGATTTGCGAGTCTTTATCGGCACATACGCAATTACCACGTTCCATTCTGACCAGGGTCCTGCTTTCAGCTCTCGAGCCTATAAGGAGGCCATGGCCAGCATGGGAATTGGGTTGCGGTATTCTTGTCCGTCGCACCCCGAAGGGAACAGTGTGGTAGAAAGAAAAAACCGTGACATAAAGCAATCTATAACAGCGAAGGTATTAGGTTCAGGCGCTGGGTGGGTCAAACATTTAATAAGTGTCCAGACTAGTCTTAACAACATGCCAAGAAATTCTCTAAAAGGTTTCAGCCCATACGAACTATTGTTCGGAATTAGAATGTGAGTTCAGGACCTCGATAGTCAGATGTCAGTGGTACAAGAAAAAACAACAGACTTTGACATCAAAGATCGTTTGGCTGTTTTACAGGAACTGAATGAAACAAGAAAATCCTTAAGCAACATAAAGTTAAAGCAACAGCCAAGTACCACTGATGAGGCACCACCCGCAACAGCCCCAGCAAGGCCTGTCTGGATTCCAAAGATTGGGGATCTAGTCAGAGAAAAGATCGCGGTTAAGAAGGAATTTGGGCCTTCTTACAGAAAAGCAGTACCTGTCTTAGCAGTCACCGGAACAAGATCAGTTGTGCTACCGCCCCTTGCTGGTAAAAAGGAGAACAGAGTCGTGTCTATCGATCTGGTAAAACCACAAGCATGTGGCCTATAATCAACAGTAGGCCCAGTGGACTCCCAAGAAACAACAGAATACCCAAACTTGCAACAATCCAAGAGGTTCAAACTGAAAGACTAATCACATTCGATCAGCCTGCAGTGCACAATGAAGGACTATGCAATAATGCCATGGAACTCGTGCCTCTTGAAACACAGATTGAAACAGTTCGTCAAGAAACAACACCAGTCTACAATGATGTGGCATCAGAAAGTGCTACAGATAGACAGATTGAAAGAACAATCCCATCAATTGACAGAACTGCCTCTGGTTATTTCATCAACTTCGACAACTTCTCTGAAGATTTAAATGACCCCGAAGTGATGCCAGAAACAAAAAAGACTTTTAAAGAAAAAGCAACAGAACTCTTTCATCAACTGAAGGAAATCTACCTAATTTCCCCTTGGCTAGAGTTCTGGTTCGGTCTAGGTGTATTTTTCCTCCTGCTTTGGCTCATCATGGTACTGTGTTTGGGAAAATTACTTGAAGGAAAATATATTACAATGGACACAGCAAGTCAGAACATCAACCTAGTCCTGAAACCACACAGATCATCCCACGTGAAGAAAAGAGAACTGTCAACAGTAAATGTCACAGCAATTCCAATACCTGGTGGGGTAGTATGGGAGAAAACAGACTATGAGATCTATGGTCCAGTCGAAATCCTGAAGTATCCTCATCAACTAAAGGTTTCCTTAAGTGACTTTGTAACACCTAGTACATTCTCTGATGATTGGGACTTTAACAGTATTAATGACATGATGTCTGATTTAGTAATGTCAGCTAGATTCACAGATCATGATTATTTACAAGGTTCATCTAGTTATGAGCAGCTATTCTGTTACACCCACTATGGGGATCATTACTTGCATAAATCTGCACAGCCTAGAAATGTTTTTATGTATAATCAATGGGAACATTGTTCTACACCACCTAAAAGCAGTTCTAAAGCATTTTTTGAGAAATTCAAATACTTCTCAGGGTTTAACACCAGTGATGCAGAAACGTTTTATTACAAACTATTAGATAAAACAGGAATGAAAACAATGCTGACAAATTCTAAATTGATATATTCAGAAGCATTTTATGACAAAATGATGACATTTGGTTTTGATTATTGGAAAAATAATATTGAAACGAAAACAATCTGGGGTACAAAAGATTGGCAGGTGCAAGGCATAGAAGCACTATTTAGAACCTGCATGATACCAGAACAAATGTTATTTTTAAATGACACAATACACCAAACATCTTGTCTTGGCCTAGCTAAGATCAAAGACCTTAAAACACCGTCTATTCCGAGGCCAATACCTGAGAATACAACCACAGATATTGAGTTAGACGTGTCACAAATTTTACATTTCAACAGAACAAATGCTGATTGGAAAAAGTGGTTAATCTGGCCTACAGATACAAATAGCTGTCAAGATAGATTCCTGAATAAAACACAGGGGTTAAAAATGACCAGATTAGACTCGAGATATTCCCAGAGACAACATCCAGGGATTATAACAACATACAGTGTAGCGAAACTCTGCCTTGAATGGCTAACTTCGTCCACACTGGCTGAAATTAAGCAACACTTGTCTTTACTAAAAGATGGTGCTGATTTGCGCGATTTCATTCTTGGACCACGCAAACAGCGTCAAAAGCGTTTCATAGCGACCAGTATCTATGCTGCTTACAACGAGGCTTGGAAAGTAAAGCAAATTGAAACTGCTGAAAAAATACGAGAAATTGATCGTATTAATTTGGAGAAATCACTTTCTGTGGTCGACAATGGGTTAATGACTCTGTCTTCCAGAATATATTCGTTGGACAATATTGTATCCTCTGCCTTTGATGTGATAGACAGAGATTTGCTAATGTTACAACATGGCCAGTCTCAATTACGCTCTATTATAGAATTAGGCTGGACGCTGCAAAATCTTCGTTCAGGCTATGTGCCTTGGCGTTTAATCAACACGACGTCATTATTTTCCAGTTTTAACCTTACTGATAAACAGATCAGTTTGGCACAGAAAGGAGCAGACTATACAATCCTGAGCATCGAAAAACTTGAGAGATTATCATTGACAATGTCAGAGAGTCCTGTCATTGAATGGATAATACACGGAATTATCACAATTCCGATAACAACTTTCCGATTTAAAAAGTGCCTTGAGTACATACCTGCTGGCCAGTATGAACAATTGGGTAAAGGATATGTAAAATCTGAATGGAAATTACCATACACTCATTCTTGCTATAGTGACAGCGACAAAAATGTATTTCTTAGTGGTGAGAACTGTAAACATTCACTAAGCAGTATACTTTTGTGTCAGGGTATTAATTTACACGGAGCATGTGATGGAAATTCAAACAACCTTTCATGCCACCAGCTAGTCACACCTGCAACTCAGATAGAGCCCTTCTTTATGCAACTCGCGAACGGGAGTTACATTCCTAGAACGGATCACAGATGTTGTGGCCTCGTGCCAGGGAAAAGTTATCTAGTAGAAGTAACATCCATGGTCAAATGCTGTATGCAAGCATTGTTTCCGAGTGGGCCTGCAGACATAGTGACTCCCATCTGGCCTCGTCTGAATCTCTATTCTATACGAATTGATACATTAAGCAAAATGAAATCTGTACTTTTACAGACAACAGTGCCTATAACGTCATCTAAAGAGACGTATGATCTTCTAGTTGCAAGGACAGCTACTGAAGTTCATGACCTTTTATCAACAAATTGCCCCGTGCATTTCGTTGAAATGTTCAGCCAACTCCTTAACATGTCTAGTGCAACAAGCATCCCAGGCATATTTAAGACAGTCTTTACGGGACTGCTAACACCCTTCCAGGCAATTTTGCGAATCTTTCCTAATTTTGTGCACTCCATTTTTGGCGGCATACCATTATTTTTGGGACTCGTCGCAGGGATTCTATTTTTGACCCTCCTGCTTCGTTATGGCAAGCCTCGGCTCAGACATAGCTCCCATGGGAATGGAAGAGACAATCCTAGCAATGCGCTACCGGGACAGGATAACTAACGTCCTTGGATTGGCCAGGCTGAGCGATCTAAACATGACCTGGTTCCTTTCATTCAGACCGATATGGCAAATTTGCATTTTACCTGTGCTACGGTGTATGCTTTGCGGCGATGAATGCGTGTTGGACATATGTCTTTCACTTCCATCAGCAGTACCAATGGACGTCGATACTTTGCTCAGTCCAATAACGGCTCACGCATTGTGTTGTCCCCAGCGGCTACCAATCCTGATGACGGCATTCGTGGAGACTCCTGTACTACAGCCAAGTGGTAACAGTGGAGCGAGTGACAAAAGCAACATCATCCAGGTACAACGTTCTGTGAGCATTGCTGGTCCCGACTATGATGACAGCAATCATTCTCACACCTGCCAAGTTACAGCGCTATCTAATTTGGTTGAACTATCACCTGAATTTGTAGACCAATTCTTTGAGAGCCTGTCTGATACGATGTTCTCACCCGTACAGAAACAATAACTTTTAGAAGCCTTTCCGACACACAGCGTTCCCATGAACTCTGAATTCGGCCTTCAGTTTTGATCAACAAAAACTGCCAAGAACTTTGGAAATCTATTTTTCCCCGTTCAAGCAATAATTCTTTGAATTGGACAATTTTTTCTAATATTGACCTTTTTTTTGGCACGAACAATTCTTTGCTTAACGTAAAAACTATTCTTAGAGAACAGAAGCTTCACACTTCTATTTCTAAACACATCTAGAGACATAACAACATTACACCAGCCTCTAGCACACATGTTATTACAATGCATTTTTATGTGATGATTTATCTCGCTTTTCTTCTGTCAGAGATACTTCATGTGTAATTCCTTTTGCATAATCGTTCATTGATTTCATATGCAATAATTTTTTGAATGATTACTATACTTTAAAAAACGTACAGTACCTAAATTCATGTATTACAAGTACGCCTATTTCGAATGCATTTATGTATTTTGGGGTGGGCAATGTTACACATGCATCTAATTGCTTTAGTTTTAGTAATTTTGATGGACATTAACCCGTGGAGTGGGTGTTGCGTGTTTATCTAGGTTCCTGATCGATACTGTGACCTTATGCCCCTATTCGGCTATAAATCCATTTATTCCCTATATTGGCATAACCGTTCAAGTGCGATTTTCTGAAAAGTCATCTCTGGCCTCACACGAACAGAGCCACATTCCAGCATAGTTCTCTCTGCCACTTCCTTTGCGACCAATTAGTGCAATGACAGAGCAGTAGTCACTATCTGATATTCCTAGATAACACCCCGAGTTCTTCAACAAGATAAAAACTCAGCAAACCTGGAAATCCCCGCTTGCTGTGTTTTGATTAGTAATGGAACTCTAATGAGCAACTGATAACTATCACTTCCTATTGACATCTTTAATTGACGTCTTATGTCCAGCAAACTTGCGTCAAACCCGGCACCTGTCAGGTATAAATATTACCAACGTTGCCTTAAGCAATGCGAGCTACTGTTGCTGATGCCAGCTGCCTGCAAGACCCCGTGTTGGTAAATCTAGCACTCTGTCGCTGCAGCCTGCTGTCCCTGTGGTGGTGGAGCTGCTGATACCATTATCGCTGCTAAAGCGCGAACTATGGTGCAGTACGCTTAGGAGCTGAACAGCCGTCCTCTGCGAAGACATCCAGCAGATTCCAGCTGCCCGCGGACGCTGTCCCCCCTCCTTCCTCGACGCGCTGAAGAGACCCGCTGCCTTTCTCCTGCAGAGAAATCCAGCCCCGGCGTTTCCGGTCTACCCTCGCGGGTGACTGGGATGAGAGAGACCCCTGAAGGAGATACCAATCCTCCATCATTCTATTCAGAGGTATGGTGTTGACTAAACCCTTAGACGAGAATTCTTGAAACAAACCTTGGCAAAAGCAACTTAACTTAAAGCTACTTACTTACTCCCCTTCCACGTGTTAGGCTTAGGTCAGGCACACTGGGGTAGACTTAGTTAGAAGCACCAGTTGAGTATGTTAGCCTAATGTATATATGACTGTATATATGTTTTATTACTTTTAAACCATTGTATGGCTAAGAAACCATATCAATGCTTTTACAGTTCTATTTCGCAATACTTATCTTACTGTACGTACTTTTTATAATAACAAGTCTTGCAATTGTGGCAATACATTTCTCTTGTACGAGAAGAAAGACTGTTCAATAAATGTTAACCCTTTATTGACAAACGCCCGTCTCTCTATTCTCTACATCTCGTGAAAGTAAACTGCACTAGACTGACTGAGTGAAATACATGTCTATTGTTTCACACGACCCTAGAGATTGACTCTTGATCTGAGGAGCAAAGTTGTCATGTTGCACGGTTGTTGGAAAGCTGAATCCCTTCTTGTCTGTGCCAAGGAAGCTGATCACTTCCTATGCAGAGAAGAAAGTTTCCAGTGACCTCTGAGCTAGTTGGTAACACAACCCAATTAAGTTTAGCATAGTCAGTGGAGGCCTGGAATATCCGCAGTTCCACGTCGATACTACTGTTTATGTTATTCCAATGCGCAGGGCCTAGTGGGAAACTAGGAACTACACTACACAATTACGACTCGTTCGAGGTAACTGACCCAGAGTCTCTTGACTATCGGTTAAACTGTCATGCCAACATATAGAAGGTGGCCTATTAAGTTAGAATTAGGGGAACCCCTTCTTGTTGTATAGACCCAAGCTAAATGTAATCATGAGCTTGCTCTTATAATGTCGTACCAGAGCTGTATGCGTTATCTGGCATGTTGAAAGTAGATTTACCATCATGACATCACATTATATTAACTGCATGGTTCATGTATGTCATTTTTTCTGATTCTGTGTGGACAGTCATTTGATCCACCTTTTCTTTTTTAACATTTAGAGGCCTAAATCTATGTTATTTGAAGTTAAGTATCTGAAGGGCTGCCACCCGCAATTAAGATCACAGGGTGCCTGAGAGAGTGCTATGGTGTGCCTCTGAACAGGGATTGTTTTAAGGTTTTAATACAATTTACTGCTTGCACATTTTGCACATACTGTTTTTTAAAAAGTGAATGCTCCCTGCCAGTCAGCGCTACGATCCCCGGTCTACCACAGTCTTCAGGGCCGCTGGAGTGGAGGGACGTAGCTCCTCCTCCCAGTTGCAGCACTTCCAGAAGTACAGGAGATAACTGGCATGTGTTGCCAGCTGCACAGCGGACGCGCACAGCGCCAAAGACGCACCAAAGGCAAGCCTGTCTGCGCCCGTCAGCGTCCTGGAAGTGGCCAGGGTGCCTGCCGCACCACAAAAACGAACACAGGAATCCGCTGGTCTAGAGAGAAGCTCCTGTCCTTTGATAGGAAACCCTGCTCAGGTAGGCCATCCATCGACTGTAGTTCAGACATGAACGTCACCCCTTGCCTACATTGCAGCTGGGTCCCTGAAACCCACGACTGATTCTCCTGCTAATAGTGGTTGTAGATATCGCTCAGCTGCAGATCGCACATATCTAACTACTATTAAAGGAGGTTTGCTCAACTGTAGATCTCTGGTTAAACACGCGGCAGATGTATGGCTTCTACTAGAAGATGGTACCTGGGACGCCATATTCTTAACGGAGACATGGCTCAAGGAGGATAATCTATCAGCTATTTCCTTGCCATCCCCTTGGGGTTCAGATTTTGTGGCGCACATAGGGAGACTAAAAAAGGGTATACGACTGTTACACCAAAGTTTTTACAACGCACTACCCTTACAACGCAGGCATTACCACGCATACCATTACGACGCATTGCGCTGGGGGGCGCTCTAGGATAGGGAATAAGTATAATTTTATATCCAACACCTTCCCTAGTGTCCACGGGGACTGGAGTTGGGATATAAAATTATACTTACCACTATCCAGCACCTCTAAGCGATATGCGTTGTAACGGTATTCGTTGTAAATACCGCGTTGTAATGGTATGCGTGGTAAAAGTAAGCGTTGTAACGTCATACATCCTAAAAAAAGAGGTGGTGGGGTAGCGATTATATTTAGAGAGGCTTGGGAAGTAAAGACCTCAATAATACCCAAAATAGCCACCCTGGAAGGCTTAAACTTTTGCATAAAGATAGGTCCCTCCACTGCAATCTGTGGACTTTTAATTTACAGACCCCCCGACTGTTTGGCCAGTGCCATCCTAGATTTAAGTGACTATATAGCACAGAAATCCTCGTCCTATGCCAACTACATGGTATTGGGAGATTTTAATCTGCATAGGGACAACCCCAACTGCACACAGGCTCTTCACCTAGAAGCCTCCCTTGCTGGCATTAATCTGGTGCAGCTAGTAAAACTACAGACGCACAAAGAAGGGCACACCCTGGACCTTGTGTTTACCAACCTTTCTTCTACGATTATGGAGGTGCCGAGCCACCTGACTTGGTCGGATCACTATATGATCAGGTTTCTGGTCAACTTTCAGAAAGGAAAACAATTGCTTGGGTCCCGATGGGTGCGGAAAAGGAATTGGAAAAAACTCACCGCTGAAAGTTTAGGCCCAGTTCTGAAGAGGAACACTCCTCCCTGCACCTCTGACCCTGACACAGATGCCTTGGCCTTCCAATCGTGGATCTCTACGGCCCTAGATACGTTGGCGCCGTCCCGACTTATTAAAGCACAGAGGAATACACCATCAGCTCTCTGGTTCTCTAATGCCCTTAAAGTGGTTAAGAGCAGATGCAAACATCTTGAACGCCAGTGGAGGATTAAGTATGATGAGAGCGATAAAATGACCTACAAGACAGCCCTTAAAGAGCTCGGAAAAATGATAAAATCAGCTGGAAGAGAGTACATAGCCAACTGTATCAACTCAGCAGAGAACTCAAGTAAAGAGTAATTCAAGGTAGTGGATGCGTTTCTTAAACCCCAAGCAGCATGTACAGAGGTTTCAACATCCCCCTTACTTTGTGAGAACATCGCTAACTTTTTTTACAATAAAATCCGTACAATCTACAATACCTTTGGGGGCAACATTGCTACTATTAAATCTGATAAGTCCTGTGGAAACGACCTACCAGTAAAACTCTGTGATTTTAACCCCAACACTATGCAAGAAGGGGTTCCCTGAAGACCCCTGCCCCCTTAAACAATGGAGTACAGTGGCCCACTCGATAGCCAAGAATTTGGTTTACCTTTGGAACTCCTCCTTAGCCACTGGCATCTTCCGGGAGATGTGGAAACACGCTAAGGTGTTACCCCTTAAAAAAAACCTCAATGAAGCACCAGAAGATCTGAGCAACTATCGCCCTATCTCACTTCTGCCAGCCCCTGGTAAAATGCTGGAGAAGTGAGTGCAAAGGCAATTGTCTTCGTTCATGGAGAACTCCGGTATCCTGCATGATACTCAATCTGGTTTTAGAACAGGTTTCAGCACCAAAACGGCCCTCCTGGAAGTTTCAGAATCCCTCAAACCTACAGTGGACGCCAGGACCTCTGCAATGCTGGTGTTATTAGATCTGTCCGCCGCATTTGATACAGTGGACCATGCCATACTATTGTCTAGACTCAAAGAGAGCGGCATTGGTGGCACGGCACTAAGCAGGCTAAACTCCTTTTTGTCTAACCGATCACAGCAAATCACTCTACAAACACTCAAATCCAAATGTAAAAAGATATGGTGCAGTGTCACCCAGGGCTTAGTACTTAGCTCGCTCCTTTTTAATATTTACCTGGCTCCTTTGTTCACTTTGATCGCCAGCTGGGGTGTGAAGGCAATATCTTATGTCGGCGATACCCAGTTAGTGTTTTCCTTTAAAGAACAAACAGATACAGCCCTAGTAAATTTTAAGGGTTGCCTGGCAGACATTTCTCATTGGATGAACAACAACAAGCTGAAGTTTAATGCCAGTAAAACGGAGGTACTAATCTTTGGGAATCTAGGCCCTCCGCCTGCGGAGCTCTGGTGGCCGCAGGAAATGGGCCTCCCTCCCACTCCAGCAACATTGGCGAAAAACCTAGGGGTTAAATGGGAGACATACCTCTCACTTTCAGCCCAGATCACGCAGGTGTCAGCGGCCTGTTTTGGGAAATTGAAAAGCCTACGCAAAGTTATCCAACTATTGCCTGAGGAATGCTGCCGGGTGGTCATACATGCCACGGTGACGGCAAGACTGGATTATGCTACCAGCCTATATGTAGAACTGCCAGCCTACCAGATCAAAAGGCTGCAAATAGTCCAGAATGCAGCAGCAAGATTGATAAGGAGAGTACCTTTCCAGGATCCCATCTCCCCACACATCAAAAAACTCCATTGGCTGCCCGTGGCTAAGAGAATAGAATTCAAGGCACTTACTCTTGCTTTCCGTTCTCTCCACGGAAAATGCCCAAAGTACTTGAAACTACGTTTGTGTAGCTACAAACAAAATAGGCCCCTCAGATCTAACACCCTGAACCTTCTGAGCGTCCCTAGGTTCAGGAAGGCGCGCATCGGAGGTAGATCCTTTGGGACCGTGGCCTCAAAGCTATGGAATGAGATGCCTATTTCTTTGCGGCAGATTAAATCTGAGCCCATTTTTAGGAAAGCCATGTAAACGTGGCTCTTTAGCCTTGATCCTTAGTGATGGGATCACACCTGCCCGTGTTGCGGTCTGCACCTTTTGTTTCTTTCTTAGCGCCGGGACACCCCTGCTTGAGGTAACGGTTCGTGCTCTTATAAATTTTGTTATTATTATTATTAATCACACAGGGAGGCCATAAGTACAGGAATTCGCCTCTGTTGACAGTTCTATCCAATTTTTAAGGTTAGTAGTATTGAACCTATACGTAGACTTCAATAAAACACATTTTTGAATATCTAATAGACAGCAGGTACTTCATGGTGAATATCTTGCACTTTCAAGTTAACTATTCATCCACTAAGCCTCCGATTAATAGTACCGAACAGGATACAAAATCAGAGGCCAATTAAGGGCTACACTATAATAGAAGAGGTAAATTAATCAGATACTATTATGTCCTGAGAACTTAGCTCGATTTTCGGTCATTAACATCGCACTTTATACTTTATGTGAATTTCAGGTAGGACAATCCCTCCGTGTTGACCCTCACGGCACAAGACCATTTTAAAGATTTAAATCATCATTTTCATGAATGAAGGTACATATGTTCTCTATTTATTGAGGTAGAGTGGTATAAACCCATAGTCTGAACCTTAGTGTCTAAGAACACTGTTGTAACACAAATGGGTGTTCATTTTCATTCCTATCTTTTGTTCTAGAGGTATACAGCACAGTTAAATAGAGCGTCCAACTTTGAACCATGAGTGTTGGTTGCATTTAAAATACCATCTAAAGATTTAGCAGAGGTAATATATAGAGTGATTATAATGCCTTGCCTAATTAGGTTCCTATCTGCCATCAACCCCTTTTGAGTTTTCCAATCTGAGAGTCTTTATAGCTTTTTTTTCCCATCATATAACCAACAATAGAAGTAGTATAGTCATTAGAGTTGAGGAACATAACTGAAGTGATATATAGCCTTTTAGTTTATTTTCATAGTTATATTTTGTGTTATGTTGTTTATAGTTGCATGAGTAATATCAAGTTATGGGTGTGAAAAGAGATTGTGTCATATCGTGATGCATCTATTATAAATATTTGCTTTTATGGTTCATAGCAGTATTCAGGTTCAGCTTTCTTCGACCATAGATGCAGTGTAGTTTCTCTGGGTTTTATGTATGTATATATAGATTACGTGTTAGCACATGCGTCTAAGCTCTACATCACAATTATGTTTATATTTTTTATTTTAGTAACCACTGGTATGAAAATCCAGAAGAAGGCTTTGTCGAAACGCGTTGGTATTCAACAAACATTACCAGTGTCTCCAGATACAGCTTAAATCATTTCTAGCATAATATTGCCTATGCAGATAATTACGAGTTATATAAACTGTTCTGATCACTCTGCATATATTAATTGAAGTTACATTTTTCTCAGGTTATACCATAATGTGTATCAATATGTGGTTCTAATTTGCACAATATCATCAGTCTTGTATATTTGTTCATACATTGGAATTTATCATATGTGAATTGTATTTATCAATATATATATATATATTTTTTCTATCTCAAAAAACAAAAAGACGATTAATAAATACAAAATATTTTTGTATATTTTTGTATGTCAGTTGTCATGCAGTGCATCATATTCTTGTGGGTCTAGAGCTTACTTGCTTGTCTACAATTAATCAGCAGTGTGCCCGGTGCAAAATATTTTTCAAAATTGTTAATTTCCCTGTTAGGGTTTTATCAGGTGCCCCGTTTGATTACCAGAGTAAGCATTGTGTAAGTACAGCCTTATGAGTATTGATGATGGGGTCTAAGGTGATATTTACCAAGGAGATGTAATCTTTTAAAAATATCAATGGTTGTGTTTATTTAATTGGACCTGTTTGGTTTATGGGAGGTGCCTAGGGAGAAAACATTTTCTAGATGAGCGATTAGCAGGCTTTATTCAAGTACATCTGATATTGCCAGTTCTTCAGCGACTGGCACGCTTAATATTGTGCTAATTCTGTGCCTATCTGCATTGATTCGGGGCAAAGTGATTCAATTATATTTTCTTTTCTTTTGTTTTTTTTCTGTTTTTATCTATTTAATTACACTATTAGCTCTTTTGTTTTTATCTTTAGGGTTATTGTGGTCTGGGTCATGATGCAGACAGTTACCACTCCAGTACATTTTCTGCAATAGCCTGAAGAACCACCCCTGAAGTGGAGGTTGTGTTTCAGATTGTTTAATGCCCATTTAGGGGCTATAAATGGCCCGAATTTTCATCCTGATAGGAAGAGAAACTTGTTTTACTACTACTTGGGGGTGGAAGGGCAAAATGTTTTTGATCACTTGCCAGAGTTAAATACAACTGAAGATGTTGAGTTGGATGAGTTTCAGTATGCGGCAAAACAGTTAGAAATATATTTCGAGGGGAAATTGAATTTGGTGGTGCCCAGGCATCAATTTTTTACCAGGGTACAAGCACCATCTGGATCCATTGATGCATACGTAATGACTTTTAAAGTATTGGCTTCCTACTGCGATTTTGATCATTTTACTTCACAGCTTATTAGGGATCAGCTCGTGGTGAGATGCTATTTCAAGTAAATACAAGAGAGGTTGCTAGTGTGGAAGAATCCTACATCGGATGAGGCGGTTGAAATAGCAAAAAGTATTGCATCTTCTCATGAGGAATCAAAACGTTTCGACTATGGTTTTCAGCAGGTTGTCAGTGTGAACCAGGCCAGTGAAAGAGGGCATATGAATAAAAAGCAGCTATCTGGCGGGATGCAGTCCAGTGTCACACCTGCAATGAGAGGACAGCGTACTTCTAAATCTCAGGGTTTCAAATGTGGGTCACAATCCCATGTATCTTCTTTGAAGAATTGTCCGGCAGCATCACTGGAGGGCTGAAGTGTAACAAGCTTGGACAGTTTGGAAGGGTTTGTAGGGCAGGGAGACATGTTACCAGTAATAGAGGTAATTTGAGAGGGGTGCAGATTCACACTGTTCAAAATCAGGATATGAGTGATGACTTTCAAGAGGCAGAAAATAAGCTTGCGGAATTGGTATTGGCGGTGGATGTGGTGGAGGCAAAAGGGGAAAGTGATTCTAAAGTTTACAGTGATCCGTTGGTCGAGTTCACATTAATAGAGCAGCTATTTCTTTGTTGGTTGACTCAGGAGCCAAAATAACCATCATTGATGTTTCCAAATTCAATGAAAAATAGTCAAATCAGGCGATATTAACTCCTGATGTGGCAACCACAGCTTTTGAGGGCAGCAAGATTCATTTACAGGGCTATTTTTGGGTGACCATTAGTTTTTCTAATAAAACCATCAAGGGAAAGGTATATGTCACAAAAGAGAGTATCAATGTCCTGGGATGGTGGCACCAGGCCGACTTTGGAATCGTCACAAGGCCAGGTAGAAAACCACCTGTTACTCGCGGGAGGTTTTGATATTGGAGGGGTGGTTTCCAAAGAGTCTCTCCATTGGATTTCAAAATTTCCTAAAGTAGTCACTGATGAGGTGGGTGAGCTTATAGATTTTAAACATTGTATCAAGGTCAAGGATGGGTGTGTATTGGTCATTTTTCAAAATGATTTCTTTTTTACACAATGTCTTTCATTTGGAAGGCAACAATGCATCAAAACTCAATAGGTAATAACATTTGCTTTACAAATCTGAATTACTCTAAGTCTCCCGATAAAAATGGTACCTCACTTGTGTGGGTAGGCATAGTGTCCACGACCGGAAAGGGCTCAAAACCCAACGTGAACCCACCACATTTTCACAATGAAAATTTACCCTTTTTTTGCGAAGTGTGTAACTGTCGTTTTTTAACCCTAGCTCTGCCGGTACCTAGGGAAACCTAGCAAATCTATACATTTTTAAAAACTAGACACCTACGGGAATCCAGGATGGGGTGACTTGACTGCCTGCCACCAGGTTCTGTTACCCAGAATCCCTTGTAAACCTAAAAAACTGTCAAAAAAGCCACATTTTCCCCACATTTCTGTGGTGAAAAGTGTTGGAATCTGCGTGGAGCCCTACATTTCTACCCACCCTGTGTTCCCCAAAGTCTTACGAGAAAAAAGGTACGTCACTTGTGTGGGTCGGCCTAGTGCCCGCGACAGGAAACGGCACAAAACGCAACGTGGTAACACCTCAATATCGCAGTGAAAAATGACCCTTTTTTGGCAACGTGCCTAGCTGTAGTTTTTTTTTTTTTTTTTAATTTTTGTAAACCTTTATTGTGCATGAAGGAAAGAACAAATACGGGCCCACAACCGTCAGGCCGGCCACGATACTTTTAGAGCACAAGTGCGAGCAATACAGTGTCTCAGCGGCACCAGGGTATATAGCAACAACCAATTAACATTACACTGAATAGAATCGCGTCGCCGAGAGACAGGAGCATTGAAGGTTAATTTTTAAAGTTTTTCGTTCCAAATATGAACAGTGAAGAATAGAAATCAAGGAGAACTGAGTCCGTACAATAGCTTCACAGCAGGAGCAGGCAACAGCATCGTATTAAAACAACAGTGGAAGCTAACACCCCAGGCAGTATGGCGGTACAAAGTAAAACAACAAGATCGTCAGCTGGCATGTACGCGCCATGTATAGCGCCACCCACTCCCTACTAACCCCTTTCGCGGACCCAGAATAGAAATAAGTTAAGAAAAGCGCAGAGAAATAGAAAAAGAAAGAAGGCCCATAGAAACGAAATGTAGAAAACTAAATCCCCCCCCCCTCCCACCCTACACTCATGCAGAGGCTACGGCCTACCCCCCCCCCCCCCCCCCCGGCAGTGTGTCTGTCGCCCACTAAAGAACCCGAAATATAGACAAAGGAAAGGAGGAAAAGAAAAAGAAACCTTTAATACCCGAGGAGGGCCAAAATCAAAGTATCCCGAGCTCCCCGGCCATAAAATACTCTCCACCCCACATGTAAAACCAAGATCAAAACCGTCATGCATTAAATGGATTAGGGAGAGACATCGCATAGCACTGCAGCACGCGTTGGGGAAGCGTCCCATCTCGGGTCCCCACCAGCCCCTCATTCACGGTTAACAGGAAAACAGGCTTTCCTAGCCCTGGCCAGATTTCAAGCGCCCCCCTATACATGGCTCCGGAAAGGGGCCCGCCCCAGATAGGACAAAGGGGTAAAATGGCCACCCTCGGCAAGGAGATGGTCCCCAAACACAAAATGGACACCACCAGTCACACGCAATGATAGCGATCCAGAAGAGTGCCGCTCCCATTTCCGCCCGACATTGCACAAAACAATGAAATGAAGTCACACCATGCATGACATATACAGTCAGGAAGAATAGTTGCAGCGCCAGCGGATCCATGAGCAAGAATAGCGATTCAGTATCCAAGAATGAAAACTGTGGCAGGATGGGAAACAGTGTAGCATCGACGGTATGGGCTGACGGTAGTCCGTTAGAATAAACACTGTCAGAAAGCTGCTCCAGTTCACAAGCACGCGGCAACAATGTTTCTCTATCAATGCAAGGAGGGGGGCGATCGGTGCAGCAAGGGGAGCCGGCCGACGATGCACCCTCTGATCCGAGAGCGGCTTCATCCAGCTTCGCGCCGAGTGCGCGAGAACACTCAAGCCATTCTGCCCTGAATTCGGCAATCGCTGCAATAACGGTGGCATTAGTGAACACAGGCGGTTGATCCAAGGTATCCACAGTCCGAAGTGCACCACAGTATTCCATATGTCTCTCGAGGCCATGCAAGGCGACCCAGTCAGGGGCCCAGATGGAGCCCATCAGTACCTCAGGGGGGACGGCTGCCATGTTTAGTACAGTAAGGGGATCACCGGTGGCGTAGGCGAATCTTACAGTAGGCAGTGGGGGTGTGATCTCACGACATAGTCCGGGCACCCCACTATCGGGCGATAATCAACAAAGTTCCCCTCGTGTGGGCTCAGCAGGAGTAAGCACCAAGGCGAGCCACAGCGGCCAGTTCCTCGCCGACAATGAAAAAAACCACTGCGCGGCTCACCTCGGCGCCGCACAGAGAAGGAGTAGCGGTGTGGACCCTCAGTCGGTCGATTTACACTTTCCACAGGAGGGACCAGTGCGGGCGCATTCACAGCCAGCAGATTGGTAGGGGATGGCAGTCACACCACTCGTCGGCAAGCCTCAGGAGCTCCAGCCGTCTCAGGCGGGTCACAGCGACACAGGGTCCGGTCCCAGGGCTCGGCAATGGTTGTCGGGTCAGCACGCCAGTATCACCATCAAGCAGGCAGGTAGGGACACCGGAGAAACACCCCCGACAACAGCGCGCTTTCTTCGTACTTCCACGGTAGCGCCATAACAGGATAGAGAACAGGATATTGTTGCAGAAAGCACAGGCTCGGGGAGCCGGGCGACTACACGTCCGTCTCCGCCGCCATCTTGGCTCCTCCTCCCTAGCTGTAGTTTTTGAACCCTAGCTCTGCCGGCACTTTGGGAAACCAAGCTAACCTATACATTTTTGAAAACTAGACACCCAGGGGAATCCAGGATGGGGTGACTTGACTGCCACCCACCAGGCTATGTTACCCAGAAACCCTTGCAAACCTAATAAATTGTCAAAAAAACTAATTTTCCCAGCATTTCTGTGGTGGAAAGTTCTGGATTCTACGTGTATCCACAAATTTCCTTACACCCCACGTTCTCTAAAGTCTTCTGAGAAAAATGGTGCCTCACTTGAGGGGTCGGCCTAGTGCCTGCGACAGGAAATGGCGCAAAACGCAACGTGGTCACACCTCAATTTCGCAGTTAAAAATACCCTTTTTTTGCAAAGTACCTAGCTGTAGTTTTTTAACCCTAGCTCTGCCGGCACCTAGGAAAACCTAGCAAACCTATACATTTTTGAAAACTAGACACCTAAGGGAATCCAGGATGGGGTGACTTGACTGCCTCCCACCAGGTTGCTACCCAGAAACCCTTGCAAATCTAAATAATTGTCCAAAAAACACATTTTCCCCACATTTCTGTAGTGGAAAGTTCTGGAATCTGCGTGTATCCACAAATTTCCTTATACCCCGCGTTTACCAAAGTCTTCTGAGAAAAATGGTACCTCACTTGTGTGGGTTGGCCTAGTGCCTGTGACAGGAAACGGCGCAAAACACAACGTGGTCACACCTCAATTTTGCAGTGAAAAATGACCCTTCTTTTGCAAAGTGCCTAGCTGTAGTTTTTTAACCCTAGCCCTGCCGGCACCTAGGGAAACCTACCAAAATCACCCATTTCTGGAAAGTAGACACCCGAGGGCTTCCAAAGAGATATGGCTTGTGTGGATCCCCCAACGTTTCCTTACCCAGAATTCTTTGCAAACCTAAAATTTAGCTGAAATAATCAGTTTTTTCACACATTTTCGTGTGGGAAAGTGTGGCATCACCAGGCTCACACAAATTTCATACCACCCAGCGTCCCCCTAGGTCTCCCAATAAAAACGGTGCCTCACTTGTGTGGGAGACCCAATTACCCGCGACAGGCAAGGGCCCCAAACGCAGTGAGGCGAAATCAAAATTGCCTATCTCAAAACCACCTGCTTTTGCAAGGAGGGGTCACCTGGGTTTTTGGCCCCGTGCTCGGCGGCCATCTAGGGAAACCTACAAAGCCCACACATTTCTGAAAACTAGACACCTGGGGGCTTCCAAGGAGGTATGGCTTGCGTTGATCCCCCAACGTTCCCTTACCCAGAATCCCTTGCAAACCTCAATTTTAGCTGAAAAAAATTAATTTTTTCACACAATTTTGTGTGGGAAAGTGTGGCATCACCGGGATCACACAAATGTCCTACCTCCCAGCGTTTCCCCAGGTCTCCCGATAAAAATGGTGCCTCACTTGTGTGGGAGGCCCAAGTACCCGCGACAGGCAAGGGCCCAAAACATTTTTTGATAGGCACTATTGATGTTGCCTCAAAACGTTTTGTGACCTTGCCTGTCGCATGTACTTGGGCCTCCCACACAAGTGAGGCACCATTTGTACCGGGAGACCTGGGGGAACGCTGGGTGGTAGGAAATTTATGTGAGCCCGGTGATACCATACTTTCCTAACCAAAAATGAGTGAAAAAAGTGCATTTTTTCAGCTAAAATTGAAGTTTGCAGGGAATTCTGAGTAAGGAAACGTTGGGGGATCCACGCAAGCCATACCTCATTGGACTCCCCCGGGTGTCTAAGTATCAAAAATGTTTGGGTTTCGTACTTTCCCTAGATGGCAGCCGAGCCCGGGGCCAAAATTTCATGAGCCCCCCCTCCCAAAACCAGGTAGTTTTGCTATGGTTAATTTTAAAGTCGCCACAGTACGATTTGGGCCATTTCCTGTTGCAGCCACTATGCCTACCCACACAAGTGAGGTACCATTTTTATCGGCAGACCTGGGGGAACATTAGGTGGTAGGAAATTTGTGGATCCATGCAGATTCCAGAACGTTCCCACACAGAAATGTGAGAAAAAAGTAAAATTTTGGACGAAATTTGCAGGGGATTCTGGGTAGGAGAATGATGAGGGACACATGCAAGCCATACCTCGCTGGACATACCCGGGTATCTAGTTTCCGGAAATGTGTGGGTTACGTAGGTTTCCCTAGATGGCCGCCGAGCCCCGGACTAAAAACTCATGTGACCCCCCCTTGCAAAACCAGGTTGCTTTGTGATAAGTAATTTTGATGTTGCCTCAATAGGTTTTGGGCCCTTGCCTGTCGCGGGCACTAGGCCTACCCACGCAAGTGAGGTACAATTTTTCTCTGAAGGCTTTGGGGAACGCGGGGTGGGTAGAATTATGTGGACCCACGCAGATTCCAGAACTTTCCACCACAGAAATGTGAGGAAAATTTGTTTTTTTGACACATTTTTAAGATTTGCAAGGGATTGTGGGTAACAGAACGTGGTGAGAACCAGTTAAGTCACCCCATCCTGGATTCCCCTGGGTGTCAAGTTTTCAAAAATGTACAGTTTGCTAGGTTTTCCTATGTGCCGCTAGGGCCCAAAATCCACAGGTAGGCATATTGCTATAAACAACTCCATGCCTAGTCAGCTTTCTGCTGCCCAGGGCGGTACATTTGGGGAGGTTGCCCCATTATGCCCCCAAGTGAGGCAGAAACACTGTGGCTATTTTTTTGGGGGGGGGGTGGGGGCATTGGTATGCCCATTCTGGGCAGCCACCACCCCCACACACATAAAGAGCCAGCGTAATTGTTGGTGACTAGTGGGCATTTTCCCCCCCGGCGGGGCAGATTGGGGACTAATGCCCCCATCTGCCCCCCAGGGGGGCAGAAAGCCTACTAGATGGACAGACTTTTGAATCAGTAAGTGTGTGTAATGGCATTTTAATGGCATTTTAACATCGCTCCATTGCCACTTGAGTCCATTTTCCGTTCCCAATGTTGTTCCTTGTGTAATGGCCAAGGTTTGTAACTGTTTCCGTTTTTTATGAAAGGCCATGCCCCCCTTTTTTTTGGTGTCCCTCTGCCCTCTGTTTCCCTCGTTTTTCGTGCCCTTTTGCCCTCTGTTACCCTCGTTTTCCATGCCCTAAATGAAGTGAAAAATGAAAGAAGGCAATAGTCTAGTGCAGGATACCATACATAATCAATAAGCAAGTACATATGAGTATGCCAGCAAGAATTTGTGTCATGGTGAGAATACCAATTTATATGGAGACCAGAAATGGTACAGGGAGTAAAATACATCTCCGCGTATATATGGTCCTCGTGTGCATAATAAACAATCAATAATTCATTGAAAATGATCAAATAAAAGAACAAATAATACATAGAAGACACCAAAATGTCTAAGATTTTTTAACAAAAATGCGTATAAATGCATGTGAGAAAAAGAATATACAAAAGATATTTTAACAGCGCAGACAAATATCAAGGTCTAAAGGGATGCAGGGTACAACTGGTCCTAAATCAAGGTGTAAAGTCATGCACTAGCTGAGCCAACGCTAAGTGCATTAACTAAATGAGTCCATTGGTAATCATGCAGATTCGTAATGAATGCGATACTTGTGGATGTTCACAGTAGAGACTTCTAAACTTCCATTTTATTCAGTCCATTGTGTAGGCTGTCCATGCGCAGAATACATTTAATTTCTTCCCTCTTAAGTATGTAATGTTTCCGCCTCTGTCCGGTTGCTTCACCAGAGCAACGATTTGCCATCAAAGGTCATTTTCATTATGATTGAGTACCACAAAATGTTCAACTAATGGAACAGTTGTAACCTTGCATCCGTCCATCTGCCTCCTTGCATCCATCCATCCACCCATCCATGCATCCATCCATACACCCATCCATGCATTCACCCACCCATGCATACACCCATGCATCCATCTATCCGCCATGCATGCATCCACTCATCCACCCATCCATGCATCCATCCTTACAGGCATCCATGCATCCTTCCATCCGCCTCCATGCATCCATCCATACACCCATCCATGCATCCATCCATGCATCCATCCATACGCCCATCCATACACACCCTTCCATCTATCCACCCATCCATGCATCCACCCATCCACCCATCCATGCATCAATCCATACACCCATCCATGCATCCACCCACCCATGCATACACCTATCCGCCATGCATGCATCCACCCATCCATGCATCCATCCTTACAGGCATCCATGCATCCATCCATACACCCATCCATGCATCCATCCATACACCCATCCATGCACACCCATCCATCCACCCATCCATCCACCCATCCATGCATCCATGCATCCATCCATGCATCCATCCATACACCCATCCATGCATCCATCCATACACCCATCCATGCACACCCATCCATCCATCCACCCATCCATGCATCCATCCATCCATCCATGCATCCATCCATACACCCATCCATGCATCCATCCATACACCCATCCATGCACACCCATCCATCCATCCACCCATCCATGCATCCATCCAACCACCCATCCATGCATCCATCCATACACTCATCCATGCATCCACCCACCCATGCATACACCCATGCATCCATATATCCGCCATGCATGCATCCACCCATCCATGCATCCATCCTTACTGGCATCCATGCATCCATCCATCCGCCTCCATGCATCCATCCATACACCCATCCATGCATCCATCCATACACCCATCCATGCATCCATCCATACACCCATCCATGTACACCCATCCATCCACCCATCCATCCACCCATCCATGCATCCATCCATGCATCCATCCATACACCCATCAATGCATCCATCCATACAGCCGTCCATGCACACCCATCCATCCATCCACCCATCCATGCATCCATCCATCCATGCATCCATCCATACAGCCATCCATGCATCCATCCATACAGCCATCCATGCATCCATCCATACACCCATCCATGCACACCCATCCATCCATCCATCCACCCATCCATGCATCCATCCATACACCCATCCATGCATCCACCCACCCATGCATACACCCATGCATCCATCTATCCGCCATGCATGCATCCACCCATCCACCCATCCATGCATCCATCCTTACAGGCATCCATGCATCCATCCATCCGCCTCCATGCATCCATCCATCCACCCATCCATGCATCCATCCATACACCCATCCATGCATCCATCCATACACCCATCCATGCACACCCATCCATCCACCCATCCATTCACCCATCCATCCATCCATCCATCCATACACCCATCCATACATCCATGCATACACCAATCCATGCACACCCATCCATCCATCCACCCACCATCCATCCGCCATGTATTCATCCACCTATCCATGCATCCATCCATACACCCATCCATGCATCCACCCAGTAATACAGTAATGTCGCGCTGTACTGTTAATTCCCTCATCCATCCGTAATACAGTAATAAAAATGTAATTTAGCTCTGCCCATTTAATTTCACCGAGTTGATAGAAGGGTCGAACCCTTGTTGACCACACCTAAGTCGGCACACCTACCCGCTAGTCCACATCCTCTCTAAGCTATATTTGTTAGTCCGTTTTTCGCAAAATGATCTTTTATTCTGTCCGCATTTTTGCAAAAGCTTTCTGTTTCCGTAGTTGTTTTTGTCGAAAATCCATTATAAACTTCATTTTCCATTTTAAATTTCATCTTCCGTTCCCAATTTTCATAATTACATTGTAACATTTTCCGTTTTAATTAAAATCCTGTGGAAATCCATTATCAAGTTCATTTATTTCATCTTCCGTTGAAAATTTTCATAGGTGCATCGTAACGTTTTCTTTTTTAATTAAAATCCTGCGGAAATCCATTATAAAGTTCATTTTTTTCCGTTTTAATTAAAATTCGACGAACATCCATTTAAACAGTTCAGTGCCGTTCCTTTTTTTTACATTTCTTTTCCGTGTTAATTAAACATTGACGATAATCAATTAATAAAGTTCATTTCCCATTTTATTTTTTTTTTATTTTTTTTTTTTTTGGTAAACCTTTATTTATAGGAAAAAGTACACCGCTATTCAGCCATACATCCCGGAGGCCAGGCAGCATTAAGGCAATAGGATAGGTCATGCACCATATCAAAAGCAGGAGCAATCAGGTTTAATTTTTTAAATAACATCAAAATCTGAAACAAGTAAACCATAAGGTAAAAGGGCCCAGAAGGCCAAGAAAAAGAAGTGTGCAAGAAGCACGGGAGAAAAAGAAGGGAAGAGAGGGTAGGCTGAGGACAATACAGATACAGCGGACTTGCGGGGCGGCAGGAGGTCGGGGGCTGCACACCCAAGGTAACACACTGATAATGGCTACAATGAGGCATGTGGGAAGTAGTACCGCAGGATAAACAATCTGGAACCACAGGTAGGGGGCACTACGGGGAAAGCTGGATCTTGGGATCAAGGTCAACGGGGGGGTCGCAAATATCACCTCTATAGGAGCTCCAGGCACCCCAAACAGATCTCCACATTTTAGGTTTACCCCTGGCTACATACACCGTCTTTTCACGCAGCATGCACCAGTCCATATTAGTTTCCCATAGGCTGAGCGAGGGAGGAGCAGGCGCACCCCATTTCTGGGCGATGTCTCTCTTAGCCACCATATTGCCCAGGGTGATCCAGCGGGTCTGTGCGACATTATAGTCGGTCGGGCCCCAGATGTTGAGGAGGCATCTCCGGGCCTCTGCCGGCAGGGCCACACCAGTCACTTCTTCCATAACCTCATGCACACGTTTCCAATAACGGGCCACATCCGGACACTCCCATATGATGTGCAGGAAGGTCCCAAGCATACCACACCCCCGCCGGCACATGCCGTCCATAGAAAGCCCCATACGTAGAAGTCTGGGGCCGGTGACATACACTCTGTGCAGTATCTTCAGCTGCACCAGGCGGAGCCGTGCCGATATGGCCACCTCCCTAGGGGAGGAGATCGCCGATTGCCATTCTTCGTCATCCACCTCTATACCGTCATGCACCCACAGCTCTCTCAGTCGCACCAGCAAATCCACTCTTACATTAATAAGTTTTTTATACGTTAAAGAGATAGCGCTGTCCGGCATATGGCCGTCCAGCACCCGATCTTCCAGGGGGGACGATTCAGGGATAGACTCCCCTTCCGCTACATAGGGAGAGAGGGCATGACTAAGCTGGGCATGTCGGAAGTATTCCGTCGCCGCCAGTTGGTATTCAGACTGCAGCACCACAAACGACTTGACCCGTCATCTGGCCACCATGTCCCCAACCTTGGAAATCCCAATGGTGTCCCACCTGTCGAAGCCCTTAGTATGCCACAGCTTCCCCAGTATATCCGAATCAAACAGCGGAGTGGCCATAGTAACCTTATTATGCCAGCCCAGAGTTTTAGTAATTGTGCGCCATATACGCACCATCGTCATAGTGGGACCTGTCAGCCTCCGATCCAGAGATCCGGAGTACAACGCTCTATAGTAGTTCCCGTCTCCCACTAGCCACCGATCCATAGCATAGCCCGGGTTGACCGCCGGGCCATAGAGGCCATGATTAATTGCCGCCAGCTGGGACGCCCAATAGTAGCGCCTTACGTCAGGCAGGGCAATGCCCCCATCATAACTTGGTATAGTCAACTTAGCCAACGAGATTCTCGGCCTACCATCCCACAGCAGCGCCCGCTGCAGTGATTCGATATCCGTAAAGTATTTCGCCGGTACGGGATCCTGTGTATTCTGCAGGGCATACAAGAAGCGAGGCAGCGCCATCATCTTAAAAAGTGCGGCTCTACCCAACAGGGAGATCGGCAACTTCTTCCAGCCTTCGACGTCCCGGCGCAATCGCTCCAACGGCGGGAGGAGGTTGTGCGAGTACCGGGCTCGGGAGTCCCGCGACACGTAGATGCCCAAATACCGAAAGCCCTGCTGGGCCACCTGAATTGAGCACCCACGGGGGAGGCGCGGCGTGTCTCCGGACAGTACATACAACGAGGATTTAGACCAGTTGATTACCAGGCCCGAGTGGGTCCCGAAGGTCCGCAAGAGTTCAAAGGCCATTATGAGCGAGTGGCATGGAGAGGAGAGATACAGAAGGATGTCGTCCGCATAGAGCGATATCCGGTCCTCGAAACCCGGGGACCACGGTATCCCAGAGATATCGGGGTGCGTTCTGATCCAGGCCGCCAGTGGCTCAAGTGCTAGGGCAAATAGGAGCGGGGAAAGCGGGCAACCTTGCCTAGTGCCCCTGTGCAGTGCAAAGGAAGCAGACAACCGACCATTGACCGTCACATTGGCCAGTGGAGCGGAGTACAGCAGCCGGACCCAGCCGATGAAAGCGGGGCCAAACCCCAACTTGGCCAGAACTGCCCACAGGTAGTTCCACTCCAACGAGTCAAATGCCATAGTGGCGTCGAGGGAGGCGAGGACAGTGGGTTCACGGAGCAGATGGACACGCGCCATTACTGCGTGAAGCCGTCTCAGATTGAGCGCCGTATTCCGATGCGGGATGAAACCGGACTGGTCCGGGTGTACCAGGTCCGAGATCACTCCCACTAACCGATTAGCCAATAGTTTGGCCAGAATTTTGGGTTCGGCGTTTAAGAGGGAGATGGGTCGGTAGGATCGACAAAGATCGCGAGGCTTCCCCTCCTTATGTATCACCACAATGGTGGCCAACCGCTGGTCGGGGGGGAGTTCTCCCACCTCGCGGGCCTCACGGAACATGTTCAACAGAGGTGTCGCAAGTGCGTCGGCCCTGAGTTTGTAGAGCTCAACCGGGATGCCGTTTGGCCCCGGCGCTTTGCCCGAGCGTAATGATTTAATAGCCAAGGCCGTCTCATCCACCGTTAGGTCCCTATCCATATCGTCGCGCTCGAGGTCCGAGAGGCAGGGAAGCTCAATGTTCTCCAAGAAGGATGCCGACGCAGACTCCGGGAGGGGGTCCGCCGAGGCGTAAACCTCCCCAAAGTAGTCCGCGAAGGACCCAACTATAGCCGCCGGGTCCGTGATGGACAGGCCCTCCGCACTGGTCAGCTCCGGGACCACCCGAGACGCGAGTTCCCTTCTATCTAGCCACGCCAGGAGCTTGCCCGCCTTGTCACCCGCGTCATAAATTCTACCTTGCTGCTCCCTGCTCAGGGCTTTCGCCGCGTCAGTGGCGGTCGCCCGAAGCTCAGACTGTTTGAGGGAGAGAGCGTGGAGTAGCTCGGGAGACGGGCCCAGCTCCAGCTGGGAGTTTAATGCAGCAATGTCAGATTCCAGTCGAACTACGTCCTCGTCCCGCCGTCGGCGGACCTCCGCAATCAAGGAAAAGGCCTCGCCGCGAAGCACAGTTTTGAAGGCCTCCCAAAGGGAAATAGACGAGGCAACTGAACCTGTATTCTCGACGAAGTACCGATCTATAGCCTTAGCCAGGAGCGACCTGGTCTTCGGGTCGCGAAAGTACCAAGGGTTGATGGGAACCACCCGCGAGGACACGGGGATTCGAAAGTCAAAGGAAACCCAAACCGGGGAGTGATTCGAAATGCCCCTGGCCGGGAGACGCGCAGTGGACACGGACTGCGCCTGGGCAGCCGGAGTGAGGACATAGTCCAGTCTAGAAAGGCTACCATGGGCGCCGGAGAGGAACGTGTACTGTCTCTGGGAGGGGTGCAACAGACGCCAGCAGTCAACCATCCCCATGGAATCTAGGAAATCAGACAGCCAGGACTGGGAAGGACGCAGATCTCTGGATGGGAAGCGGTCCAGGTCCCCGGAAACGACAGAATTAAAGTCACCACCCACAAGCAGCAGCCCCTCAGGGAGACCCAAAATGGCGCCAGCTAGATCCCTGAAAGTAGTCTCTTGTAGCCCCGGGGGAACATAAACCGAAACTAAAACTAGCGTGCGGCCCTCCCATTTGCCCACCGACAGCAACATATCTGCCTCTCTCATCCGCAAGCACCGACTCCACCTCCAGCGGGAGGGACATGCGCACCATGATGCCCACCC
Source organism: Lissotriton vulgaris (assembly GCF_964263255.1). Taxonomy (NCBI): domain Eukaryota; kingdom Metazoa; phylum Chordata; class Amphibia; order Caudata; family Salamandridae; genus Lissotriton; species Lissotriton vulgaris. The sequence continues at coordinate 166,152,617 of NC_141699.1, read as the reverse complement.
CTCGTGATCCCGAGGAGAACCCCGAGTGTGCCACCATTTTGAAACCACGTCTGGTCAGAGCTTTACAAGTGTGCCCCACCAGGTGGGTCTCTTGCAGGAAAACCACATCTGGTGAACAACGTTTGAGCATTTGCAACGCCACACCCCTTTTAATACGGTCCCCCAACCCGTTTACATTCCAGCTTAACAAGTTAAGAGGTCTACCCCCCATCATCAGGGACGTTCCGCCCCCTCCCCCCCACCCATGCCCGCAATGGCGCCCACAGCAGTAACATAGCAGCGCAATAAGACCTCAGCCAGGACAAAGAATAAGACAAGAAAAAAAGTAGAAAAAACACACCCCAACTACCCACCACCCTGCACCCCTGCATAAGACTAAAATCCACCCCAACTAGCAGTGTGCCTGTCGCCCCTTAACTAACCTACAAAAAGCCCACAGAGGAGAAAGGAGACATCCTATCACCCCCCGTTATCCCCCATATTATTAACAAAACGAGTCAAACCATAGCAGCAGTGTCTGAAGTGAAAGTCCCATACGGCTACCCAGCTCACAGAAAGTCAAACAATAAATATTCATTCCTGCGCTTCCGCACCCTCGGTGGACTCCTCCGTCTGGTCAGCCGGTTCGCGTCGCTCCTGTGGCAGGGTATCCAGCCAGTGTCCCACATCGTCCGGAAAGTCAAAAAACAAAGTCCGGTTGTCCCGCTCGACGCGGAGCTTGGCAGGGTAGAGCATGGAGTACCGCAGGCCCATTTCTCTCAGTCTTCGTTTCACCCCGGTAAAGCTCTGACGCTTTTTCTGCACAGCCTGAGTGAAATCCGGAAAAAAGTTCACGTCGGAGTTCTGAAATCGCAATGGACCCGCGGCTCTCGACGCCTGCAGGATAGCGTCTCTGTCCCTAAAGTTAAAGAGCCGTGCGATGATGGGGCGAGGGAAAGCGCCAGACTTGGGTGGTCCCCCCGGTATCCTGTGTGCCCGTTCCACCGAGAAGAACTTACTCAGGCCCCCCGGCGCTAAGTTCTTAAGCACCAGATCCTCCACGAAAAGTTCAGCCGAGTCCTCCTCGGCCTTCTCCGGTACCCCAGTAATACGGACGTTCTGGCGCCGCGCGCGGCCTTCAAACTCATCCAGTCGGCGCGCCAGCATTCCGTTCGCCAATTTCAGGTCACGTACCTCCGTCTGGATATCAGACACATCAGTGACCAGGCTAGTCGTCTTGAGATCCAACGACTTCACCCGGTCATTGGTTTTCCCGAGGTCAGTCCTGATGAGGTTCATCTCGATCTTCAGGGAGTCGACCTTGCTGGACAGTTCCTCCCGGAGTGCGTGCATCTCCGTCTGTACTCCCGTGATCGCACCCAGAACGTCCCGAAGCGTTATGGCAGAATCGTCCGGTGATCCATCCCGTTTCGAGTCATTAGTGCGGCCCGCCTGCACCGGCGAGCTTCTTGACTGGGAAAAGCGTTCCGGGATAGTAGACTGGGACTGGGACGGTTTTCTGTTGACCCGCTGGGACTTGCCTCTGTCCAGGTCTCCTTTGCCCGCCATGTTGGTACCCTCGGGTCAGACGGCCAGCAGGGGTAGGGAGCCTCTTGGTAGGCGCGCCACACATACGATGGTAAAACCAGGGTCCGGTACGTTGGCCGAGTAGCAGGGCATGCAGATATCAGAGTTGCTCCCCGGTGGGACTAAGCTCAGACAAAGAGGCGCCCGTGCGGAAGCACCGCTGTACCCCTCAATGATGTGCAATGACGCGGGAGGAGCCTCCGGGCTTCGTCGAGCTAACTAAGTCCAGGAATGTCCGATTTTCATTCCGAAAGCGGGCGCCGCATCAGGACCCACTCAGCAGTCGATTCCCACTATCGTGGGACAGGATAGATAGCAGGATTATTGCGGAGGACCGGGAGGTCTTCGGAGCTCCGAGCTCACGCGGCCATCTTGTTCGCCGGCGAAGCTCCTCCCCCCCCATTTCCCATTTTAAAGTACCGTTCCTTTTTCTATGCGTAGTAATGGCATTTTAACATCGCATGCGTTGTAATTGCATGCGATGTTAATGCCATCGGTCCGTTGTAGCATGCGCAGTAAAATGCTGCGATGCCAACGACAATGCGATGCAAACGTCGCGGTGCAATAGCACCGCAATGTATTTCCATCAATGTCATTGGTGTTTCCCGTCCAAAACAGTATGCCGATGCTCCACCCTAATTAAAATATGCCCAAAAAATCCCTGGCATCTAGTGGTCTTTTTGCCCCCCTGGGGGGCAGATTAGGGGCTACTGCACCATATGCCCCCCAGGGGGGGCAGGAAGGCTGTAATTTTTGTGGGGGAGGGGGTGGGGACATCGGCATGCCTGTTGTGGGCAGTCCCCACCCTAATTAAAATTTGCCGCAAAAAAATCCCTGGCGACTAGTAAACATTCCCCCCCAGTGCAGATAGGGTGCTAATGCCCCCATCTGTCCCTCAGGGGTTGTAGAAAGCCTACTAGACGCCAGGGATGTTTTGGGGCACGTTTTAACTAGGGTAGGGGCTGCCCAAAACGGGCATGCCAATGCCCCCACCCTAATTAAAATTTGCCCAAAAAATCCCTGGCATCTAGTGGGCTTTTTGCCCCTCCGGGGGGGGGGCAGATTGGGGTCTACTGCCCCATCTTCCCCCCAGGGGGGCAGGAAGACTGTAATTTTTGTGGGGGCGGGATGGCGGCATCGGCATGCCCGTTGTGGGCAGCCTCCACCCTAATTAAAATTTGCACCAAAAAAATCCCTGGCGACTAGTGGGCTCCCTCCCCCCCCCCCGGGGTGCAGATTGATTGCTAATGCCCACATCTGTCCCTCAGGGGGGCAGAAAGCCCACTAGACACCAGTTTTTTTTTTTTAGCAAATTTCAATTAGGGTGGGGGCTGCCCAAAACAGGCATGCCAATGCCCCCACCCTATTTAAAATTTGCCCCAAAAAAACCCTGGCGCCTAGTGGGCTTTTTCTCCCCGGGGGGAAGATTGGGGGCTACTGCCCCATTTGCTCCCCAGGAGGGGCAGGAAGGCTGTAATTTTTGCGGGGAGGGGGTGGGGGCACAGGAATGCCCATTTTGGGTAGCCCCCACCCTAATTCAAATTTGCCCCCCAAAAAATCACTGGTGTCAAGTGGGCTTTCTGCTCCCCGTAGGGGTACATTAGAGGTCAATGCCCCATCTGTTCCCCGGGGGGTAGGGCAGAAAGGCTGTAAGGGTGGTGGGTGGGTGTGGGCATTGGCGTGCCTGTTTCAGGCAGCCCCCACCCTAAAACAAAACATCAAAAAACAAAAAAAACAAATCCCTGGTGTTTAGTGAGTTTTCTGCCCCCCCCCCGAAGGGGCAGATTAGGGCCAATGCCCCATCTGCCCCCCCTATTGCGGAGGGGGTTGGGGGCATGGGCATGCCCGTTTTGGACAGCCCCCACCCTTATTTTAAATGTATTTTAAAACACTGGTGTCTAGTGGCCTTTTTGCTCCCCGGGGTGGGGGGGGGGGGCAAAAAGACCAAATTGTGCCAATTTACATTGGGGGAGCAAAGGCCCTTGCCCAAGGGGCCGCTCCCCCCTCCCTGGTGTCTACTGGGTGGATCCCTGCTTGGGGATCGCCCTCCTGTGGCGATCCCCAAGCAGGGATCCACTGGGGAGGGGTACCATTGGAAAGGGGATATTCTCCCCTTTCCAACGATATCTCTCCCGTCTCTCTACGTGCTCAGGGGGCTGAGATATCCCCCTGAGCAAGTAGAAAGGGAAACTGAAATGAGCCTCTTGGCTCATTTCATTTTCGGTTTCACTGAAATGACGTCAACGCAACGACCACGCTGATCGTCATTTCAGGGAAACCAGGGGGGGCCTCAGGAGCTGGGGAAGCTCTTCCCCAGCTCCCGAGGCTTTGGGGGAGAAAAGGGAATCCCTCTGGTACCCGTGCCAGAGGGATTTCTGGGGGTGGATGTCATGACGAGCTCAGCTCGTCATGAGCACACGAGCACTGTGTGCCATGACGAGCTCAGCTCATCATCAGCAGGGAAGGGGTTAATAGACTCATAAGACTGCCTTTGTTACATCTGATGGTACTTTCCAGTTTTGTAGGATGCCATTTGGCCTGGCTTCTGCTGCATCTGTGATTCAGAAGTTAATGTCTAGGATTTTGCAAGGGATCAAGAATGTAGTGGCTTTTCAAGATGATATCCTTGTTTTAGCCAAAAATATAGAGGCGCCTGACTACACGCTTAAAAGGGTATTAAATGCACTTTGTGAGAATGGTGTGACTTTGAGGAATGATAAATGTATTTTTGAAGTCAGGGAAGTGGAATACCTTGGTCACATTCTTTCTTCTGATGGGGTTAAACCTCAACCAGGTCTGGTTGAAGCAATTGTAAATTCTCCACATCCCAAGGACAAAAATCTACTTAGATCTTTCATGGGGGATGCGTGAATTCTATATTTGCCAGGAACTATTCTGATTTGACGGGGTGTTTTAGACATTTATTGAAGAGAATACAGTTTTCACTTGGTCATCTATTTGTCAACATCATTTCGACATTATCAAAGATGATGTGGAAAGTCGGTACTCTAATTGAAAAAGAGATGCTGGCATGTACTTGGGGAGTTGAAAATGTCAAGCTGTATTGTGGGGAGATCATTTACTTTGTAGAAGGACCAACCCCCTTTGGTAGACCTTCTTCAAGGGCACGAAAAAAGTCTACTGCAAGACTTGCTAGGCTATCCGTCAAGTTGCTTCAGTTCAGTTTTTATGTTGTGTACATTCCTGGGGGCAAGAATTGTAAAGCGGACTGCTTGTCTCAGCTAACTGTGTGCTACCAAGGAGATTTCAGGCAGGAGGAAGAAACTGAGGAATGCATGATTGCAATGGTGGAAAATCATGTGATTTGTGATGTATGGTGTGATGCTGTGAATAGGAATAAGGATATGGCGGATTTTATGAATTTTGTTTTGGAAGGTTGGCCTAAAGAAAAGAGTGTGAGATCATCTTTGCAACCATCCTGGAAGATTTCTGAGGCATTTTCTATTAGGACTGTTGTTTTAGTCAGGGGAGAGAAATGTAATCCACCTGGAAGTTTTAGGAAAAGAATTATTGAAACTGCAAATGCTGGTCATTTGGGCATGACAGCTACCAAAAGACGCATAAGGACAAGGTTTTGGTGACCATCTATGGACAACAAAATTGATGAGGTTGTAAGGGATTGTAGTCAGTGTTGCGTTAGTGATAGTCTTCTGGTAACTTCTGTTCCTGTAACCAAGGATGGTTTTGGGTCCAGGGAGCGTTTGGAAGAAGGTGTAGTTGAGTTTTTGGGTGAGTTTCATGTTTTACCTGTATAGATGAGGTATTTTATTGTATTGAGTGATCAGTTATCCAGATGGGTGGAAGTTAAAGGTGTGGCTGAGCACAATACTGCTAATGTTTTGAAATTTTTCAAGGAAGTGTTTTATGGAGAAGGGGTTCCAGCGGAAGTTTGTCTGATAATGGGGTGCGATTTATTTCTACGCCTATGCAAGAATTCTTTTTGAAGCATGATATTAAGCTGTTTGTACCCCTTTGTATTGTCCTAAATAATGGCAGAGTTGAAATATTTAACAAAGTGTTGGTGGAATGTGTGCAAAGTGCACTTAGATCTTGAGTGGATTGTGCTGATGCTATTAGAGATATGATTTTGGGCATAACGGACCACTCCACACTCCGTTATAGGTTAGGTTCCTTTTGAATTGATGAGAGGGAGGAGTGTCAGTTCTTGTTTGTGTCCAGCTTGGATTTCAGGTGTGGTTGACAGGGATGTGGAGGTAAAGGTGTTGGCTGAGAAGGCCAGTGTAGCAGATAATGAGGCCAGGATCAAGGTGGATGAAGTTGTGGGAAAGAGGAAACACATGTATGCTCTGGATGTGCAGGTTGGTTATTGGGTTCCTGTTAAAGACCCTTTACTCAGAAGAAAAGATTTGTCCAAATTTTGAGAAGCCATGGAGGAAAAACAGGTTTGTGAGAATGCTGTACAGATTATGAATGGTCAGTGGTGGAATTTATCCTGTGTGGCCAGGGTGTGTAAGAACATTGAGGAGGGTGCTGGTGGTAACATAGCTTTGTAGGAAACTATGGAGTTGGGTGTACTTCTACTAAAAGTAGGAACCCGGTAGTTGTACCAAGAAGGTGTTTTCGTGCTATAAGATTATACTGGAAGTTTATTGACTAATTGTTTGTGTTGTGTGTGTGTGGGTGTGTGTCTTTGTCATTTGATGCTGTGAGTTATGTCATCAAAAGGTTAAATGTTTCTGAGGGGGAAGATGTGTGGTGTAGTCTGGGTCTTGTGTGTGTCTGTGACTGTATAGATGACATGTTAGGGTCTAGATTGTAGCAGCAGCTGGGCTAGAATGTGGAGAGAAGGAAGAAGAGTGCTACAGGGATCGTTGGTGTCTTCCTGGGCTCTGTACTCTCAGGTCTTGTGATGCTTATCTTTTACATGATAAATTGGCTGTTGAATAAGTCTTTCATCTTTGCATGCCGCTTCTACTTCACACACTACCTAGCTCCTCTGTATACTGCCTTCTCACACATACTAAGCACATTTTTTCGCCGTATCTTTTCAAGGTTTCTGTCCCTCAAACCCACACCCTCCTCCTTTTTTTAGGGTGTTGTCTGCGTACATAGGCTGTCTGTAGCCTGCTCTCCCTTTCTTTCTCTCTTTCGCACACACTCTTTCTGCTCTTCTGTCTGGAGATTATTCTCCACTTCCTGCACAAACTGCCTATCCATCTACATCTTCCTTTCTTTCTGTTCTATGCAGCTCTCAACCTTATCTATTCACCATGCCACATAATTCCACTACACAAATATACTCCACACCCCACACAATTTCACAACTAACACTTCCGATACAGCCCACACAATTCCACTCCACATCAAAACATTCCACTACACTCCAAACTAAAACGCTTAGGTAAAATAAATTGTCATTTACAACGCCAATGGCTCTAACTCTCGCGAGACCTACTGCATTGCAAATGCTGTTGTCATCAGAGAATGTTTTTTTTCTCCAGTTTTATATAGCCCGAACTCCATCGAAGGTATTGGCGCGCTTTACATGAGCACCAGTTATTACACAAGGACACATTCATATTTTGGTGGACGTGGAGAGATTAAGAGATTAGCCCAGAATCACACAATGCTGAGCCCACGCTGAGGATTGAGCTCGGTTCCCCAGCTCCAAAGTCAGCAGCTCTAGTTTTAAGGCTACATGGTTTTGTTATACCACCAAAGTAGCAATTCAAAACGAAAACTTTAGGGAACGCTCCTAACTAATCTTTAACAAACTTTAAAGAATGTTTGAAACTCCGGGGAGAGCGTCTGTGGTGGTCTCGCGTGCCTGCTCTGTGTGACAATCTCTCCGTTTGTAAACATGCCTAGGGAGCTGGCAGCACGGCGGCTGCTTTTAGAACACTACTGTCTACTGGTGCGCTGGTTTCTATGTAAACCTAATTTAACAGCAACGCATGTCCGTCTGAGTAAGGCTCGTGAAATGCCTGGTAAACGCTGCCGCCGTGTTATGGTTTAGGCTCTACACATTTTCCCTAAAAAGGACAACGGCTTGTAAGCACAAAAGACGGCGTTTCGCTTCCGATTTTTAGAGGGAGGATGGGAGTTTTCAAGAACATTAATTATCTCGGCACCGATTCCACAAGCATTTATTTTAACCTAGAAACAGAATGGTTGTTTGTGTGTGTGCAGCGACTGCCATCTGGTGGTCATAAGAAGCAATGTCAACGAGTGAGTTAACTTTTCATGGGGGAACTCCGTCGGAGTTAGGGGTTCACCATTTGGAAAGACTTTAGAGCAGAGATCTACAAAGCGGGAAATTCATCCACATCTGGTTAGATAGCTCTGTTAGCACATGCCGCAATCTGTTGTATCAGATTTTAGAATTAATTTTCAGAGACCCAGGCAAAAGCAATCGAGTTCAGTAGTTGACGTAAAAGCAATGTCGGTGGACTGATAGACTCAAGAGGCTGCAATAAATAAATGGCAACCTTGGTGTTCCTCTTAGGGGAGACTTTGGGCATAGGGCCATGGTATGTTAAGGATGTTTTGATCCAGACTCATCCTCATGGCCCTATCAGGGAACTGAAAAGCACCACTCAAGGAAGTAGAGATTAATTTGAAGAAATTACTTCTCCAAAAAGTTTAGGATGGTGTGATTCACAAATATTTTGCTGTGACTTATTTTTTGTAAAACACTTTCCTGACGCCTCATTCTAGGTCTAAACCAGGAGTAAACCACGAGTACTGCTGGCTTACTCCTGGAATTGAGGGCTAAGCCTGGAGCAATACAAGATTAAGTCACGCCTACTCATAATGACATCCTTGTGAATTTGTAAGAAAAGATTGTAGAGCAGCAAAAAGTATGGAATCAAAATGTGAGATACTTTCATCACTGAATTTAAAGGTGCACATGGAAGCCACAGCATTGTGCTAGGCCATGAAATTAATGCGCTGCACCTACAAGGACTTTACAATTTTATATCAGAGAAACTGTTTAACTTGATTGTTCATGAATCATATCAACTGTACGGGATAATAATCCAACAGTTTGGCATTGGCAAGCTGGTGCACTGGTTATGTTTTTTTATTGCAAGCATATGCCAAAAACAAAAACATGCAGGCACTAAACACATTTCGGCAATACAACCTTTCTCAAACGGGGAAATTACATAGCGCATCATGTCACTGCCTTAAATAATCAGCACATATTTACAATAAATTTACCAATCATGAAAAATGACAGAAGCAAACTGAAAGAAATTGCCTATGTATTAGTAATATGTTATTACTATCATCCATCATGCAGTGTTGACCCCTGTCTCTGTGGTTCATAGGGGGCATACTTTCCCCCTGTGCTGCTGTTTCACATGCCTACTAATATAGATTCATTTCAAATGTAATTCTTCTTCTGTTGTCACCACATATTTGCCAGCGAGATAGCATTTATTTATTCATATAATCACAGGGGATTTTTTCTTATCTCTATTTTGGATCAAAAATAAAGCCCAGGTGTTCTAAAATTCTAACTAAACTCCTCTAAGTTCCATGTTCATCGTCTGTACTTGTCAGGACCATATGTCACCTAAAATAAAAGAGAGGAAAGATTATTGCTCATAGCTATCTCTATCACAATAAAAGCCTCTATTATAAAACTGCATATCAAGTTGAAAACAGTTAATCCTGATCATCACATTATATATTACTCGTGTTAAATGTACCAATAGCGCTTCATCTGTATTGTATTGAGGCCATATTTGCCACGGGAAACAGCATTTACAACGCTGTTGGTACAATGCGGTGCCATTACAACGCGGTCAGCACAACAACTGCGTTGTTACCACGCAAACCTTTACAATGCAAGTCATTACAACGACTTGCTGTAGGGGGCTTTAGGTGTTGGATTTGCAATCCAACACCTTCCCTACTGTTGCACAGACTGGAGTTGGAATAGTAATTTATACTATTCCAAACTCCAGCGCCCCCTACAGCAGGTTGTTGTAATGACTTGCGTTGTAATGGTACGCATGGTAACAACGCGGTCGTTGTACTGACCTTGTTGTAAAGCATGCATTGCAACGTCATATATTAATTTGCCACAAGTTCCAGGCGTATGATATATTTTGATTCGCTTTATCTGAAGAAATGGACTATAGTTTTAGGAGACAAAGTGGCACCCTCTTAGCTAAACACCTATTGAGCAACCACTATGTCAAAGAGATTAGCAGTAATGCAGGTAACCCCCCTAATCAAAGAACGGGAGAAGCAAGAGGAATTTAGGTCAAACTCTATTCTAGTGAATCGTACTCCCAGAAAACAGCAACAGTATGTCCTGGATTGAACTCCCTTGTCTTGCTTGTTAGCAAAGGATCCAGTTGGAAGCACCCATTAGAGAAGAGGAAGTAAAGGTTACTGTAAAATACTTACCAGGCCCAGATGGCTTCATCGCGGTTTCCATAAAGTGTATGCCACCAAGTTGATCCCCAAATTGACCAGAATGTTTAACCTCTGTGCGGACTCTAAAAGGGTCACAAAACCCTTGAGTGGGTTATTGTCACAGTAATCCCTAAAGCAAAGAGAAAGATGTGCACTAATGCATGTCATACAGATCAGTTGCACTTCTTAACTTGAACACAAACCCATATTCCAAAATCATGGTTGAATGACTTTCTGTCGACCCAGGTCTATTCTGACCAACGCGGCTTTGACAAAATAGATACATGATAATATACGGAGGGCAATCAACCGGGTCGAAAAGGGTGAGAAAAAAACTCTGGCTGTCATGTTTCTCTGGATGCAGAGAAAGTGTTTGACAGGGTAGATTGGTCCATTTTGTCGCAGGTCCTATGTGCAATGGGATTCAGTGGGAAATGCAGAGACATGGCCTTGAATAATTAGTTGAGGCCCCACAGCAGGAATAGCCTTGAACAATCAACTATCACAATCTTTTTTCTTTTTTTTTTACTCTTTTTTTATTCAATTTGTTGCACATCAGAAAACAAAACAAGAGCAAAATTACCTGTACTGTCTTCACGATTAGTAGGGTTCTCAACAAAATAGCATCAGTCAATTCAGTACATTCATCTTTTTACTGAAGGCCAACTATCACAATCATTTGGTACAAGGCAGGGAAGTCCTCTATCCCCCTACTCTTTGAACCTGGCCATTAAACCCTTGGCCTGCCAGATCAGACAAGCCTTGGATATCAAGGGAATATGGTTTGGGATTGATGAGCATAAAATTAGTTTATATGCTGATGATGTCTTTCTCTTCCTGAGCTCATTGATGACATCTCACACTGAGGTTATTAATCAGCTGCAACGATTTGAAAAGGTCTGTGGATATAAAATAATTTTTGATAAATCCAAGATATTAAACTTATCTCTATCTCTTGATTTTGGGGTTCACCTAGAAGACACATATGGTTTTTGATGGGCTAGGAGACACGTAAAGTCTCTTGGCATCAAGATTACATCTAAACTCTCAAACCTTTTTTAGCACAAATGATCCCCCTTTAGTTGAAGACATCAAAAAATGATTTGAACAAGCTGTCCAAGTTGCTCATCTCCTGGTCATGGAAGATAAACGTTGATATAATGAATGGCTTATTGTGCATAATCTATATCTTCCAGACAATGAGTATTTACCAGATTTATACCAATACTACGCGGCAAAGCAGCTGCGGACAGCAGTAGATTGGTCCTGGTCTGACTCAGATCATGGTATTGTGGGCACACCAATACCTAAATAGTCTATGGAAAGGAACAAACCACTTTTCTCTTTTCTTACACCCCGATCAGTTTAAATCCTGAATTGTCAACGGTCAATGCAAAATACTTAAAACTTGCCCAAATTACCAAAATACATACTAGTTATTATTCCCTGTAAAGAAACATAAAGAAATCAATCTCAAGTGCTAAATATTAACATATGTAAATCTTAAACTAAATACATGTACTCTAGAAAAACGTATATTAACAATACTCATCTGTCAAGTAGCAGCAGATCAAAGAGGAAGATGGTTGCTGTGATGGGAGTTATATACGCTTAAGGGACTTTCTAGTTCTGTAAATGTTGATGTTGGTGATGTTTACTTTAAATTGCAGTAAGGAGCTGGCAACAGATTATATATTCTCTCCTACAGTGCATGAAACTCTTTTGCAGAAATGGTGGGAGGGCACATGCTGTGATGTCAGATATGTTTCATTTAGTATAAATCTAATATACAGTACATGACAGAATTCCCTTTACATGAAAGTGAGAGACTGAGACACGTTTCGAATAGATATTGGGTCCTTGACCCTTAACTCCAGCAGGCCGTCATCAGGAAGAAAAACCCATCTGAAATACGTTTTCCTAAAATAATAAGCATCAGGGAAGTTCTTTAAAAATTATATTCCATGTGATTAGGCACAGACACCATACTCCGCTGTCATCATATGTTAGAGTGGAGAAAGATGTTACCAAGCAAATTCCCCCAATACAAGGGTAACGTTTAAAGAGAGTCAAATACAGCTGTTCCTCATTGGTTAGGAGTAGCGACACCATTATAAAATAATGTATGGCTGATATTGCACTCCATCATGCTTGCACCGTATATATCCCAAAGAAAGCCAGTGTCATTGAAGAGGCTTTGGAAAGGTAAGAAACCTATTACATCTTTGATGGAAATGTTCAAAGATGAGATACCACTGGATGGATGCTGTAAGAATTTTAAATAAGGTGCTGGCGTACCCTTTGCTAACAAAACCCGCATGAGTGGTCCTTGGGCTTAGGCCAGAGGGATATGAAGGCCTCACAGAGCAGAAGAGGCAAATGGTGTTGGAATGCCTAGGGGTGGCAAAGTCACCATTAACTTCAACTGTAGGAAGGTGGACACACTTCCTATCTCTCAATGTTATGGGCTATCTTGGTAATGGAACGGTTATCCAAAAATGTAAATGGTACTCAAATTAAGTTCAAAGGTGCATGGGAACCAATGTTGGAGGTGTTGAGCCAGGGAGACCGAACATGCTTTGTCCCCAGAGATGGATGCAATGGTTTTTCTTTTTTGGAGGGGGATATAGATACTACAAGATGCCCAACAACTCAGCTACATGCATGTCTGATGCATACTTGATCATGGAGGGGAGGAGGGAATTTTGAATTGTATTTTCCTTGTTATTCTTTTTGTTGGTGTTATAGAAGCACAGTATAAACACTAACCGAGATCCAACCTAGCTCCCGAATTATAATCTGTTCTTTCTTGTATTGTTCCTTCCAATATTAATATACAGTAACTTGATAAAAATAGGTTTAAATAGTAAACTTCAATCATTTTCCCAATACTTCCCTAGAGGGAGCTCTTCATCACTATAGCAGAGATGTCCAACTATGTGTGAGAAGTTACTTGTAGTAATTTTACACTAGTAAATTTACTTTTAGATGTCTCCACCTCCTATCTTTGGACACATATAAGTCAACACTTAGACTTAAGTCTACACTTGGATATGGTGAAAAGCACCAAAGTGTACATCAACTCCAAAGTGCAAGAGTACGTTTACACACGAGTAAATCTACACATATAAATATACTTTTTTGAATAGGGCCCAGGAGATTCCAAAATGTTCAAGAAATGGAACAACACACATGCAGGAGCTGAACAGAAAACCTAGTTTAATGTGAAAACAGCAGTGTGGCAACAGTGGTGGAAGCACCAACCACATTTTGGCATTACAGCCTTGGTTACAGGGAGGCATACAAAACTCAAAGTGCAATAAGTAGGGAACAAGGGCGTCAATAAAGCCGAAATGCTGCCAGACAGGTATCGGACTACACGGTATGGGTGCTTTGGAATAGGATTCAAAAGATATGCCGTGTATGGGATAGCTTCGTGGGCAATTCAGAAGAGTTCATAATAGACAAAAAAAATTGTCCATGAGATGCAACTCCTCTAAACAAATTCCTTTTGCTGATAGTCTATCCGGGATTGCTTGTCATGCTACCCTCTGAGACATCCTCTTCTTCCCAAGTGTTAGATCCTTTGTCAGATACTAGTTGTTCATGTCTTAATTTATTGATATTGTGTCTGCCTGATTTTCGTGTACCGTCATAGATTTTGCTGAAGGTGAAGATAATTTCCATGTTGTAGTCTTAGTCATGCTTCAATCTCTTTATAAATGTTCTCTGATGTTTTTTTATCTCCTCTTTCAGTTTTTACAACCTTTTGTTCATTTTGGTCATAAACCCTTCTATCCCCTCTTATTTTTCACTTTTTATAATGTCTTCTTTTGGGATTTTTTTAAAAAGGGGGCGTGGCCCTCACGGCAATGGAGTAGTGGAGTGCCTGGTGCGCTCCACTCCTTCCTGATCCCTTACGCGAGCTACAGCCACCTGTTACCTATCATAGGGGCCTTGAGGGCTGGGATTCATCCAGAAGACTCAAAGAGAGCGGAGGATTCTTGTGGCTGAGACAGAGAGTTGAGGTCCCTAGACCTGAAGTAAAGTGCCGAAATTGTTTTGAGTGCCATTTTGAATTTTGGCAGTACAAGAGGAAACACAGAGCAGTCAGAATGACCCAACCGCAGCAGCAGCGGGTTGCAGCTCCGCACAATGTGTATCCTAAGCCGCAGCCCACCTTGATGACATTAATACAGCCACGGAGCCTGTGTGTGGCCAGTATGACCTTGTAGACATAAGAAGGCGCAGACCAGATGGGACCCTAGCCACAGAAGTCACAACGATGCGGGATGGTGCCTCCATTGCAGAGGTGACCTAGGACTCTATTTCTTTGAAATGTGGCCTTAATCTGTGGGTGATCGGATAGGCGAGAGGGCCCTTAGCCCAACTGAAGTGGTGCTGGGGGCTCTGACAGCTGAAGTGTATTGGATTGAGAGAGGTAATACATTACACCCAGAAGACAGGGTAGTGCACTGAAGGACAGTAGGGCCCATTTGAGAGCCAATAGAAGAGAGCACCAATGACGAGTGACCCATTTTCTACCTTCTGAGGGTGGGCAACTGGGGCTGGCCCGATGCATGTTGAGCTCATCTAGTGGCAACTGTTTGATGGGGCATGCCTGAAACAGATGCAGCATTACCCATGTGGGCCTGGCATTGTAACAGAACAAAATACCATACAAAGACCTGGGTAACCAGCCCCTGGGGTGCCAGGAAAAAGATTCCACCTAACAGACACCAAAGCAAATGAAACTCCCTCTAAACTAGCAGAAACAGACCCCTTGACTGTCTCTATTAAGGGGGTTGCAGGTCTACTGGAGACACTGCACCTAGCTCCTGACAGGCATTGAGGGGCCTAAAAGGATCTTTTGTTTGTACTAGCCACAATTTTTCAGTCTATATACTCTAAGAGGGACAGACTGCAAATGCCACACCGACACCAGAGATCCTTCCTCTAAAGCAGGTGTGACTGCATCCTCATCTCATAATCTGCACACCTTTCACAGCAAGGCGGCCAATAGAAGCTTGAGAGAGGATTCCATCAAAGACATGTTGGCAAGTAAGAATCTTAAAATTGACAGATCAGATGAGATCTCTGCGGTCGACAGGCTTTCCATGGAAGGAGGGTCTCGTCCAGCACCAGAGGTTGCCAACACACAGGAATTCCTCCAACAGTATCTAAGAGAGATCAAGGATGAAGTCAATACAATCCAGAGCAACCTAAAAGAATTCCGGAGTCCGAGTCATGCATCAGGAAATTACAGACCTTGGTTTTAGAATCAACAGCCTTGAACATAACATGGACAAGAGGTCTGAGGAAGCACAAAAAGAGGATCAATATACAGAGTTGGCCCTCACGCAGAAGGACCTCGAAAATCGATTCCATCAAAACAACATCAGGTTTTTATGTATGTCAAAAGCAGCAGAAAGAACTGATATCCATTTTACATTCAGAAGCTGCTACACCATGTCTGGAACCGCCTAGGTGACCCGCCCATGCCCTCAGACCACACGCACAGAACAAATCCACATGGTCAGCATAAAAGATCCAAGACATCTTAACATGTGTCCACTACTTCGATAAGAAAGAGGATTACTATGTACAAGGGACACAAACAGACTTTCAACAATGATTTAGCGGGATCTATGACAGAATTTCGACAGACAGAATTTCGACCTACACATATATCGGCGCTATTATATCGATAGCAAGAATATCGACGCCCTATCTACAACATGGTAAGTACCAAAATATCGAAAAAATAATATCGATGTTAAAAATATCGTTGTTAAATATATCGTTTTTTTGGGGTTTTTTAAAAAACATTAAAAATACTGTAAATCATACTTATAAATTACTTAAACATATTTAAATATATTTAATAATGTTAAAAAAAAAAGATATTTAATAAAAAAAATACAAAATAACAAATCATTTTTAATATATACTTACTTAACAATAATTACTATTCCCACTCCAGAGGGTGCAACAGTAGTGAAAGTGTTGGATAGCGTAAGGGTAGAAATTACTATTCCCACTCCAGAGGGTGCAACAGTAGGGAAAGCGTTGGATAGCGGGTGGGTAAAAATTACTATTCCCACTCCAGAGGGTGCAACAGTAGGGAAAGCGTTGGATTTTTTATCAGTCCTGAAGAAAGCCAGATTACAGATAAATTTACAAAAGGGGGTGGTGATGAACAGAGTGTCTGAATTGAGCAGACCACTCTTACCCAGTCCAAAGATCAGGGCTTGATCCATCACCGTTATTTATCTCACTGCCCCATCCCAGCTCAGAATCTGGCTATATGCAAATCAGTCTGTCCCTGGCCCAGTGCATCATGGGAACAGGGCAGACTAAACTACCAAGCCAATTCTTTACCAGAAAGGAGACAAGCTACCGGGGACCGGTTTCTGGCATTTCAGCCTCTTCGGCCCGGCTTGCTTGAATCCTGATGGAGCAGTGAGAAAGGGACTCATGTCTGAGTATACCCTGCCACACCTATAGTGGCCAAAATCGATTTACAAAAGGGGGTGGTGATGAACAGAGTGTCTGAATTGAGCAGACCACTCTTACCCAGTCCAAAGATCAGGGCTTGATCCATCACCGTTATTTATCTCACTGCCCCATCCCAGCTCAGAATCTGGCTATATGCAAATCAGTCTGTCCCTGGCCCAGTGCATCATGGGAACAGGGCAGACTAAACTACCAAGCCAATTCTTTACCAGAAAGGAGACAAGCTGCCGGGGACCGGTTTCTGGCATTTCAGCCTCTTCGGCCCGGCTTGCTTGAATCCTGATGGAGCAGTGAGAAAGGGACTCATGTCTGAGTATACCCTGCCACACCTATAGTGGCCAAAATCGATTTACAAAGGGGGTGGTGATGAACAGAGTGTCTGAATTGAGCAGACCACTCTTACCCAGTCCAAAGATCAGGGCTTGATCCATCACCGTTATTTATCTCACTGCCCCATCCCAGCTCAGAATCTGGCTATATGCAAATCAGTCTGTCCCTGGCCCAGTGCATCATGGGAACAGGGCAGACTAAACTACCAAGCCAATTCTTTACCAGAAAGGAGACAAGCTACCGGGGACCGGTTTCTGGCATTTCAGCCTCTTCGGCCCGGCTTGCTTGAATCCTGATGGAGCAGTGAGAAAGGGACTCATGTCTGAGTATACCCTGCCACACCTATAGTGGCCAAAATCGATTTACAAAAGGGGGTGGTGATGAACAGAGTGTCTGAATTGAGCAGACCACTCTTACCCAGTCCAAAGATCAGGGCTTGATCCATCACCGTTATTTATCTCACTGCCCCATCCCAGCTCAGAATCTGGCTATATGCAAATCAGTCTGTCCCTGGCCCAGTGCATCATGGGAACAGGGCAGACTAAACTACCAAGCCAATTCTTTACCAGAAAGGAGACAAGCTACCGGGGACCGGTTTCTGGCATTTCAGCCTCTTCGGCCCGGCTTGCTTGAATCCTGATGGAGCAGTGAGAAAGGGACTCATGTCTGAGTATACCCTGCCACACCTATAGTGGCCAAAATCGATTTACAAAAGGGGGTGGTGATGAACAGAGTGTCTGAATTGAGCAGACCACTCTTACCCAGTCCAAAGATCAGGGCTTGATCCATCACCGTTATTTATCTCACTGCCCCATCCCAGCTCAGAATCTGGCTATATGCAAATCAGTCTGTCCCTGGCCCAGTGCATCATGGGAACAGGGCAGACTAAACTACCAAGCCAATTCTTTACCAGAAAGGAGACAAGCTACCGGGGACCGGTTTCTGGCATTTCAGCCTCTTCGGCCCGGCTTGCTTGAATCCTGATGGAGCAGTGAGAAAGGGACTCATGTCTGAGTATACCCTGCCACACCTATAGTGGCCAAAATCGATTTACAAAAGGGGGTGGTGATGAACAGAGTGTCTGAATTGAGCAGACCACTCTTACCCAGTCCAAAGATCAGGGCTTGATCCATCACCGTTATTTATCTCACTGCCCCATCCCAGCTCAGAATCTGGCTATATGCAAATCAGTCTGTCCCTGGCCCAGTGCATCATGGGAACAGGGCAGACTAAACTACCAAGAAACCGGTCCCCGGTAGCTTGTTTCCTTCCCAGTGTAAGAATTGGCTTTTGTAGTTTGGTTTGCCCTGTTCCCATCATGCACTGGGACAGGAACAGACTAATTTGCATACAGCCAGGTTCTGAAACTGGGATGGTGCAGTGAGCTAAAAAACGGTGTTGGATCTAGCCCTGATCTCTTGACTGGGTGAGAGTATTCTGTTTAATTCAGAGACTCTGTCCCTCACCACCCCTTGTTGTAAATATTTTTGTCCACCCTAAGCGTGGAAGGGTATACTCAGATGTGAGTCCCTTGCTCATTGCACCATCAGGATTCAAGCAAGCCGGGCCGAAGAGGCTGAAATGCCAGAAACCGGTCCCCGGTAGCTTGTTTCCTTCCCAGTGTAAGAATTGGCTTTTGTAGTTTGGTTTGCCCTGTTCCCATCATGCACTGGGACAGGAACAGACTAATTTGCATACAGCCAGGTTCTGAAACTGGGATGGTGCAGTGAGCTAAAAAACGGTGTTGGATCTAGCCCTGATCTCTTGACTGGGTGAGAGTATTCTGTTTAATTCAGAGACTCTGTCCCTCACCACCCCTTGTTGTAAATATTTTTGTCCACCCTAAGCGTGGAAGGGTATACTCAGATGTGAGTCCCTTGCTCATTGCACCATCAGGATTCAAGCAAGCCCAGGGCCGTTTCTGCCATTAGGCAGGACTAGGCGGCTGCCTAGGGCGGCAAAAGGTGGAGGGCGGCAAAAAACATGTGGGCAGCAGCACCGATAATAAGTGGAGTGCAAGCGCATCATTCTTTATTATGCTTGTACTAGTAGATTGTTGCTGCGCAGCGCTGAGCGCACCCTAGCTTAGTGGTGGTTTCTGGTGCGAGTGGAGAGGAGCGGCGGGCGGTACAAACAGTATTCTATCATGTGCGGGTCCCTCCCCAGGGCCGTCAATCTAGTAGCGCGGGATAGCGCTACCAATGACGGCCCTAGGCATCATCATTTTGTCCAATCCCGGAGCGGTGCTTCAACAGCCGGTGACAGCGTGACTTGCACCACCCTCTCGTTGTCGGTGCGCGGGGGACGGCCGGACTGTGTGTAGTGCGCGGGCTAATGGAGCATTGACTGCCAGGCCCGACCAGTTGACTGCTGCCAGTGCCCCGGTGCCCCACAAGAACAACACAGACCTGTCCTGTCCGGCGGCCGGGTACTCCGAGTCCTCGGCTCCTGCTGGCCTGGCTTGAGACCCCAGAGTCTCACAGTAGTAGTGCCGGTGGTAGCGCAGAGCGTCTGACTGAGGCCAGCAGTGCACGAGCCTCGGAGCCTGCAAACTGCACAGACTTGCGCGTGGACGTGACTTTCGTTCACCCGAGCACAGGTGAGAAGTTACCGCGCAGTTAGAGCGAAGCGAGTATTACGAACATCATGCAGCCCTACTGCAAATGTGAAAAATATGTCCAGTACTTACTCTTAATTTGAAAAGAGGCCTGTGAGTCTGAGTCAGTCTCTGAGCTCGTCCCGGTCCTCACGGCTCCAGAGACGGGGAGCAGCTGTGAGAGATAAGTCTGCGTGGGTGTTGTTAATTGTTTGTTTGTTTGTTTGTTGCGCAGCAGGCCCTCATTCAAAAGTCATAAAATGGCAGGCATTGTGATTGGCGTCCGCCACCCCATCTCCAGTCAGTGAGGTGATAGAATCCCTCCAGGCCTCCACAACTGTGCATGCGGGCAAGGCTGGGTGGAGGTCAGGACACGGGGAGGGGGTCAAGGAAGGCTTCGAAGAGCGTGTGCCTTCCACTAGTTTAAAGTCTGAGTGAGGCCCCCCTTTCCTTGAGCTGTGCGCATTCCAGCAATGCGTGGAACTGTCTGGGCCTGTTCCTGGTGTCAAGAGTGTGGAGTGCCAGTGCCAGGCTGAGTGGAGGTCTGCCATTCATTCCAGTATTATACCTCTACTGTACTTTGTACGCTTTTGTAACCTGCACACATGTCACTTTTCCCTCCTGTAATTTACCGTTTGCTACCTCTTGTATTTTGTTTGCTCACAATTGTCACTTCTGCCTCTTGTAACTTAACGTATGCCTTTGTAATCTGTTCACTTGTAATTTTCTCCTCATGTATCATTACTGTTCTAATTGTAAAGCGCTCTGACACCTTCGGGTAAAGTCTGCGCTATATAAAAACGCATAAAATAAATAAAATAAAAGGAAGGCCGTGAAGAGCGTGTGCCTTCCACTAGTTTAAAGTCTGAGTGAGGCCCCCCTTTCTTTGAGCTGTGCGCATTCCAGCAATGCGTGGAACTGTCTGGGCCTGTTCCTGGTGTCAAGAGTGTGGAGTGCCAGTGCCAGGCTGAGTGGAGGTCTGCCATTCATTCCAGTATTATACCTCTACTGTACTTTGTACGCTTTTGTAACCTGCACACATGTCACTTTTTCCTCCTGTAATTTACCGTTTGCTACCTCTTGTATTTTGTTTGCTCACAATTGTCACTTCTGCCTCTTGTAACTTAACGTATGCCTTTGTAATCTGTTCACTTGTAATTTTCTCCTCATGTATCATTACTGTTCTAATTGTAAAGCGCTCTGACACCTTCGGGTAAAGTCTGCGCTATATAAAAACGCATAAAATAAATAAAATAAAAGGAAGGCCGTGAAGAGCGTGTGCCTTCCACTAGTTTAAAGTCTGAGTGAGGCCCCCCTTTCCTTGAGCTGTGCGCATTCCAGCAATGCGTGGAACTGTCTGAGCCTGGTGTCAAGAGCGCGGAGCGCCAGTGCCACAGCATTTCACCACTGCCAGCCCTTCTGTGCTACAAATTCAAAGATTTGGGAGGATTATGTAGGATAATTCGGACTATGGATAGACCTCAATTGGAGGCTGTTCATCATGATTAAGGGTGGCTTGGGTCCTATTGCTTGAAAGAAAAAATGCCCCTACAGTTGAGTACTAAAATCTAGCCACAATTGGTGCTTATTGGGCCACGTAGCCTATGATGTCACAATGTGTGGCATTACAGTAAGTGACATCACAAGAAGTAACATCAGATAAGTTAAGATCCCACTCATTGGTTTTTAAAAGGTATATATTATAAGTGCATTAAGCAATAAGCACATTATTTGGTTCAACAAATTTTGCTTTACGGTTGTCCTGAAAAAGTGGCACACTCCCAAGGCAAAATGTGGGCCTAAACTAATTTTAGAATTTTTTTAAAACCCTGCCATAAAGAAATTGGTAACCAGGAGAAGCATGGTAGTACATCTGTTATGCTTAATTGGTTTCAAAGTCTGCATTTTCTAATATTTAATGTTTGATGTGTTTTATCGTTTAATGTTGAATACAAGTTGTTTTATATCTGATGCATTCATTCTTCTATCCTGGATGACGGGGGTGGCATAAGTGATCGTAGTAAAAGAGAGGGGCAACATTTTTCAATTCTCGCCTAGGGCGGCAAAACACCTAGAAACGGCCCTGAGCAAGCCGGGCCGAAGAGGCTGAAATGCCAGAAACCGGTCCCCGGTAGCTTGTTTCCTTCCCAGTGTAAGAATTGGCTTTTGTAGTTTGGTTTGCCCTGTTCCCATCATGCACTGGGACAGGAACAGACTAATTTGCATACAGCCAGGTTCTGAAACTGGGATGGTGCAGTGAGCTAAAAAACGGTGTTGGATCTAGCCCTGATCTCTTGACTGGGTGAGAGTATTCTGTTTAATTCAGAGACTCTGTCCCTCACCACCCCTTGTTGTAAATAGATTACAGATAATGCACTGGCTGAAACATGTTGACACATCAAAGGACGTAGGAGGTCGTAACCCGCCTCTAACGTCCCACTGCCTTATTTTTAACCGCTGGCGGAGGCCCATTTAATAAAGTGTTCTTACCCTTTGGGTACTGGGACCCCCGCCAAGCCGTTTTAAACTCACTTACTTAACACCCTTCACCGCACACACAGTGACATACCTGCTCCGCTGTAGTCAGGCGTCGTAGCACACCCGGGACACGCTAGGTGTCACTGGGTGGGCCCGATGATGAAGCATGCCACCAACTAGGTTGGTGGGTGAGGGCTTTCAAAAGACACCCAACAGGTGCCATCTCCTTCTGACAAAACAGTACTGAGTCACTATTATGATTATAATATAATATCATACCAACCCCATTCCAGCTAGTCCTTTTTTGATTAATTAAACATATAAATCGGGGATCTGGACTAGCTATCTGGTCCTCTCTATCCCTCTTGATATACGCGCATAAATATTACTATTCCCACCCCACCCTATTCCCCTATAAACACACAACACGCTCCAGTACTATCACATAACATTTAATTGAAAATTAATTATCAATTAAATAATTACTTAATCAATTGAAATATTTAATTGCAAATAATTTTTTTATTAAAAAATAATATATACATAAAAATATAATAAATTATTTGTAATTAAATCAGTTCCCACCCTATTCCCCTATAAACCGACAACCCGCTCCAGTAGTAACACATAACATTTAATTAAAAATTACATTAATTACCAATTAAATAATTACTTTATACATTAAAAATATTAATTACCAATTAAAGAATTAATTTATCAGTTAAAAAAATTAATTACCAATTAAATAATTAATTTATCAATTAATACAATTAATTACCAATTAATAATTAATTACAAATTATATTATGGTTAAAAATTATTTAATTAATTACAAATAAATTACTTCCCACCCTATTCCCTTATAAACCCACAACCCGCTCCAGTAGTAAAACATATAATTTACTTATAAATATACATAAATTATCAATTAATTAATCAATTAATCAATTAAAATAATTCATTGCCAATTAATATTTAATTACAAAATAAATTAATCATTAAAAAATAATTAATTAATTACAAATAAATTACTACTTCCCACCCTATTCCCCTAAAAACCCACAACCCGCTCTGGTAGTAAAACATATAATTTACTTTTATATATATTTTTTATTAAAAAAATATTAAACACATATTATAACAATTAATTTAAATACTTAACTAAAATTTATAACACATATTAGTAAATCGAAATTACTTACATCGATATATATGCTATCGATATAAGTAATGTCGATATTACTTACATCGATATATATGCTATCGATATAAGTAATTTCGATATTACTTACCTTAGGGTCGATATTCTGTCCATCGATATTCTGGACATCGATATTCTGTCCCTTCGATATTAGCAACTCGATATAAGTGTAAGTCGAAATTAAAGATTCGATATTTTGACTGAGTACCGATTTAGCGACGGTTACAGTCCAGCACAGATGAAACATACAGATTACAGACTACCTTCATAAAACCAATACTTTGTATTAATGGGCTATCCCTTATGCCGGATTTTCATGGGGAATAGTCAGAAACCTTACTCCAAAATGGCCCTGGAGGCTTGCTGGATCTTGGACCTCCCCGAGGACGATACGTGGGGAAGCAGCGCCCCAAAGGGAGCGGACGTCATGGACTTGTGCCACAAATGGCGTACAGTGAAGAAGATTTGTACCTGCTGGCGGGCAGTTTTCATAGAGGAGGCAGAACAAGGAAGTGCAGCAATAAAAGAGAGGTACTGACATGTAACAGGCTCAGTGGGGGAGCGGGGAGGTGATGATAGGGCAAGGGAAGAGACCAGAATTATGTAGAGTGAGTGGTGGAAATGATGAAATGAAATGATGTGAGAGAGGAATGAGAAAAGAGAGAGCATGAGAGGTAGGTTGAGCTCTGACAGGAGAAGCTAGTTTTGATAGGAGGACATTGGAGGTAGAGATATCCATTGACAGAACAATTAGGCTGTTTGCCAAACAGGAAGGAAATGATTAAAAGGTGGACTCTGAAAGAAGAGGTGTACTGTGACTCATGATAGGGTCTTGACCGGAAAGTGGACCAGGAGTGCAATTTACAAGAGACTGAGGGGATAATGAGAAGAGAAGACATAGAAAGTAAAAGAACATTGAGAAAAATAGTAGGGCATAGTCCAGTATCCCCAGTGCCCAGTACAGACTCCACTGGACTAGTGATTTAATGCACATTTGTTACTGCACCACAGTCCACCATCCCAATCTGCCAATGTTTGTGCACCCCAACAAAATGCATTTGTGCAAGGAGGCCCAGCATTACAAAGTTTGAAGATATAAGTGTAACTGTTTCGAACCAGTGTTCATCTCCAATCTGAAGAACTAACCTACTTCAGTTACAGAACCATTGATGGATGGCATCAAGTGTCTTTTACTCATTATTGACATATTTGGTAGGTGTGTGTCAATGCAGATGCATATCTGAGTAAGCTGTGGGCCTTCTCTGTGATGACTATAAAGACGTGCAGTGGAATGCAGCTTTCATCTTCCTGATACACTGGTCTTACAGCTTCTTCGGTTCTGATGTTTATACAGTCGCTTTTGTAGGTCTTTGCGAATGAGGCATGGGATGCATTGATGCCAGAGAATCACTGAATTTATGGTTGTGTCAATGTGCAGCCTTACTTTCTTGTTCTTTAGGCAGCCCTTCCATTGTAACTGTGATGTGAACTCTTTGAGGACATGCTCAACTGCACATGAGCTTAGGTTATTTGCATACTGCACCAACTATAGTTTGTCCAGCATCTGGCAGTTCAGCAACTTCCTTGTGTCGACATTAACTTTCAACTCTGTCTGTTTCCTGATGTGACTTTGAGTGGTCCAATTAAGATTCCTTTCAGCGAGAGAGGTTTCAGGCCATCATAGCATAGATACAGTTCTGGTTAATCTGTAGCTTGGTCATGTCTGTAGTGCTTTCAGCTGGCTGACTGCCATGACTGTACAGGTGGTCACAATATCTATGGGAGTCACCACTTCAACCCCTTGATTCTTCACCATGCAGAAGGGGTGCATTTACTTCTTTGGAGAACTGCTGATGGTGTGAATATTCTGGTCCTTCAGTTCCTCCTTGATGGATTGCTGGGGATCTTCTCCTGGATTTAAGAGATTGGGCAGCCTCTCGGTTGATGTAAAATAAAGGATTAGGGCACCACCGGGTACAATTTTCTTAGACCTCGGATCTATGTAGATGGCCTGTGGGCCTGAAGATCGAAGAAAAACAGATCTGGATATCACCTCCTCCAACCTTATGTGTTATGGCCTGTATTTTGCTAGCCTGCTGTCTTTTTAACCTTGTGATGTCATCAGGTGGAATCTTGTGTACCATCGATTTTCGCTGGGGCAGCTGAAAGAGACATTTGTAACCTGAAGATGTGTACAGTACTGGCTAGAGGTGGATGCAAAAAATTACTTAGACCAGACAAGCGTAAGAGTGCTTCTTGTCAAGTGGCGATGAGCTGTGAGCAGCCACCGCGACTTCAAGGACCCATGTGCATATCAAAAGTTGTGGGAGATCCCTGCGAGTAGCAGGTTAATGGAAGGGGTTTAAACCCATTTAAAACCCATATAAGGACGTTGAATGACAGAAGGTATTGTTTTGAACTGTATTTTGACCCACGTATGAGTTCTGCATGATTAATTTTATTTTTGGATATATTTTGTGTCTAAAGCACAAGTCTTAATGGCTGTTTTTATTGGTTTGATGTATTCTCAGTGTGAACATTGTTAAAGTGTGTGGCAGGAGCATGGCCTGGTGTAGCCGATGGCGTGTGGGGAGCTGAGGATTCTTAAGCCTTATGCGCATGCGCTGTCAGTTTGGAACTGACAGCCTGATGCTCATGCGAGCAGCACGTGTATTTGGAATGACAACGTGTATTAGGTATTTTTATTCCCTGCTCAGCCATTGATGTGCAATCAACGCTGGCCTGCGCAAATCAGTGTGTCCCCCTGGCAAGGCAAGAGTACTGAATCTTACCTTTCTTATTCCTTGCACTCGTGGAGTGAAGAAAAGCAGTTACTGTGTCTGCCTCTGCATGTAACAGGAAAGAGTCTGTAATCATTACAGTCAGGAAGTGTGCCACTGACCCCCTGCACCTACTGAGAGTACATGTACAATAATATAGATAACAATCTTCTTCCTTTGGTTCTGTGGTTACTTTATTCTTTTAGCTTCTGTGGACGGTATCTTTATACACCCCAGTTAATTAGTTGCGTTCCTAGCCAACACGTGTTTCGTCACTTTACAAGAGATGAACCCGGGACTTCTTCAGGGCTTTTCAGTTGTTACGCAGATCCCTTATTTCCTGTGATAATTCCGACTGGAAATCCTCAAGTTACTCCTCTGCTTATATTCTCGATAGTGGTCATATCTTATCATCTGAGTGCGAGCTTCCATAGTTCGTGAAGCTGCAAAGTGATGCCTGATCAGGCACCCTTCTCGGCTCAGAGAGTGCTCCCACCCTTCGCGAGTACCCTGGGTCAGGAAGTGCACTGTTTTGCTCCTATTTCATTGGCCTTGAACTGTTAACCTGTAAACAATATTATTTTTATAAACCAGGTTGACGATCTAGTCTCCATTTCACCTGCACTGTGGAGGGAACTGGCCACTGCAAACAAGTAGGTGCTTCATGTGTCTTTATTTCATTTTATCCTTTGTTCAGCCAGTGTCACAGCCAACAATTGTCTAGCATGGAAGCACAACGTTTTTATTTTAGTTAATTGTTGTAACTTATTAAGTTGATTCATTGTGATAGCTTATTTTGGTATATTGTTATTTAACATTGCTTTACTGGTTATTTCACATGTCACATCATTAACCCCCCTGCATGTCGCAGCCACCACAATTTCTGTCTGGGCAAGGGGAACCTATTGTCTTGAAAAAAATGAATACATCTATTTGACTCCTATCTAGTTGCCCTAGGTGGAGAAAAATTCTCTCCTGACAGAAAGCATTCTCTTTCACAGTTTAGGCATTCAAGGCAGGAATATTTATGACAGCCTTGACCTATTATTGATTGGCAATGCTGAAGGAGAACCGAGAGACATA
Source organism: Lissotriton vulgaris (assembly GCF_964263255.1). Taxonomy (NCBI): domain Eukaryota; kingdom Metazoa; phylum Chordata; class Amphibia; order Caudata; family Salamandridae; genus Lissotriton; species Lissotriton vulgaris. Next base: position 166,125,652 of record NC_141699.1, on the reverse strand, counting down.
TATGAGATGTTGGTGATGATGCTTAATAAGCATTTCAGGGCTGTATAAATGTTGCAATGGAAAGCCCCAATTTTTTATGAGGACTCAAGCTAAGGTTGAGAGAGTGGGGAACTATATTGTGTCTCTTAAGCATTTTGCACAAACATGTGAGTTTGCTGAACTAACTGTGTCCTTGATTAGAGATCAATTGGTGTGTTGCACTAATAATCCGAGGGTACAGGAAAAGTTATTGGTAAGGAATCCTAGCTTACAGACTGCAGTAACCATTGTTGAGAGCATGCAACATGTGACGTTCCGAGTCAAGGAAATGAGGGATACAGGATCTAATTTCACTTTGGCCCGAATTTCTACATCGGCTAACAATGAGGAGTTGGAACTGGTACAAAAGGTGGTTGGACGTCTAGAAATAAGCGGAGATACACAAATAAATAAATACAGCATTTTTAAAGCATGAACTACGTACCCCCTTAAGGGTGTCAAGGTGCTGGGGGCCATTGGCGAGATTAAGTGAGCTATTGCCCAGAGTTATATGATGCTGAGCTGAGCTGAGCTGCTGCCAGAGATCCCATCCATTTATCCAATAATCCAAAGTATTTTGCTCACAATGTCACCTGCCAAAATTGCAAGGGTTTGCAAGGGTTTGGAGAATTCCCAAAGTGAACTGTGTGGAAGAACCATAGGTAAATCAGTGAATGGTACTGCACGTCAGCTGCTCTGGTGAGGTGTTCAACAAGTTGAGTCAGTTGATGAGGGAAACCTGACCATGCCTAATGTTGATGTTGAGATTGGTGGGAACATTCTTCCAGTCCTTGCTGATTCAGGGCCCCTTTCATGTTGATTGGGAATAAGAATTAGGAAAAAATCTTTGGCATGGATATAATCAAACAGTTGCTGCCAGATATCATGATTCGTGTTTTTGAACTTGGGCGGATTATCAGATCGCCGGTCACGCCGTACGCGGTGAGGAGTATAGAATACAAAACAAACAGACATTTGGATGCATAACGCTTGGAGCACTTGGAGATTTAGAACAATTGTACGTAATTCCTCCTTGGAATATTGGATAACTCGCCAATAAAGCTACTATAACAAGGATCACTGAATATACACTGAACCTTGGAGGATTGCCTATTTACATGCAAGAACGTGGAATTTACTATTTCACTGTAGCCCTGAGGAAGCCCGTGGGGGTGAAACGCGTTGGCTGTGTGGACCAAGAATAAAGAAGATTTTTCTACGAACACAAGTCTCCATAGAATATCTGTGTGATCCGTGTGCATATTGTATGCTGCATGATATGTGCCTCGCTGAGCCAGTATAGCAGATACCAATCCTGTAGGATATGGTGGGCAAACAATTGATTTTTTTGGGTTACTCTATTATGACAATAAGATTCAAGGGACGTGCGACATTGGGGAAGATTTATGCAGTCAATCCTGAAGATAATCTTTTAGGCTGGTGTCATCAGAGAGATTTAGGAATTACTTTGAACCCGAGCTCCCCAGACCAAGCCTTGTCAACATCACATGTTGGTGATGATGCAGACATTGTGAGGGAATTCCCTGAAGTGTTTGATGGCAAGCTTGGTCTGTTGAAACATTTTAAACAAGACTATTTTGAAATACAACTCCAAGCTGATGATATATAAAGTCAGGAAAGTGCTGCACAGTTTGTTAAAACCATTACAAGAAGAGTAGAGTTAGCCAGGTTGTTGCAGTTGGGCATAATAGAGGAGATAGAAGCTTCTGAGTGGTTGATGCCCATAGTCCTGGCTCCTAAGGACAATGGTACAAAGATCAGGATGACTGTAGATTTAAGAGGACTCAACTAATCTATCTGGGTTGACCGTCAACTCCTACCGGACATCAGTGAAACCTTGACAAGGTTAGCAGGTGGAAAGGCTTTTAGTGTCATAAACCTCTCGGCAGCCTACCATCAAGCATTAGACAACTTACCACTTTTGTCACTGCTTTGGGTGCTTTCAGATTTATTAGGATGCCTTTTACACTGACTTCTGCCATTGTGTGTTTCCAAAGGCAATAAAGGAGCTACTTAAGGGTGTCAAATTTGTGTTGGTCTTTCAGGATGACATTTTAGTTTATGCGGAGGACAACATTAAACATGATGCTGCTTTTAAGAAAATGTCTCATGGGGTTAGGAGACAGCGGTCTCACTTTAAAGAGAGAGAAATGCAGGTTTAAGGTGGAAATCGTTTCCTAATTGGGCCACACCATCTCTGGGGATGGTATCAGTCCGAAGATGGAATTAGTAGAATCCATCACATATGCACCTACACCTAGTGACAAAGACAAGGCAAGGTCCTTCCTTGGTCTTGCAGAGTACTACTCAAAGTTTGTCCCCAATTTTGTTAGGGTTGTACAGTCTTTGAGGTTGCTTTTGAAGAAGGGGGTGAGCTTTGAGTGGCCTTTGGAGTGTGAAGACACCACCAAAGTGGTAAAGAGTAAGATTGGGGACAAGCCTACTTTGGGCAATTTTAACGTGATGCAGAAGACCTTGCTCACAACTGATGCCAGTATGCAGGGCCTTGGCGCTGTTCTTTCCCAAGAGGGCGAGGAGAGGGTGGTGGCATTCGGCTCACTTTCTCTTTAGGGCACTGAGTACAATTATTCAGTAGTGGAACATGAGGCGCTTGCCTATGTCTGGGTCACAAATTATTTTCAGTATTACTCTTGGCGGTTTGCCCTTTGTTGTGAGGAGTGATCATGGGGCACATGTTCAAATGTTTGCTTGCAGAAATATGAGAACACTCGTATAAAGTGATTGGTTGAAAGTCTATGGAATTCAATTTCCAAGTGGAGTACTTACCAGGTAAAAGTAATGTTCCAACGGATTGTCTTTCTAGGTTGCCTCTGGAAAATGGTGTTGCCTCGTTGGCAGAGGTTCCTGTGTTGTGGGTCAAAGAATCGGCACTCAATAAGCCAGAGCGGGGATTAGAGGCCGACAAAGGCACGATTCATAAACTGATGTCTGAGTATGTTGTTGGAGGTTGACCTAACTTAAGTGCAGTTCCAGAAAGGCAAAGGCGTTTTGGAGTATCAAGGAGGAGCTGAGCATTGTGGAGGGAAAATTATACAGAGGTGACAGACCAGGGGTCTACAACCAGTAGCTTGGGAGCTACTGGTAGCTCACCAGCACCCTCAAAGTAGCTCTGAGAGGTGAAGCCAAACCAAGCTGATCTCAGAGATTCTGTCTATATTAAAGAAGGCAGCACTGCTCGTTTCATTACCCATAAGAGTGAGACAGCCAAACCAATGGCAGGGCCTCTTGATAACACTCAAACACACACTGTGTTGGCCTGTCAATCAATCAATCAGGGATTTATAGAGCGCACTACTCACCCGTGAGGATCTCAAGGTGCTGGGAGGGTGTGGGGGTGGGGGATTTGGGCAGCTCTGATCATTTGAAAAGCTAGATCTTGAGGCTCTTCCTGAATGCTTGGAGTGTGGGGCTTCATCTGATGCTGCGGGGGAGTTTGTTCCAGGTCTTGGCCGCAATGTAGGAGAAGGATCTGTCTCCTGCTCTGTGGATGCAGGGGATTTCAGCCAAGGCCAGGTTAGCGGAGCAGAGGTTTCTTTTGGGGGCGTAGAAGGAGATTATTTCATTGTGGTATTGAGGTCCGGTGTTGTGGAGGGCTTTGAAGGTGTGTCTGAGCAGCTTGAAGGTCACTCTTTTTTCGATGGGAGCCAGTGGAGGACTCGTAGGTGCTGGGGGATGCGGTTTTGTCGTGGGATGCTGAGGACGAGTCTGGCTGCGGCGTTCTGGACGGTCTAGAGTTTTATGGAGTAGAGATTTGTTGATTTCCTGCGTAGAGGGCGTTCCCGTAGTCCAGCCTGCTGTTGATGAATGCGCGGGTGTCGGTATTCCTGGATTCGGGGTGGGATCCATTTGAAGGTCTTGCAGAGGGTGTTGAAGCATGTGGAGGTGACGGCGTCACTTGAACCATCTTTATCCACCTTAAATCTACCAAAGAAGTAGATTAGTCATGTTATACGCCCGGCTCTATCAGTCGCACTGTGTACGACATCAAAGAATAGTAGCAGCAGTAACCAGGGCTGATTCACCAAAGTGTGTGACTGCAAGAACTAGAGTGAAAATGGGTTAGTTGGGAGCATGATCAACCAAAGAGCTGAGGAGGAGAGAGTATGCATCCAGGTCAGAGAAAGTTAGAACCCTCACATTCAATTTTGTGTGGCTGTGTGACATTTTGTCCTTCCCTAATAAACAATGTTGATACCTTAAAGCTACTCCTAGTGTCAAGGACTGCCAAATATGTATGCTGGTCCCCATCATAAGAGTATTATCTCTGATGCAATTGAGCCCGTTCATGGTATAATTGTGCCATAGCCATAACATTTTCATCCTTGACTATTTTGTGCATACAAGTCTAGTAATTACATACCTGCTGCCATCACTGACATATGAAGAGCATGGCTGGCCTGCTTTTGGCCCTTCCTGACAGAGTGGCAACCGCTTCTCCCATAATACTGGCCATAACTAATAAATGTTGGGCATCCAGCTGTGGCACAGTGGTAGCCCTGGTTTAATGATGGGCATTATTAGCATAACAGAGGCATTCGTAGTGTTATGGTGAGCAAGCATGGCCTATGATTCCAATACCTGGGTATTTGAAGCAGAATTTGTCCATGAGAGGTATTTTTACATGGTGGTACTCAATGAAAACGAAAAGTTGATGTTTAGCGACTGTTTATTTTCTAACAAGGAAAACTGATTTGATTTTTAAAGGAAAACATTTTTTTTTCAGAAAGGTTTTTCTTCTGGAAAATTGAGTTTAATTGCTCAAAATGGAAAGTGATTTTGATAAAAAAATATGTGTATTTTCAAAAACTCATATACTAATGAAGACCAAATATTGCAATTCTAAAACACATTTAAAGTTGTTAGCTGAATGATAATTCAATTTGAGTTGGGGAGACTTACTGCTGTGGTAATACCCTTTGTGGAACACAGCATGTGATGATTTGAATTTAATATTTAACATTTAATATTGATAAACGTTTCGCTAGCATTCTGCTGATAACTTCACCTGGAATGTTTGGGTGGTTGTGAAAGCGGTTGCTCCCACCACGCTCCCTGGCCTCAAGAGCTGTCTGATTCACTGTGGTATCGTAGGCTGTCTTTAATCATAGAGCATTCTAGCGCTGAATCTCGCATTCGATTGTAATCTGTTTCGAAGCGCAACTTTAGCTTATTGAATCTGCTGCCGCCTTTAGCATTTTGCATCGTGTGCTGCTCTGAACATTGTTTTATTAAAGCTACCGCCGCCATTAGCATTTGACATTCGTGCTGCACTGTATGCTTTGATATTGATTGCATCTTCCTCAGCCCAGTTTCACTTTCCCAGGAGACATTTTGTTGTGTTTGTTTTTGCCTTCCTTTGGCCCGCCTACCCTCCCCGATACCGCCTCCCAGCTGACCCGCCCACGCTCCGCCCCCCCACTCGCCATTTATGTCAGATGTCCCAACGCGCAGCGTTCACGCGCAGCGATCGCGCCCCAGTCGTGCCGAAGGTGCGCCAAAGGTAAGCCCGTCTACGCCCGTCCACGCCTGGACCGCGCCCAGCACCAGACCCCCTGGCCCCCGTACCACCCACCCCTCCCGCATTACTTACGATGCCACCACCCTCCTATCCCTTAACCCCGGCCGTTCCCTCAACTGCGTCCAAGCCGCTCCTGGACACACCCATGGACCCTTCTCTTGCAACTCCTGCAAGTTCGACGGCACCAAGAACAACTCCTCATCAACGAACACACAACAGATATCCGACAACAACCACCTAAAATGCATCCTGCTCAGCACCCGCTCAGTCCACAGGCACGCCATCGACCTCTGGAATCTACTAGACACCATCTCCCCGGACGTCGCCTTCCTAACAGAAACATGGATGAACGCCTCTTCAGCCCCAGACATCACCATTGCCATCCCGGAAGGCTACAAGATCATCCGTAAGGACCGCACCAAACAAACAGGAGGAGGCATCGCTATCGTCCATAAAAACTTCATCCGCATCTCAACCAGCTCAGACGTCAACCTTGCCAGCGCCGAACACCTTCACTTCCAGATCCACACCGACCCCAAGACCACACTCAGAGGCACCCTCCTCTACAGACCACCAGGATCCTGTGCACAATTCAGTGACGACATCACTGACTTTATCACCCCACACACCCTCCCCTCTGAGGAATACATCCTATTGGGAGACCTCAACTTTCACCTGGAAAAGAGCAACGACAGCAGCGCCACCACCCTTCTGGACAATCTCGCCAACCTTGGACTCAAACAACTTGTCAATACCCCCACCCACGTTGCAGGACACACACTCGACCCTATCTTCACCTCCAGCAAACATGTCTCATTCAGTCACACCACAGCTCTTCACTGGACGGACCACAGCTGCGTTCACTTTATCTATAATAAGACCACAACCCACAACCATCCTCAACCCACTCTGCGAAGAAATTGGAACAAAATCACCATCGACCAGATCTCCTCATCGCTTCTTCTAAACCCCCCCGCCCACTCCTCTAACCCCGACCTAGCAGCCATTAACCTCACCCAATGGCTATCCAACAGCGCCGACATCCTAGCACCGTTGAAAAAACGTCAAATCAAACTAGGCAGCAAAAACGCCTCTTAGTTCAACGATGATCTTAAGAAATCCAAGAAACTCTGTCGCTCCCTAGAGAAGGCCTGGAAAAAAAACCCAAACACCAGCACCAAGGACACCTTCAAAAACGCCACCCGCATACACCACCAACTAATCCGATCTGCCAAGAAAGCCGCATTCAAAGACCGACTAGATAACAACGCCCACAACAGCAAGGAATTATTCAACATCGTCAAAGAATTTACCAACCCATCAGCCAACTCCAACGACATCACCCCCTCTCAAGCCCTCTGCGACTCCTTAGCTTCATTCTTCCACAACAAAATCGCAGACATCCACAACAGCTTCGACAACCGTCCCACCCAACCTGCTGCCGTACCCTCACTCCCCTTGAACATCCTTAATGAATGGAACCCAATCTCCACTGAGGACACCATCCGCCTGATGAACTGCATTCACTCAGGATCCCCCACAGACCCATGCCCTCACCACATCTTCAACAAAGCTGACTCCATCATAGCACCACACCTCCGAGACGTCATCAACTGCTCCCTCAACTCCGCCACATTCCCGGAAAGCTGGAAACACGCAGAACTCAGCGCCCTTCTGAAAAAACCCACAGCTGACCCCAGCGAACTCAAAAACTACCGCCCCATCTCGCTTCTTCCATTCCCGGCCAAAGTCATCGAGAAAGCTGTCAACAACCAACTCGCCGCCTTCCTCGAACCAACAAATCCCTCGACTCCTCACAGTCAGGCTTCCGAGCCAAACACAGCACGGAGACCGCCCTTATCGCAGCAACAGACGACATTCGAACCCTACTGGACAATGGAGACACAGTCGCCCTCATCCTCCTCGACCTCTCCGCGGCCTTCGACACAGTCTGTCATAACACCCTTTTACAGCGCCTCAGAAACGTCGGAATCCAGGGAAAAGCACTGGAATGGATCACATCGTTCCTCACCGAAAGAACCCAGAGAGTCCGCCTCCCACCATTCAAGTCAGAGGCCACTGATGTCATCTGCGGCGTGCCACAAGGATCGTCACTCAGCCCCACCCTCTTCAACGTATACATGAGCCCCCTTGCGGCCATCGCTCACCAACACAACCTCAACATCATCTCCTACGCTGATGACACTCAACTGATCCTCTCACTCACCAAATACCCTAACACCGCCAAAACCAACTTACACGAAGGAATGAAAGAAGTAGCCGAGTGGATGAAGCAAAGCCGTCTGAAACTGAACTCAGACAAAACAGAAGTCCTCATCTTAGGCACCTCCCCCTCCGCCTGGGATGACTCTTGGTGGCCAGAGGCCCTTGGAAAAGCACCCATCCCGACGGACCACGCACGGAACCTGGGCGTCATCCTGGACTCCTCACTCTCGATGACCAGACAAGTCAACGCCGTCTCATCTTCTTGCTTCAACATTCTTCGCATGCTCAAAAAAACATTTCACTGGATCCCCACCGAAACTAGAAAAACGGTCACCCACGCACTGGTCACGAGCTGCCTGGACTACGGAAACACCCTATACGCCGGTACCACCGCAAAACTCCAGAAAAAACTCCAACGCATCCAGAATGCTTCAGCCAGGCTCATACTAGACATCCCGCGTAAAGAACACATCTCCGGTCACCTGAAAAACCTCCACTGGCTCCCTGTAAATAAGAGGATCACTTTCCGCCTCCTAACCCACGCACACAAAGCACTTTACGAACTTGGACCCGAATGCCTCAACACACGACTGTCCTTCTACACCCCCTCCCGCCAGCTACGATCCTCCAACCAAGCCCTTGCTACTGTACCCCGCATCAACAAAACCACCATGGGAGGTAGATCCTTCTCCTACCTGGCAGCTAAAACCTGGAACTCACTTCCCACTCACCTTCGCCTTACACAGAACCACCTAGCATTCAAAAAGCAACTTAAAACTTGGATATTCGACATGTAATTCCCCACCCTTCTTCAAGCGCCTTGAGACCCTATGGGTATGTAGCGCGCTATATAAATCTTTTTGACTTGACTTGACTTGACTTGATAAATACAAGGAGGCACAGCTGCAATGGAGGGAAATCACTTTTATGTGGAAGCACACAACTTCGGCCCAATCAAAACATGTACTCCTGCCTCCCAACATGTGGGAGGAGCCAAAGCTTCTTCTAGTGATGCTGACATAATTGTTTGGCGACAGCTGCAGGTCAAGCCAGACGATAAAAAGAGAACTGCAAAAGAAGAGCAGATGCTGGTAAAATGGAGTGCTGCAGTGGGAAGCAACTGGATCAAACTTAATGAGCACCAAGGCACAGTTCATTTCAGCATTCTTTGGAGAATGTGCTAAAAAACCAAAGGGCCATTTTTAAGAAGAGAAATCGGGATCCAACACACTCTGTAACAATTAATTGCCAGAGATGGAGGCAGAAATGGAGGGGAATCATCTTGATTATCAAAGAAGCTTAGGGACAGAGAGCTAGATCCTGCCGGCCACAATAAAGTTTGTGCAGCTTCAAAGACTGATGGTGCTAAAAAAAGTCAGTGTAGCTTATTTTTCTGTTTTAGCAGGTACCACAGATGAAACTTGAGACATCTGAGAGCATGCATTATCATACCTGTCATGTGACATAGACAGCGGAGAGAATGTTGGAGTGAGCATCACAGTCAGCTGTCACAAAATCAGGCACACTGTAGACATCGCATTCATTGCGATGGATGTCAAGTGGCGCCACCAACAAATATTGGTTGCAGGCAATGCTTTGTTATCGCTCAGAGGAATATGAAGCATTATTTCAATTTGACTTTGATTTTTTTTTTTAAACATTTTATTTGTTTTGAACAAAGAAGGCAAGCCATCGTTCAGTGGAGGACCCCAGGTTTCCCCCATTCTGCAAACCAACCTAATACACACTGTTTCATCAAACGGGTTGATACCAGTCCATATACTCGAACCGAAATGGCACTCACGCCTGATTACTGTCTCCAACAACCAACAAACAGTTAGTTTAAAGAACCTCAACCCACTCCCCCAAACAAACAAAGCTGTGCCTTGCTTATTCAAAAGATTGGCCTTTCAGTTCACCATGATCTCACATTTTGCAAGGACCATGGGTACCATCTCAGTAAGCACTAACCAGGGAGCAGGGAACATTCCTTTGAGTTACATCATTGATACATTCCGATGCTTTCTGCCGGAATCCTGAGAGGGAAGAACAGGCCCATACCATATGATACATTTCAGCCCCCACTTTGCCACATCTAGGGCGTCGCCCTAGGTAGTATGGTAAAACCTACTGACCCTACTAGGTTTAAGATACGCCTTGTGAAGGAAATTGAAGTTAATTCATTTAAACCGGGCATTCCTAGACAACTTCATATCTTGTTCCAAGATTTTCACCCAGTCCACTTCTGAAATTGGGGCCCTCAGATCTTCCTCCCAATTTTCCCGGAGCCCAGTCAGAGAAGCAAACACATCCGCCCTGAGAGCTTAATCAGAGCATCTAACAGCTGTATGGGTGCCTGTGGATGTGCAGGTAAGATGACTGCTCTGATGTTTGGGAGGTTCAGCCAACCCAGCCCCCCACTGCTTCACAATCGCTGCCACCACAGCCCTATGTAACAGGGATTCACCCCTTGGGAGCTCAAACTCCAGCTGCAGGTCCTCAAATGGGAGCAGCACGTCCGCACGAAACACGTCACCCACCCGGGTAATACCAGAGGTCGACCACTCTGTCAGCCACAGTCAATACACCACCGTAGGGCAGCACCTTCAGTCGCTGCAAAGATATATCAGGAGAGTATGGGAGCCGAGCACGTGTTTTCTGCAAACAACGCATCCAACACTGCCTCATAAGCATGAGCTCACCAGGACTCTCCCGGGACAACTGTCGGGCATTCAGGAGTAGCTGAAATAACTTCTGGGGTGTGGGAATGAATGGGCCCACCTCTCTTCCAGGCAACTATTGACAATCCACCCCCTGGTGAAGCATTGCATCAGGGCTGCCTAATAATAGGCTTCAATATCTGGGTCCGCTCTCCGCAACCGAACAATGTAGTTTAGCCATCACCACTCTACACCGGCCCGGTCTATGTGGACAGTGATGACATACAACAGAGGTTTGATATATGGAGCCCATTCCAGTTTGTGGAAAGCCAAGTCATAAAACTGAAAACTGTTTTAGAAAAGATTGACACCTTACCAGAGAATTGTCTCACTATTGCGGGGAATGAGATTTTAATATCTTTTCTGATCACTTAGATACTTATCTCATTCATCCTTTTGGATCGATTATTGACTGTCATTGAGTAAAAGGCAAACCCACATGCGTTAAATCAACCCCATAGACTGACGCAACTCTGAAGAACCACTTACGACTGGTAAAGTTTAAAAAGTTTAATATAAACCCAACGTTAATTGCAAATACAATCCTCTCAAGATAAGATTCAACAAGTATACAGGAACTAAAAGGAACATAAATTCCCTAAAGAATCTCAGTCTACAAACGAAAACGATCAAAACCAATTCTGGAATCAGCAAATTGAATAGCATAGACACAAAATGAATCTGATGCGTCATTTACTGAAAACGAATAAACAAGTTAAATCTGTCCCTACTCTATGCTAGATGACATCCCTACTCAGAAAGTCCTTTACCTAAAAAGGTGTCAGCAGTTTGACTTCCAAAAAAGTTCAAACTCTCCTAATCTCTGATGGAAACCTATGTCGAGAAGCAGTACCCTTTCTGCCTACCCATCCGCTCTCTAAGGGTCCTTGGCCTACTGCTCTCTTCTCTCTTGCTGCTCTCAGGCCATCTGCTCTGCTTTCCCCCCGGGGTGCTGTCCCTAAATACAAAATCACAGTATGGATGGAACGCCCCTTTGAGACGCCCACTACGTACATATTTCACGTAATCCCGCTTCTGGTTTTTTCCATAGTTTCGTCTCTTCGCGTCGTCTGTTAAGTTGACCTTGCTTCTCATGGCGCCGTCTTCGTCATCGTGCTGGTAACCTCATGACATTCCAGTTGACACTTTCAAACCAAAGTCTATCACCTCAACAGAGCTCTATTCATTACAGTTGTGATTGTAACCCCTTTTGGTCCTGAGAACAGACACTTAGAAACAAGACCCCAAATTCCAAGCGTCCCTTATCTCACTAGGCCATAAAACTCCGTCCAGCATTGTCACTTTAATTTAACAAGACCTTTGACTCTTGGCTCGCACGTACAGATCAAAGCTATCCCCCTATTCCTGTGAGGCCGCTAAATTATATGCAGTGGACTACACTCTTGCGAACCCTTGGTCCGTTAGGTTAAAATCACATATGAACTCACCATTCTAAAATTCCTACAAACTCTTCTACACGGTATGACTTTTAACACACATATATATATAATCGAATTAGCAAATCATTTTAATCGAATTCATGTTACATAAAAATACAACGTTATACTCTCGTTCCTACACAGTACTATATAGTCTGCACGTTTCTTCAATTTACATTGCATCTATTTCTCCGTTTAACTATTGCATACATAAATTCTGTTTAGCACGTTCTACTGTTCTTAAGCATTTTCACATTTCTATATTAGCCCAATATATATACGGGCCTTTCTAATTCTAATGCATTCTAGAGTAAATACAAATACATTTTCTTATCACCTGAGTTACATGTGCTAACCTTACATTACGACTTCTAACTTTATGCTATAGGCTTGTAAATATGGTACGGACATATGTTTCATTCAAATTGCGCTCTCTCAGTTCCCCCCTTTGATGACCTCTAGGGGTCATCACTAACACCTCAATTTGAATGTCACTTTACACAGAACTAGTTACAAGGCTCCCTCTTTTTATCGTCTCAAGAGCTCTCAAACTTCTATACTGCTGATCTTGCAAAGCAGCTAATCTCCTTTCTTGCTCTCTCATGGACCTTTGTAACCGGTTTGACCTATACCATTTGTACAGTCTCACTAAACCCCACAATGTGATTATGCAGATCAATATTATTAAGACAGGTTTCAAGATGTACCACACAACACTTTTCCCAAGATTGGCAAACCAACCTCCAACTTTTCCCATTCCATGACCTACTTTTTCCCACACATTTACTTTTGCTAAATCTTCGATTTCTTGATGTATCTCAGTAATGTTCTGTATAACCTTCTCAAGTGGTTTTGAATTGTCTGGAATGTAAGTACAACATTCTTGGACCTTCAAAGCCTTGCAAACTCCGCCCTCTTTTGCTAGCAGAACATCTAAAGCAAGACGGTTCTGAAGAACCATTGCTCTAATCGACTGCATCTCTCCTTCTACTAGCATCAATGACCTTGCAGTACTTGCAGACAATCTATCCACAACTGTAGCTAGTCTCCTGATCTTAACATCATTAAGTATCAAACCTAAAAGAGGAAACATTGCTCCGAATACGTCTCCAACTACCTCAACATCTCCTACTTCCCTTTTCACTCTTGTCGAAGCCTTTCCCTCTATGATCTCTAAATCCTTTGCATGATATATTTTGGGGAAGACAATTGCCAAATAACATGAACCATACCAATTGTCAGGTAATTTTACATAGGCACTTCTTCCACATACAAAATATACATTAGGAATCGCTTGCATCCCTTTCATGAAATCTTTTGTGTAATATTCCAACCGAAAAGCATGTTCGCAACTAACTTCACCTACAAATACACTCTCATAATATGTCTTGCTTCGAGTTAAACATAACTTTCCTTTCTGCGTTCTATCCAAAGCTATTGGACCATTACTACCCTTCTTTTTATGTGCCTTTTCCTCTTCGGTCCAATCTGTTTTCCATTGTCCTAACATTTTTAGAATCTTCTGCCTCCTGTACCTGTCATCTACTTGTCCAATAAACTTCTTCTCGATCTCTGACACTTTGCAAGTCAGATTATTTCGGCGTGCATATGAAGTATCTAATGTATCCCAAGGAAGAAAGAATTTTGCTAATCTATCTTCCTTTTTGTGATAGTCCCACTTATTCATTTGTTTATAATTCGGGACTTCAGGCAGTACCGAATCATAATTTGAAAAGTAGTACTCAAACCCTTCTCTACCATAAAATATACTAAGCAATAAACTACATGTTATCCCATATGTCAGTGGGAGGTGATGATACCTGATGCCTTCATCTACGGAAGCCGGCAATTGCATGCAAACATAACAATCTTTGGCCTCCATGGCATCAATATACTCATACAATAACTTGGCATATGCATTTGATCTAAAATTTCCCTGCGACTCGTCTATGTGTAATCTACGAGCTTCATCTGCCAGTAATGCCTTTTCACGGATTACATTGCTCTCCTCCTTCTTCCCAACAAGAGCAGGTTTCAAAGTCGTTACAGGCTTTACATCTGTTGTCTCCTGTACACTTGCATTTCCTACTATGTATGATATGGTAACTACTGTAATGATAAGAGAAATAACTACTGCTATTAGTGTACCTATTATGCATCTGACCTTTCGGTTTGGGTTGCCATTCTCCATGTTATCAAACAACGTGGCTCCTTTCTTTTTCGAGGAAAAGTTTTCTCTTTCAAGTCTTTATTTGCTTTATTTGATTTCTCAGTCTGTGAAGCACTCTTAACCAACAAAAAGTCTCTTTTTCACAACAATGTCCTTTTACTTCAGCCACAGACAACCCTAACCCTTCTCCGTCCTCTAAATGTAATCCCTAATTTTATTCTTCTTTCCACTCGGCGCTAGGTTATCTTCTTCTTTATAGCTTAATCACAAAAAGTCTTTATACATCTACAATGATTCTAGTATCTGCAGCTCTAATGGCATATTCCAACAGTTCTAACGAATGACTTTTTCTTCCTGTGCTGGTATTGGATGACCCAAAGTTGGAAACTCTAATCGATTCAGCACCAGGTCTTTGATCCGACTTAGATAAAGGGAACGGGAAGTGTGAAGGTCAGTAACCCCTCAGTCTCGATTCCAGGCGTCAACATCCATATCTTCTCCGTCACAGTTGAATCGAGGTTGGTCACCTGCACCTCTCTCACTCTCCCAGATCTCTGTCCCCAAGACATCTGCTGCTAGATAAGTCCACTCAGGGGTGGCGTATCTTCTGCAGGGCACACGTACCCTCCTTGATCTTCTCGGACTCTCAGAGCCTGAGTCCGTAGCTCCTTCGTCTAGATCTGAATCTTCAGAGATCGGGACAAGGGTTCTCTCTGGATTTTCTCTCAAGCTTGACCTTCTCCTTCTTTCCGGCCAACTAGCTTCTCCATTCCTTGTCCTCCCGCTCCTTGTTCTTGGACTCGTTTCTTGACCACTTACAGCTTGTTCGGTGTCTGACTCGAACTCCCAGCTACTTTCCTCTTCTGAGGCAACTTCGGTCTCACTGGTGTCCTGACCGTCATCAGCCTGTTCCGACACAGGCTCAGCCTCTTCGATCACCTCTACAGCTTGACTTTCCCTCTCTGTGGCTTCTACGCTTTCCGCTGGATTTTCATCCGAGAGAGGAGCTGTTTCTTCCAGAGGTGCTGGAACTCTTCGGGTGTGTGAGGCGTGTATCCAATTGGGCAAGCCTCCACACTTTACTGCAGTGTTCGTAACTAGTATGACTTGAAATGGTCCACGCCAGCGCACATCTAGACAGTTCTTCCTGACATGTTTCTTCACCAGGACCCAGTCCCCAGGACACAGGTCATGGCACAGGTCTTGAGCTGATGGAACCTCTGCAGCCTGCACCTGGAGAGACACAGAATGAATGGCATCAGATAGTCCCTTGCAATAGTCCAGGATCAAATCGTCTGTGATGTTCAATAGTGCTGCAGTCGGAACCGATGGCAGTCTCATAGCTCTCCCCATTAGCACCTCGTGTGGAGAGAGACCTGTTCTTCTATCTGGCGTGCTACGTATGCTCATAAGAACCAATGGAAGTGCATCAGGCCAACTCAAGGACGTCGATGAACAAACTTTGGCGAGTCTGGATTTTATTGTGCTGTTGATTTGCTCTACAATTCCCGAAGCTTCTGGTCGATAACTACAGTGGAGCTTCTGGTCTATACTTAAGGCTGAACATAGCATCTTCACTATTTCGCTGTTGAAATGAGTTCCTCTGTCCGATTCCAAAGAGGCTGGCACCCCAAACCTTGGTATCAGTTCTCTAAGCAACAATTTTGCTACTGTAAGTGTATCGCACCTACGTGTAGGGTAAGCTTCAACCCATCTGGAAAATATACAGACAATCACTAAGACGTATCTGAGTCGATTGCACTTGGGCATTTCAATAAAATCCAGCTGCATTCTATTGAAAGGCCCCCCAGACCTCCCTATGTGACTCAATGTGACTGGTGTTCTCTTTCCTACGTTTAGTTGCTGACAGATCACACAACGCTGACATACTGCTTCTGCCGCTACTCTAAACTTCGGATTGTACCATGTTTGTCTGAATACTCTCACCATGGCATCTCTACCTATGTGTGCTGGTCCATGCAATCTCCTTGCCATTGGACTAACAAGTTCGTTTGGTAAAACTGCTCTCCCATCTGCGGAGATCCAAAAATTCATCTCACTTTTGGTACAACCTGCTGTTTCCCATGCCTTTTTCTCAAAATCAGGTGCATTCTCCTGGACGCACTTCAATTCATCCCATGTGTCTACAGTATCCAGCAACATAGTCAAATCAGTTCTTTCCTGTATTCCCCCCACTTCTACCTCTGTGAGAGAATACCCCTGTTCCGCACAGTAACGTGCGACTTCATCTGCGTATCGGTTACCTTGCGACACAAAATCTGTATTTTTTGTGTGCGCGGCACATTTAACAACCGCTATAGCTGCTGGACCTTGTAATGCTTCTAACAATAATCTCACGAATTCTCCATTCCTAATGGGAGAACCCGAGGAGGTCATGTAACCTCTTTGAGACCACAACTGCCCATAGTCGTGAACTACCCCGAAACCATACTGGCTATCGGTGTATATGGTGACTCGAATTTTGTTGCCTGCCAAACAGGCACGGGTCAAAGCAATGATTTCAGCTACCTGAGCGGAATGTACTCCTTCCAGGCAGGCGGCTTCCACAACTCCGGTAATTGTACAAACTGCATATGCTGCTCTCAGCTGACCGATATCGTCTCTTACGCATGAACCATCAACAAAGAATATTTCATCAGGGTCAGTCAATGGCTCATCTACGATATCTGGTCTTGGTTTGGTGCATAGTTCAGTCACATCAAGGCAGTCATGATCTGTACAAATTTCATCATCAATATTATTAGGAAGTGGCATCAAAGTAGCAGGATTCAAGACAGAACATCTTTTTAGGGTCACATTCTCAGCAGCCAATATGACTTGCTCATAGCGTGTGAGCCTGCTATTCGTCAGATGCTGAGTCTTGGTCCTAGTCATTAACAATTCCACAGAATGCGGCACGTACACCACTAACTGATGTCCCATAACCACATTTTCACACCTTTCAATGCTGACACCCGTTGCAGCAACGGATTTGAGACATCCGGGCAACGCTGCGGCTACTGGATCTAAGGTAGCCGAAAAGTATGCAACTGGTCTACGGGCATTTCCGTATATCTGGGCCAAAACTGCTAAAGCACAACCTTCTCTTTCACAGCAGTAAAGCAAGAATGGTTTCTCGTAATCAGGCATTCCCAAAGCCGGGGCACGACACAAGTCCTCCCGCAGCTGTAAAAACGCCATCAAACAATCCTTGTCCCATGGTACCGGATCACTCACCCCCTTGTGCGCCAGTTTTTGTAAAGGTTTTGCCTTCAGTGAAAAGTTGGCTATCCACTGCCGACAATAACCAACCATGCCTAGAAACATCCTGACTTCTCTTTGTGTTTTGGGCGCACTCATTTTCATGATCGCCTCTATTCTGTCTGGAGACACCTTCCGCTTTCCCTTTTCAATCCTATGGCCCAAGTATTGCACTTTAGTCAGACAATACTGCAATTTACTTGGAGACACCTTGTGTCCGTTCTCGGCCAAGTGATTTAGTAAGGTGATGGTGTCTACTTTACAAGCTTCCTCAGTTACTGACGCCACAAGTAGGTCGTCTATGTACTGGACCAGAACCGAGTTCATGGGCAGTACTAGACTTTCAAGATTTTTCTTCAGCAGCTGGTTAAAAATCGATGGGCTTTCTGTATACCCCTGGGGAATACGACACCATGTTAAAACGCGATTTTCCAGCTTAAAAGCGAACAAATATTGGCTTTCCTCATCCAGAGGGATTGAAAAGAAAGCCTGACACAAGTCTATCACTGTGAACCATTCAGCTTGGAACGGTATCTGAAACAATATCACTGATGGATTCGGTACCACTGGACAACATGAAACAACGATATTATTAATCTTTCGAAGGTCCTGCACTATTCTGTATTTCCCACTAGGCTTCTGCAAACCCATGATCGGGGAGTTACATGGACTTCCCACGATCTCCTTCAGTATTCCCTGTTTAATCATAGATTCGATCACAGGCTTTATTCCTGCAATCGTCTCTGGTGTAAACTTATATTGTGGTGTTCTTGGATACTCGGCATTGGGTTTTACCATGATCTTTACCGGTTCTACCCCTTTGATCAGTCCTATTTCTTCTCCTGTAAAATCCCACACCTCAGCTGATACCGTCTCCTTCAAGTCCTGTGGAAGCTCCTCCACCGTTAAGGTAGGGTATAGTTCCACGCATCCCTGCGAGTTTACAACCTTAAAATCGGCATCATCATCGTTAGTCTGCACTTCTACTCCTTCAGGTGTGCAATATATGGTGCAGTTTAGTTTACACAATAGATCTCTTCCTAGCAGACACACAGGGCTTGAGTCACAAATCACAAACTGGTGTTCATCACTATATTTCCCTATCTTCACTGATACTGGTTCTGTCAGAGGATTCGTCATTCTCCTATTTGCGACTCCTACCACCTGGATCGTTTCTCCCGACATTGGCAGACCTGGGACTACCGCCGATCTCAAAGTGGATCGAGTGGCCCCCGTATCCACCAAAAAGGTCGTAGGACATCCAGCCACCTCAGCCTCCACGTATGGTCCCCTCTGGTCTACCTCCAGGGCTGCCCCTAGGGTACAGTCTTCTTCCCTATTCACTCGCTGTCCGGTAAGGGGATCAACGTAGTAGCATTCTTCTCCTCCTACGAACAGTGGTAGTTGCCTATAGGTTTTCCCTCCATTTACAATGCGAGGCGGTTGAGGGAACTGAGGTCGAGGAGTCTGAGTCCCCCCTTTGATAAACTTTCCCTTCGGGACCGCTGTTCCCTTTACCAGGCTGTTCTGAACCTCATCCTCCTCCTGTTCTAATTCCCCCGTCTCGACATTATAGGGACATTCGCGTCTCCAATGTCCCACCTCGTTACACTGATGGCACCTCGTTGTCTTTTTCAGTGTCGCGATATCGACCCTAGGTCTCGGTTTTTCCTCCTCTTCTCTGCTTTGATTATTCTGTTTCTTTCCTAGGGTTCCTGTTCCCTGTTGCCGCTGTCCACCCTTTCCAGCTGACTGCATCTGCACCAACATCAGCTTCTCCTTAAGTTTCTTTGCTTTCGAATCTATTTCATCGCTACAGTACCTCGCATACCTCAGGATCTCATCTAAAGGTTTGTTTTGCCAACAGATCAAATGCTGTTGAATCATTAGGCTTATGTCTGCTCTCAATCCCAGGACGAACTTCGACACAAACTGTCCTATGTCTTTAGGATCCATCACGTCCAATCCACTGTACTGTTTGAATGCTTTCAGCAATCTCTCATAGTACTCGTGAACGGTCTCTTTAGGTTCCTGAGTGGTTCGATCTATCTTAACCCAGTCTATGTCCTGCAACGGCACCTTCTCTTTCAACCATGCCATTACCCTCTCGTACTTTTCCATGACTTTCTCTGATGGTCCATTCGTCTGGGCATCCCTATCTGGTTCACAAATGGGCCATTCGACACTAAGCTTGCATGCCGTCCACAAATCTCCGGGTACTACAATGTCAAACAGGGTGTTCAAGTCGACCCACAGCACCTTAGAGATCTTCACGAACCTCTCTACCTGTTTGTACCATTCGACGGGATTCTCCCTTAGCTTTGGGAAAGAATTGGTAAATGCCGCTAGATCCCCCCTACTCCAGGGCACATGCACGTAGTTTCCGTTCGCGATTTCTCGCAAAGGGAAAGCTTCCATTCGCATTAGCCCTCCTTCCGGGGACCCCGCAAGTGTACTCCTTCTGACGGATCCCCTCTTGGACCATCTTTCCTCCCATTTATCCAAATTCCTCCACAATCTGATACTGAAGATCAGTTCCTTTATGTGTATTTTCAGCCCAATCGTCCTACGCTCATCTAGATCTTGATCCGTGCAGTTTAGCCTGTGGTTACTCTGTAAAGCTTTAGTTCGTGATAAGTCTATCATATACCTGTTTGCCAACTCAGATAATTTTTCATGAACTGACCTCGCTTTCCGAGTAACATCCTTAGACATGAACAGTATTTCATCCTGTTCATACAGATCGATCCTTTCCATAGGCAATGTGCCGTCTATTATTTCATCCAAATCTGATTTCAAACTGGTTACATCGAGCCGTTTTGCTTTTATCTCAGCTCTCAGTACCTCACTCCTAGGTGGTTCGTTTACATCCCTCTCACCTCCACTACGAGTCCTACGTCTAGGCACAGGTGAGTTATGAGGAGTCCTCCTTGCTTCTCTTTGTTCCCACCTCTCTAGGTCCCAAGCTTTCCCATCTTCCCTAGGGGTATGGTGGAACAACGTTCTATTCCCCATCACTGCATTCTGTCTTTTTGGCTCGGTCTCTCTAGATGCAAGATAGGATCCTCCGTTCTGTTCTAAATCACTGCTATTCCCTTGCTGTCTGGTGTCACTCAATAAACGGAAAGGTCCCTCACGGCCCTCCATGTTCCCGCGATCCCGTCCGTGATCACCGGATGCATGGCGAGACCCTTCGCGACTCCCCATACCCTCGTGACTCCAATGTCGCACATTTTCGTCCGGGGCATGGTGAGTGCACCTGAAACTATCTCGGTACTCCTGTGTCTTTCGTTCTCCCTCACTAAAGATGGGGCGAGGCATCCCCCCACATCCTGTACTCTTGTCTTCACACAATTGTCTATTGCCACCGATGGTATGGCAAGTATCTCCTTTGCTTCCTTGACTCCCTCCCTCCCACTCTGGGCTGCTTTCGCCAGCTCCGCAGTGAGAGAGGATCCTGTTATCTTGATCTCTCCATTCTGTTTCTGTTTCTATTCTTTTATTCTGAGTCTCTACGGCAGCATCCCATTCTTTCAAGTATTCTCTCAACTCCTTAAAGGATTTCGGTTTTGGTCCCCTCAGATCCATCTGTCCTCTCTGACCCCCCTGTTCTATCCAGGGATCCGTTACTGGACCCAATGGGGTACTCCGACTCCTTGGTCCTAGCAACTGCCTTTGGGAATTGATCGTATTGTTCCTACTTTCCATCTCTGCCCTTTCCCTGTCCCACCGTGCCTGTTCCTCCTGCTGGGCTCCCTCCGGGTTATAGATTGACACTATAGGACCTATGGTAACAGGTACTTGTAGAGCATCCGGCAGTTGATACGACCTTGCACACTCCGTTTCTGGCACCTTCTGGACCACAAATCTTCCTACTACTCTCTGTACGGGGCTAGGTTGAGGTATTTCCTCACCTTTCTTGGGTTCCCACTCTGATGTGGGGAGCGGTCTATATTCCCCCTTCCTAGCCCCGTCCCCCTGCTGTAGTTCGGGACTTTGGGCTTCTCTGTTGTACGGAGGTGGTCTGTCCAATAATAGCCTATCTATCAGATCCGCCTCCGTCTCGCTCTCCTCATCCTCTTCTGGAGGTTTCTTTTCTCCCGTAGCCTCTAGCATTGGGTACAGTTTGTCTGCTTCTATTCTTTGCACCCTCCACTTTTTGGCTTCATCATCCCATTTAGCATCCTGCACTGCTCTTACCGATCGTCTCACTCTTTCTTGGCGTCTATTCAAGCTCCTGTCGTTTGCCGCCCTGAACCATGCACTGAGGGCTTCGAACTGTGTTGGCCTCGGTAGAGGTCTCGTTGCGAGCATTACCGCTTTCAGCTGATTCAATGCTTCTAACCTAAACGTCCCGTATTTCGGGAACGTCAGTTCCTTATTTCCTTCTGTTAGCTTACTCCACTCGGATATCCATAGTATTGAGTGTAACCCTACATTCACAGCCATATAATAAGCTGGTGTGCCCTCCGGTGGGGCTTCTTCCCCTGCATACGAGTTTCCTCTATCTCTCTTAAAGATCGCCCTTAAACGTTTAAAACACTTCATTTTCAAGAATCTACGATTTTCCTTAATTCTCTTCCTTATTTACTTCCCGATGACAAACCACCAATCCCTGCGCGGCTCTCGCTGACCAGCCTATCCCAGCGCGGTTCTACGCTGACCAGCCAATCCCAGCGCGACTCTACGCTGACCAGCCAATCCCAGCGCGGCTCTACGCTGACGTCACTCGTCCCCTCTGCAGCAGTTCCCCTCCTTTCTCAGCTCGTCTCACGGTCTTGCATGCGTTTTCATTCATACGCCGAAAAATGACTACTTCCGACCAAGCGATCACTTTTCTTGACTGTACGTCCACAGTCTAACTGTAATTGTCACCTCAACTGACGAGACGTCTTTCCTCTCACGTTCAGACGCTCGCCTTATCTGATAGGTTACTTACACACAGTAAACGTCCGACCAGCATCCGTTACTCATACACTTACTCAGACATTCCCCCTATCTCGGTCCTGCGGGCGATCAATGGTACCTCATGACCCCCTTTACAATGGTAGACAATTACTCTGGGTGTTCGATACACCCGAACCACTTAAGCCCTTTCCTGGACTTAAGATTTTATCCGGTTGCGCGCGCTCACAACCTTCCCACAATCACACTACAGGCATTCAACTCCGCTTGACATTACGACACAGGTACAACACAAAACACCGCAATCTGGCAACGCATGACCCTTATACTCACTCTCGACCGACTCTGCTGCTTTTCTCTCTCGCACCGTCAGCACCTTCTTCGGCAGGGACTCTTCTTCTGGTCGTCGATGACTAGGGACCTTGGGGTAATCTAGACCTAACCTAGGTTGCCTTCCTCAAGAAGCCAACCATCCTCTGCTACCAACTGCGGGGAATGAGATTTTAATATCTTTTCTGATCACTTAGATACTTATCTCATTCATCCTTTTGGATCGATTATTGACTGTCATTGAGTAAAAGGCAAACCCACATGCGTTAAATCAACCCCATAGACTGACGCAACTCTGAAGAACCACTTACGACTGGTAAAGTTTAAAAAGTTTAATATAAACCCAACGTTATTTGCAAATACAATCCTCTCAAGATAAGATTCAACAAGTATACAGGAACTAAAAGGAACATAAATTCCCTAAAGAATCTCAGTCTACAAACGAAAACGATCAAAACCAATTCTAGAATCAGCAAATTGAATAGCATAGACACAAAATGAATCTGATGCGTCATTTACTGAAAACGAATAAACAAGTTAAATCTGTCCCTACTCTATGCTAGATGACATCCCTACTCAGAAAGTCCTTTACCTAAAAAGGTGTCAGCAGTTTGACTTCCAAAAAAGTTCAAACTCTCCTAATCTCTGATGGAAACCTATGTCGAGAAGCAGTACCCTTTCTGCCTACCCATCCGCTCTCTAAGGGTCCTCGGCCTACTGCTCTCTTCTCTCTTGCTGCTCTCAGGCCATCTGCTCTGCTTTCCCCCCGGGGTGCTGTCCCTAAATACAAAATCACAGTATGGATGGAACTCCCCTTTGAGACGCCCACTACGTACATATTTCACGTAATCCCGCTTCTGGTTTTTTCCATAGTTTCGTCTCTTCGCGTCGTCTGTTAAGTTGACCTTGCTTCTCATGGCGCCGTCTTCGTCATCGTGCTGGTAACCTCATGACATTCCAGTTGACACTTTCAAACCAAAGTCTATCACCTCAACAGAGCTCTATTCATTACAGTTGTGATTGTAACCCCTTTTGGTCCTGAGAACAGACACTTAGAAACAAGACCCCAAATTCCAAGCGTCCCTTATCTCACTAGGCCATAAAACTCCGTCCAGCATTGTCACTTTAATTTAACAAGACCTTTGACTCTTGGCTCGCACGTACAGATCAAAGCTATCCCCCTATTCCTGTGAGGCCACTAAATTATATGCAGTGGACTACACTCTTGCGAACCCTTGGTCCGTTAGGTTAAAATCACATATGAACTCACCATTCTAAAATTCCTACAAACTCTTCTACACGGTATGACTTTTAACACACATATATATATAATCGAATTAGCAAATCATTTTAATCGAATTCATGTTACATAAAAATACAACGTTATACTCTCGTTCCTACACAGTACTATATAGTCTGCACGTTTCTTCAATTTACATTGCATCTATTTCTCCGTTTAACTATTGCATACATAAATTCTGTTTAGCACGCTCTACTGTTCTTAAGCATTTTCACATTTCTATATTAGCCCAATATATATACGGGCCTTTCTAATTCTAATGCATTCTAGAGTAAATACAAATACATTTTCTTATCACCTAAGTTACATGTGCTAACCTTACATTACGACTTCTAACTTTATGCTATAGGCTTGTAAATATGGTACGGACATATGTTTCATTCAAATTGCGCTCTCTCACTATCTTGTGGCTAAAAAAGAGGAGTTTAATAGTCTTTCAAGGTATTATCTTGCTTTGAAAGAGGTGCGTGAGAATGCAACTCTAATGCCCTAGAGTTGGGAATTGTAGCTTTTTTGCACCTTTCAAAGTGGGTGTTAGTGATACAGTGATGATCTGGATCCCTTGGCCTGTGCTTCTCTCCTTTATGATGTTTGTAGCACTGGCAATATTTACTTTGCAGGTGAAAACTTGACATCTTCAACCAAACAAAGATATAATTTACAGGCAATTTGTATTGTTGCCCTTCATTGCAAAGAACATATGTGTTTTATGATGTACTAGGTACCACCTATATCACTAAAATCAGATTGTTATTTCTGGCCTGCAAAAATTTAATTTCTTGCATGCTAGCCTGCAGCTTTTTTGGGAGTTTACCATGTCCAGTCTGCTTCTGAAAATGTAGGTGACATTATCTGGTAATGAGGCTAAGCCCTTTAAGCGTCTTTATGGGACCAAAGTTGATTCATTGTTTGAAATTTCAGAAATGAGTTTGGAAGTTGTAATGTAAAGTGTCACATTTTTCTAGGAAATGAGGGCTAGGCAGTTCATTTTCTATGAAACCTCAATAAAACATAATTGCGAAAATCAAAAACCTGCCCCTTAACTTTGGCATTCAACATATTGTTACTTTGGCATTGCCCTCTATAATTGGGTACACTCTTGAGGATTAGGTAAGTATTTATTTATGTTTGCAATTTATCGTGATGCCTTTCCGCGGCGGTGATGCCGCCACGGAAAGGCATGTGGTCTTCACTCGGGGGGCCCCCTGCGGGCCACCAGAGTGAAGGAGAGGTGGGGGGTGCACACGGAGGGGTACCTGTGGTACCCCCCTTCATTTGCATAAACAAAGCGGCAGGCACCGTGCGGTGCCTGCCGCTTTGTTTATGCAAATGCTTTAATGCATTGATAGCATTGTGGCGGGCGGTGCAGAGAGCACCGCCCGCCACAATGCTATAAATGCAGAATGTGCCCGCCACTGTGGCCTTCACATCCTAATACCCCCACCCTAATGGCGGGCAGACAAAGTCCGCCCGTCATCCTAATGAGCTCCAAAGTCTTTAAAGTTGTAGAAGGTAGGGATATGGATAGGTTATGTTAACAGAGAATTGTTCATGTCTGCGTTGCTGTTATTATGGCCCATTAGTAATGTAGGGTTCAAGTATATTGTTTTGTGATGGAGCATGATTATTTGAGAATAATTTTGCACGATTAAATCTGCTTATTAACTGTGAACTAATATTATTTTAACAAAGTAGGACTAATAGTGTGGTCTTTTCAAAACACGGGAGAGTTTTTAAACTGCATCGTAAAAGCAGGCAGAAGGCTTGCAAACTGGAATAATAAGAAATCATTCATGTCATTAGAAAGAAACGTATTAAATGTACTATGAAATATAGAATAAAAGTAAAATTGCAAGTAAATATGATATGAAAATGCTCAAAAGTAAAATGATTTCTGCTTATGGTTTTTTTTCCGTAACATAAAAATCCAAATAGAAAAACAGAGATTGCTTATATTTTTAGAAAAATCGTATTCAGATTCTATTATAGGACCGGAGGCTTCAGATTATGCTTCTCTTCTCTTTACTGCAAAACACAGCAGCCAATGAAAATGCATATTTTCTTTATAAACAGTATAAAAAACTACATTGCCCATAGTGCCCACACATTAGCCACCCCTCCATAGTCCATAAGAACCCTCTGCGTGGTCCCATCATCCTCTTTGTTTGCTGCTCACAGCAAGAGATTAGTGCACTTTGTTACCTCCCTCTGCTTTATTGCATGTTGTTGGATATATTGAGGAGTGATTGATCTATTTCACTTACTAATGTATTTCTTGGCTTTGTTGTGAGGGAATGGTGCATTTGCGGGCGGGCGCTTCGTAGTAAGCGTGTCTCCTCAGCCTGCTTCATTCGGCATTCCGATTTAATTTCTTTTGATTGTGCAGCAGACTCGCGCCGATACAAGGCGCGCTTGGGTAACGGTCATTGGCCGGGGCAGACCGTTAACTTTTTAGTTCACGGAGCCTTTTTGTTCCCGGTTGATCTACCCCCAATAGGCGCCGCTTCTCTTGCAGGCGCAAGGGCTTCCCTCATCGCCCTGTGACGCTGTACGCACCGGCTGGCTCTCGGTGGCAACGCGCTCCCCAATAGCGCTGAATTGGGCTGCATTTGGGCTACATTTCAGTCGCGTTTTGGGCGGCGCGTTTGCAACGCGAATTCCCCTCGGATTCAAACGCGAATCCTTTTTTTTTTTTATACTTTTTTTATTGAAGTACTTGACATTCTACATCATAACAAATGATACACAATGAATAATAAGGCTTTGACACTTTAGCATAACCTATATAATGAAAATAAAAATACAGGTGTCAGATAAAAAATGTATTTGTCTTAGTCTACTAACGGACATATCCACTAAACAAAATACGATTCCCATATTTTTGAAAATTTCATTGTGCATATATATATTCACTTTTCCTGACTCTTTTAATTTTTAGAAACCACTCATCTGCAGTGGGAACCGTTTCTGACCTCTAATACTGAAGTAACAATGATCTTGCCACTGCAATTACGATATAGACAAGTTTAGCTAGTGATTCGGCCAATTTAAGTTCTTGATCAAAACCATATAATATTAAATTAACATAGCAGGAAACAACAATCTTTAAGTAGGTTTGAAGCAAAGCAAAAATTTCCTGCCAGAATATCCTAATTTTAGGACAGTGGACCATTACATGGGACCAGTTAGCATGATCCTGTTGTGTTCATCTAAAACAGGTAGATGGAGTATTAAGATACATTTTAGCGATAACCGCTGGAGTGCGATACAAGAGCCATTTACTAAAAAAAAGCATTCTTCGCCAATTGGCGCCTCTCAAAACACTGAAATTAAATTTATTTATAGTTTTCCAGATATCAGGAGTCAACTCAGAGTTTTCGTGTTCCTGCCATTTCTTAATTGCTTTAGAACTTGAGTCTCACTCCCTACTTTGCGCTAAACAGCGTCTCCACTCTCCGGGGTTCTTAGAGCATGAATACAAGAAAAGATAATTTGTTAGATGAGATGATTGACTGATCTGTGCTAGATCAATTTGTTCCAGGGATTTATGAATCAATTGATACGAGCCTAACAACAAAAAATTCCCCTGGATTAAACTTGCCATCTCATGCAGGGTTATCCATGATCCGTTTTTCACAAAATTTGTCAATGTTGAAAACCCTGCTCGACCCCAGTTAGCAACAGTTTCAGAACCAATTTTGATATCTATAAAGGGAAAAGCGCTACTTAGTGAAGTTGTTAATTCAGGAGAGAGAGTGAATATCTTTTAAGCATGGCGCCACGTTTTAAAAAAAAACAAATCAGGACCTTGTAACGCACAAATTTCGGTGATTTAAGGACCTGTAGCGGGGAGGGAATTTTAATCTCTTGACAAATTAAGTCGAATTTTTTTTTTATAAATAATGTCTGGCCATAGTCTGTTTGTTTAAATCTTGACAGATACTGTGCAAAGTATGCGTTATAGTAATCTTTAAGATTTGGTAAAGCAAGACCACCTTGTTCCGTATCTACATACAGTGTATTGATTGCAATTTGGTGGGTCTTTTTTGCCCAAACAAAAGCTGAAAATAAAGACTCAACTTTTGAGAAAAAGGATCCAGGCAAAGAACAAGAAATCGTTGAAAACAGAAAATTAAATAGGGGGAGCACTGACATTTTAATTAGAGCCACCCTGCCCAGGATGGATAATGGCAATACGTTCCAGCGTGCGAACATATTACGGATCTTTCGAATGAGGGGATCGAAATTTAATGAGTACAAATCTCTTAATGAGGCAGAAAAAAATATATATATCTCTTCGGTCTAATATTAATACAGCTATGTATATCGGGATGAAGTTCGGGATCTATACCACCACAAACTAAAATCTCAGTTTGCTTTTTATTAATTCGATAACCCCAGAGAGCCTCAAATTCTTCGAAGATTAAAAGAGCCTGTGTTTGAGAATGCATCTCAGGTTTAATCAGTAACATAATATCGTCCGCATATAATTTAATCTTGGCCATGGAGATTATGGGAGGAGAAATATGTGCGCAGTTCCGAATTGCCACAGCTAATGGCTCGATAAAAAAGGCGAAGAGGGCAGGTGACAATGGGCAACCTTGCCTTGTGCCTTGCTGAACTACAATCGAGCCCACAGTAACTGCATTCACAATAATATTAGCTTTTGCACCCCTATATAAATTCTGAATTAGATTAATAATTTGTCGGGGGAGGAGCCAAGATGGCGACCGGAGCAGACGCTTGAGCGCCCGGCTCCGTCGGCCCTTGGCCTCGGACTATCATCCTGAATCCTATCCTCGTTGATTTTCGAGGTGCAACGTGTGCGACGACGCGCTGTCTACGCCGCCGCTTTCCCTGAGTTCCAGCCCGCCCGGATGCCGGAGTTATTGGTGTTTTTGTTCTCCGCCCTGGACCCCTGCTCCATTGTTGCCTCTGACGGCCCGCTGAGGACTCCACAGTCACCGGACCCGCTAGTGCCAACCTGAGCCGCGCGGTCCCAACCTCACCTCCCACCACGAACTGTTGCCAGCTGAGCCTGTGGGGGACGGCCAGACATCTCCTGCACCCTGCGCCTGAAGAGCTGGGGCGGTACGGTAAGCCCCGGTGCATCGGGTCTCCTGCCTCGAATTGTGGACCGAGTTGTGGGATACTGCCGACCCCCTTCTACTATTGCCTAGTCAGTTTCACAGAGGACCCGAGGGAAGGGAGGCGACTGTTGGCTATCCCTTTTGCGGCGCAATCCGGAGGGGAACTAATTCCTTGCTACGATTCCCCCCCCCCCCGGCCATTGTACCGTTCACCGGTGAAACATGGCGTTGTTTGCCTGCTCGCGGCGGGGGGGTGATACTCCGGTTTTGCCCAATGCCTGCTTCGCCCTCCCTCCACCAGACACCAGCTTCACTGTGCCTTCCCTGATTGCTGCCGACGTGGGGGTGCAGCCTCCGCTGACACGCGGCTCCATTCTGGCTGCCTTACGGGACTTTCGTCTACAAATGTGTGCTGGCTTTACGGCGCTGTGTGAGCAGTTTGACTCTATGCTGTCGGCTGCGAGAAGTGAGCACTCCGACTGTCCTCAACACGGCGTGGGCCTGCCAATGCCTGTGTGTGATTGTGCTGTACTGGTGCCTGCAACTGGCTTTCCCGGCACCCAGGATCAATTGCTTTCAAGCTCAACATCGGATACTTTGTATCCCCGTCCATTGCTACCTGCTTCGTTGTTGCCTGCCTCACCGCGATTGCAAGAGTATCCTGCAGGGAAGCACCTAACATCTTTGGTGAATCGTTTACGGTGGCCTACTGCCTCCTTTCTGCGGGACTCCTGTACATTACATGCCATGGCCGGACTTTATGTGGTGGACGAGGGGACCTCTGCAGCTGGTCGGTGGCCATTTTGTGATCCTTCTTCACCATCTTCTCCACAGCGGCCATATTGTCTTTGTCTGTACGGGAGGTGGGGCTTTCATGCAGGGGCTGGCTTAGTCTCAAGCCCGAGATCGGGCCAGGGCTAGACTGTTTTTTACCGCCATGGCTTCACGGATGGGCTGGACTGGGACTGGAACTGTGTGTATATGCTGTGTGCACTCGTCGCGATCTGTCTTCCTTCATTTAAAATGCTGCGATACTTCATTTCCACAAGACCGTTTCTGGGGTAGTGGGTTCTCAGTGTGTGGAAGTCATAGATGGCCGAGGGTTTAGGGCGCTCTGAAAATACGTAGGCTCCTCCCCACTTTCTTCTTTTTGGGAGTTTAGATTAGAATAGTTCTATTCTTTTCTCACCCCCTTTATTATGTGTGTGATGCTTTCTTCTCTTTCTTTACTTTATTCCTACTCTCTCTCTTGTCTATATTTCGGGTTTATTGGGCGACAGGCACTATGCTGGGGGGGGGGGGGCAGGCCGTAGCCTCCGCATTGGTGTAGGGTGGGGGGGTAATTACTGTTCTGATTAGTTCTATGGGCCTTTTTTTTCTTTTTA
Source organism: Lissotriton vulgaris (assembly GCF_964263255.1). Classification (NCBI taxonomy): domain Eukaryota; kingdom Metazoa; phylum Chordata; class Amphibia; order Caudata; family Salamandridae; genus Lissotriton; species Lissotriton vulgaris. Next base: position 166,095,248 of record NC_141699.1, on the reverse strand, counting down.
TGTTTCTGCGCTATACTTGTTTCGATTCTGGGTCCGGGTGTGGGGTTGACAGAGGGAGGGCGGCACTGGAGGGGTGCGTAACTGCTCAAGTGACTATCCTGTTATACAACTGCATTGCCTCACTGCCTGAGATTTTACTTCATTGCTGTTTTATTGATGCTACCGCTCTCCTGTTTGGTGAAGATATTGTGCGGACTCGAATCTCCTTGGTTCTTACTTTTTCCTTGCTACAATTATTTTGAAAAAACTTTAAAATTAACCTTCACTTCTCCTCCCCCTGGCGTCAAGGTTCTCTCCAGTGTATATCTCGTAAATCGTCGCTAATCTTGACCGTCGGAACGCAGGGGCTGTAATGTTTGAATCAGTGCTTAACTGTATCGTGGCCGGCCTGAAGGTTGTAGGCCCGTATTTGTCCTCTCAATATGCACGAATAAAGGTTTACAAAAATTTAAAAATAAAAAATAAAAAAAAAATAATAATAATTTGTGATGGATTCCCAAAACGCTGTAAAAAAAAAAAAAGTGTCTCCCAAACCACCAAATCAAAAGCTTTTTCCGCAACTAAAAGTAAAACTAAGGCAGGAATCTCCTGTGTTTCAAAATAGTCTAAAGCTTTGATAAAATAATGTGTATTAGTTAAGCATGATTTAGAAAAGGGGGTGGTGATGAACAGAGTGTCTGAGTTAAACAGACCACTCTTACCCAGTCCAAAGATCAGGGCTTGATCCATCACCGTTATTTATCTCACTGTCCCATCCCAGCTCAGAACCTGGCTATATGCAAATCAGTCTGTCCCTGGCCCAGTGCATCATGGGAACAGGGCAGACTAAACTACCAAGCCAATTCTTCACCAGAAAGGAGACAAGCTACCGGGGACCGGTTTCTGGCATTTCAGCCTTCTTCGGCCCGGCTTGCTTGAATCCTGATGGAGCAGTGAGAAAGGGACTCATGTCTGAGTATACCCTGCCACACCTATAGTGGCCAAAAACGATTTAGAAAAGGGGGTGGTGATGAACAGAGTGTCTGAGTTAAACAGACCACTCTTACCCAGTCCAAAGATCAGGGCTTGATCCATCACCGTTATTTATCTCACTGCCCCATCCCAGCTCAGAACCTGGCTATATGCAAATCAGTTTGTCCCTGGCCCAGTGCATCACGGGAACAGGGCAGACTAAACTACCAAGCCAATTCTTCACCAGAAAGGAGACAAGCTACCGGGGACCGGTTTCTGGCATTTCAGCCTTCTTCGGCCCGGCTTGCTTGAATCCTGATGGAGCAGTGAGAAAGGGACTCATGTCTGAGTATACCCTGCCACACCTATAGTGGCCAAAAACGATTTAGAAAAGGGGGTGGTGATGAACAGAGTGTCTGAGTTAAACAGACCACTCATACCCAGTCCAAAGATCAGGGCTTGATCCATCACCGTTATTTATCTCACTGCCCCATCCCAGCTCAGAACCTGGCTATATGCAAATCAGTCTGTCCCTGGCCCAGTGCATCATGGGAACAGGGCAGACTAAACTACCAAGCCAATTCTTCACCAGAAAGGAGACAAGCTACCGGGGACCGGTTTCTGGCATTTCAGCCTTCTTCGGCCCGGCTTGCTTGAATCCTGATGGAGCAGTGAGAAAGGGACTCATGTCTGAGTATACCCTGCCACACCTATAGTGGCCAAAAACGATTTAGAAAAGGGGGTGGTGATGAACAGAGTGTCTGAGTTAAACAGACCACTCTTACCCAGTCCAAAGATCAGGGCTTGATCCATCACCGTTATTTATCTCACTGCCCCATCCCAGCTCAGAACCTGGCTATATGCAAATCAGTCTGTCCCTGGCCCAGTGCATCATGGGAACAGGGCAGACTAAACTACCAAGCCAATTCTTCACCAGAAAGGAGACAAGCTACCGGGGACCGGTTTCTGGCATTTCAGCCTTCTTTGGCCCGGCTTGCTTGAATCCTGATGGAGCAGTGAGAAAGGGACTCATGTCTGAGTATACCCTGCCACACCTATAGTGGCCAAAAACGATTTAGAAAAGGGGGTGGTCATGAACAGAGTGTCTGAGTTAAGCAGACCACTCTTACCCAGTCCAAAGATCAGGGCTTGATCCATCACCGTTATTTATCTCACTGCCCCATCCCAGCTCAGAACCTAAGCGTGGAAGGGTATTCTCAGATGTGAGACCCTTGCTCATTGCACCATCAGGATTCAAGCAAACCGGGCCGAAGACGGCTGTAATGCCAGAAACCGGTCCCCGGGAGCTTGTTTCCTTCCCAGTGTAAGAATTGGCTTTTGTAGTTTGGTTTGCCCTGTTCCCATCATGCACTGGGACAGGAACAGACTAATTTGCATAAAGCCAGGTTCTGAAACTGGGATGGTGCAGTGAGCTAAAAAACGGTGTTGGATCTAGCCCTGATCTCTTGACTGGGTGAGAGCTTTCTGCTTAATTCAGAGACTCTGTCCCTCACCACCCCTTGTTGTAAATATTTTTGTCCACCCTAAGCGTGGAAGGGTATTCTCAGATGTGAGACCCTTGCTCATTGCACCATCAGGATTCAAGCAAACCGGGCCGAAGACGGCTGTAATGCCAGAAACCGGTCCCCGGGAGCTTGTTTCCTTCCCAGTGTAAGAATTGGCTTTTGTAGTTTGGTTTGCCCTGTTCCCATCATGCACTGGGACAGGAACAGACTAATTTGCATAAAGCCAGGTTCTGAAACTGGGATGGTGCAGTGAGCTAAAAAACGGTGTTGGATCTAGCCCTGATCTCTTGACTGGGTGAGAGCTTTCTGCTTAATTCAGAGACTCTGTCCCTCACCACCCCTTGTTGTAAATATTTTTGTCCACCCTAAGCGTGGAAGGGTATTCTCAGATGTGAGACCCTTGCTCATTGCACCATCAGGATTCAAGCAAACCGGGCCGAAGACGGCTGTAATGCCAGAAACCGGTCCCCGGGAGCTTGTTTCCTTCCCAGTGTAAGAATTGGCTTTTGTAGTTTGGTTTGCCCTGTTCCCATCATGCACTGGGACAGGAACAGACTAATTTGCATAAAGCCAGGTTCTGAAACTGGGATGGTGCAGTGAGCTAAAAAACGGTGTTGGATCTAGCCCTGATCTCTTGACTGGGTGAGAGCTTTCTGCTTAATTCAGAGACTCTGTCCCTCACCACCCCTTGTTGTAAATATTTTTGTCCACCCTAAGCGTGGAAGGGTATTCTCAGATGTGAGACCCTTGCTCATTGCACCATCAGGATTCAAGCAAACCGGGCCGAAGACGGCTGTAATGCCAGAAACCGGTCCCCGGGAGCTTGTTTCCTTCCCAGTGTAAGAATTGGCTTTTGTAGTTTGGTTTGCCCTGTTCCCATCATGCACTGGGACAGGAACAGACTAATTTGCATAAAGCCAGGTTCTGAAACTGGGATGGTGCAGTGAGCTAAAAAACGGTGTTGGATCTAGCCCTGATCTCTTGACTGGGTGAGAGATTTCTGCTTAATTCAGAGACTCTGTCCCTCACCACCCCTTGTTGTAAATATTTTTGTCCACCCTAAGCGTGGAAGGGTATTCTCAGATGTGAGACCCTTGCTCATTGCACCATCAGGATTCAAGCAAACCGGGCCGAAGACGGCTGTAATGCCAGAAACCGGTCCCCGGGAGCTTGTTTCCTTCCCAGTGTAAGAATTGGCTTTTGTAGTTTGGTTTGCCCTGTTCCCATCATGCACTGGGACAGGAACAGACTAATTTGCATAAAGCCAGGTTCTGAAACTGGGATGGTGCAGTGAGCTAAAAAACGGTGTTGGATCTAGCCCTGATCTCTTGACTGGGTGAGAGCTTTCTGCTTAATTCAGAGACTCTGTCCCTCACCACCCCTTGTTGTAAATATTTTTGTCCACCCTAAGCGTGGAAGGGTATTCTCAGATGTGAGACCCTTGCTCATTGCACCATCAGGATTCAAGCAAACCGGGCCGAAGACGGCTGTAATGCCAGAAACCGGTCCCCGGGAGCTTGTTTCCTTCCCAGTGTAAGAATTGGCTTTTGTAGTTTGGTTTGCCCTGTTCCCATCATGCACTGGGACAGGAACAGACTAATTTGCATAAAGCCAGGTTCTGAAACTGGGATGGTGCAGTGAGCTAAAAAACGGTGTTGGATCTAGCCCTGATCTCTTGACTGGGTGAGAGCTTTCTGCTTAATTCAGAGACTCTGTCCCTCACCACCCCTTGTTGTAAATATTTTTGTCCACCCTAAGCGTGGAAGGGTATTCTCAGATGTGAGACCCTTGCTCATTGCACCATCAGGATTCAAGCAAACCGGGCCGAAGACGGCTGTAATGCCAGAAACCGGTCCCCGGGAGCTTGTTTCCTTCCCAGTGTAAGAATTGGCTTTTGTAGTTTGGTTTGCCCTGTTCCCATCATGCACTGGGACAGGAACAGACTAATTTGCATAAAGCCAGGTTCTGAAACTGGGATGGTGCAGTGAGCTAAAAAACGGTGTTGGATCTAGCCCTGATCTCTTGACTGGGTGAGAGATTTCTGCTTAATTCAGAGACTCTGTCCCTCACCACCCCTTGTTGTAAATATTTTTGTCCACCCTAAGCGTGGAAGGGTATTCTCAGATGTGAGACCCTTGCTCATTGCACCATCAGGATTCAAGCAAACCGGGCCGAAGACGGCTGTAATGCCAGAAACCGGTCCCCGGGAGCTTGTTTCCTTCCCAGTGTAAGAATTGGCTTTTGTAGTTTGGTTTGCCCTGTTCCCATCATGCACTGGGACAGGAACAGACTAATTTGCATAAAGCCAGGTTCTGAAACTGGGATGGTGCAGTGAGCTAAAAAACGGTGTTGGATCTAGCCCTGATCTCTTGACTGGGTGAGAGCTTTCTGCTTAATTCAGAGACTCTGTCCCTCACCACCCCTTGTTGTAAATATTTTTGTCCACCCTAAGCGTGGAAGGGTATTCTCAGATGTGAGACCCTTGCTCATTGCACCATCAGGATTCAAGCAAACCGGGCCGAAGACGGCTGTAATGCCAGAAACCGGTCCCCGGGAGCTTGTTTCCTTCCCAGTGTAAGAATTGGCTTTTGTAGTTTGGTTTGCCCTGTTCCCATCATGCACTGGGACAGGAACAGACTAATTTGCATAAAGCCAGGTTCTGAAACTGGGATGGTGCAGTGAGCTAAAAAACGGTGTTGGATCTAGCCCTGATCTCTTGACTGGGTGAGAGCTTTCTGCTTAATTCAGAGACTCTGTCCCTCACCACCCCTTGTTGTAAATATTTTTGTCCACCCTAAGCGTGGAAGGGTATTCTCAGATGTGAGACCCTTGCTCATTGCACCATCAGGATTCAAGCAAACCGGGCCGAAGACGGCTGTAATGCCAGAAACCGGTCCCCGGGAGCTTGTTTCCTTCCCAGTGTAAGAATTGGCTTTTGTAGTTTGGTTTGCCCTGTTCCCATCATGCACTGGGACAGGAACAGACTAATTTGCATAAAGCCAGGTTCTGAAACTGGGATGGTGCAGTGAGCTAAAAAACGGTGTTGGATCTAGCCCTGATCTCTTGACTGGGTGAGAGCTTTCTGCTTAATTCAGAGACTCTGTCCCTCACCACCCCTTGTTGTAAATATTTTTGTCCACCCTAAGCGTGGAAGGGTATTCTCAGATGTGAGACCCTTGCTCATTGCACCATCAGGATTCAAGCAAACCGGGCCGAAGACGGCTGTAATGCCAGAAACCGGTCCCCGGGAGCTTGTTTCCTTCCCAGTGTAAGAATTTGCTTTTGTAGTTTGGTTTGCCCTGTTCCCATCATGCACTGAGACAGGAACAGACTAATTTGCATAAAGCCAGGTTCTGAAACTGGGATGGTGCAGTGAGCTAAAAAACGGTGTTGGATCTAGCCCTGATCTCTTGACTGGGTGAGAGCTTTCTGCTTAATTCAGAGACTCTGTCCCTCACCACCCCTTGTTGTAAATATTTTTGTCCACCCTAAGCGTGGAAGGGTATTCTCAGATGTGAGACCCTTGCTCATTGCACCATCAGGATTCAAGCAAACCGGGCCGAAGACAGCTGTAATGCCAGAAACCGGTCCCCGGGAGCTTGTTTCCTTCCCAGTGTAAGAATTGGCTTTTGTAGTTTGGTTTGCCCTGTTCCCATTATGCACTGGGACAGGAACATAAATAATTTCTGATAAGGGTGGGTAACCCAATATACCCTTGCGGGCTTGGGCAGTAAAAGTGTTCAAAGGAAAATTTGCCGGCAAGGGATTTGTTTGGTGTTCTGAGTTTCACAGTATCATGAAATCTATATGACTTGAATCAATGAGCTGAATAAAGCAGCAACTGTGCAATGTTGTGTAAATGTTTGAGAGAGATCAATAGAAACTACCACACTAGCTCTATGATCTGTGTAAGGACTTAAACTAATTGGTGATCACTTTTGTAATTATGTACAACACAAGGTGTGTTAAATGAAAGAACAAAAGTAAGGCAACACGGGAAGGTTTGTTCTTGAAAAAGGTTTGAGTTTATATTCGTATAGAAATGAATTATCAACAAATGAAGGGTACACAATTAGTAGCGATTGCATATATATCTTAAGTAAATGGAACTGAAAAAACAATCCATTAATACAAAAGAAGACAATCCAGTCTAAACCAACATAGATAAAAATGACTTCTTTTAAAAGATCATAAATAGAAAGTCAACAACAAACAGAAGACTTGGATTGATGTGTCGACGTTTCGGTCTCAGTGGTGTAATCCAGAGACCATCATCAGGACAAGAAGATAAGGCAATGAAGATGACCCTTATAATGTATTGTATTAAAGACCCAACTATTAATGAACTCAGGCGAAAAATCAAGGTTCAAAACCTTAAGGGAATTGTGATTTAAACCCCTTGGTTGTATCCATAAATCCAGGTTGGGCCAAAATAGAATCTTTAGTGGTAAGGTGAAACCGTGACATCAATGTCAGGAACCACGAAATTTCGCCAAAGGTAGCAAACGTCTCCTCTGTTGAATTTCGTGGTTCCTGACATTGATGCCAAAGGTAGCAAACGTCTCCTCTGTTGAAAGTCAAGGACTTTCAACAGAGGAGACGTTTGCTACCTTTGGCGAAATTTCGTTGTTCCTGACATTGATGTCACGGTTTCACCTTACCACTAAAGATTCTATTTTGGCCCAACCTGGATTTATGGATACAACCAAGGGGTTTAAATCACAATTCCCTTAAGGTTTTGAACCTTGATTTTTTGCCTGAGTTTATTAATAGTTGGGTCTTTAATACAATACATTATAAGGGTCATCTTCATTGCCTTATCTTCTTGTCCTGATGATGGTCTCTGGATTACACCACTGAGACCGAAACGTCGACACATCAATCCAAGTCTTCTGTTTGTTGTTGACTTTCTATTTATGATCTTTTAAAAGAAGTCATTTTTATCTATGTTGGTTTAGACTGGATTGTCTTCTTTTGTATTAATGGATTGTTTTTTCAGTTCCATTTACTTAAGATATATATGCAATCGCTACTAATTGTGTACCCTTCATTTGTTGATAATTCATTTCTATACGAATAATAAACTCAAACCTTTTTCAAGAACAAACCTTCCCATGTTGCCTTACTTTTGTTCTTTCATTTAACACACCTTGTGTTGTACATAATTACAAAAGTGATCACCAATTAGTTTAAGTCCTTACACAGATCATAGAGCTAGTGTGGTAGTTTCTATTGATCTCTCTCAAACATTTACACAACATTGCACAGTTGCTGCTTTATTCAGCTCATTGATTCAAGTCATATAGATTTCATGATACTGTGAAACTCAGAACACCAAACAAATCCCTTGCCGGCAAATTTTCCTTTGAACACCCTTAATTTGCATAAAGCCAGGTTCTGAAACTGGGATGGTGCAGTGAGCTAAAAAACGGTGTTGGATCTAGCCCTGATCTCTTGACTGGGTGAGAGCTTTCTGCTTAATTCAGAGACTCTGTCCCTCACCACCCCTTGTTGTAAATATTAGTTAAGCATGGGCGTAAAATCCGTTCCGCTCGCGGATTTCGCAGATTTTCGGTAAATTTGCAATCCGCGAACTCTCACGAATTTGCCGAAATTCCGCAAATTCGCACGCGCCTGATTTTTTTGCTTGGTGATACAATATTGCGGCGCGCGGCGTTCACTTACTGTCATTCAGCGTTTGCCGAGTTGTTTTTCTCGATATTTTGCGAGTGCTGCGCCATTTTGGATCTTGCTGCGGGATCCCGCGGGAGTTTGGCGACCGCGATTACGTAATCGCGGCTTGCCACCTTGCACAGCACGCATCGCGAGAGTTCGCAATTGCGAACACGTAGATGCGGCGGGCAGCAACAATCTCGCACTCGCGAAATAACAGAATTTGCAATTCTGCACAAGAAATCCACCAGCAAGCAGCATAAACCTTCTGAAAATGTTGATTTTTATCAGAATAACTCCTCAGGTTGATATTTGCCTGCACTTTTTTTTGCAAGGAGTCCATTTTGGGGGGGGGGGGGGTGGTGGGAGGAAGGAAGTGCCCCACAGTCTCCAACTTCCTGTTCCTGTCCAGCAGGCTCCTCCCAGTGCTTTCTTCATGTGCTGGTCACGTTCATTCGGATATTGACCTGGAAGGATTACTTTTTGTGGATGCTGCTGGATATTTGGATTTGAGGCCATTTTGACTTTCTTTGGATCACTTTTGGATTAGAAATTTCACAAGTGAGTTTGTTTGGGGCATTACAGTTGCTGCAACTACAATTTCGGAATTTTCGATTTTTGGGCTGTTGTTGGGGCCTTTTGACCAGGGGTAGTGAGTGGTGCATGGACTGAGTCTTTCTGTGGGGTCTCTTTAATGTAAACATCATGGAGGGCATGGATGGCATGGGATTGTGCTGATTTTTGTGTGTTTTTTTATTCTTTTGGCTGCTGTTGGGGCCTTTTGCCCAGGGCTTGTGAGTGGTGCATGGGCCTAGTCTTTCTGTGGGGTGTCTTGAATTTAAACATCACTGAGGGCATGGATGGCATGGGATTGTGGTGATTTTTGTGTGTTTTTTGATTTTTTGGCTGTTGTTGGGGCCTTTTGCCCAGGGCTAGTGAGTGGTGCATGGGCCTGGTCTTTCTGTGGGGTGTCTTGAATTTAAACATGATTGAGGGCATGGATGGCATGGAATTGTGGTGATTCTTGTGTGTTTTTTTCGATTTTTTGGGGTGTTCATGGGCCTGTCCACGTGGGTGGGGGTCTAGGGGCCATTTTGAAGCTAGGCAGTGTGCTTTGTTGTGCCATAAGCCTGCACCCAGTCTGCCATGCTTTCATCCATTATGCCCAGGGGTACTCAGGGGTGCATGGGCCTAGTCTTTCTGTGGGGTGTCATGAATTTGAACATGATTGAGGGCATGGATGGCATGGGATTGTGGTGATTTTTGTGTGTTTTTCGATTTTTGGGCTGTTGTTGGGGCCTTTTGCCCAGGGCTAGTGAGTGGTGCATGGGCCTAGTCTTTCTGTGGGGTGTCTTGAATTTAAATATCATGGAGGGCATGGATGGCATGGGATTATGCTGATTTTTGTGTCTTTCGATTTTTTGGGGTGGTCATGGGGACTGGCCATGTGGGTGGGGGCCATTTTGAGTGCTGGTACAGGCAGGCCCTGGCCATGTGCTGGGAGGCAAGGGGCCATTTTGAATGCAGGCAGTGTTCTCAGGCCTGCACCCATTTTGCCTAGCTTTCATCCATTATGCCCAGGGGTAGTGAGTGGTGCATAGGCCTAGTCTTTCTGTGGGGTGTCTTGAATTTAAACATCATGGAGGGCATGGATGGCATGGGATTGTGGTGATTTTTGTGTGTTTTTTCGATTTTTTGGGGTGTTCATGGGCCTGTCCATGTGGGTGGGGGCCATTTTGAGGACTGGTGCAGGCCGGGCATGTCCATGTGGTGGGGGTCTAGGGGCCATTTTGAAGCCAAGCAGTGTGCTTTGTTGTGCCATAGGCCTGCACCCAGTCTGCCATGCTTTCATCCGTTACGCCCAGGGGTATTCAGGGGTGCATGGGCCTAGTCTTTCTGTGGGGTGTCTTGAAATTGAACATGATTGAGGGCATGGATGGCATGGGATTGTGGTGATTTTTGTGTGTTTTTCGATTTTTGGGCTGTTGTTGGGGCATTTTGCCCAGGGCTAGTGAGTGGTGCATGGGCCTAGTCTTTCTGTGGGGTGTCTTGAATTTAAACATCATTGAGGGCATGGATGGCATGGGATTGTGGTGATTTTTGTGTGTTTTTCCGTTTTTTTTGGGTGTTCATGGGCCTGTCCATGTGGGTGGGGGTCTAGGGGCCATTTTGAAGCCAGGCAGTGTGCTTTGATGTGCCATAGGCCTGCACCCAGTCTGCCATGCTTTCATCCATTATGCCCAGGGGTACTCAGGGGTGCATGGGCCTAGTCTTTCTGTGGGTTGTCTTGAATTTGAACATGATTGAGGGCATGGATGGCATGGGATTGTGGTGATTTTGTGTGTTTTTCGATTTTTGGCTGTTGTTGGGGCCTTTTGCCCAGGGCTAGTGAGTGGTGCATGTGCCTAGTCTTTCTGTGGGGTGTCTTGAATTTAAACATCATGGAGGGCATGGGATTCTGCTGATTTTTCTGTGTTTTTCGATTTTTTGGGGTGTTCATGGGGACTGGCCATGTGGGTGGGGGCCATTTTGAGGACTGGTACAGGCAGGCCCTGGCCATGTGCTGGGAGGCAAGGGGCCATTTTGAATGCAGGCAGTGTTCTCAGGCCTGCACCCATTTTGCCTAGCTTTCATCCATTATGCCCAGGGGTAGTGAGTGGTGCATGGGCCTAGTCTTTCTGTGGGGTGTCTTGAATTTAAACATCATGGAGGGCATGGATGGCATGGGATTGTGCTGATTCTTGTGTGTTTTTTCGATTTTTTGGGGTGTTCATGGGCCTGTCCATGTGGGTGGGGGCCATTTTGAGGACTGGTGCAGGCCGGGCCTGTCCATGTGGTGGGGGTCTAGGGGCCATTTTGAAGCCAGGCAGTGTGCTTTGTTGTGCCATAGGCCTGCACCCAGTCTGCCATGCTTTCATCCCTTATGCCCAGGGGTACTCAGGGGTGCATGGGCCTAGTCTTTCTGTGGGGTGTCTTGAATTTGAACATGATTGAGGGCATGGATGGCATGGGATTGTGGTGATTTTTGTGTGTTTTTCGATTTTTGGGCTGTTGTTGGGGCCTTTTGCCCAGGGCTAGTGAGTGGTGCATGGGCCTAGTCTTTCTGTGGGGTGTCTTGAATTTAAACTTCATTGAGGGCATGGATGGCATGGGATTGTGGTGATTTTCATATGTTTTTTCGATTTTTTGGGGTGTTCATGGGCCTGTCCATGTGGGTGGGGGCCATTTTGAGGACTGGTGTAGGCCGGGCCTGTCTATGTTGTGGGGGTCTAGGGGCCATTTTGAAGCCAGGCAGTGTGCTTTGTTGTGCCATAGGCCTGCACCCAGTCTGCCATGCTTCCATCCATTATTCCCAGGGGTACTCAGGGGTGCATGGGCCTAGTCTTTCTGTGGGGTGTGTTGAATTTGAACATGATTGAGGGCATGGATGGCATGGGATTGTGGGGATTTTTGTGTGTTTTTCGATTTTTGGGCTGTTGTTGGGGCCTTTTATTTATTTATGAAGCTTGTAAAGCGCGCGGCTACCCCCATCGGGGGTGTCCCGGCGCTGAAGACTGTAAGCTAGAAAAGGGAGTTGTATCTATGCAGAGGAAAATAACCAAGTCTTGAGTCGGCTACGAAAGAGTGCTTCAGAGGGAACAAATCTGAGATCTAAGGGGAGGCTGTTCCATAGTTTGGCCGTCATAACTGCAAAAGCTCTGCCGCCCATTCTGGAGCGACGGAACCGAGGGACAACAATGAGACGTAAATTGTTGGACCGCAGGGATCTGACCGAATGAGAGAGTACTAGTCTCTTTCGTAGATAATCCGGTCCTGACCCATTAAGGGCCCGAAAGGCAAGAGTTAGCATCTTGAACTTGATGCGGCTGGTGATTGGGAGCCAGTGAAGCACTTTGCGATAAGATGCAACCGAGTGCCGGTAAGGGATATTGCCAATCAGCCTCGCCGCCGCGTTCTGAACGATCTGTAGGCGTTCGATTTGGTATTGGGGGGCCCCGGCGAAGAGGCTGTTGGCATAATCCAGATGTGATGTAATCAAGGCCTGTGTGACCGTTTTGCGAACATCCAGAGGCAAAAAAGGAAAGATCTTTCTCATCATACGCAGTTTCCCAAAACAGGCTGCAGTAACCTTATTTATTTGTGGACTACACGAGAGAGCATCGTCAAACTGAAAGCCCAAGTTGCGAGCAGTGTGAACAGGAGTAGGGGGGGATTAAGCACCGTTGGCCACCACAAGATAGAAGGAATTGTAGTTTTTTGATTGAAAAACAAGATCTCCGTCTTATCGGTGTTCAGTCGAAGATGGTTAGAAGCCATCCAGGATCATACTTCGCCCAAACAGTGGCGGAAGCTGGCGAGGCTAGAGTCAGAGTGATCTCTAAAAGAAAACATTAGCTGTATATCATCAGCATAAGAGATCACTCTGACCCCACACGACTCGACCACTTTAGCCAGAGGGGCCAAGTAAACATTGAAAAACAGTGGGCTCAAGGCGGAGCCCTGCGGAACTCCACAGACAAGGGGATTACACTCAGATTGAAAAGGTCTAAGGAGAACCCTCTGCGTTCGGCCTTGAAGAAAGGAGCTGATCCACGACAGAGCGGAACCGCCCAGTCCAGTCTGCTCCAATCGATCTAAAAGTATCCTGTGGGAACCGAAACGAAAGCGGCGGATAGGTCGAGGAGGACCAACATGGCCTCCTCTTCCTTATCCACACACTCCCGAATGGTCTCAGAGACTTCCAAAAGCGCTGTTTCCGTACTAAAACCAGTGCGGAAACCTGATTGGGAATCATGTAGTAAAGAATTGGTCTCCAGGTAATCCGCGAGCTGAAGTTGTACGGCCTTTTCTAAGGCCTTCGCTGGTTTAGGGAGGAGGGAGATGGGGCGGTAATTACAAAATTGCGCAGGGTCCGCATCCGTCTTCTTTAAGATGGGAACTAACATGGCTTCCTTCCAGGCAGTAGGAAATTGGCCCAAATGTAGTGAGGAGTTCCAGATTGAAATGAGTGGCTCTATCAAAAGGGGAGCTAAGTCACTCATAACCTTAGGGGGGACCAGATCTAAGGGAGAACCTGATTTGCACTGGGTGAGCAATTTAAGAGCAGACTCGGTGGTAAGGTCCTTGAAAACTACCAGAGATGGTAAGGTATCATTCCTCTTCTTAGCAGGGGAAAGGGATTGTGCAGGTGTTGGGACAGATGGGAAGGAGGAAGAGATTTTCTCAATTTTATGTTGAAAATAGTCTGATAGACCATTACATAAAGTCTGACTGGAGAGGTTATGGGGTTTCATGGCGGGAGGCTTGACAAAGTCTTTGACAATATTAAAAAGAGTTTTTGCCGAGGTATCTGCGTTTTTAATTGGTAAAGCAAAAAATTCTCTCATTGCAGACTTTTTTTGTTTGATAAATTTCTTTAAAGCCATTTTGTAAATATTTTTTGCCTCAAAATCATAAGATAGTCGCCAGCTGCGTTCTAATTTTTTGCAGCGGCTTTTTTCCTCACGCAAGGCTGCAGAGAACCACGGGGCCGAGGGGCGGGATCTTGCGAACGAGACAGGTAGTGATGGAGCAGTAGCATCAATGGCAGACAGTAAGGCTGCGTTAAACTGTGTAACGCATGCATCAATGTCTCCCATAGGTGGATCTAAAGGGCACCGAAAGACAGGCTCTAAGGCAGTACAAGTGACTTTATACCATTTTCTCCTATGGTCCATACCCAATTCCACCGGGTTCGGTGCGGGAGGAAACAGGATATCGAACTGGAGAAGATAATGGTCGGACCAGGTGAGGGGAAGGGAAGGGTAAGTTGTAGTGCCCGGGAGATTTGAAAAGATTAAGTCCAAGGTGTGGCCCGCAGAATGCGTCGGGCCCTGGATCAATTGAGTCAAACTTAGGCTCTGTAGAGTGTCTAAAAATTGAATAGCCTGGGAGCATGAAGGGTCTTCGGCATGCAGGTTAAAATCACCTAGCACTATAAAGTGCCCAGGGCTAGTGAGTGGTGCATGGGCCTAGTCTTTCTGTGGGGTGTCTTGAATTTAAACATCATTGAGGGCATGGATGGCATGGGATTGTGGTGATTTTTGTGTGTTTTTTCGATTTTTTTGGGGTGTTCATGGGCCTGTCCATGTGGGTGGGGGCCATTTTGAGGACTGGTGAAGGCCGGGCCTGTCCATGTGGTGGGGGTCTAGGGGCCATTTTGAAGCCAGGCAGTGTGCTTTGTTGTGCCATAGGCCTGCACCCAGTCTGCCATGCTTTCATCCGTTATGCCCAGGGGTACTCAGGGGTGCATGGGCCTAGTCTTTCTGTGGGGTGTCTTAAATTTGAACATGATTGAGGGCATGGATGGCATGGGATTATGGTGATTTTTGTGTGTTTTTCGATTTTTGGGCTGTTGTTGTGGCCTTTTGCCCAGGGCTAGTGAGTGGTGCATGGGCCTAGTCTTTCTGTGCGGTGTCTTGAATTTAAACATAATTGAGGGCATGGATGCCATGGGATTGTGGTGATTTTTGTGTGTTTTTCGATTTTTGGGCTGTTGTTGGGGCCTTTTGCCCAGGGCTAGTGAGTGGTGCATGGGCCTAGTCTTTCTGTGGGGTGTCTTGAATTTAAACATCATGGAGGGCATGGATGGCATGGGATTGTGCTGATATTTCTGTGTTTTTCGATTTTTTGGGGTGTTCATGGGCCTGTCCATGTGGGTGGGGGCCATTTTGAGGACTGGTGTAGGCCGGGCCTGTCCATGTGGTGGGGGTCTAGGGGCCATTTTGAAGCCAGGCAGTGTGATTTGTTGTGCCATAGGCCTGCACCCAGTCTGCCATGCTTTCATCCATTATGCCTAGGGGTACTCAGGGGTGCATGGGCCTAGTCTTTCTGTGAGGTGTCTTGAATTTGAACATGATTGAGGGCATGGATGGCATGGGATTGTGGGGATTTTTGTGTGTTTTTCGATTTTTGGGCTGTTGTTGGGGCCTTTTGCCCAGGGCTAGTGAGTGGTGCATGGGCCTAGTCTTTCTGTGGGGTGTCTTGAATTTAAACATCATTGAGGGCATGGATGGCATGGGATTGTGGTGATTTTTGTGTGTTTTTTCGATTTTTTGGGGTGTTCATGGGCCTGTCCATGTGGGTGGGGGCCATTTTGAGGACTGGTTAAGGCCGGGCCTGTCCATGTGGTGGGGGTCTAGGGGCCATTTCGAAGCCAGGCAGTGTGCTTTGTTGTGCCATAGGCCTGCACCCAGTCTGCCATGCTTTCATCCATTATGCCCAGGGGTACTCAGGGCTGCATGGGCCTAGTCTTTCTGTGGGGTGTCTTGAATTTGAACATGATTGAGGGCATGGATGGCATGGGATTGTGGGGATTTTTGTGTGTTTTTCGATTTTTGGGCTGTTGTTGGGGCCTTTTGCCCAGGGCTAGTGAATGGTGCATGGGCCTAGTCTTTCTGTGGGGTGTCTTGAATTTAAACATCATTGAGGGCATGGATGGCATGGGATTGTGCTGTTTTTTCTGTGTTTTTCGAGTTTTTGGGGTGTTCATGGGGACTGGCCCTGTGGGTTGGGGCCATTTTGAGTGAATCACAGAAAACGCCTTTCTCAGATATTTGCTGGCAGTCCCAATATCTGTTCCCACAACCATCTGTCACAAAGAACTAAACCGTGTGCATATTACAGATCTGATAAAGGTCACACCAGTGATGTTGTGGCATAAGATTTGGACCTCAGATGAGACGGGTTTCACCAGGGACGTGATCTTGGACTGTATGAAACAATCAGCGGCCAAGAAGATCATCTGGCTGCAATATATTAAAAACTTTATGAACTCCATTGGGCACCCTGAATTCTTCACAACCCGAGTACATGTTCTTCAATTTCGAAAAAACTATTAAAAGATTCTTGTCTCGAACTACTGGAATATAGAAGGTGGTACCTGGATGGCACCAAGTCAACAATCATTTCCCATCGCCGCATTCTACATGTTCCAGGCCTTCATCCGTATCTGGCCCCGGAAACCCTAGTTACACAAGATCACTTCTAACTAGGATGAGAACAGACTGCTTTTTTAGGATGGTAACATTCCCTACTCCAAATGACTGGTCGGTGTTATTGCTAAAATGTCCTTGTGATGACGTTTCGACTCAGTCAAACATCCATAGTATTTTCTTCTGTAAATATTATGATTGGGGGAGAAAGAGATTTCTGCTACCACTATTAAGGCGGTGGGGCTTGCGTCAATGCAGACCTGCCCTAATTAGGCTGTATATGCTACCCGATGAACTCACTGTGAATATAGCTGCCACTTATCTGAAATATGTGGTTAGAACCAGAGGCTCCATGATTTAATGTAAAACTTGGAATTTATGCATGTGTAGCAAATAGCATACTTAATTAAATGAGTTCCTCAGATTATCTTTTTATAAAGTGTTTATAAATGATTTTAATATATTTCTCTTTCTTCTTTTTCTAATGATTTCTTTTGCTGTAATTTAGATAGACTTAACTGTATCATGGTATGGTTTTTTATTGTTGTGCTTTTATGGTCTTTTTATAATGCCGAATAAAGCTATCTTGACTTGACTTGACTTGAATGCTGGTACAGGCAGGCCCTGGCCATGTGCTGGGAGGCAAGGGGCCATTTTAAATGCAGGCAGTGTTCTCAGGCCTGCACCCATTTTGCCTAGCTTTCATCCATTATGCCAGGGGTAGTGAGTGGTGCATGGGCCTAGTGTTTCTGTGGGGTGTCTTGAATTTAAACATCATTGAGGGCATGGCTGGCATGGGATTGTGCTGATTTTTATGTGGTTTTCGAGTTTTTGGGGTGTATAACTGAACTGATGTTCCTCTGTCTCCCATTGCTTTTAGGTGCACAAGACTCAAGAGAATCACCAGTGCCAGGAAGAAGTCCTGCAGCGGTGTCTGTGTGCAGCATAACGTCACGCAACGTCACGTCTGGCCACAGACAACTCTGCAACTCATGCAACTGCGGCCTGCTGTTCTGACCTCTGAAGAAGATTGTCCCAAAAAAAGTTCCCCGTAGCTCCTCTAGCAAGAAAGTTGCCAGTAAGGAGCAGAAGAAGCAAGTTACCAAGGAGACTGGTGTGTCGCCCGCCACATTTTTTGGGAATAAAAAAAAAGTACGCCTGCAGCAGCAGCGGGATCTGCTGGGGACCAAGCTGTGAGCAGCACCCCCGCTCCATTGGGCTCAGTGCCACCACCACCACGCCAACTTAAGTCCAAGCCCTTGAGTGCTGCAGAGGCAGCCAGTCTACTTGTTCAATCACCATCAACCAGTGATGTTGGCTCATCGCAAGAAAGTAGCAGCAATGTCCCTCAATCAACACAGGTTGTTGTAACTCATCTGACGAGTGTTGAACAACCACAGCCGCAACAACAACCACATGTGCAAGTACAAGCCCAAGTACATGTGGAAGGAGAGGCAGCGCAAGGAGATGCGCAAGCAGAGGTGCATGGAGGGGCACAAGTGCCCACAATAGTTGTTCCTCCCGAAGTAGGGGCACATCAGGAAATCAACATTCAATCTGAGGTATCATTTGAGGAAGCCACTCCCTAGCAAGAAAAAGATCAAGGGTGGTGTCTACATCTTCTTCAAGCCCACCTCCTTCTGATGATATGGATAAAACTTGGGAACCACCACTGCCGTCTGAGAGTGAGGCACACCATGATCTGACAAAGGTAGCTAAGCGTAAAAGGAAGGTCCCCGAAACTCTCATAGTTATGGAGTGTGATGACCCTCAACAAGAAGTGGCGTATACTCCTGCTGATAAAGACTCTCACGACGACAACGCAGTCATCATAGGCTTCACTCCAGCCTCAGTGGGCATGCAGCAAACAGACATTTTGACCCTAGCCCGAAAAGCTGCTGAGCCTGATGATGTTGTCGACGAGGAGGCAATGGGAACACCATCATTGGAGTTAACTAGTACACCACCACCTACCGCTTCCATATTTCTTCCTCGCCAGAAGGGACCTCCATCCACTTCGACCTCAATTAGTGGTGGTGCAAGTGCACAACGTAGTAAAGTTCGGCAAAACACATCCTCCACTTCATCTGGCATTAGCAGCATGACCACCACCAGTATCGCCTCCTCCGGCCCCCACAGACATTTCAAGTCTGCAGTTTGGGACTTCTTTAGTGTTTGCCCAAAAAAGGAAAACATAGCCATTTGTAGCATTTGTAAGTTTGCAGTTAGTCGTGGTAAGTTTGGTACCAACTATGGTACCGGATGCCAGAGAGGTCATCTTGAGAGACAGCACGCTGTGCAATGGTTTGCGCACCTAAAGGAGATCAAGGAAGCCCGAATTGCAAGTCAACAAAACGTTGCTGTTTCTTCTGATGATGACGAGGAGGAAGAAGCGTCAAACACTTGACTTACACCCAGTACCCCTGTCAGCACACCCCCTGTGAGCCACACTAAGAGTGTGGGAGAGAGTGAGACACCAATGCGAAAAAGTTAATCAGCGAGCGTAACTGGGTCGAAGAAGTCATCATCATCCCGTAAAATGATCCAGGCCAACATTAGAACCATGTTGTTTTCAGAAGCGCCATATGAACGCAACCACCCACTGACGCGTCTGTATAACACTAAGCTGGCTAAAATGCTAGCTCTGGACCTTCTCCCTTTTTCTTTTGTAGAAGGGGTTGGTTTTCTAGAATTAGTGGCAGCGCTCAGCCCTAAATGGAAGGTTCCTAGCCGGTTCTATTTTGCCAGAGTTGCGGTTCCCGCACTACATGAAGATGTGCTGGAGGTGATTGGGGCAGCTTTGCAGAAGAGTGCTGTTCACACTATACATCTGACAACAGACATGTGGACCAGTGGCGCAGGCACTGATTACATGTGCATCACTGCACACTGGGTCTCTTTTTCAGGGGTTAAAGCAAAGCTAAACGCAGGTGTTGACCCGGACCAAGTTTTTAAAGCTGCTCGGAAACATGCAACACAAGCCATGTTTGGCTTGGAGAAACGTCATTCAGCAGAAAACATTTTGAATGAGTTTAACACAAAGGTCTTTCACTGGCTGTCCCCAAAAAAACGCAAGATTGTTTATGTTTCCACGGATAATGGCGCCAATGTAGTTAAGGCCATGGATCTGGGTAACTATTTCAGAGTGCCGTGTTTGGCGCACTGTATAAATCTGTCTGTTAAAAAATTCTTGAGGGAAGACAGTCCAGTGTGCGAGGCAGTGGCCACCTACCGAAGAATGTGCAACCATTTCAGCCATTCTTTTAAGGCCCGGAAGCATTTGAGGGGCCTGCTACATGAACGTTGAATGCCAGTGAAAGCACTCATCCAGGAGGTGCTGACACGTTGGAAGTCAACCTTCTACATGCTTGAGCTTCTGTATGAGCAGTTTACGGTACTCTATCAGTATTTCTTAACACTGGGTACAGCTCAGAAGGACCTGAGGCTAGATGCGGCGCAATGGAAGCTAGTTAAAAGCCTGACAGACATGCTTCGTCCTTTTGAGGTCTTCACGCGTGCAGTCAACAGGGAGGACTGTAATTTGGGAAAAGCTATCCTATTGTTGCGCATGCTGGAACACCAACTGAAGGCGGTGTCTTCTATGTTTCAAAAAGATGAAGAAAAGCAAGAAACGTTTGTTTTGGCGGAGAAATTATTAGAGCGCCTACTTGGCAATGAACGTCTTTAAATGATCCACTCAGAACAGCATTACATTTGTGCTACTATTCTGGATCCATGCTACAAAAAGGCGCTGGCAGGCAGAGCATTCTTTCCTTTTGGTGACGAAGATGTTACAAAGTACAAACATTGACTAGCCTTGTCAGCCATGAGGTTTGAAAGAGAACCGCATAAAATTGAAGGAAAAGGCAGTACATCAGCATCAGCAGGCCATCCCCAGTCAAAAGAATCCACTTCTGCACCTGTGGCTGTGGCAGAAAGGACCTCTCAGCCGTTAAAGTCACCGGCAACCGGATCATCTGCACCAGACACAACAGTAACATTGGGTGAAGAAGAGGATTGGCTAACTCTGCTTGGGTTTGGTTATCAAAAGGTCCCAGCTAAAAGTAAGCAAAGTGGAGGAACCGTGGAGAACCTTCAGTCGATGGTGTAGGACTATCTGAATGACTCAACAGAGGTCTATGTTAATGCTGGCCCATTGGCGTATTGGCATGGGAAAAAAGAATTGTGGGCACAGATCTCCAACCTGGCTATAAACTACTTGTCTTGCCCACTCGCAAGCGTGTCTTCTGAACGTGTTTTCAGTGCAGTGGAAAGACATGGCTTGGTAGTTCGGACTGGAATGTTCCCATGAGGCACAGGGTAAGAGCTGATTTGCAGATAGCCAGTGTCTAACCCAGGGTGGTGTGGAGTGCAAAAAAACAATGGATTTAGGCCCAGATCCTTGTACTGGGGTGAATGTATGACATTGTTCTACATTCTGTCCATCAACATTGTTTTTTGCAATTTTCACCCCGAGTGTTCTGGGTATACTCAGACGTGAGTCCCAGGCTCTCCACACCACTGGAGTCAAGCTATCCAGGCTGATGAAGGCTGATAGCCAGAAACTGGTCCTTGGAAGCTTGATTCCGGTCTGGGAAAGACATGGCTTGGTAGTTCGGACTGGAGGCACAGGGTCAGAGCTGATTTGCATATAGCCAGTGTCTAACCCAGGGTGGTGTGGAGTGCAAAATAACGATGGATTTAGGCCCAGATCCTTGTACTGGGGTGAATGTATGACATTGCTCTACATTCTGTCCATCAACTTTGTTTTTTGCAATTTTCACCCCGAGTGTGCTGGGTATACTCAGACGTGAGTCCCAGGCTCTCCACACCACTGGAGTCAAGCTATCCAGGCTGATAAAGGCTGATAGCCAGAAACCGGTCCTTGGATGCTTGATTCCGGTCTGGGAAAGACATGGCTTGGTAGTTCGGACTGGACTGTTCCCATGAGGCACAGGGTCAGAGCTGATTTACATGTAGCCAGTGTCTAACCCAGGGTGGTGTGGAGTGCAAAAAAACGATGGATTTAGGCCCAGATCCTTGTACTGGTGTGAATGTATGACATTGTTCTACATTCTGTCCATCAACTTTGTTTTTTGCAATTTTCACCCCGAGTGTGCTGGGTATACTCAGACGTGAGTCCCAGGCTCTCCACACCACTGGAGTCAAGCTATCCAGGCTGATGAAGGCTGATAGCCAGAAACCGGTCCTTGGATGCTTGATTCCGGTCTGGGAAAGACATGGCTTGGTAGTTCGGACTGGACTGTTCCCATGAGGCACAGGGTCAGAGCTGATTTGCATATAGCCAGTGTCTAACCCAGGGTGGTGTTGAGTGCAAAAAAACGATGGATTTAGGCCCAGATCCTTGTACTGGGGTGAATGTATGACATTGTTCTACATTCTGTTCATCAACTTTGTTTTTTGCAATTTTCACCCCGAGTGTGCTGGGTATACTCAGACGTGAGTCCCAGGCTCTCCACACCACTGGAGTCAAGCTATCCAGGCTGATGAAGGCTGATAGCCAGAAACCGGTCCTTGGATGCTTGATTCCGGTCTGGGAAAGACATGGCTTGGTAGTTCGGACTGGACTGTTCCCATGAGGCACAGGGTCAGAGCTGATTTGCATATAGCCAGTGTCTAACCCAGGGTGGTGTGGAGTGCAAGAAAACGATGGATTTAGGCCCAGATCCTTGTACTGGGGTGAATGTATGACACATTGTTCTACATTCTGTCCATCAACTTTGTTTTTTGCAATTTTCACCCCGAGTGTGCTGGGTATACTCAGACGTGAGTCCCAGGCTCTCCACACCACTGGAGTCAAGCTATCCAGGCTGATGAAGGCTGATAGCCAGAAACCGGTCCTTGGATGCTTGATTCCGGTCTGGGAAAGACATGGCTTGGTAGTTCGGACTGGACTGTTCCCATGAGGCACAGGGTCAGAGCTGATTTGCATATAGCCAGTGTCTAACCCAGGGTGGTGTGGAGTGCAAAAAAAAATGATGGATTTAGGCCCAGATCCTTGTACTGGGGTGAATGTATGACATTGTTCTACATTCTGTCCATCAACATTGTTTTTTGCAATTTTCACCCCGAGTGTACTGGGTATACTCAGACGTGAGTCCCACGCTCTCCACACCACTGGAGTCAAGCTATCCAGGCTGATGAAGGCTGATAGCCAGAAACCGGTCCTTGGATGCTTGATTCCGGTCTGGGAAAGACATGGCTTGGTAGTTCGGACTGGACTGTTCCCATGAGGCACAGGGTCAGAGCTGATTTGCATATAGCCAGTGTCTAACCCAGGGTGGTGTGGAGTGCAAAAAAACGATGGATTTAGGCCCAGATCCTTGTACTGGGGTGAATGTATGACATTGTTCTACATTCTGTCCATCAACTTTGTTTTTTGCAATTTTCACCCTGAGTTTGCTGGGTATACTCAGACGTGAGTCCCAGGCTCTCCACACCACTGGAGTCAAGCTATCCAGGCTGATGAAGGCTGATAGCCAGAAACCGGTCCTTGGATGCTTGATTCCGGTCTGGGAAAGACATGGCTTGGTAGTTCGGACTGGACTGTTCCCATGAGGCACAGGGTCAGAGCTGATTTGCATATAGCCAGTGTCTAACCCAGGGTGGTGTGGAGTGCAATAAAACGATGGATTTAGGCCCAGATCCTTGTACTGGGGTGAATGTATGACATTGTTCTACATTCTGTCCATCAACTTTGTTTTTTTCAGTGCTGCTGGTGGCATTGTAACTTGCAAACGGACCCGCCTCTCGGCCAAAAATGTGGAGAGGTTAACAATGATCAAGATGAATCAGCACCTCATACCACCAGATTACAAAGTACAAGAATACACGCCGGAAGAAGACGAGGAGGACAGCAACTTAGAAGAGGGAATTTCTTCTCTGTTAGGTGACACTGACCTTCTCCTGCCTGAATTCGCAGAGTATGAGGACGAACTCGTATTCCCTGACACCGAACCCTGAAAATGAGCCAATGAATCAATCACTTTCTTTTTCGTCCTTATTCACTTTTATTCCTGTGTGTCTGTCTTTCTTTGTTTTGCACAGTTAATATAATTAAAACTTTAATCACCTAATCACAAAAACAAGCCCATCAGCAGAACTGTCTTCACTTTTTTGCTTATTGATTTGAAGGTGCCTCAGTCTGCATTCCTCAGGTTCACAAGTTCACAAGAACATGCTCCTCTATCCTCCTCCTCCAGATTCCTATTTCCCTCAAAGCAGAGGGCTGGATTACGCCCAATGAAGAAAGACTCTGCACTTGTGGGGGTGTTCTACTTCTTTGCGGGTGAGTTGGCGGGTCTTGGGGCATTGCTGGGAAGGTCTAATACCGGATAAAACTGGTTTTGACCAAATCAGACTTGAAAACGTTTTTGACTTTTTGCTCACTATCATGTTTTCAGGGGTCTGTTTGGGGGGCTTCCTGGTGTTTGTGGGTGGGTTTCGGGGTCTGGGAGCACTGCTGGGTATGGATACTTTTGATTGCGAGAGGTTTGAAGCAAATCCATGGTGGCAGAGGGGAGTTAGGGCCTAGCTGCAGAGCGCGCGCGGAGTGATTTTGGAAATTGCCATGAAAATGACTAAGTCCCCATTTTTGTACATTTGCTTTTTGGCTGTTTGGGGGTCTTCTACTTGTTTTCGCCTGGGTTGATGGCTCTGGGGCCATTGCTGGGAAGCTCTAATACCGGATAAAAGTGGTTTGGACCAAATCGGAGGCGAAATTCTTTTTGCGTTTTTGCTGACTTGCTTGTCTTTGAGGTGCTCTTTGGGGGGTTCCGGGTGTTTGTGGGTGGGATTTGGGGTCTGGGAGCACTGCTGGCACAGTCTAATTTTGATTGCACATCCTAATTACCACGGAGGGACCGCCGCTGCCCCTGCGGACGGTCCCTCCAACTCTATGGTGGCGTCCGCCAACATAATAGGCCCCTAAATGTCAATCATTCTTCTTCATGTCTCTCATCTGCACAAACCTTACGTTTTCTCACGGGGAGCAGCACACTATGCAGTCTGCAATGTCAATAAGTAAGGAATATAAGAGCTTACCACTGCCACCACTACCGTGGCAACCCGCACAGCAGTTTGGTCCGGCACTTGCTCCGCCTCCTCCCCAGAGCTTCCCTCCACCTCCGCGCTGGGCCTAGCACCAGATGTTCCACCTACAAAGTACATTTAAGAATGTTAGATGTCATAGACATACACCACTCACTAGTATTTTGTTTAGGAATGAAGACATGTGAATACAGAAACCAATCTAATAATTTGTGACTGTCTACTCTAAAGTAAAAATGTCCCTTTTTCCAGGGAAGGGTGTTGTCTTGCTGCACTTTTTGGCACAACTGATGAATGCTTGCTTTTTAACACGCACCATTTTCCTCATAACAGACAGAAGCTTCACTTCTAAGAATAAATCATTAGGACGAAGGGACCAATGATTCAGCACCAAAAAGAAAAATGAAAGTTCAAACCAGGTGAGGGCTCGGCTCGCCCACAATAAATGTGTGGAATAAAAAATTAGCATAAGCACTTTTCCATTTTTAATCAACCGTTTATGTTTTATGACAAGCTTGATTTTGATAAATATTTTTTCTTTTAATAAAGCTTTAAAACTTAAATAGACTCTGTGGTTTTTGGTCATGAGTGAATGAGCAAAAGGTTTTGCAATTTGCAAGCATGAGTCCGTGCCTCTGACACTTCTGGACTCTGACTCCGTACTCTTGTCCTGCGTTGGATAATCATCATTGGGGATCAATCATCAATGAATTCGGGAGCTAAATGACTCTGCCACACTATCTAGTCAGTTCGGAGATTGGGGGTTCTTCAAAGTCTGATATCACTGAGGTATGTGGAAAGTCTACCTGCACCTATTATAATTGATAAACAATGCACTATTTAGTGTCCATAGTTCTGTTTGTGCATATTTGGCCCTGCAACAGTAGTAGAATGGATTGTCCTCCTATCCAAACCAAAAGTAAAGTAGTATCTTATTCTTTCTTGGTGGTCATTCACTTTTTTATTGTTGGCAATTGTCAAAGCATAAACATTTAGAAGGCTTGAAAGGACATTATGGATAAACCCAGAGGACTGCACTCAGTGCATAGAGCTATTGCTGACTAGAATGGGAGTCCAATGGAATTGCCAAATGTGCAATCTTAGTTAGCTACACAGACAGACTAATAAGAATAATCTAGTAATACCACAGGGAGTCATAGTTGAGGCAGGATAAGAATTTAGATACAGTCTACAAGAAGATCAAAGACGATTTAGAAAACATCGAATGAGGAACGCTAGGAAAAAATAGGTACTCTATATTAAAATTAAAACTTACCTGTTCAGCAGCAGCAGCAGCCTCCTCCAATGCCCTCTTGCCCCTGGGGGGAGCTGATGTACAACATGAAAGAAAGAAAGACCAGAAAACATGGATGATATTTGTCAACCAAATCAAACATTTCAAAAAAACAATAACAAAATATTTTGTCGAAATAGCAAATAGACAAGTATTTCAGGGGATATATTGACCTATCTCATGTGGTCTACTACGATATTAGAATTGCTTGATTTGCGGACTGTCGACTTGGAAAGTTATGTAACTCACTAAACAAACTACTAAAAAGGTTCGCCTAGGACTGGCAGGCAGCAGTCCGCAGCACGCGAAGTAACAGACAAAGTCCATCGTGATTGCAGATCAGCGACAACACTAAAAAGTTTCCTACTACATTAACCAGACATTAAAATACTCAAACTATCAATCCACCACCACTATTTCTTCTTATTTCCAGGTGTACAAAGGAAGGACTGGACTTGAGTCTGTAGGGGCTGATTTAGAAGCC
Organism: Lissotriton vulgaris; assembly: GCF_964263255.1. Lineage (NCBI taxonomy): Eukaryota > Metazoa > Chordata > Amphibia > Caudata > Salamandridae > Lissotriton > Lissotriton vulgaris. The sequence continues at coordinate 166,069,277 of NC_141699.1, read as the reverse complement.
CCTTGCGGCTCTTTTGCTCCATTGTTGCGTGACTTTTGTGACGCAGCGGCAGAACAAAAGAGGCGCCATGGTGCGGCGAATATTACCAACGTGACGCATATGGGAGAGGCATCACGTTGTAAAGCCCTGCGCCATCAGGGGGTGTTCCGGCGCAAGGGAGGGCGTTCCTGCGCAGGAACGCATCCTAAAAGTGGCTGAGGGAAATCTACAAGATTTCAATCAGTCACTTTGAGGACAAAGATGCGTGACTCAAACCCTGCGCCTGCTTGAAGAAGACGTACGGCTTGACGCAGCATTGGGGAGATAGGGCACCCCAGAGCATTGCTGGAGCTGCGCCATCGTTGTGACGCAACTCCAGCAATGCGCCGCCTTTACGGCACAGATGCGTAATGCTTCGGTGACGTTTTGGGCCCATGGTGCGCCGCATTGTAAATACGGCACACCATGGGTGGTGGTGGCGTGGCGCACAATTACTGGGGCATCCCTGCTACTTTGCAGGGATGCGCCGGTAATTAAAAATCTGACCCTTAGTGTCTAGCAGCATTACGCAGTTCTTTAAACTACACTCATACATAATTTCACAGGCCAATGAAATGAACACAAAATCGAAAACAAATAAGCATAGTAGCAACGCTACTGAGAAGGAGAGCAGTGCACCTGAAATGTACAGAAGATTTTGAAATGTAATTTACCTACAATGTAATCAGCAGCATTATTGCTCTTGGTAAAAAACTAAAATTTGCAATATAATAACACACAGAGCAGGAGAAAACAGAGTAGTAAAGAAATAGCTACTACTACTCACCAAGCCAGGGGATCTCAAGGCCGAGCAGGTCGAGCAGATCGCGTTCCCGGTCCAGGAGATCCGTCCAATGGTGGGTGGCCTGGTTGTAGGTGCGCCAGACCCGAGAGTGTTGGTACATGGCCCGGCACACCTTCTCCCACCGCTGCCGGCGCTCCCAGAGCCCGTAGCCGCTTGCGATCCTGCCGCCTGCCATGATGGTCCTGGGGAGGCGACGCTGAACATAATAAACTAGTGCGGCCACCTCCTCCGCGCTGAAGATCTCCCGGGCTGTGACCTGCTCTCCCCTCAAACGCCCGCAAGGGAGCCGGGCACGGGGTGCGGGACCCTTCCCTTTCTCAGGATGCTTCTCGGCTCCCTTTACCATGGTCTGGGCAGAAAGGAAGCTAAATAATTAAGAAGAAATAGAATAGGGAAGAAGAAAAGAAAAGAGTTTAAAAAAGTAGTTTAAAATTAACCAAAAGTAGCAGAAAACACAAAAATATAGAGCTAGAAAAATAGAGGGATAGATAATAAGTAAAATAGATCAAAAAAACTTCAAACAAGGAAAGGATGGCAGAGATTCAGAGAGGATACAGAAAGCATGCCCAGAACCATAGCAATGAATGAGAAACAAGATGGCCGCGCCCGTTCACGATCGCGAGATTTTCCTCGCGATCACACGCGAAATTGTACTAGCGAGCCGCACACTTTGCGAGATTACACATCGCGCCCGGAAACGTAAATACGTCATGCAAACAAGATGGCCGCGCCCGTGAACGACCGTGAGGGTAACTTTGCGCCGTTGCGCTACAAGCGGGTCGCTAAAACGCACAAAACCTTGAGAACTAACATGCCGCAAAAAAACAAATCGCATATTCGCACAAGTTTGCGGCTTCCGAATTCGATCTCGCGCAAATTCGCGCGCCGCGAATCCCGCGAAATTGCAGAAAAACGAGTTTTGCAAAACTGAAAGCACTCAGCAGATACAAAAGTTCAAACTCATCATTAGTAACCATTCCCTGTAGTGCTTCTTGAGGGGCCCCTCCAGAGTTCAGTTGCCTACTTGCAACTATTCTATGACCCTGCTCTGACCCTCACAGCAGGCTCATAGAGTAGCTACAAGTAGGCCACAAAGGTCCTGGGTAAAAATAGTGCACTGCAACAGAAAGCAAATTACAGATAAGGAAGCAGGTGCCAGACTGGAAGTTTAAATTCAGTGACACATTAATCAACCCCAAATTAATTCATGTCAGTTGAAGCAGGGCAGGTGTGCTTGCTTTCCCCCCCCCATAATCTACAGTGATGAACCAGAGGGTGGCAGTGATGTACCAGAGGGTGGCATGGGTGAACCACAGGGTGGCAGTGGTGAAACATATGGTGCTGTGAACCTGTGATGATGAACCTGACGTAGAAACAACAAAGTCCCGACCGTTGCGAGCCGACAAGTAAGTTCGCAATTGCGAACTGGTACAAAACCCTCGCGAACTGGCAGAAACCCTTGCGAACACAAAAAAAAGAAAAAATCCGCAAATTCGCGAGAGTTCGCGGATTTTGCGGATTGCGAATTCGCAAATACGCAAATTCGCGAACGCCAGATTCGCAAAATTCGCCCATAGTATTAGTGAAAAGTTGTCGACCTGCAATAAATCCATTCTGATCAGGATGAATCAATTCTGTGGAAACCTTATTAAAACGAATAGAAAGTAATTTTGTAACAATTTTATAATCAGAATTCAACAATGTAATTGACCTATAAGAATTAGGATCCTTAGGTTCTTTCCCCCTCTTCAGATAACTGACAACCGTTCTGTTTTGAAAGGAAACTGGAATTGGACCTCCCTCCAACATAGAGTTTAATAATAACAAAAAAAGTTCCAAAAAAGAACTAAAGAAACCAAGAACAACTCAGCGGGGAGTCGATCTGGACCAAAGGCCTTATCCCAGGGAAGACTTTTAACCACCAACTCAATTTCTTCCCTAGAAAATGTGGTTACCATTGTCCATTGGTCTACTTGGGAAAGGATCAGAAGAGGATATTTATCTAAAAAGTCATTTAACCTATGTTGATCTGTATTATGAGACGTATTATAAATATTCTCATAATGAGAAAACATTACTGAGCCTGAAGTTTCTGTATGAGTGATTGGGGATTTTAAGGAGTGAATCATATTTGCCGCAGCTTGTTCCTTAATCTGCCAGGCTAGAAATTTTCCAGTAAAGTTACTATGTTCATAGATTTTTTGTGATTGCCTACAGAAGATTTCCTCACTTTTTACGAAATAATGCGCGTTAAGCTCCCGCTTAGCAGCATTTAATTGATTCTGTACGCTAGCAGAAGGATTATAATATCTTTGTTCTATTAACGCCTGTATTTTTAACTGCAGCAAATTCTTCGTATTCCTAGTAATGGAAGATTCCATTGCATCTTTCCCTATAATGACCCCCCGAATAAAGGCCTTCAAGGAGTCCCAGATGCCATGGAGAGGGGCAGTACCAATATTACGTGCAATAAATTCTCCTATCTCTAATTTAAGTGATTGTAACGCCCGGGTTCTCAGACTAGATGGGATCAGCTCCTGAGAGCCCCTCCAACCCAGCCGGAACGTAACCACCTCCCTCCTCAGGACCATCTATCCAGGCACCTGGGTACCTACCTGAGGATGGGGAACTCGCAATATACAAGCTCATATCATTAGAAACACCACTAAATCTATAGGGATTACTAGGAATACTCACTGATTACTAAGGACGTCCATGCCCTACACCACACTCATACCTCATAGTCTCGCGACCACATGGGTCCAGACTAATCTACCCTGGGGCAGTTCTGATTATCTACCATTACACACTGATCACCATCAGTGCTCACTCGACACACAATCCAGCGTGCCTTACACACTGAGCTTCAGCCTCAGTGCTCACTCTCTTTCTATTGTGTCCACAATCCGGCGGAACTACACACTGGTCTCCCCCCCAGTGCTCGCTTACTTACTTTCCGGTCCACAATCCGGCGGACCTAGGCACCAGTCTCCCACCTGGTGTTCTCATTAACGCTGCTTACCAACGACGACCACTTTCCTATGAATACCTTTAGCTCTCTCTATGTTGGGAAGTCTCTCTCACTATCCACTAAACGTTTGCTACTACAATAATATTATGGGATGGCCGAATTACTTAGTATATACTTTATCCCTCAGTTCCAGGGCTCCACTCTCTCCCTAATTATTCAGTTATCACTTACCTGATCAGGGGTAGCATCTGTTCAAACAGTAATACCTGACTAGGAGACAAGGTTACCTCCACTGTGTGGGGACAAAAGATATACACACTGTATGCAAGAGTTATTCCCTGATTTAAGCGCTCCTACTCCCTTTTGATCCATCAGTTGCTACACAGCATCTGGTTAGAAGAAAGGTTAGCTCTATCTTAAGAACAACACATGCACACTGGTTCACTAAGAACTGGGGTATCTTTATTACAATAACAATAGAATACACATACATAAATCTGCGGGGTCTCTATAACTAACAGGAACTGTAACACACCACTGAAAGAAAAGGGATTAAACATACAGTATAAGGACAAGGTTATCTGCGGGGTCTCTGTAACTAACAGGAACTGTAACACACAAGGTTATCTACGGGGTCTCTGTAACTAACAGGAACTTTTAACACACCGCTGAAAGAAAAGGATTAGACATACAATAGCCTAGGGAATAAGGACAAGATTAAGGTGTAAGTGTAAAGTGGACTAGTTTAGACTACCTCACCTATTAGAAGGAAGATTTCTCTCTGATTCTGGTGGGATCAGGGCTCTCTCTGTCTCTCCCTCCGTCACCACAGCTCCACGCCTCTGGCTCAATTGCTCCAGCTGACAGCCTCTGCTCCTCCATCTGCTTTAATGCATTCTGATAGTCTCTCTCCAGCTTCAGCAATCATCTGCCTTCTTTCTCCATTCCAGAAAACCAATAGGACTGCACTGTATTCTGCAGCTCCAGCAGACATCCTACTCTCCACTCTTCAAGAACCAAACTGACCACTCCTCCTCTCCTGCAATTCGCTAATATGGATTCCTCTCTCCTCATGGAAATTTCCAACAGAGGGCTGCCTCCCACCGAATTCCTGTGCTAGCTCCAGAGCTCTTTGCGCAACCGCAGTGGCCATCTGCATGTTACGTCTGGGCCCAAGAGACAAACACATTCTTCGGATAAGAACCAGTCCTGGCTGGTTTTCCCCTAGCAGTCAACAGCCTTAACTATAAACATTACCTTTCCCCTTGAAGCATCTCAGCTCTGCAGGGATAGAAAGCAAAATGGAGTCTCTCTAGTTCTGGGCCTTGTAGGCCTGAGAAGGATGAAATAACCCTTAGCTCTGTCAGAGTACCTACACAAACCAAAAAGGCAAAGCCAATAGGCAATAGATGGATTAGAGTAAGTGATCTATCATCATATAAAGCAGCTATCCTCTTCTAGGTCTGGAAGAAAGGACTTAAAAGAGCCAACACAAGCTAAGAATACATATAATAGATGTGAGCAAGTTTAAAGTCTTTATCACTCCGAAATAGAGCCAAAAAGCCTGTCAAGACAGTGATGTTACCCATGATTCATCAGACAGATATATCTTATTAAAAACCCATTGTTTAGAGGTTCTCTTACTCTCCGCTAATAAAAACTCAATGATTAACATAGCATGGTCGGAAAAGCAGTTATGTAGAGTCTTCTGGTACAAAAAATTTAATTTTGTGGAAGCAAGAAAAAAGTCAATACGAGAAGATGATTTAAATCTTCCCGACCAAAGAGTAAACTCTTTTTTAGGGGATTCTGTATCCGCCATGGATCACAAAGATCGAGTGACTCCGGAATCTGGGGATCACGGTTCGATCCCCGGGGCCGGCGGCAGATTAGCCCAGCACCATGTGACTCTGGGCAATAGCTTCCTTAATTCTTCCCAACGGCCCCCAGCGCCTAGAGACCCTTACGGGTGATTGTGCGCTTTACAAATGTGGATTATTATTATAGTATCTTCACATTATTAATAATAGATCTGAATGACTTAGGTTTAGACTGTTTTTTATATCAGTAGTGGAATCTAGTTTTAGATTCATAAGAATATTAAAATCGCCTCCGATAACAATATCCCCTCCCACCATTAATAAGGACTGAAAGAGGTCTTCATAGATAAGAAAATTATCATTTAGAGGAGCATACAAGCTAACAAAAGTTAGAGGTGTTTGTCGGTTTTTCAGTTTACATGTGGCCCAACATCAACGACCTTGGCCTCCCTCCTCTGTTTGTATAATTTCAGCGTACCGATTTTTATTTTAAAAAAGTGCAACGCCTCTCTGAGATTCGGTGAATAGGGAAAAGCCATGGTATGAGGCCCAAGCTTTAAACATAGTGAAATCTTCAACTTTTAAGACTGGAATGTGGATTTCCTATAACAATATTACTGCAGGGTTCTCAGTCATAATCCATGTTTCAATTGCACACATTTTCTTATTATTATTTAAGCCATTCACATTAAAAGAAACACTTTTCAACCCAGTTCTAGTAGACATTTAATTTTAACAAACAGCTTTTATTCCCCATTAAGCCAATCAAAAAAAAACCTGCATTCTGTATCTGCGCAAAAAAAACCATTTATTTGTCCTCTGTGCCTAACAAAAGAGAAATTTATAACATCAAGGACTTCATTTTTAATTCTTTTTACCCCCCAACACCCAGCAACCTAACCCCTGGATCCCCCCCCAGCTTATGGCTCTTCTCCTACTCTGCTTCCCCTCACCCACGCTAGCCACAAGACTCTATCCCTTAACATTGAGGTGTCGTGTTATTACACCCCTTCAGCCGTCCCCGCAATTCTCCCCCCCCATCTGAAGAAAAAACATAGTGATAATTATGATCCAGGATAGAAGAATGGAATATCCCAACCTATCCCAACCTATCTAACCATCCTCCATCTCCTTAAGCAGCTCCTGAGCTTCCTCAACATCAGACAGCATATAGAACTTGCCCTTGATCAAAACTCTTAGCTTCGACTGTTGAGCTATCATGGCCTGAGCCCCCTTAGCCTTAAATAGATGTAAAATCTTTACAAATTCCTTCCTGCGTCTAGCCGCAGCGGCGGACATGTCGGAAAAAATTCGACATTTCACCGTTGCATTTACTGGAAACTGCCTCTGTTTAATAGCTTTCGAAAGGATTTGTTCTTTAATCCTTACATCCGCGAAATTTAACAAATTAGTACGAGAAAGGGTGGAATTTGGGAGTGGGTGAGCCGGCACCCGATGGGCTCTGGTGATAATTTAAATCCCCTTTAAATTCAGGAATCACTCCCTGCTGAAGGAAAGATGTAACCCAGAGAAGTATATCAGATCCCTAGATTCCTTCTGGAACCCCCACTATTCGAAGATTCGATCTTCGATTGTAGTTTTCTATATCATCAAATTTAGCCTCCAACCCCCTAGTTGTCTTAAATACACTTTTAGAGTCCTTTTTGACATCCGTCATTTGATCCTCTAAATTAGAGATTCTCTCCTCAGCTTCTGATAGACGGGCGGGAAGAGTGGATACTAGTTCTTCAATTTTATCCTTTTTATCCAGTCTCTGATGTATAGAAGCCAGTTCCTTTTTTTGAGACCTCTTCACCTCCCTTATCTTGTCTAGAATTAAATTTAACATGTCTTTAACGGACATCTTCATTTCACCCACAGTCTCAGTGTCCATATCTAAAATAGGGCTGAAAGGGTCCACCTCATTTCCAAATGTTGCATCCTGTGCTGCCAAAGTACAGACTGTGTTTGCTAATTCTTCAGTTTTTTTATCTATAATGGCTAAACTTTTTATTCCATGTGAAAGGGTGTCTACAGAAATAGCATTAGAAATAGCCTTAGATACCAATTGCGTATTTGGATTATTTAAAAGCACAGTCCCTGCCGGCATATATGGTAGCTGATTTAAATTGGAAGACAGTAGAATCAGAGTACTAGGAGGGGACATAATCAATTTTTTATCAAACAGTGGGAATTGTTTTGAGGGCTGGGGGGCCCAGATATCTTAGCCTTGTTTTCCATATTCGAAGCGTAATGTGTGAATTGATTAGGCAACACCTCTCCAGTGTTAAGTTGACTAGTTTCAATTTTCCCAAAATTAACTCCTGGGCAGGATTGAACAGTCAGTGATTCTTCTAGCTCATCTGAGCTTGCCGATGAATGTACCTAATTTTCTTCCCCAGAGTTCTCTTTCTGTGCTAACTTAGCCGCTGCTTCTTTCGCCTGCTGTCGCCGAGCCCACGCCTTACTTCGAGCAGTTAAAAGCTTGCCCATGTTACACACATCAATTTTATAGGTTATAAAACCTAGTTAGTATTGGCGGGGGCTTACCGGACAACAAATGCAACTGCAGGCTGAAAAGTCCTTGTGCCCACGATATAAAAGCAAAGCGCAGATCAAAGCCCAGATCCAGATAACTCAGAAGGTGAAAGTATACTTTTTTCCACAACCGTCACACCTTTCACACAATAAGTTTGAAGAAAAAAAAAAAAGAAAAAGGGGGAAAGGGAGCCTTAATCTTTTTTCTTCCTTTTCCTTCCCTGCAGCCGTAGCAGTATTCTGCACAACAACCGTAACACTTCTCCACGCTTTGGATTTGATGATTTTTACATTCACTTCAAGCTCGAAAAGAAACCCGAGATGTCAGCGATAATTCCTTCAACTTAAACTTCAATTTCTTCAACTTTCAGATATGTGATAATAACATGTAGCCATGTAGCCGTGTAAACCAAATCAGAGTGACCTATAATCCTCCGTGTTGCACTTCCCATCTCCACCGTGAAAGAAAGGAGCCATAGAAAGTACGCCGAGGCGCACTACTGCCCGGAGTTCTTCTTCCTCGATTACTGCCATATCTCTCACTCCGCTGGAGCGCTCCCCCGAAGAAGAAAGCGAGCGTACAGGATACACGGGAAGCTGCAGAGACAGCTCCTTACGTTTTTAATGTTGAAGGAATGTCCAAAGAATCATATCCAGCCATTGGGAAGCCTAAGACAAAGCCGAAGCTGGAGCTAGAGCTGCTGAACGCCAGCAGCCTTCCACCATCATCAGCCTCGAGGAGGGGGGGGGGGAGCTAGGTGCACCGTTCCCAGGTGCTACGTGGAGGCGTGGAACTGCACCATCGGCAGCCAAACCAGTCAAACACAAATCCTGACAGTTATCGCTCTGACTCCCAAATCGCCTGTCTATGGTTGTAAAATTCTGGCCAGAAAAGAGTGGATGCCCAGACGTGGGTCCCAGGCACTCCACACCACTGGAGTCAAGCTAGCCGGGCTGATAAGAGGTGTTACCTCGAAACCGGTCCGGGCCTCGGATGCTTGATTCCGTTCTGGGAAGGACATGGCTTTTGTAGTTCGGACTGGACTGTTCCCATGGGGCACAGGGTCAGAGCTGATTTGCATATCGCCATTGTCTAACCCGGGGTGGTGTGGAGTGCAAAAAAACGATGGATTTGGGCCCATATCTTTGGACTGGGATGAATGTGTGACATTGATCCACATTCGGTCCATCACCTGTTTTGTTTGCAATTGCCGCCATATGTGCGCTGGGGATGCCCAGACGTGGGTCCCAGGCACTCCACACCACTGGAGTCAAGCTAGCCGGGCTGATGAGAGGTGTTACCTCGAAACCGGTCCGGTCCTCGGATGCTTGATTCCGTTCTGGGAAGGACATGGCTTTTGTAGTTCGGACTGGACTGTTCCCATGGGGCACAGGGTCAGAGCTGATTTGCATATCGCCATTGTCTAACCCAGGGTGGTGTGGAGTGCAAAAAAACGATGGATTTGGGCCCAGATCTTTGGACTGGGATGAATGTGTGACATTGATCCACATTTGGTCCATCACCTGTTTTGTTCAGAAAAGAGTGGGCACACGCTCTTGGGACATCTTGGTTGGCCTGGGTCTCTGGCCCTCTGGACTACAGCTTTGCTGAGGGGGTTTTATAGGTGCAGAACGTTGTGTGCTGGTGGGCTGACCCCCCCCATCACCCCTCCTGGTGGCTGTGAATAGGTCTGTCAGCAATTTAATTGAAGCTTATCAATATTTGCAATTGCTTCACTCCACCCTTTGATTATGGATGATTGGGTACATTACCCAGAGGAGTATAATGATGAGGAGGAGGCGTGTAACGGACAGCAGGAGGCTTTTTAGAGGACAATCTTGTGGAGGCATTGTACGCCTCGGTCCAGTCCTCTGTTAATTGGGCAATGGAGACCACGGTCCCGCAAACAGTTCAGCAAGCCCTAGCGGCGGCCCTAAGCCCTATCAGGAAGCAGCTAGAGGGCTTCGCCAGGAGACACGGTTATGACAAAAAACAGCAAAAGAGGAAGTCGGAGACTTCTTCTTCTGGTCAGGGCACATCCAATCCCAAGCAGTGGCCACATGCACAGGCTCTTTCCGCGTTGCCCGCCAGTGGGGCAGATGATCATTGTTACGCAGGGGCCAAGGCTAGCGCTAAGCTTAAGGCACACACCGATACACCACAATCAACAACGACACCGACACCTCAGAAGTGCCTCCTCCGCCAAAGAAGGCGAAGACTACTCTTCCGTCAATGACGGAACCTCCGAATACCCCGTTCACCTTCGACCCTTCTGAGATTATGCACCCACGGTCATTGGACCGGATACCTCCCCCCGCGATTTTTGCCTACCTCCATGAGAACCTGAGGAAAGGTTTACCCAGAGAAGTGCGTAATCGCCTGAAGTCTGTATGTCCGCGCCCGAGCTGCCGGACAATGTGGCAGAGATGCCCAAAATTGATGCAAGCCTTCTGACATTCTTGAAAAAATTCTCAAAAGATCCCAAACGTGGCATTGACCGCGCCTGGTGTGGGTGCAAGGATAAAATGCTAGACGTTTTGGGCCCTTTTGGCCATGATACTGGAGATGTACAAAAGGGGGTGGTGATGGACAGAGCATCTGAATCAATCAAACACTCACACCCAGTCCAAAGATCTGGGTTTAATCCATCACCGTTCATTAGCCCACTCTGCCACCCCAGTTCAGACATGGCTATATGCAAATCCGTCTGACCCTGTGCCTCATGGGAACAGTCCAGCCCGAACTATCAAGCCAGGTCTTCCCTGGACTGGAAACAAGCTTCCGAGGGACCGGTTTCTGGCATTCCAGCCGTCTTCAGCCTGGCTTGCTTGAATCCAGTGGCAAAGTGAGCAAGGGACTCACATCTGAGCATACCCTGCCACACTTATGGTGGCCAAAAGCGGTACAAAAGGGGGTGGTGATGGACGGAGCATCTGAAACAATCAAACACTCACACCCAGTCAAAAGATCTGGGTTTAATCCATCACCGTTCTTTAGCCCACTCTGCCACCCCAGTTCAGACATGGCTATATGCAAATCAGTCTGACCCTGTGCCTCATGGGAACAGTCCAGCCCGAACTGCCAAGCCATGTCTTCCCTGGACCGGAAATAAGATTCCGAGGACCTTTTGTACCACAAGATACTGGAGATGGCATGGCGGCCAAAGAGAGCTCCAACCCAATAGACCCGTACATCCTGGCGGGCTGGACACATCGGGACATATGTCTCATTGGCAACGTCAACTGTGCGATATCGTCGGAAAGACGTAAGTCACTCCTGGTTAGGATGGACAGTAATCTTACGGAGCTTTCGGACGCTGAACCCGGACCACTAGCGGCAGGACAGCTCTTCGGGGAGCACTTCGTCAAGGTCGTTTCAAAATACGCCGGTACGTTTACTACCTGGATAAAGCGCAAACTGGGATAAAACGAGTCTTCAACCAAGGTGTTTTTAATCGGGCCGGACGAGGCGCGGGCCGCTCGTCAGGCCGTGGATTTCATCAAGGTCCCCAGAGAGACGACTTCGATCGCGGGAGAAACGACTGGGACTCCACACGCGGAGGTACCTTCTATCCATCCCGCAGGGGATTTAACAGAGGGCGTTTCCAGTCCGGAAACAACAGGGCGAATTTCAAGGCCCATCAATCCAGAGGTGAGTTTTGTAGACCTTTCTCTTCTTCCTTTGGGGGGTCGTACTCAACACTGTCTGCGACAGTGGCAGGATCTAACTCAGGACGCCTGGGTGTTGCAAACCGTGCAAGGTTTTCAGTTAGAGTTTTACTCTCAGCCTTTTCAGTCAAATCTCCCAGCAGATCTCCATTTTTTCTTACAAGATCGCAGTTTTATAGACGAGGAGATTGCAGGTTTGCTGCAGAATCACGCGATAGCGCCATGCAACGAGGGGCCTCACGGCTTCTGCAGCAACGCATTCATTGTGCAGAAGAAAGGGGGTGGGAACAGGCTTGTTCTGAACCTCAAGGAATTCAATCAGTTTCTAACGTACAATCATTTCAAGATGGAAGGAATCCATACTCTAGCGGATTTGTTACAGGAAGGGGATTGGTTGGTCAGACTGGATCTCAAGGACGCCTACCTATCCATCCCAATCTTCCCACCACATCGCAGGTTCCTCCAGTTCAGATGGAACGGCCGATGTTACGAGTATTTGGCTCTTCCTTTCGGGCTATCCTCAGCTCCTTGGTGCTTCACCAAGGTGATGAAACCAGTGGTCGCTTATCTACGGGAGCGAGGGATACATCTCATAATTTATTTAGATGACATCCTGATTATGGCACAGAGTCAGACCACTCTCTTGCAGCATCTCGGTCTCACGACAATGCTGCTTCAGAGCGTAGGGTTTGTAATCAACCTGAAGAAGTCAGTGGTCATCCCGACGCAGTTGATAGATTTCCTCGGGTTCACGATCGATTCACGGTCGGCTCAGTTACGTCTTCCCAAAACTAAATTGAAGGACCTCAAGAAGGAGATCCTGATGCTGTTGAGCAGACAGACGGTCACGCTCCGGGCCATCGCCAGAGTGGTAGGGATTTTGCCTCATCCATTTAAGCAATATTCCCGGGCCCTCTTCATTACAGGGCCCTTCAGCGACTAAAAATCAGACACCTTCAGAAGGGACTGTCCTATTTGGATGCCATCCCATTGTCCCAGGAAGTCAGGACCGAACTACAGTGGTGGCTAGGTCATGTCGATGCCTGGAACGGCAGGGCAATCTTCGGCTCTCAACCCGACATGGGTATCGAGTCAGACGCCAGCCGTTGGGGCTGGGGCGCACGCTGCGGCGACATCTCCACGGGCGGCAGATGGTCTCAGCAAGAGCTATCCTTGCACATAAACTGCTTAGAACTTCTCGCTGGGTCCTTCGCGATTCGGACATTGTCCCCGAGGCAGACCTCTTGTTACATCCTCCTCCGCTTGGACAATGTGTCCGCGGTGAGGTATATCAACAAGTTGGGTGGCACGAGGTCGTCTCTTCTGGTAGAAATAGCCAAGGAGTTTTGGCATTACTGCCTCACTTATCAGATTTCGGTGATGGCGGAATACATCCCGGGTCAGTCCAACCAGGTGGCGGATTGGAACTCCAGCCACCTCAGAGACTACAGTGACTGGAAGTTGCTTCCCAAAGTCTTTCAGTGGCTTCAAGCAGTTTGGGGCCCTTTCCAGACGGATCTCTTCGCCTCAAGACTAACGTGCCAGATTCCCCAGTTCTTCAGCTGGAGGCCGGATCCAATGGCACTAGCGATCGATGCCTTTCTCCAGGATTGGTCGGGCGCGGTCCAATATGCGTTTCCCCCATTCTTGCTGACCCCCATAGTGATGACGCAGGTGATCAGACAACAGGCAGAGATTGTCCTGGTGACACCGTGGTGCACATCTCAACCATGGTTTCCGAAGTTGTTGCAGTGGAGCTGCGAGCTCCCCAGGTTGCTCCCACAATCGAACTCGTTGTTGCTGGGCCCTCTTCAGGAGCGGCACCCCATGGTACTGGACGGGCGCCTCTCGCTGATGGCATGGAGGCTTTCAGGGAACAGTGGCACCTGCCAGGTGTTTCGGACAAACTTCTGAATTTATCAGATAAGCCTGGGCACCCTCCACCAGGAAACGTTATTCCTCTGCCTTGAAAAGCTGGGTGGATTGGTGCGTGGAACGACATCTGGATCCCGTGGGGGCAGACTTACCCCACGTGTTGAATTTCTTGTCAGACAAAGCGGCGAATGGTCTGGCTTACAGATCGGTCAATAACTTTCGGTCTGCCATTTCGGCAGGGCATGCCCTAGTGGATGGAAAACCGGTTGGCATGCACCCGGTGGTTTGCAAACTACTTAAGGGTATCAGGGTTGCTAACCCGCCCAGACCCAAGTATCTAGGTCTGTGGGACGTTTCTTTAGTTATTTCCTTGTTCAACCGTTGGCCGGTTATTTCTCTCCTATCAAGGAAACAGCTCTCAGCCAAATTGGCTATGTTGCTGTGCCTGTCGTCGTGCAGAAGGTCTTCAGATGTGAGAGCACTCGATGTTATAGGTAGAGTATTTACCCCTGAAGGGGTTTCTTTCAATATTACTGGACGTACCAAAACATTGTCTCGTCATATTGATTATAATGCATTTCCAGAAAATGAAAAATTATGTGTGGTACAATGTTTAAAGACATATGAGGAATGTACAAAGGTCTTATGACCGCAAGGTTGTTCTCAATTGTTAATTGCACTGCAGAAGCCTTTTAAGCCAGTAACAGCTGCCACTATTGCCAGATGGCTTCGCTTTGTAATGCAGGAGACCGGTATTGACATCCAAATGTTTGGTGCTCATTCTATAAGAGGCGCTATGGCATCAAAGTCTTACATGTTGGGTTCTAACATTCAGGACATTATGCGTTGTGCAGACTGGTCCTCTGAGTCAACTTTCAAAACGTTTTTTTATAAGCCGGTGGGTGATATTACTACTGTGGTTTTTAATGAGCGTTAAACTAGCATAATCTGAAGCCTCCGGTCCTGTAATAGAATCAAAAATTTGCTAGCATTCGCACCAAGAATTTTCAATTCTATTATGGGCACGGAGGCGAGGATTATCCCACCCAGCTTTTTGTTTACAGTTAAAAGCTTGCCCACCCATGTTCACTGTTATGACGTTTGGCTATACCAGGGGTCTCCAACCTTTTCTGTAGTGAGAACTAATTCTGCTCAAAGAAATTCCTGCCGAGCTACTAGCATATTTTATCACTGTAAAATGCTGATGATATGTATTACTGTTACACTGTGACCACCCTAAGCACGATTATCAGTAGTAACCACCCAAACATTCCAGGTGAAGTTATCAGCAGAATGCTAGGGAAACGTTTATCAATATTAAATGTTAAATATTAAATTCAAATCATCACATGCTGTGTTCCACAAAGGGTATTACCACAGCAGTAAGTCTCCCCAACTCAAATTGAATTATCATTCAGCTAACAACTTTAAATGTGTTTTAGAATTGCAATATTTGGTCTTCATTAGTATATGAGTTTTTGAAAATACACATATTTTTTTATCAAAATCACTTTCCATTTTGAGCAATTAAACTCAATTTTCCAGAAGAAAAACCTTTCTGAAAAAAAATGTTTTCCTTTAAAAATCAAATCAGTTTTCCTTGTTAGAAAATAAACAGTCGCTAAACATCAACTTTTCGTTTTCATTGAGTACCACCATGTAAAAATACCTCTCATGGAAGAATTCTGCTTCAAATACCCAGGTATTGGAATCATAGGCCATGCTTGCTCACCATAACACTACGAACGCCCCTGTTATGCTAATAATGCCCATCATTAAACCAGGGCTACCACTGTGCTACAGCTGAATGCCCAACATATATTAGTTATGGCCAGTATTATGGGAGAAGCGGTTGCCACTCTGTCAGGAAGGGCCAAAAGCAAGCCAGTCATGCTCTTTATATGTCAGCGATGGCAGCAGGTATGTAATTACTAGACTTGTATGCACAAAATAGTCAAGGATGAAAATGTTAAGGCTATGGCACAATCATACCATGAACGGGCTCAATTGCGTCAGAGATAATACTCTTATGATGGGGACCAGCATACATGTTTGGCAGTCCTTGACACTAGGAGTAGCTTTAAGGAATCAACATTGTTTATTAGGCAAGGACACAATGTCACACAGCCACACAAAATTGAATGTGAGGGTTCTAACTTTCTCTGACCTGGATGCATACTCTCTCCTCCTCAGCTCTTTGGTTGATCATGCTCCCAACTAACACATTTTCGCTCTAGTTCTTGCAGTCACACACTTTGGTGGGTCAGCCCTGGTAACTGCTGCTACTATTCTTTGATGTCGCACAAAATGCGACTGATAGAGCCGGGCGTATAACATGACTAATCTACTTCTTAAGTAGATTTAAAGTGGATAAAGATGGTCCAAGTGACGCCGTCGCCTCCACATGCTTCAACACCCTCTGCAAGACCTTCAAATGGATCCCACCCCGAATCCAGGAACACCGTCATCCACGCATTCATCACCAGCAGGCTGGACTACGGGAACACCCTCTACGCAGGAAATCAACAAATCTCTACTCCAGACCGTCCAGAACGCCAAAGCCAGACTCGTCTTCAGCATCCCACGACAAGACCACACCCCCCAGCACCTACTAGTCCTTCACTGGCTCCCGTCGAAAAAAGAGTGACTTTCAAGCTGCTCACACACACCTACAAACCCCTCCACAACACCGCACCTCCATACCACAATGAAAGAATCTCCTTCTACGCCCCCAAAAGAAACCTCTGCTCCGCTGACCTGGCCTTGGCCGAAATCCCCTGCATCCACAGAGCCAGAACAGGAGACAGA
This sequence comes from Lissotriton vulgaris, assembly GCF_964263255.1. Classification (NCBI taxonomy): domain Eukaryota; kingdom Metazoa; phylum Chordata; class Amphibia; order Caudata; family Salamandridae; genus Lissotriton; species Lissotriton vulgaris. Next base: position 166,052,773 of record NC_141699.1, on the reverse strand, counting down.
TCCTTCTCCTACATTGCGGCCAAGACCTGGAACAAACTCCCCCTAAGCATCAGATGAAGCCCCACACTCCAAGCATTCAGGAAGAGCCTCATGATCTGGCTTTTCAAGTGACCAGAGCTGCCCAAATCCCCCACCCCCACACCCCCCAGCACCTTGAGACCCTCACGGGTGAGTAGTGCTCTTTATAAATCCCTGATTGATTGATTGACAGGCCAACACAGTGTGCGTTTGAGTGTTATCAAGAGGACCTGCCATTGGTTTGGCTGTCTCACTCTTACGGGTAATGAAACAAGAAGTGCTGCCTTCTTTAATATACATAGAATCTCTGAGATCAGCTTGGTTTGGCTTCACCTCTGAGAGCTACTTTGAGGGTGCTGGTGAGCTACCAGTAGCTCCCGAGCTACTGGTTGGAGACCCCTGGGCTATACAGTGGTTACGGTTGTCTTATTTTCTTTATTTCAGGATCAGGCAAGAAGTCTGAATAGAAGACGTTGGATGGTTCGCAATTCTGCTTGAAGACTGGTTATTCTTCCATGATGGAGGAGATGTTGGATTTATTCTTGTTTAAGCTTGGACTTGCGTTCTCTGCAAAGAAAGAGGATGATGGGACCACGCAGAGAGTTCTTATGGACTATGGAGGCGTGGCTAATGTGTGGGCACTATGGGCAATGTAGTTTTTTATACTGTTTATAAAGAAAATATGCATTTTCATTGGCTGCTGTGTTTTGCAGTAAAGATAAGAGAAGCATAATCCTCGCCTCCGTGTCCTTAATAGAATTGAAAATTCTTGGCGCGAATGCTAGCAAATGTTTGACTCTGCTTATAAGTTTAATTGAAATAATGTTTTTATATAATTTCTTATGCATTTTCTATTTTCTCATATGTTTTTAATAATAGTTTGTTTTATTCATTAGAAAGTGCAGCACTGGGACTGGTTCAGATGGTCGTGGGGCCCACCCATCAGGCTGGCCACACTTTGGATTTGTATTTACCAACTCAACCAAACTTATAGTAGAACAACCTCAACCTCTACTCTGGTCAGACCATAATTTGTTAAAATTTTGCATTCCCATTGATGTCTGCAGAATTCCCCTGGATGATCACTTTACCTGGATCAGGTCCTGGCGCAAATTCACCCTAGCATCTTTCTCTGCCCACTTTAATCCTGAAGCTATGTTGCACACAGGTAACGTAGACCAGGTAGCTACAGCTTTTGAAAATGCCATTACACTGTCATTGAACACAGTGGCACCTCTGTCAAGGGTCCAGGTCAAAGTCAAAGCATCACCATGGTTCACATCAGTGCTAAAAATTGAGAAACTCTCCAGTAGGACCCCCGAACAGCAGTAGAGGAAAACTAAAACTATTGAAGATAGAACAAGATATAAACTGATTCATCGCACCTATTTAAATAACATTAAACAGGCCAAAAAGTTGTACTTAACTGATAGGATCAACAATGCCGCAAATTCCAACAAAGAATTATACAAAATTTTGAAGGAGTTTACTAGCCCAAATGCTGACCAGCGCACACTTCCCCCCACACAAGAAGGGGTCAACACAGTTTCCTCCTTCTTTGATGAAAAGATCAAAGTTATATATAGATCCTTCCCTTAAGACAACATTAATAACGCTGATCTTCACCCAGTCGTTAATAGCCATCCCTTGTTGCGTAGGGGGCAGAATTTAAAGCCATGACCTGTGACCAAGTATCAGAAGCCGTAGCAAAGATTAAATCAGGCTCTCCTGCACACCCTCTCCCACCTCGTTTTTTCACGAAATTAGCACCTCTGTAATAATAAATCTAACAGAGATTTTTAATCTATCATTAGACCAAGTTATGGTCCCGACCAGATGGAAAACAGCTCAAGTTAAGCCCATTTTGAAAAAGCCAACTGCAGATCCCAGGGTGCCAGCCAAATATCGTCCCATCTCGCTGCTGCCTTATTTAGGGAAGGCGCTTGGATCCTTGGTAAATAAACAACTTACCGCCCATCTGGAAAACCACAGACTTCTTGATTCTTCGCAATCAGGGTTTCCTTTGACACACAGTACCGAAACAGCAGTAGTAGAGATGGTTGATGACATCATGCTGCCCCTGGATTAGGGGCGGCCTTAGCTGGTGCAAGCTGTGCACCTGCACAGGGCCACCAAACCCCAAGGGCCCCCACGCCAATATATATCCTTAATATAATAATCCTCTAAAGATGGATACATATTTGCGTGGCGGCCCCTGGCAGGGATTTGGTGGCCTGTTCCACTTCCAAACACCCTGACCCCCCCGCCCGCCCCGCCCGGACCCCCTCTTCCGGGGCCCCCTACCTAGGCTCCCTGCCCAGGGCCGCCATGAGCCTAGATCAACGCCTGTCTGGATAAAAAAGAATCAGCTATGCTGGTTCTTTTGGAACTGTGAGACGCTTTCAACACCATCTCCCATTGCATTTTACAACAGCGGCTCTGGGAGGTGGGAGTCAGGGGGAAAGCCCTGGTCTGGTTCAAAAACTACCGAAAGGAGCTTTCAACCACTGTACATATGGGGGGGCGCTAGTGAGCCCGGAGCAAGATGTCCGCATATTAGTGCAGCTCTGCTGGTCAGGGCCAATAATCCTACATTATCCTGCCTTCTACAAGTACATTCTGTAATCTCCTATGGTGGAAGAAAAAGTCCTACCTGAGGGTGTTCATTCGCTGCGTCTCCTTTGACTTTTGCTGCACTCTGTATGCTGCTGCTGCCTTTGCAGGGATTGGGCCTGGCCCTCTGTGGTGACCGGTAATGTCGGCGCAAGGATCTTGCCCGCATTGGAGGCCCGGTGAACTGCGCTGCTTCCAGACAGGTGGTGAGGTGTTTCCAGCTCGCTTGCGGTGTGGGGTGCCCCGGCGGAGGCGGGATCCGGCTATGTGCCCATTCTTGAGCAGTGCGTACGAAAGCGGCCTCAGCGTCTCTGCTGCGGCCGCGACTCAGCGGGTGAGTGTGTGATTGAGCAGCCCCGGCGCTGACACTCCTGGCGGCTGCGGCCGGCGCTGGATCTTGGACTGCTGCGCTACCCCTGTGTGTTTGTGGCGGTGCTGGGGATTAGCGATGGCTGCGGGTCTTTCCCTCTGTGTTATACGGATGCCTGCCAGACCAGTGCAAAGAAGTGGATGGGCATAACGAGGTCATTGTGACGGGTACGCTGGTGGCTCGCGCTGTGGAGGTGGGCCTGCCATTTTGTCTATCGATCGCGGAAGCGGCGCCCGGCACAAATGAACGTGATAATCACCCTTTCATGACCACCTGCTGTGCGGAGGAAGCATTTATTGTGATTTTAAACTTGAAATCAATATTGAACAGTGTTTGGCCAGGATTTGTTCAGAACTTTGAATTCCTGAGGCTGTGGGCGCCATTTTGACTCTGGGAACTATTGTAGAGGTGTAAGGTGCCCTCCATAGGGTTAAGATATACCTCTGGTAAAGATCTATAGGGCTGCACTATATATGTCAATACCCTTGCACTAATTGGTAGTGCCTGCAGTCCTGTGCACTGCCTTTGCTGGTGGGACAGTTTATCTTTCTCAACTCCCATTGCGGATTCCAATGCTGCATTTAGCGCTTCTTGACGACACTGTTTGTGTCTTAACAGAGGCTCGGTCCTGGTGTACTGGCACTGCTAATAGCTATTTCCGGCCATCTATATCATACTGCCCTGCACCAATGGGTAAACCTAATAAACAGGTCCAGCCCAAATTGACATTTGAATCAAAACGCCTCAAAAAAGCTGCTCTGCAGGTCATGTCGGACACCGAGACTGATGTGGAGGCTGCTGGAACCAGCAAACTTGAGCAGATGATGTTGACGATGCAGCAACGTTTGCAGACCATCAATGGAAAAATTGACACACTCAATTTGCGTATGGACAATATGGCGTCCAAGCTCGACAAGCATGCGGCGTGCCTCACCGAAGCTCAGCAACGAATCTCTAACTCAGAAGATAAGGTGGTGGTCATTACAAAGTCATGCGCACCGATGGAGAAGCTCCTTGCAGTGATTAACGCCAAGAACGAGGACTTGCTAGCCAGATCACGGCGCAACAATCTGCGCATTTTTGGTATCCTGAGTCCACGAATATTGTGAGAATGGAGCTGTATGGGAGGACCTGTTAAAGACGCTGTTTGGCGCAGAAAGCTTCTCTGGCATGCTGGTGGTGGAGAGGACGCATCGGTCCCTTGCACCGAGCTCGGTCCCAGGGGTGCCTCCACATGCGATTATATCTAGACTCCTTAATTATAGAGATCGGGATGCGGCGCTCCGGATGGCGAGAGAAATGGGCACTACAAGGTATCAGGGCACAGAGATACAGCTTTATCCGGATTTTACGACAGCAGTTCAACAAGCCCGGCGGGAATTTCAACAGGTTAAATAGAAACTGCAGACACTTGGAATCCAGGATGAGTTGCTCTACCCAGCCCGGCTCAAGGTTCAACAAGGCAGCAAACCGAGGATCTTCACGACTACTAAGGACGCAATGCAGTTCCTCAAACAACTTGAGCGTAAAGCCTCGACGATGACGGAGTGTGGAGAAGCTGATGCAGAGGATTGATGAGGCTGTAGGGGTGCTGTAGACTACCTCCATAGCTTGGCTATGCGATATGCTGGATCACGATCAGAGACAGCAGCTCTGATATTTGAATCTCCTCTGTTATCTGCTGTTGTAGATGTATGGCAGGGAAAGGGCCTACGGCTTGCCACATCGGGCTGGCTGGTACCTGCACCTATGGTTTTGAGATTGTTTGTCAGAACCGGGCTTGATCCCTCTTTCTTCACTGTCTTTTCTTTTTGTCTGCTAGTTGTACAAATGTGATGTTATGACTAATGTCCTTTGCTCCTTAATGTCTACCTTTGTTACTGATCCTACAATGATAAAGTTGCCAAAGGAATAGCAGATGTTATCCGTGATATGGTGGGTGGGAATTGAAGGCGTCTAACCGCAATTTGGTGGACTCTGGACTGCCATTGACTGCTATAAATTCTTTCCAATATGTTACAGTTTTGCTGCAGTATACTACAGCTAGCTAGATTGTAGGGAGCTCAAATTATGGCTCTGACCCCCCTGCTTATTATAGTGGGGGCACTAGGGCTACTAGCTGTCTCCAAAAAGGGAACTCCCTGTGCAGTTTTGCTTTTGTTCCTGGGGTATGAGCAGGCTCTCTGCTTCTGCTGGGTGGGAAGGAGGGGTTTGTTCCATTGTGTTTTTTCTGATGGGGCTGCAGGGCATGATTGGGATGCCTGTGTGGGTGGGGGGGACTAAAAGAAGGTTTATTTATATGTGTTGTTATGCGGTACAGATTGCAACATGCCAGGCAGAACGATTTATGCAGACAGCATGCAACATTACAGTGGGATATGATGGTTGAAACTAATGTGAATGGTGGCTGAGATGGGCAAACTTACATGGATAACGTGGAATGTCAGGGGCCTCAATAGCCCAAAGAAAAAGAGTCAGGTGCTAGCCTCTCTGGATAGGCATAATGTCCAAGTGGCGTTTCTGCAAGAGTCCCATCTGACTAAGCAGACGGCCGAGAAGGTAGCCACGAAGTGGGCTGAGTTTAATTGGGCCTCCAGTTATTCCGTATATGCTAGAGGTGTCATGATTTTAATAAAGAAAGGCTGCCCCTTCTAGACGAATCATGTGAACATAGATGATGATGGCAAGTTTCTCATTGTGCAGGGGAAATTGTGTGGCATGTCACTGACTCTGATTAACCTGTACGGTCCTAATATTGATGACACTGGTTTTTATGAGGAAGTCAGGAATAAGATTTACCATTTGACCCTAGCTCTGATTCTCTGTGGAGGGGATCTAAATGTGGTCCTAGATATACAAATGGATCATCAATCCAGGGTGGACCCGGTAATCAAAAAAGCTTTGTAGGCGGTTAAAGATGGAATGCAACTGCTGTCTCTTATAGATGTTTGGAGTCTGAGGCATCCAGGGCAGAGGGAGGGTATGTGTCATTCCTGTGCCCAACATTAATGGTCCCGGCTGGACTATTGGTTAGTTACAGACGAGGTGAACTCACTGATCACTAAAGCCCACCACTTGCCTAGAACGCTATCAGATCACTCTCCAGTTCTAATTCAAATGCTTATCCATACTAACACGCCGCCCCTGTTTCAGTGGAGGCTGCAGGCCACGGCACTGCAAGATTAGGTATTCTGGGAGGGGCTGCGCGAAGCCATTGCTCAATTTTTTAAAGAAAATATTGGCTCCGTTGATAGATTAGGCACAATATGGGAAGCGTTCAAAGTTACCATTCGAGGGGTATGTATAGGATTGCTGGCGGGAGTCCTGAAATCGATAAGGGGATCTATGAAGCGCTTAGAGCAAGACTTACTAATTCTTGAACGTGAATATGACGCAACACTGGATCCTCAGATTCTGGCGTCCATCAGACTGAAAGTTACTGAATACAATGACCTGGCAGACTCAGAAATAAAGCACTTATCACGTCGATGGGCAGCTAGATATTATGGCGAAGGTTGACGGCCTGGCAGGGCTTTAGCGGAGAAGATCAAGGGGCCTGGGGCAAAAAACAAAATGATACACTTCATTGTGGATGGGGATGATAGGCTTTGTGATACTGCGGGTATCCTTACTACTTTTGTGCGATACTATACGGCCATGTATCAAGCTAGACAGACCGCAGAGGAAGAGGAGATAGCTCAATATCTTAAAGATATAGCTTCGGTGTGGCTTGAAACTAATGTGAATGGTGGCTGAGATGGGCAGCAGGAATTTCTAATGCATCCTATCACGATTGGAAAAATCCAAGATGCGATTAATGCTTTGCCAAATGGAAAAGCCACGGGCACGGATGGACTTCCTGCGGAGTTTAATAAAGAGTATGCGGAGTTGCTGGTGCCACAATTACATGCCATGTTTGAAGATGCTTATGAGCAGCCTTCGGGAGGCTTTGATTGTATCTGTATTGAAGCCACGCAAGGACTCTGACAAATGTGAGTCATAACGTCCTTTATCCTTTTTTTTTTTAAAACCTTTATTGTGCATGACAAGCTTACAAATACGGGCCTACAACCCTTCGGGCCGGCCACCACACAATATAAGCGCACAAAGCAGGAGAGAGGTCTCCGGCAGGTCTCTGACATATCAAAGCAAGCAATTAAGGCAGAAAATCCCAAGGAGACCGCCATGAGTAGGATGGAGGAAGGTTAATTTTATAATATAATGGGGTGTATAGCTGGAATATTGCAAGTATTGAGATCCGAAAGTCCGTGACGGGCCGTTGGCAAGCAGGAATCAAAGACACAGCGAGTTTTAGAAATAGCAGCTACAGGGAAACAAAGCAAACTCAATTCCCATAACTGCAAACAATTCCCACCACTGCCAACCGCCCATCCGCTACCATGAAAGTACGCACCAGTACAACTTAAGAAAGTCAGAGTCATAACATAGAAGGCACCATCCGCTATATCAACCCAAAAAAAGAGGGGGAAGGGGGGAGAAGAAAAGAAGGATATGCAAGGAAAAGATGAAAAAAAACAGGGAAGAGAGAACGCGGCACCACGGCATACGCCCCATGTCGGACCCAGCACACAAAGGAAGAGCCTCGCCCATGGCATCAGGGTAAACAGGATACAGAAATGTGCAGGCAGTAGTAATAGCATGGAGACATATGTACTATACTGGCAAAAAACCCCAGGAGGCATACATGCAGGCGCGGCGTCCAGGAAAAGAGATACATAAGAGGCATAGAACCAAGTAAAAAAAGAAAAAAAAACGAAAATACAGACCCCACCCCTCCCACACCACCCTGCACCCCTGCAGAAGGCTACGGCCTACCCCCCCGGCAGTGTGCCTGTCGCCCTAATCGGAACCCGAAATATAGAAGAGTCTGAAAGTAAGAAAGAACCATATAGACAAAAAGAAGAAAGGGGAAGGAAGAAGAAAGAACTAAGAACTAATGGGAGAGGAGACATACAATCAAAACGATCTGCTCCCACCACCCACCTGAGCACAGTTAGAACCCACAAGAAGAAGAAGTCACTTCGAAGTCAAATACCAGGAACATGAGGAGGAAGCGATCATGCTTGTACAATCGAAAGCACGCCAATTATCCATTACACGAAGTAGCAGTCCGCCGATGCAAGTTATCTCAACCCTGTCCCCTTCTGTCCAGAGCCATAGACACAGAATGTTTGATGAACCAGAAGAGGACGGGCCAGTAGTGAAACGCAAGAACTCCAGGCCACGAATCACGGCACCAGTCATGGCGGCCTCGGATCGGACCAACAAGAGAAAGCGACAACAACAAAAAGGCAGCACAAGCACCGTCCTGCTGACCAAGAAGAGACACTCGCCCCACTAGGACAAGCATCAGATCCCGGTCCAGCAGGGCGAGGCGAATAATCGCCGGGAGTCACGGCAAGGCAGGCCCGGACGGACCCCGGCCGGAATCCCTCCATCATCTCCACTCCAGGGAAGCGCTCCTGTCGGAGCAGAGCAACGGGCATCCAGTTCTCCAAACAAGCGACGGCCATAGTATCATCAACCTCCGGAAAGGTCCATGCAGCACAGTTCAGCGGTTGGTCCGCACACGTGAGGGGCGGCTCGGCGAGCCCGTCAAGAAGATCTTCATCCGGCCCAGCGGCGTTCAATATCATGGACTCACGCCAGGAACTCAAGGCAGCGAGGACGTCGCCAATCGTAGGATCACCCCTACAGTATTCAGCAAACGTGCCGTGCGACAGGCCAGTGTTCCCGTCAGCGACGGGTCTGAGATACAAAGCGCTGGCCGCCATCTTGTCGGCACGGCAAGGCCGCTGCAGACTCCAGCCCCGATCTGGTTGCCAGCGAAGTTCAGCGAAAGCCAGCCGGGGACAGTCAACCTCACCATCGAAGTAGGGGGGCGGACCACCAAAACATTGGGGGCAGCCGGCGCCTTCGGCCCATGGGCGCCGCCCGCCGAGTCCGGGCGGAGGGTTTCAAGATGGCCGGACAGGAGACAAAGGGGAGACGAGTCTCCCATGCGGTCAACCCCCGTCTGTGGGATGCTACGCCCCACCTCCAGGTCCACCCAGGTCTCGGGCCACCAGACCGGACCCGGTCAGTCGCCACCGGTCCAACCGTGCATTGGCCTCTTCGGTCGGCCCCTCTCGCCACCAGGGGCCGTCGCTGGAAATCCGCTCCAGTCGGGAGCCACAGGCAAGTCCAGGCCCGCCCGCCTCACAGGCTCCGAAGCGAACACGGGCACAGCTAAGGATCTGCAGCACCAAGGAGCATCCGGAGCAGATGGTAAGTAGCACCAATCCGTCATGTTTCCATGTTCCATCGCATATGTCTTCTCGGGACAGGATAAGGCACAGGATTAATAGAACAGGCGAGAAGGTTAACGGAGCCGAGCTACAACGCGGCCATCACGGTTGCGAGCTTGGCTCCTCCCCCAACGTCCTTTATCCTTTATCCCAGATGTCAAAATACTTGCAAAGGTCCTGGCCACGAGGTTGCAGTTGTTGATGCCCGTCAGGGTCTTGCCGGGCCAGTCAGGTTTTGTTCCGTCACTATCCACGGCCCACAACCTGCGTACGCTCTTTGCTGTCCTGCATCTTCTAGAACCCACCCTGCCGGCTGCGGCGGTCCTCTTGGATGCTGCAAAGGCTTTTGATTCTATCTCCTGGCGGTATATGATAGCGGTCCTACATCGTATGGGTGTTCCCTATATTTACATCAATTGGATTAAGTTACTGTATGAACAACCTGTGGCTAAGGTGAGGGTGAATTGTAGGACATCTGAACCCTTCCCCATTAGGCGTGGGACGTGGCAGAGGTGTCCGCTGTAGCCTATACTTTTTGCTATCGTACTGGAGCCATTGGCTTGTATATTGCGGCAGCGACATGCCAAGGCGGCGTTGCGCTTTCATCAGCAACCATTAGCGGTGTCTATGTACGCTGACGATATGGTTTTATATGTGCGGGAGCCAGCAGTTTACTTAGAACAGCTCATCACGGAATAACTCAGATTTGAATGACATTCCGGTTTAAGGATCAACTGGGATAATTCAGTGGTGTTCTCTTTGACGACGGCCACACAGCGATTTGCTCTTGAATTCCCTTTATTGTGGAGTGAAGAGCCTGTTAAATATTTGGGTGTGTGGCTACACAGAGAGCCACAACGTGTCACCAGCGAAAACTATGACACTGCGATTACTCGGCTGGAGAAACAAGTCGCTTGTTTGATACGCCTGCCACTGACATTTTCGGAACGCGTAGCCTTGCTTAAAATGGTGGTGCTGCCCTCATTTTTGCACTACTTCAATACTATACCCATAGTGCTGAAGTCTCATTTCTTTATTACACTTCTCGGCTTATTGATCAATCTGGTCTGGGGGGGGGGGGGGACCGTGTATTAGTTGGGATGTCCTTACGCGCCCTTATGAGAGAGGTGGTTTTAAGGTGCCTGACATGCATCTGTATTACTTATGTGCACAGGCACAGTATGCTTTTTATTGGCAAAGTGCCCCTCCCTATACGCAGCATGCATCGGTTGAGGCTGGGGCAGTGCGGCCGATACCATTACAAGCGAAGATTGTTAACAGTACATCTGTATTTGAGAAAGGCGAAATATACACGGTACAATGTACGGCGCGGGCTTGGAGGTAGCTTGGGAGGCGTGCTGAGAGATTGCCATTATATGCACCATCCATTCCACTGCTGCACCATGATGCGATCTCAGTGACTAGGCAACCTGGCTCTCTCGCGGTATTACATGAGGCAGGGATACGTAATATGGGGGATGTTTATGACGCTGGTAAGTTTATCAGTATACAGTAGTTTATGGGAGAATACTAAGCCTGTGATGGCGACGTTTGTTTACAGTCGCTTGAGAGCTGCGATTAGGGCATTATATTCTGGATTTCCTGATGAGCCTCCCACTTTGAAAGCGTTACAGATACTGTATTCCTCACCCCTTCAAACTAAATTGGTTACCAGACTATACAATGCTTCACAGGCTGATGAGACAAATGACACATTAGGGCCGATGAGTAGATGGAATGCTGTGTTACCTCAACCGCTCACAGAGGATGACTGGGAATCTTGCTGTAAGTTAACAGGTCTATATGCGTCTAGTGGCAATTTGTAATTAATACATTATAAATACCTTCATCAAATGTATTATATGCCTTTACAGCTACATAAGTATGGGCTTAGGACCTCGTCATGCTGCAGACGCTGCGGGTGGAGGGAGCTGATTTTTGTCATCTGGCATGGAATTGTCCAAGAATATCGGACTTTTGGGTCAAAGTTACAGGGGCTCTGGGGGAGATGATTGGTGAGCCTGTACCCTGTGATATGATGGTATGCCTCCTGGGAGATGTGTTGAAGCTTAAGGCCACTAATCGAAAGCTGGTTGCGATGGCCTTGCTATTGCCGAGGCGTAGAGTGTCCATTCATTGGGATGGTAGACCATCGCCCCAGCTGACGCAATGGTTGAAAGATGTTGCCTATAGTCGTGACCAATTGATATGTTATGGGGAAGAACTGCCACAAGCCTCTAGGCCTTAGGATTTTTGGGGACCGTTAAATGAGTATGTAATTACTCATTCTTCCAGTGACTGATATTCTTGCATGCTGCTTCCTCAAATGTGGTTCATTTATATATCATCTCACTGTATGAACTTGGGATCTGCCTGATTGTCATATTGTTATCATGCATTGCTGCTGTGTATTCTGTACTACGTTCTTTTTTAAAAAAAAAAATTTTTGGAAACCTTTATTGTGCAACATAAGCATACAGGTACGGGCCCACAACCATTCTGGCCGGCCTCGAAATCAAGTGAGAGCACAAAAGGCAAAATCAAAACAGCTCAGCAGTCCCAAAGATGAGAAGCAGCAATTATCCGAAACATCACATATGGGAAAGGAGGGACCACTGAGTACAGGATAAATTAGGTTAATTTTTAAAAGTTTTAGATAAGAAGGATCAGACGCAGTCACTCCACCGAAAACACATGGCGGGAAATGATCCCAGCAAATTAGCAACAAACTAAGTGGCAATAAGAGGATCGTCATAAAAACACTTCGGGATAATAGCATACATTACGGTACATACTGGTCAGTACCCGCCCCATGAACGTGGAACACCTTGACTAATGTTAGTGGTAAGACTAACAACAGAAACATTAAGCAGCGCTACACCTAGCCACCAAACTGACCCAAGAGAAGAAAGAAAAAGTAAGGAGAGTCAAGAAAGAAAGGAGAGATATAAGGCCCATAGAACTAAAACTAAACAGAAAACCCACCCCCAAACCCCCCACCCCGCACGCATGCAGAGGCTACGGCCTACCCCCCCCCCCCCTAGCAGTGTGCCCGTCGCCCAAAAAAGAGTCCCGAAATTTAGATTCAGAGAAGGGAAAAAGGAAAGGAAAAAAGAAGATATAAAGAACAGTGGAGGAGGAAGACCATCAACAGATATAATCCCGGCCGCCCACCCCCGGACCCCGCAACCGATAAGATACCAACGGTCGATTCAGTCAATGTCCCGCTTATCCCACATAGTCCCAGCAGTATGAACAGTAGCGATCCAAGAAACGCCCTCAACCTTGCCCCCTGCAATCAAGTTGGTCGATGGAGTCCAACAGTCCGGCCAGCGCCATGGATGATAGAGGTGCCCAGGATGGCCAACACAAAATGGGGGGTCGTCCACAAAAGTCTACGGAAACCACTGCTGCATATCTGAGAATGATACTGAAAGGATAAAGGCAAAGCAACAATCCATCGGAAGCAGCAGGCCAGAGTGATAGCACCAGCTCCAGGAAGGGATGGAGAGTCACGCCACCAGAACACATAGGAGATGGCAAACATGGCGTCCGGGGACGATACACCAACCATTGCATGAAACCACGGACACCAGACCTCTTCCGGATCACTGCGGTCAGCACTTCGGTAGAATCAGAATCGCGATCTGCCAACGCCTCAATAAGCACCTGGGTAGGTAATTCACTGTGGTCTGGTGTAGGGTGTGGCGCAGTGTGCAGCACTTGGGGGCAACCACGGCCAACAGGAGAAATAACATCAAGCCGGCCCCCCAGGTCTCGGGCATTATCATGAAGAGCAGCTCTTACAGCCTCTAGGGCGCCCAAAACATCACAGATCCCCAGCGGTGCCTCAGAAAGAGAGGATGCAGCAGTGTCCTTCACCCAAGGCTCACGGACGTGTGGCAGCTCTGGAAGCCGGTCGCCATTTTCACTCGCCGACCACAGACCACTCCGCCGATGATCCGCAAGGTACAGCTGGGCCAGAGACGTGGGGGTAACTAATTGCATTGCGGTACCAGCCGATACAATGTCAGCAAGCATCCGGACCCTCAATCGCGATCTGAGGACTCCACTTTCAAGCGCTGAATGCGAGATGCATAAGATGGCGTCCGTTACAGAGCAGGAGTAACAAAGAAACTGTTCAGGCCATTTCCGAGCCGGGTAACGATACAGTGTATGTACGGCAGGCACAATGTATCCAGGCGTACAAAATCGCTGGGCGGAATGAAGCGCTGCAGCGAGAAGCACAGCGCGACAATCACTCCCCGGCCAATCGATTCCGTCTCCTCTGCGATGGCTGCAGTTGTTGTGGTCGTGTCCGGCCGTCCCCCACAGACAAAGTGAAGGGCCGGGGAAGAAGCGAGGACGTTTCACCACCAATATCGCTCGGATTGAGCCAGGAAACACACCATTGTGTTCAGGATCGTTTCCCCATTCCACTCGCTGGGTTTAAATGCAGGATAAAGTGCAGGATAATAGAGGAAAGCGCAAAGGTCGGCGGAGCCGAGAGTCTAGGCGGCCATCGCGGCTGCAGGCTAGGCTCCTCCCCCTCTGTACTACGTTCTTAAGAATGAAATCTGATTGCTGTTATCTTTTTTTTCTAACTGAAAGTTTTATAAATAAATTTTTTAAAAAACACTGTACATATAGATACTCTTGCCTCATGCAGTAGGCCAGTAAGTATAGGAGTTCACCAGGGCTCAATCCTGAGCCCCATGCTTTTCAACCTCTATATAACACCTTTGGCAGGATAATCAGGTCCTTTGGTTTTGAGGCCGTGTCATACGCTGATGACACTCAGCTGTTGATTACGTTCGGCCCTGACCTTACAGACACAATGATCCGGTTTAAAAACGTTATGATCATGTAAACCTTGTGCTGGGCACCTGTTATGGGATCCTGCGGAAACTACGTAAAATCTTCAAATGGTTACCAATTGAAGCCAGGAAACCTCTGGTACAGGGTCTAATTGTAAGTCATCTGGACTATGGGAATGCCTTATTAGCCTCCCTAAATGAAGATCTCTTTTCCAATTTGCAGATCCTGCAGAACACTGCTGCCAGACTTATCCTAAATTTTCCACCCAGATCCCCCTCAGCCCCCAAGCTATGGTCCCTCCACTGGCTTCCAGTAAGAAAAAGAGGTCATTTTAAAATCCTATGCCTCACCCATAAGATCATATATGGTACAGGGCCCGGTTATTTAACGAAAAATCTCAAAAGATACCTGTAGGAGAGCAGGTTCTGCAATCCTATGATCACCCAGATTTTTTGCTTTTGTTTCACTGGTTTACAACTTTCTCGGGCTGTGGGCCTGCTAATCAGACCCACAGCCTAGCTGTTCTCTCGCTAAATTGATGTGTACCTCAGGTGCATTACCCAATTGGAACTGGGCCACCTTGTCAGACCCTGTAACTCAGGGCATCGGTGTACCCAGAGCCTACCAGGGGCTGAAGCATGTATTATGCCACCCCTGGATGGCCATCTAAAACTGACACAACTGGCTGCACGACAGCTGGGGCAACGGAGCGTACTCGCCCGTTGCTTTAGGTATAGTATCCCTATATCTAACCCTAAAATGGACACCCGAGTTCCTATCAGTCACTCCTATGGCAGGCCTTAAACAATCCTGAAGGCAGAGTGCGTGGAACCGTGTGAAGTGGGCTCTGGCACGAGCCGAGCCCAGTTGCAGCTTGCGGAACCAAGACCCAATGGCTGTTCCATGATAACGCGTACCATATCGGTAACTTCGGTATCGCGTTATCAAGACATGTCGAGAAAGGTGTCATACGAATCGGGATGCTGACCCCTCACCAATACTGGCGACGAGGTTAGCATTCCACCCTTCGAGAGAGACACGACATGTACGTGACTGTGAACCCCGGTTAAAGTTACCTGAAGCCTCAGCTCCACAAAATGGATGCTGCCACCACAGACACGAGTCTGACCTCCAGCTGCTGGGAGTCCTTCCAGCGAGGAGAGCTTGGACAAAGGGTTTCCTGTCCAGGGCGGTGTTCGCACCGTCCCAGACAGGGTTTTGTGTATTCTGGGTAGGTAGGGCTTTACAAGAAGGTGACTGCGGAGTGGCACCCCGGTGCTCACTACGCATCTGCCGGTTAGAACCAGTTCCAGGGGCACGCAGCCCCTGACCTGGGGAAAGTCCGGCAGGGGAGAGGGGTGTAACTACCCCCCTTCCTGGTCCCACCCCTAGGGCAGGACCTAGTCATGTACCCACCCCTTTCTTTAGGATAAAGGCCGGAGCGGGGACCCTTCCAAATTAGATCATCTTTGAATCAAGAATACTTTCTACGAAAGGACTTCGAGACTCTTCTTAAGATTTCTCCCTTGTGGCTAAGGAGTAGTCACCCTGCATCCGCAGGCACCATCTACGAACTCTGCGGTTTGCTGCAAGTCCTTCCTCAGGAATCCGACTGCCCAGCTCGACGAGAACCGGCTTCCCTGGCACCTCTGACCTCTACCCACATCGTCAGCTCAGCTGAGATCTGTGGGTGCGACGAGACCTTGAGGGACCGGCCATCATCAAAACCTGCACGCTTTCTTAACCAGCACGACCACCGAAGGAATCCTCTGGTGAGTGCTCTGGGGTCCGAGAAGCCCCGACCCTGAGCAGCTCCAGCACCGAAGTGCAGCCTCCCAGCATCTCCACGATCTGCGTGGGGCCCTTCTGCTTCGCTGTTCAGCCCGTTGTCCGATCACTAGCCGCTGGCTTGTGACTCGTTGACGACGAACGACAACCAATGCTGCTGGTCTGGTTGCTCCAGACTGGCCTTTGCTCCCTCCTGCGAGAGGAGCACCCCGGACCCTCCTGGTCCACTCAAGACACCATTTTAGGCCCACCACGTGGCCCTGAAATTTGCCAAGGCTTGTTGCCCCAATCCTGGGCCCAGAGACGCCGACAGCATCAACCTTCGTGGGACAGCTCGCACCTCCATCCTGGTCGCCGACAACGCCTCCTGGTCCGTGAGACTGCAGAGCCTAGCGTCGCCCACTCACCTAGTCGAGGTGACGATCATCCGGTGCCCTCCTGGTACCCTCTGACTACTGGCTAGTAGTTACGAACTTGGTCCCCTCTGCTTTCAGGTATCAACGATCTCTGATCCAGGCTTGGATCTCTACGAACTATTCTCTACTGGTCGCCGGCCAGCTACTCCTTCCTTCCGGCTCCTGGCTCGTCAGCGAAGTCCCCCGACGCCTGTAAGACTTGTGCAGCTGCAGCCCTCGTGGCTAGGTAACTTCGGCATTTCGGTGCCTGCATAGCCTCCTTACTCAAGGGTCCCGAGTCCCTCGCTTCCGACTTGCCTTATCGGGTCCGCCCGAGACCACTAAACTTTCCGTGCCCTCGGGCACTTGTTTTAATTGTGCACTTGAAGTATTTTCCTAAGAGTTTTGTTCTGTGCTTAGTACCCTGTCCTCATAAAGAGTCCAGGGCTGTTGTGATTCTAATAAATACACTGTTTATTTTCATAACACTTGTGTGGTATCCTTTCACTCGGTGTTCAAGGGGTATGTGATGGTATAACAGCTGGCTTAACACGCCCTCTAGAGTTTAGCCCGAAGACTGCTCGTATCCACGCTACTAGGATAGCTGGTCTAAGGTTGACTTACAACCAATCACCATAAGGGTCGTTTGGACCGATGCATAGTGGTCGCTAGAATAGCGAACGCTGCATATCGGGCCAACTTCTCGACATGAACCTTTCTCAACATATCCACCTTCCCACTCATGACAAAGGGCATAGCCTAGATCAAATCTGGTCCCAAAACATCTCTTTGGCTATTCAGTCTATCACGCCCTGTGTTTGGTCGGATCACTATCTGATCAATTTTACTATGACTACCGGGAGAAGTAGTAACCCCCTGCCCAAGCCAGGAGGAAAAACTAGAAGGTGGAAGAATGTCGATGTCCCTGCTTTTATTGGTTCATTAACTTCTTCCCTTCCCCCGTTTGATCGGGACATTGAAAAGATGGAAGAAGCTTTCTCAGGGTGGCTACTTCAGGCAGCGGACACTCACGCCCCCTGTACCTACTTTCCTCGCTCTCGCCCCAATGACGCCCACAGGTGGTTTACACCTCTTCTGAAAACCCTCAAACTTGAAGTCCGTCAACTGGAACGCAAGTGGCGTACAGCCTATTTAGAACAAGACAGGGCTAACTATTGCAAGGCTCGCAAAAATTATCAAAAGCTCATCCTAAAACACAAAACCGATTATTTCTCGGAAAAAATTCTTAAGGCTCATAATCAATCCAAGGAACTGTTTAACATTGTGGAAGATCTTAGCACCAGTGACAGAACCTCCCTCCCGACAGTCCCCACTCAGGAACTTTGTAACTCATTAAACTCCTTTTTCTTTGACAAAATCTGCACTATTAAACAAAACATTCCTACCACTCAGTCTCCCCTTTTATTTGCAGACACCTTTTACAACCCTGATACCCTGGACTCCTACCCCCCCATTGAAAACGTTAACCTATCTAAACTTCTTTCTAAAATCAAATCCGGCTCCCCTGATGACATCTGCCCCCCTTACATCCTGAAAGAAGTGGGTACCAGCATCCCTGGGGGCCTACTTCCCATGCTGAATGGCTCACTTGCTCAGGGTAAAGTTCCCAACAACTTTAAGAAAGCCCTCCTTATTCCCCTCATAAAAAAGGCAGGAGCCAATCCATTAGACCCACTCAATTACAGGCCTATATCTTTGCTGCCATACTGCGCTAAACTTTTGGAATCTCATGTATGCGACAGCATCTCCACATTCCTCGAAAATTCGGAATATCTAGCACCTAATCAGGCCGGTTTCCGCCCTTGCCATTCTACTGAGGCGGTCATCCTCTCGGTGCAGAATACCCTGAGGCGGAATGCGGATGAAGGGATCCATCAAGCTCTGGTACTTTTAGATCTTTCTGCCGCCTTCGACACGGTCGACTATACCATCTTGGTCGACCGTGTCGAACAGGCAGGCCTCAGGGGCCCTGCGCTTAGCTGGATTCGCTCATTTATCACTGACCGAACTCAATCGGTCAGATTGGGCTCCTTCACAGCCCCCACCATACCCACCATCTGTGGAGTACCCCAAGGCTCCTCGTTGTCTCCCCTGCTTTTTAATTTATATCTACGCCCTCTTTTGTACTCCCTCAGGCACGCTAAGGTCACCATTTGCAACTACGCCGATGATTTGCAGCTCATCTTCCCTCTGAACACCAAGGACTCTGTGGTAGAATTCCAAAACACCATGTCCCACATTTTGAGTTGGATGAGCTGCAATCACCTGAAACTTAACCCAGGCAAGACCGAACTGGTCTTCCCTGGACAGAGCACCCTCAGCTGGAACCCCAGCTTCTGGCCCTCCTGTATGGGTGCCCCCCCATCTAAATCATCCTCGGTAAAGAGCCTTGGCATTGTTATCAGTGAGGATTTCTCCCTGAAAAAACAAGTCGGAGCTGTTGTCTCCTCCAGTTTCTTTCAGCTGAAGAAAATAAAAAAAATCGCCCGCTTCTTCTCCCAAGCTGCCCTCACTCAGATCGTCATCTCCCTGGTTTTGTCCAGATTGGACTTTTCCAACAGTCTTTACCTCGGGCTCCAAACTGGAGAGCTAAAACGCCTCCAGCTGGTCCAAAACCAGGCAGCCAGACTTGTCTTGAACATCCCTAGAAGGCAATCAGTCAGATCTGGCTTGAAACAGCTGCATTGGCTCCCGGTTGAGCAACGCGTGGCCTTTAAAGCTGGGTGTATCCTCTTCAAGTCTTTACACCACATTGGCCCCATTTTCATCAGAGACCTATTTAAAAAATACACCCCTTCCCGCAACCTCCGGTCTGCTCATAAGGCCCTTCAGACTATTCCCTCATACAAGAAGAAGCGTCTCGGAGGCAGCTGCTTTGACCATCTTGCAGCTGCCTTCTGGAACTCTCTCCCTCTTCATCTGAAACTTAGTGACAACATCCTCAGCTTCAGACACTCTCTAAAGACCTGGCTCTTTTCCCAGGCACATCACTAAGCTGCCTTTTCTCCATCAACCGACGGCTACGCCTGTTCCTTCCTACAGCGCCATGAAGCCTCCGGGCGTACGAGCGCTCAACAAATATCATATAACATTAACATTAACATTAACTTCTCACATTGGTGAGCAGCGGTTGGGATTTTGAGCTTGCTGTTGTTTTACCACGCGTATCCTAAGAATATCTTGTGAAAGATCGCATAAGTACTCCAGGTACATATAACTTAGCTTAGAATACTCTGAGTTCTACTGAACCAGCTGTTGTAGCTCCTCAAGGCTTAGCACACCTTGGCTACAACTCTTAGCAAGGGATCAGTAGGTAAACATATAGTGTAGGTAGGTGCATCACTTACACCACACTAGAAGCAGCATGTCTGACAAAGGAGGAAACTCTGAGTCTCCCCTTGTGTCAGTCGACCTTCCACAGGTCACGTCCAGATATGCTGCACTTAGCTTCCAAGAGATGCGACAGCTCTGTACGTCTCGGAAGCTAAAACAGGGTTCAAACCCTACAACTCCGTTTCTGATTGGTCTCTTGGAGACCTATGATGCTAGGAGGGCGGGTAACACCGACCCTTCTCATCCAGAAGAGAGTATGCCCCCGCTCGAGGGAACCCGAGGTGACCCTGACCTTATCCATCTCTCCGCAGAAGGTGAAGAGGAGGACGAGGAGCCAGAGACATCTGGGGACGAGGCAGACAAAGGTCCAGTAGTGGTTAGCCAGCTAACGCAGGACAACTTAAGCCGGCACGAGAATGGTACTAGGAGACCCCTGGGGCCCCTCTCAGGCCAGCTTAACATTGGGAGTGGACGAGTTAGGTCTCTGTCGAGAGGCTCTAACCGATCCGCTCGAACCAATGGCTCTCGAGGCTCTGCTCGAAGAGAGATGACATCCCCTCAGAGGAGAGTGTACGAAGCTAAGGAGCGGGAAGTCAATCTGCGGATCGAAAGGGAAGAACTTGCCCTAGCCAAAGAAAGACTCGCCTTTGCTAGAGAGCAAGAATTGAGTGGGACAATTCCCACTGGTGGCAGCATTCCCCCACGGGAAAACAGGAGTTTAGACACTAGACACCTGAGTAAGATAGTGCCCCCCTTTAAGCAAGGGGACGACATCCACAAATGGATTACTGCTATGGAGCGGGCCTGCACTGTCCAGTGCGTCCCCCAGAGTCAGTGGGCAGCTATCTTGTGGCTCTCCTTTGAGGGTAAAGGTAGAGACAAGCTCCTCACTACTAGAGTCGAGGATGCTAACAATTACCAGGTCCTGAAGAACACACTGATTGATGGGTTCGGCCTAACCACTGAGCAGTACAGGTTGCTGTTCAGGGATACCCAGAAAACTCAGTCTCAGGACTGGTCTGATTTCGTTGATTGTGCCACTAAGGCTTTGGAGGGCTGGTTGCTGGGCAGTAAGGTTACTGATTACACAGGATTGTATAATTTGATCATGCGAGAACAGATTTTAAACAATTGTCAGAACCAGTTGTTGCATCAGCACCTTGTCGACTCGGATCTGACCTCTCCCCAAGAATTGGGAAAGAAGGCAGACAGATGGGTCAGAACAAGGGTTAAGCAAAACCAGGGCCAGAACCAGGGTGGTCAGAAGAAAGCAGACCAGAAGGGTAAAGATTCAAAAGGGGAACAAAATGACCAGAAGTCTTCGACAGGTCCCCAACAACCCAAAGAGGGGGGGGGGGGGTCAGGCTTCCCAGAAAAAAGAAGAATCAAGAAGGCCAATCGAAAAGGTGGTGCCAATACTGTAAAAGTAAAACTCACTGGTTTAGTGAGTGCACCAAGAAAGGAGGTTAGACTCCTGCTACTGCAGCCCCTAAGGCACCTGTGCCCCCTAGTACAGCCAGCAGTAGTAGTGCGCCTCCCAAGGGACTAGTTGGGTTAACCTTGGGTTCTGAGGGGTGTGACAACCTAGTTGGTATACTCACTCAGGCTGTCCTTGTCTGTACGGGGGATGTGGATATGTCCCCTGACGTCAGTCCCAATACCTTGGGCAAATACCGACAGACGCCTTTAATTAATGGAAGAGTGGCTCAGGCCTATAGGGACACTTGTGCCAGTGTCACCATGGTGACGCCTAACTTTGTGGACCCTGGACAGATCATGCCAGGTACAGATTTCCTGGTGACCAATGCCAGCAACGTCACTACCAGTCATAGTATGGCAATTGTTGCTTTCTCCTGGGGAGGGGTAAATGGCCAGAAAAAGGTTGTTGTTAGTTCAGACCTCCCAGTGGATTGTTTGTTGGGCAATGATTTGGAGTCATCGCAATGGTCAGAAGTGGAGCACCGGACTCACATGGAAATGTTAGACTTGCCAGCACATGTGTTTGCTGTGACTAGGTCACAGGTCAGACGATGCCCCACTGAACAGGTGCTGGATCCTGGAACAACGGACCAGACACCTCCCAAGAAGAAGAGCAGTCGGGTTAAGGCCTCGCCTTCCCCCTTGCCCCAGGTCGAGGATCAAGTCTCAGAGGAGGCTGACCTCCAGGAATTGCGGGAAACTGAGCCTAAAGAACTCGAACTTGATCAAGTTGAGTTTCTGGGTTCAGGGGGACCCACACGAGAGGACCTGGGGAAGGACCAGTTAGACTGCCCTTCCCTTGAACCCCTCAGACAGCAGGCTGCTGCTGAGGCTGCTGGGAACGCCACAGGTACCCACAAGGTATACTGGGAAGATGGACTCCTGTACACTAAGGCAAGAGACCCCAAGCCTGGCATGACCAGGAGGCTGGTTATCCCCTTGTCTCAGCGTGGTTTCCTCCTTACCTTGGCCCACGAGATTCCCTTAGCAGGACACTTAGGCCAGACGAAGACGTGGGACAGGCTTGTCTCGCACTTTCACTGGCCTCACATGAACGAAGATACCAAGGAGTTTTGTCGCTCCTGTGTCACTTGCCAAGCCAGTGGTAAGTCAGGTGGCACGACAAAGGCCCCCCTTATACCAATGCCTGTGGTGGGGGTGACCTTTGAACATGTGGGGATTGACATTGTCGGTACAATGGAACCCCCAACAGCATCAGGGCACAAGTTTATACTGGTGGTAGTGGATCATGCCGCCAGGTATCCTGAAGCTATTCCCCTTAGGACCACTACAGCCCCTGTGGTGGCAAGAGCCCTAGTTGGAGTATTCTCCAGAGTGGGCTTCCCTAAGGAGGTCGTCTCTGACAGAGGTGCAAACTTCATGTCGAGCTACTTGACTGCTATGTGGAAGGAATGTGGTGTCAACTACAAGTTCACCACACCCTATCATCCACAATGCAATGGGCTTGTTGAGCGGTTCAACAGGACCCTGAAAGGGATGATTCATGGACTACCTGAAAAGCTCCGGCTTAGATGGGACGTCCTGATTCCCTGCCTTTTGTTCGCTTATAGAGAAGTCCCACAGAAGGGGGTTGGCTACAGCCCTTTTGAACTTTTGTACGGACATCCTGTAAGAGGACCCCTGTGTTTGGTGAAGGAAGGATGGGAGAGACCTCTCAAAAAGCCTGCAACCAGCATAGTGGACTATGTGCTTGGCCTCCGCTCCCAGATGGCTGAGTACATGGAGAAGGCATCCGAAAACCTTAAGGCCAGCCAAGAACTCCAGAAAGCTTGGCATGACCAAAAGGCTGTCTTGACTGTTTATCAGCCCAGACAGAAGGTGTGGGTGTTGGAGCCAGTGGCCCCAGCAGCACTCAAGGACAAATGGTCCGGGCCCTACACCATCCTGGAGAAAAAGGGAGAGGTCACCTACCTGGTGGACCTTGGAACTCCCAGGAGCCCCCATCGGGTGCTCCATGTCAACAGGCTCAAGGCATATGTCGACAGGAAGGACATGAGTTTGCTCATGGCCATAGACGAGGGACAGGAGGATGAGAGTGACCCTCTCCCAGACCTGCTCACTCAGAATCCTGACGATGGATTGGTAGACGGTGTTGTCTTTTGTGGCAGCCTCTCCGAACATCAACAGGAGGATTGTAAACAGGTTCTTCAATCTTTCCGGCATATGTTCTCTCTAACACCCAGTCAGACCAATTGGTGTACCCATGAGGTTGACACTGGTGACAGCTTGCCCGTTAAGAGTAAAATCTACCGGCAGCCCGATCACGTTAGAGACTGCATCAAGACTGAAGTGCAGAAAATGTTGGAGTTGGGAGTCATTGAACCCTCGGATAGCCCTTGGGCTAGTCCCGTAGTTCTAGTGCCGAAACCTCACACCCCGGGTGGTAAGAAAGAGATGAGGTTCTGCGTAGACTACAGGGGTCTCAATGCAGTCACTAAGACCGATGCCCACCCAATACCAATGGCAGACGAGCTTATAGATAGATTGGCTTCTGCCAACTACTTAAGTACGTTTGACCTGACAGCTGGGTATTGGCAAATCAGGTTAGCTGAGGACGCCAAGCCTAAGACAGCATTTTCTACCCCTGGTGGGCATTATCAATTTGTGGTAAGGCCCTTTGGTTTGAAAAATGCACCTGCCACCTTCCAACGGTTGGTGAATCACGTTCTCACTGGGCTGGATGACTTCTGTGCGGCGTATCTTGACGATATTGCTGTCTTTAGCTCCACCTGGGAGGATCACCTGGTCCACCTGCGGAAAGTGTTAGAGGCTCTGCAAGCAGCAGGTCTCACTATCAAGGCTACCAAGTGCCAGATAGGGCAGACACAGGTTGTATACTTGGGCCACCTTGTCGGTGGAGGCCAAGTTCAACCACTGGAGAGCAAGATACAGTCGATCAGGGACTGGGCTCCTCCAACCACCCAGACTCAGGTTCGAGCTTTCTTGGGCCTGACTGGATACTACCGAAAGTTTGTCAGAAATTACGGATCGATTGTGACTCCGCTTAATGAACTGACAAGTAAGAAAATGCCAAAAAAGGTTCAGTGGACAGCGAGCTGTCAAAAAGCATTCGATGACCTAAAACAGGCCATGTACGCGGCACCTATCCTCAAGAGTCCAGACTACTCCAAACCATTCATTGTCCAAACAGATGCTTCTGAGTTGGGTGTGGGAGCTGTTCTATCTCAACTGAATTTTGATGGTAATGACCAGCCCATTGCTTTTATAAGCAGACGGCTGACCCCCAGAGAGAAAAATTGGTCAGCTATAGAGAGGGAGGCCTTCGCTGTGGTGTGGGCCCTGAAGAAACTGAGGCCATACTTGTTTGGCACTCATTTCAAGATTCAGACCGACCATAAGCCCCTCCTATGGCTAAATCAGATGAAGGGTGAAAACCCCAAACTGCTTAGGTGGTCCATTTCCCTACAGGGGATGGACTTCACAGTGGAGCATAGACATGGCACTGATCATGGCAATGCAGATGGGCTCTCCAGGTATTTCCACTTAGGACAAGAAGACTCACCTGGTCAAGGTTAGTTTATTGTCCCAACGTTTGGGGGGGGGTCATGTAGGAGAGTAGGGTCTGCAATCCTATGATCACCCAGATTTTTTGCTTTTGTTTCACTGGTTTGCGACTTTCTCGGGCTGTGGGCCTGCTAATCAGACCCACAGCCTA
The DNA here is from genome assembly GCF_964263255.1 of Lissotriton vulgaris. NCBI lineage: Eukaryota > Metazoa > Chordata > Amphibia > Caudata > Salamandridae > Lissotriton > Lissotriton vulgaris. Next base: position 166,027,933 of record NC_141699.1, on the reverse strand, counting down.
GCTGTTCTCTCGCTAAATTGATGTGTACCTCAGGTGCATTACCCAATTGGAACTGGGCCACCTTGTCAGACCCTGTAACTCAGGGCATTGGTGTACCCAGAGCCTACCAGGGGCTGAAGCATGTATTATGCCACTCCTGGATGGCCATCTAAAACTGACACAACTGGCTGCACGACAGTTGGGGCAACGGAGCGTACTCGCCCGTTGCTTTAGGTATAGTATCCCTATATCTAACCCTAAAATGGACACCCGAGTTCCTATCAGTCACTCCTTTGGCAGGCCTTAAACAATCCTGAAGGCAGAGTGCGTGGAACCGTGTGAAGTGGGCTCTGGCACGAGCCGAGCCCAGTTGCAGCTTGCGGAACCAAGACCCAATGGCTGTTCCATGATAACGCGTACCATATTGGTAACTTCGGTATCGCGTTATCAAGACATGTCGAGTAAGGTGTCATACGAATCGGGATGCTGACCCCTCACCAATACTGGCGACGAGGTTAGCATTCCACCCTTCGAGAGGGACACGACATGTACGTATCTGTGAACCCCGGTTAAAGTTACCTGAAGCCTCAGCTCCACAAAATGGATGCTGCCACCACAGACACGAGTCTGACCTCCAGCTGCTGGGAGTCCTTCCAGCGAGGAGAGCTTGGACAAAGGGTTTCCTATCCAGGGCGGTGTTCGCACCGTCCCAGACAGGGTTTTGTGTATTCTGGGTAGGTAGGGCTTTACAAGAAGGTGACTGCGGAGTGGCACCCCGGTGCTCACTACGCATCTGCCGGTTAGAACCAGTTCCAGGGGCACGCAGCCCCTGACCTGGGGAAAGTCCGGCAGGGGAGAGGGGTGTAACTACCCCCCTTCCTGGTCCCACCCCTAGGGCAGGACCTAGTCATGTACCCACCCCTTTCTTTAGGATAAAGGCCGGAGCGGGGACCCTTCCAAATTAGATCATCTTTGAATCAAGAATACTTTCTACGAAAGGACTTCGAGACTCTTCTTAAGATTTCTCCCTTGTGGCTAAGGAGTAGTCACCCTGCATCCGCAGGCACCATCTAAGAACTCTGCGGTTTGCTGGAAGTCCTTCCTCAGGAATCCGACTGCCCAGCTCGACGAGAACCGGCTTCCCTGGCACCTCTGACCTCTACCCACATCGTCAGCTCAGCTGAGATCTGTGGGTGCGACGAGACCTCGAGGGACCGGCCATCATCAAAACCTGCACGCTTTCTTTTTTTTTTTTTTTTAATTTTTTAAAACCTTTATTATAAAAGTGCACACAGCTATTCAGCCTAACATCCCGGAGGCAAGGCAGCATAGACTCAGGAGGAGAATAGTGCAAGGCGATTCACGTCAGTACATTGCAGGTTGTTCTTTTATTTTTTAATAACAAGATAACTAAACCAAGAAAAGAAACGCCAAAGGGCGCGTAAGAGCGGCAATGGAGCAATAGAGACGTAAAGGAGTCGGCCATAGGCAGGGGAGGACAGGTAGAGATTCGTTAATAGAATGAATGGTAGGATAGGGAGTGGGGGGAAGGAAAGAGAAGGAGAATTACAAACATCATAAAACAGTTGGTGTCACAGGTTACGATGATAGGCGCTCGTCCATGGGGACAGGTTCCGGCGGCAAACACACTTCACCCCTGTATGCGTTCCATGCCCCCCACACTTTGTTCCATGTCTGAGGCCTCCCCCTGGCAACATAAACCGTCTTTTCTCTAAACATGCACCAGTCCATGTTGGCTTTCCATTGTACCACCAGGGGGGCAGCAGTAGCGCCCCACTTTTGAGCAATATCACGCTTAGCAACCATATTGCCCAATGTCACCCAACGAGTCTGTGCCGTGTTGTGGTCAGACGGTTCCCAAACGTTAAGGAGACACCTCCGCGCCTCTGCAGCCAACACAACCCCTGTCACCTCTCCCATAATACGGTGCACTCTCTCCCAGTAGGGGGCAATGACGGGACATTCCCATAGAATATGCAAAAAGGTTGCGAGAGCACCACAACCCCGACGACAAAGGCCATCGGGCGAGAATCCCATATGCAAGAGCCGAGGGCCGGTGACATACACCCGGTGAAGGATTTTGAATTGCACCAGTCGGAGACGTGAGGAGATGGCGACCTCCTTAGGGGAAGACACTGCACTCTGCCAGTCCTCATCGTCAAGTTCCAGGCCGTCCGCCGTCCATTGTTCTCGCAAGCACAGGAGGAGGTCAGTTCGAACATTGATCAATTTCTTATAGGACAGGGAAATAGCACTGTCAGGCATATGGCCATCGAGGATCCTGTCCTCCAAGGGGGAGCTTTCGGGGATCTCACCCTCCGCCGGCTTGGCAGAGATCAACGCGTGTCTCAGCTGAGCGTAGCGGAAAAACTCCGAACCGCCCAAGTGATATTCGGCCTGCAATTGAGAAAAGGTCTTAACTTCGCTTTTAATGACCATATTGTCCACCCTGGAAATACCGATGAGATCCCATTTGTCAAAGCCCTTGGTATGCCACAGCCTGCCCAAAATATCAGAGTCGTACAGAGGGGTAAACCTAGTCAGTCTGCCCTGCCAACCCTGCGCTTTGGTAATTGTCCGCCAAACGTGAACCGCAGCCTTGGTCGGGCCTGATAGGCGCCGATAAAAGGATCTGGAATACAGGGCACAATAGTAGTTGCCACCGCGTAAAAGCCACCTGTCCATTGCACAACCTGGGCTATCCACAGGGCCATAAAAGCCGTGGTTGATAGCAGTGAGCTGAGAGGACCAGTAGTACCGACGTACATCCGGTAGGGCGATGCCTCCGTCGTACCACGGCAATGTAAGCTTCTGGATGGCGACACGAGGTCGACCCTCCCAGAGCAAGGCGCGTTGCAAGCTCCCGATCTCCCGAAAATAGCGGGCCGAAACCGGGTCCTGAGTGTTCTGTAAAGCATACAGAAATCAGGGCAAGGACATCATTTTAAACAATGCTGCCCGGCCCAGGAGCGATAGCGGGAGCCTGCGCCAACTATCCACGTCTCTCCGCAGTCGCTGGAGAGGGAGGAGGAGATTGTGATCGTATCGCGCCTTAGAACTACCGGATATATAAATTCCCAGGTACTTAAAGCCCTGTCCGGCCATCTGGATATTGCAGCCTTTGGGGAGGCGCGGTGTGTCTCCCTTTAGAATGTAAAGGGAAGACTTGGCCCAGTTGATGACGAGGCCAGAGTGGTGTCCAAACAGCCGGAGAACATCGCACGCCACAATGAGCGACTTGCAGGGGGAAGTAAGGTAGAGCAGAATGTCATCTGCGTACAGGGAAACTCTATCTTCAAAGCCCAGAGCCCAGGTTATACCGTGTAAGTCTGGGTGTACACGTAGCATGGCCGCAAGCGGTTCTAAAGCCAGAGCAAACAGGAGAGGTGACAGGGGGCAACCTTGCCTGGTGCCTCGGTGAAGGGCAAAGGACGCCGACACGCGGCCATTAACTGTGACATTAGCCAGCGGGCAAGCATAGAGGAGTTGCACCCAACTCCGAAAGACCGGCACAAATCCCAGCTTTGCCAGCACCGCCCAAAGATAGCTCCACTCAAGGGAGTCAAAAGCCATCATGGCGTCGAGAGAAGCAAGTACCGCCGGCTCCTCTAGGGTGTGAGCTCTGGCCATAACACCATGAAGCCGACGCAAATTAAGGGCAGTGTTACGGCGGGGGATAAAACCCGACTGGTCCGGGTGCACCAGATCACTAATGACCCCAACCAACCGATTGGCTAGCAGCTTGGCTAGGATCTTAGGTTCCACATTGAGGAGAGAGATGGGGCGATAGGACCGGCACACATCTCTCGGTTTTCCCTCTTTGTGAATAACCACAATGGTGGCCAACCTCTGATCTAAGGGGAGGAGACCCTCGTCTCGTGCCTTCAAAAACATAGTCCGCAGGTGCGGGGACACCACATCCGGTCGAATTTTGTATAACTCGACCGGAATACCATTGGGGCCAGTCGCTTTACCCGACCTTAATGCACGGATCGCCAAGGCGATCTCGTCAGCGGATATGTCTCGATCCGGGTCGGCACGGTCCTCCTCAGAAAGACAGGGAAGGTCAATCGTCGAGAGGAACGCAGCCGAGTCAGCCTCGGAGCGGTCTGAGTTGGAAGTGTAGACACCCCGGAAATAATCAGCAAACGACTCGGCAATGGCACTCGGGTCCGTGACGGCCACACCATCATCCCCCAGAATCTCAGCCACCACACGGCTAGCCATTTCGCGCCTGTCAAGCCAATCCAGCAGTTTCCCGGCTTTGTCCCCGACGTCGTAGATACGACCTTGCTGTTCTTTGGCCAGGGTAATGGCAGCATTCGTGGCGAGATCATGGTACTCCGCTTGTTTAAGGGAAAGGTCATGCAAAAGAGAGGGGTCGGGCTCGGGTCCCAATCGGGACTCGAGGCGCAAAACCTCGTCCTCAACACACGCAAGGTCGGCATCTCTGACACGCCTGGCCTCCGCAATGAGAGCAAGAGCCTTACCCCTCAACACCGTCTTGAATGCCTCCCACAAGGTGAGAGCCGAGCCAACCGAGCCCACATTCTCCGAGAAATAGAGATCGATGGCCTTAGCAAGGAGTGCACGAGTCTTGAAATTGCGAAAATACCATGGGTTAACCGCCACCGGACGGTCAGAGAGGACGATGTTAAAATCAAACGAGACCCACAGCGGGGAGTGATCGGAAATACCCCGTGCCAGAAACCGAGCCTCAGACACGGCAGACGCATGTGCAGCAAGGGTAAGAACGTAGTCTATGCGGGAGAGACTACCATGGGCACCCGAAAGGAATGAGAATTGGCGGAGCACAGGATGTAGTAGTCGCCAAGTGTCCACCAGACCCATGGAATCAAGAAAGGAAGGCAACCACAGTTGGGAACTGCGGAGATCTCTCGGTGGTTGGCGGTCCAGGGAACCAGAGCAGACTGAATTGAAGTCACCCCCCATTATCAATAGGCCAGCGGGCAAGGACAAAATGGCGCCACCAAGGTCTCGGAAGGTACTAGATTGCAGGCCTGGGGGAACATAAACCGAAAGGAACGCTAGGGAACGCCCTTCCCATCTCCCCGCCACCGCAGCGTAGCGCCCCCTCTCATCAATCACAGTGACGTCTATCTCAAGGGGAAGGGACGCACGCACCAGGATACCCGCCCCCCGGGAGCCCGAAGAGAACCCAGAGTGGGCCACCATCTTGTAGCCTTTTCGGTTAAGAGCCTTGCAAGAGTTTCCTATCAAATGTGTCTCTTGTAATAGCACAACATCGGGCATGTGTCTCTTAAGCAGTTGAATAACCACCCCTCTCTTAACACGATCACCCAACCCATTAACATTCCAACTGATCACTTTTAATTTCCTACCCCCCATCATCCCGCAACTCGTCCCACCCCACCCCAGCCAACCCAACCATCAAGTAAACAGCAGTAAACACGATCCATTGCCTAAAGGAAAGATAAGAGAAAGAACGAACAAACAAATAAACTTGCATAGTTGCACCCCCCACCCTGCACCCCTGCATCAGACTAAAAAGCCCCCCCAACCAGCAGTGTGCCTGTCGCCCCAAAAACTACTCTACAAAAAGAGACCCAGAGGAGTAAGGAATCTCCGCGAACACCTCCCGCCACCCTCCATTGAACGACAGGAAAGTCAACAGGGTCAATCAAGAAACAATACCCAACAGTCTCATGAAGCGGGATCACAAATGCCGGTGTCCCCACAATAGAGCCAAGTCTCATAGATCCGGACCACCAGCCGCACCTCCATTTTGTTCATCTTGAGCGTCCCGACGCGGCGACAAAGTGTCCAACCATTCACTCACATTCTCGGCAAAGTCAAAGAACAGGGCACGGCCCTCATGCTCAATCCGGAGCTTGGCAGGGAACATCATGGAGTACTTGTATCCCATATCTCGCAGTCTACGCTTTACTCCCGCATAGCTCTGGCGCTGCCGCTGTACCGTCCTGGTAAAGTCCGGGTAGAAGTGTATCTCAGCGTTCTGGTACTTAAGCGGTCCATGTCGTCTGGAAGCCTGCAGGACCGCATCTCGGTCCCGAAAGTTGAGAAGTCGTGCCACGATGGGCCTAGGCGCCACGCCCGACTTTGGCGGGCCACCCGGCACCCGGTGGGCACGTTCTACTGAGAAAAAGTTACTAAGGCCAGACGGTGCCAAATGGGTCTTTATCAGGTCTTCCACAAAAAGGTCCGTTGCCGCTTCCTCCGATCCCTCCGGGACACCGACAATGCGGATGTTCTGCCGCCTGGCACATCCCTCAAAGTCCTCTAGCCTCCTCGAGAATTGGTCCGCCGTCATCCGTAGGGTCCGGACCTCGGTTTGCAGGTCCGAGACGTCGGCCGTTAGGCTGGAGGTCTTAATGTCCAGCGTCTTCACTCTATCATTAGTCTTGCCCAGGTCGGCCCTAATGAGAGTCAGATCAACAGCCATGGTGTCCACCTTGTGGGTCAAGATCTCATGTTGGTGTTGCATGTCCGCCCAAAAACTAGCAATGGCCCCCATAATGTCGCTCAGGGTAGGCTCGGAGCCATCGGGCGAGCCCGTAGGTGGAAGGCTCTTGGCAGAGGAACCCGTGGCAGGCGGCGTCTTCGGCTGGACATAACGCTCAATTTTACTCTGCTGTGACTGTGTTTTCCCGCGGACACCCCTGTTCGATGTCTTATCGGGGTCCCCTCTGCCCGCCATGTTGGTTCCGATGAGAACAAAGGGCTGCGCCAGCCAAGCCCGAGCCCAGCGAGCCAAGTAGAGAGTCCGGGCTAAACAGTTAGACCAGACCGACGAAGGAACGCACTGTAGGCCTTAGTACTCCGCCAGCAGAGATAACAAGCATGCACTCCGCAGTCCAATCGTGCGGAGTGACGGAGACCGGAGAGACAATGGCACAGTCCTGGCACGGAGTTCCACTCGACGTAGCTCAGCGTAGGAACCACCGATTCGAAAACGGAAGGCAGTTCCCGCCTCAGTAGACCATCAGCAATAAGAATCCACCCTTGTGGATCAGGATTTCAGACAGGATATATGAGGAGGATCGGAAGGTCCGCGGAGCTCCGAGCTTACGCGGCCATCTTGGTTGCCCGCGAAGCTCCTCCCTCCCCTGCACGCTTTCTTAACCAGCACGACCAATGAAGGAATCCTCTGGTGAGTGCTCTGGGGTCCGAGAAGCCCCGACCCTGAGCAGCTCCAGCACCGAAGTGCAGCCTCCCAGCATCTCCACGATCTGCGTGGGGCCCTTCTGCTTCGCTGTTCAGCCCGTTGTCCGATCACTAGCCGCTGGCTTGTGACTCGTTGACGACAACCAACGCTGCTGGTCTGGTTGCTCCAGACAGGCCTTTGCTCCCTGCTGCGAGAGGAGCACCCCGGACCCTCCTGGTCCACTCAAGACGCCATTTTAGGCCCACCACGTGGCCTTGAAATTTGCCAAGGCTTGTTGCCCCAATCCTGGGCCCAGCGACGCCGACAGCATCAACCTTCGTGGGACAGCTCGCACCTCCATCCTGGTCACCGACAACGCCTCCTGGTCCGTGAGACTGCAGAGCCTAGCGTCGCCCACTCACCTAGTCGAGGTGACGATCATCCGGTGCCCTCCTGGTACCCTCTGACTACTGGCTAGTAGTTACGAACTTGGTCCCCTCTGCTTTCAGGTATCAAGGATCTCTGATCCAGGCTTGGATCTCTACGAACTATTCTCCACTGGTCGCCGGCCAGCAACTCCTTCCTTCCGGCTCCTGGCTCGTCAGCGAAGTCCCCCGACGCCTGTAAGACTTGTGCAGCCGCAGCCCTTGTGGCTAGGTAACTTCGGCATTTCGGTGCCTGCATAGCCTCCTTACTCAAGGGTCCCGAGTCCCTCGCTTCCGACTTGCCTTATCGGGTCCGCCCGAGACCACTAAACTTTCCGTGCTCCTCGGGCACTTGTTTTAATTGTGCACTTGAAGTATTTTCCTAAGAGTTTTGTTCTGTGCTTAGTACCCTGTCCTCATAAAGAGTCCAGGGCTGTTGTGATTCTAATAAATACACTGTTTATTTTCATAACACTTGTGTGGTGTCCTTTCACTCGGTGTTCAAGGGGTATGTGATGGTATAACAGCTGGCTTAACACGCCCTCTAGAGTTTAGCCCGAAGACTGCTCGTATCCACGCTACTAGGATAGCTGGTCTAAGGTTGACTTACAACCAATCACCATAAGGGTCGTTTGGACCGATGCATAGTGGTCGCTAGAATAGCGAACGCTGCATATTGGGCCAACTTCTCACAATACCAGCCAGTAAGAATGTTAAGATCCAGTTCAAAATCTCTTCTTACCCCACTGCGAGTCCACACTGTACGAAACGGGGGACAATCTTTCTCTTTTCTTGCCCCCTACCTCTTGAATAAGCTTCCGTCTAATCTTTCCTCCATTGCTGATAACAAGCACTTTCAGAAGTAATTAAAAACGTGGCTGTTTGATCAGAAATAACGCTGTATGGATATTACCATCAGTCCATTGGAGTTTCCACAAGCACCATGAGACCTTTCTGGTGATATGTGCGCTCAATACGTTCCTCTGACTATGACTTTTTATGATTTTGTGGTATTCTATGTAGACCTTAAAACCTGTTAGTGTATTATTTCTTTTTCTTACATAGGCCTCAGAAAAATGTATTTTGTCCTTCATTATTTCTAAAAAGCTGATCAATTTGTTTCAGTTTATCACTAGAGTTTCCTTCCTACGGTTAGAGTATTCTTTGAATGAAAAGTTGTATCAACTTTGTGCAAGCAAACATGGACACAAGCTCGTGTGTAAAGCAGGAAGGCAATCGACGAACAAAATAACCTTAAGTATTGCCTAGCGATGTCGCCTCTAATCCCACAAAGAATACGAATCAATGAAGAGGCAGGCGCTGGAGACCGGAAGGCAGGAGACAAAGGTTTATTCTCTCTGGAGGAGAACACATCAGATCAGACAAACAGGGAATCTTCTCGAGGTGCTCTAACTGCATCTCTGAGGCCTGGCCTCTTATACACGCAGTTATGGCAGGAAGACATTCTTTATTACAATAAAGGTACTTTGAAGTATGAAAGACATCCCCGGAATCTTCCGCTTCGGACCCGTTCCCACACACCCTTACAGTGAGAATCCCCTCCCCAATCATAATACAGGATCGTCATCAGACGACAGAAACAGCAGGGCATTCCGTCGATTCCCGGAATGCGTGTGGTGTGACGGATCTCATGGGGTGGGAGCCTTGATCTACTGTAACTCCTTTGAAGAGGAGTGATTCTTTACAGTTGGGGCCATAAACTGCATCCTCAGGGCGAGGTGATAGCCAGGGACCGGCCTGGGCAATAGGACACGGAGGAAGAGGGGTGTCAGAGGGTGCAACAGTGAATAGGAAGAAAGGGAGGTGTCGAACAGGCAAGGGGTGTGATTCCCAGGGAAGAGCAGCGCAGATGGAGGGGTTTTTATGGCTCATGCATGAGAGAGGGAGAGAGCGGGGGCGACCAGTGCGTGGGGGAGATGCTTGCGAGGGTGGGGAGCCGTGCTGAGGATCGGCGGCGTGCAGAGAGTGGGTCTGACCAAGGCATCTAAAATGGCTGCCGTGTATGACAAAAGTGTGGCATTGGGAAAAAGGCAAGATGGCGCAGACAATGTTTATCAATACGAACTAATTTTCCACACGTGGTCATGAAAAGTTTCAATGAGCTTCCTATTTCCGTGGTGATTCAATAATGTACAAATTCCAAAAAGAATTATGTTAGAGTTCTGGATGGATTGGGGCTGGAGAATGATCATACCATCATTACACCATAGATCTTAACTAATGGAATTGTATAGAACTGTGAATAAACTACATTTGGGGGCTAGAATTGTGAACATTTGGAGGTATAACAACCCAGTGGGAAAAAAGGTTGTGTGCTTGTGCTCCTGCTTCTCCTGCACATCTAGTGCTGACTACCTGGGCGTGACATGCTGTCAGTTCAAACTCTGACCTTTCTGAACTAAACATTTTTGAATTTCCTTTGCACTTCATCGGCTGGAGATGCTGCACAAGCTATACCTTTTTGGCGGAAGGGTCGGCTATTCAGACTATGGCACGCTGTGCATTAGCTCATTGATCTTAGGTCCGTATGAAACCTCAATTTGAATTATTGACATTGCAATGTGTTTTCTTTTTCTCTCTCTCTCGCTCTCTCTATCTCTCTCTCTCCTCATGCCAGTTATTGAGTGATGATGTATTTTGTTTAAAACTGTGATTTATTTTGATACAACATGTTCTACATTTGAATTTATTAAAGAACTGTTATTTCTGATGTGTTTTGTGCATTGACCATTCATTTTGAAGTTTAGATAAAAGTATCAGTTTGTCATTATTGATGAGATATACTTGACAAATATGTTTGTGGATTATTGTTGTTAGTTTGGTATTTTCTTCATTACAGGTCTTCATGAGAGAAGTAGCATCCGCCTCTTATTATCTGAGTCTCTATTAGCCCTTACAAAGATCTATCAGAGGACTGCATGATTGTAAGTGGTTGATGTTTCTTCGGGCCCAAAGTTTTGGTTTAGCTAATGATGGTATAGATAGGTTGATGGTATATTGAATAAGGTATGGGACAACGGTGGCAGCATCTCCCGACCCCGCTTGGCGCCTACCTCACTGTTGAAGTGGTAACGCTGTTGCAGAGTGACTGATATTGATCTAATAATTGAACTGTCCCTGTATTTACCCCGCACCCGTCGTTTTTAAAATTTAATGTCGAATTTTAAAAAACCCTACACCTACCCGGATAGAACGTTTTAAAATTGATGTAAGAATTTTAAAAATTTTGTGTGTAACTTACTGAGGTACAAGCGCCTGACAGGGCTCAGAAGGTATCCTCGGCTGTCTTGCTCATTATTCAAGTCTGCCCGCCCCGGTCCGACTCGGTAGCCTATACCGTTGAGCGGAGGGCGGGGCAGACAAGAGCAAGACACGCCCAGGGAGGCGAGCGGTTAGCGCTCCAGCTCTCCACTTGACAGGGCTATATAGGCAACGAGGAGGCAGTGAAATCCTGCGGTAAGGGACGACGGTGGCAGCATCTCACGACCCCGCTTGGCGCCTACCTCACTGTTGAAGTGGTAACGCTGTTGCAGAGTAACTGATATTGATCTAATAATTTAACTGTCCCTGTATTTACCCCGCACCCGTCGTTTTTAAAATTGAATGTCGAATTTTAAAAAACCCTGCACGTACCCGGATAGAACGTTTTAAAATTGATGTAAGAATTTTAAACATTTTGTGTGTAACTTACTGAGGTACTAGCGCCTGACAGGGCTCAGAGGGGCTCCGAAGGTATCCTCGGCTGTCTTGCTCATTATTCAAGTCTTCCCGCCCCGGTCCGACTCGGTAGCCTATACCGTTGAGCGGAGGGCGGGGCAGACAAGAGCAAGACACGCCCAGGGAAGCGAGCGGTTAGCGCTCCAGCTCTCCACTTGACAGGGCTATATAGCCCTCGTCGGCCCTAGCGCGCAGCGGTAGTGCGCAGTGGGGCGCCGTAGCCAGCGCCGAAGACCAGCCAAAGACCTGCCCGTCTGCGCCTGTCCGCGACAGGACGTGGCCGGGGCCCGGCAGCTATGGCGATATCACCAGTCCCTCGACTAACGTATCCATCAAAGGTACTATTGAACATTTCAAACCATTCATCTATAGAATGTTCTAATAGGGTGGAGGTCAGTCAAGAGGGTCCATTTTCCTGTCTATACTGTAAAATTCAATTTGAGGCTCTCACTGGGCCGAGACACACTCCCAAACTTTTTCCTCAATATTGTTCACCTGGAAACAGCATTTTGCCTCATAATTCTACCTCCATAATGAAAAAGACTATTAAAAACCCCCTGAACAATAAAAACCTGTTATGTAATATCAGATCATTGTCAAAACACGTCGTCGAAGTATGGGATCTGATTTCCTGTGAGGAACCTGACCTATGCTTCTTGACGGAAACTTGGCTTAAACCTCACCTAATTCCCGCTATAACATTGGGAATCCCAACAGGATACAAGATTGTTAGGGTGGATCGCCCCAAGAAAATTGGAGGAGGGATAGCGATAGTCCATAAGCAGGAAATCACTGTTAAAATACTGGATGAGATGCGCACCCCTGAATTAGAACTTATGATCTTTAATATTCAATTTTCATCTAAATTAAGCAGAAAAGGAGCGTTAATATACCGCCCCCCTGGTCCATGCTCCAACATATCTGTAGTACTGATGGAAGTTTTGGCACCTCATATACATGAAAACTCAGATTTTCTACTATTAGGAGATTTTAATGTCCACAGTGAGTTAGAAAATAGCTCCGAGACGAAGACTTTTATGGCAGACCTCAACTCATTGGGACTAAGGCAGGTCAATAATGGGCCCACCCATAAGGCAGGACACACGTTAGACCTAATTTTTACCAACTCCTTAAAGATTGAATGTTCTCCTCCCTACCAAGTAGAATGGACAGACCACTATGTCATAGAATTTTCGACCCCCTCTCCCACCTCACATGACCTGAGACACTCCGTCCTATCCAGTAAAAGAAGACCATGGCATAAATTGACCCAACAAAATTTTAATAAAAAGTTTGTAGCGCCCAAAACTACCGCGAGTGAGAACATTGAAAATGCCTTACACGAATATGAAGAGACACTACTTAAAACTATAGATGGGATCATTCCACTAAAAACTTTTAAACCTAAACCTGCACCTAAACAGGAAATCTGGTTCTCGGAAAACCTCAGATCGCTTAAACAAGCCACACGAAAATTAGAAAAGAAATGGAGGGCTTCACGTCAAGATAGTGATAAACAATTATATAAAAGATCTCTGACAGCATACCATAAAGACATCCGCTTGGCACGGAAAAACCACATAGCCTCACAGCTATTGGCTGCCGGTAACAACTCCAAGACATTATATCAGATTCTACTGACTTTCACTAAACCCATAGCCTGCGAAAGTCCAGAAGTGGCTTCACAGCAATTATGTGATGATATTTCCCAATTTTTTACTCAAAAAATTAACGCCATTTACGACAAAATCTTACACTCAAATAATACGTGTAAAAATGACAATGACCCTATTTCAAACATTTCAAACATTGAAATATCACCTCCTTTCATGCATTCCCTCTCTGCATTTCCCCCTATTCAGATTGAGGAAGTATTGGCACTCCCCTCCCAAATAAAGAGTGGTTGCCCAACGGATATTATCCCTGCACATGTTATGCCCACACTAGCAATGGATCTGGCACCCACTATCCAGAGGCTAATAAACCTCTCGCGAAGCACCGGGCAAGTCCCACAAGGATGGAAAAAGGCATTAGTCAAACCGCTCAGGAAGAATACCACTATCCCCTGGAATGAGCTTAGCAACCTCAGACCGATATCTATGCTTCCCTTTCTAGGTAAAATTATTGAAAAACACGTAAATAAAAACCTGTCAAGATACATTAAATCTGCAGGAGTGTTGGACCTTTCACAATCGGGCTTTAGGCCTAAACATAGTACGGAGACCACCCTAATGTCAGTCGCAGACGATTTACACATGTACCAGGATAGGGGCCTCTCCGTTATCCTGGTACTACTGGATCTGTCTGCGGCATTTGACACCGTATCCCACTCTATCCTTACGGCCAGGTTAGCTAACATCGGCCTGAAGCACGAAGCCCTGGCATGGCTGAGGAGTTTCTTAACAAATCGGACCCAGCAAGTAACCATGGGTGGATATCGGTCAGAGGAAGTTGAAATCTCCAAGAGGGTGCCACAGGGCTCATGTCTGAGCCCAACTCTTTTTAACATATATGTGGCACCCCTGGCTAACATCTTGAGAGCATTCGGATTCGTTCCGATATCCTATGCGGATGATACGCAACTCCTCTTTCCTTTTAAGACCTTTACTCCCGAGGTTAGGAACTCCTTCTCCCAGGGCATGAAAGCAGTCGCACACTGGATGTCTTCCAACTACCTGCAATGCAATGTTGGAAAGACAGAAGTCATGTTGTTTGGTGAGGTAAAACGACTTTGGACTCCCGACTGGTGGCCACAAGACCTTGGCCCAGTATCGGAGCCTAAACTAACAGTCAAGAATCTGGGGGTCTGACTAGACCAGGAACTTACCCTCAAACAACATGCCAACCAGGTGGTGGGATCCTGCTTCCATATAATCGGCATGCTGCGTAAAATCTTTCCTTTTTTACCAGATGCAAGCAGGAGGATGTTGGTACAAGCTCTAGTCATGAGTCGATTAGACTATTGTAACGGTTTGCTGCTATCTGCCAACGAGGGAGTCATGACAAGACTACAGGTGGTCCAGAACACGGCTGCCCGCCTGGTCTTGAACGCCCCTCCTCGCACACCTTCAAAGCCCTTATTGACAAAGCTCCACTGGCTATCCGTTAGACAGAGGGCCAAATTCAAGGTATGCTGCACCATACATAAAAGTCTCAACGGAATGGGCCCTGCATACTTGTCCACCAAATTTGTTCCCTATAAACCCTCTCGCTCACTCAGGTCGAGCGAACAAGGCCTGCTTTGTGTACCCAGAGCTAAGAAGGCTAGACATGGAAGCAAAGCTCTCTCGATAGCAGGACCTTCCCTTTGGAACAGTCTCCCTAACACTCTTAGGCTATGTACAGATCACTTCTGTAGTAGGGGATCTCTGTGTATAGTCATAATCTAGTGAATAGTCCCGCCCATGTGCGTGGACCCCGGCAATCAAAAATAATCTCTTAAGTTGTCAAAATAATGCAGAAACTGCAAAGACACTTAAGAGAGAATTTAAAGACAAATAATGCAGCCTATATCCACAGGCTACACTGTCCAGTACTTCAACTAGAAATTCCACCAAAAAACACCACACACAGCACAGCCTGCTAGTTTCTACCATAGAGAAACCTGCCTCCCCCAGTCAAAGACTCAGGAATGATAGAGAGGAAGGTAGGGACAGACAAGCCCCATAGGCTGCCATTATGTGGCTTAAACAGGATACTGTGCCTTTAAGAGAACTTTCCAGAACTTCTCCCAGTATCCCAGAATGCATAGCAGGTCCCTCTACTTTCAGTTCTTTTTTCCGGCTCCTGCTTACAGGACCCTGGCATTGAGCTCTCCCTTTTTCAAGGGTTTATTGGAATTTTTTGGCACTTTTGACTTCTAAAAGTGTTGCAGTTTACTTCTTGGTGTTCTCTTCTCCTGTTTTGTGCTGTTTTAGGCGTTTTAGGGCTCTAAAATGCCTGGCCTTTTTGTTAAGTGCCCAGCATGTGAGAGGAAGAAGGCCAAGACTGACCCCCATGATGTCTGCATCGTGTGCCTCCCAGAAGATCATGTCCCTGAGGATTGTGTCATCTGCCAGCAGCTTTCTGCTCGGACTCTGAGGGACAGATTGAAGATCAGGCTGGCTGGCCTGGAGGAGAGGCGTCTGCAGGCGGCAGGTGGGTCTGGGCAGGCTGGGAAGGTTCCCTTTGCCTCTGCTGAGGACCCTGGGGGGCTCCCCAGGGGCAGGAAGTCCAGCAAACGGTCCCGGTCTCCGTCGACGTCGATTGCATCGACGACGACGTCGAGAGGGATGACGGCGGTGTGCTCCCCTTCTCCCCGGGGCTCCGGGTCGAGACGGCGTAACGACTCGACGTCGAAGGAGAAGCCGCCGTCGAAGCCGCCGTCGACGTCATCGTCTTCGTCGACGTCGAGGTCTTCATACCGACGCCGAAGGCAAAGTGACAGGCATCGGCGCTCGCCGTCGAAGCAGCACCGACGCTCGCCGTCAAAGCGGCACCGACGCTCGCCGTCGAGGCGACACCGTCGGTCGCCGTCGAGGCGACACCGTCGATCGACGTCAAGGCACCGGTCGACGTCGAGAGCATCGAGACGACGGCGACGTTCCTCGTCGAAGATGGAACGCTCGACGTCGAGAAGACGGCGTGCGACGTCACGGAAGAGGCGGTCGACGTCGAGGAGTCGAAGGTTGACGCCGAGGACAAGAGGGTCGACGCCGAGGAGACGGCGATCGACACCGGAGTCGAGGAAGCGTCGTTCGACGCCGGAGAAGCGTCGCTCTGCGTCCAGCAGACAGCGGTCAGCGTCTAGGAGTCGGTCAGCCTCTCCAAAACGGCGCAAGAGGGATTCTAGTCCCAGAAGTCACGTTGCTTCGAGTGGAGGACGCAAGAGGAAGCGGTCACCTGCTGATGGGACTGGCTCTCCGCACCCTTCGCCGAAAGGGTCACCGGGCTCGGTGTACTCAGAGGTGTACACACCATCTCGGCCCAGGACTCCGACTCCTCCTCCTGTTCCTAAGGAGGATCCTCCACCCAAACCACCACTGCCTTCAGGAGACCCTCCCCCGCCTCCGGTCCCTCCGCATGGGCCCACCCCGCAGCCGAAGGTTCCTCCTCCGAGGTCCACTTCCCTGCCGTCCCTACCTGTTCCTCCTAAGGGGACCCCGAAACCGAAACCCCGTGAGGAACCGACGAAACCCCTGAGGAACCGAGGAAGACCCCTCCACGTAAACCGAAGGAGCGTCCACGTGCAGGCAGATCTCGTTCTCGCTCTGGGAGGAAGGAGAGATCGCGACGCAGATCATCCACGAGGTCGAGACACCGCCGTAGGAGGCGCGAGTCTCGCTCACAAACG
The DNA here is from genome assembly GCF_964263255.1 of Lissotriton vulgaris. Taxonomy (NCBI): domain Eukaryota; kingdom Metazoa; phylum Chordata; class Amphibia; order Caudata; family Salamandridae; genus Lissotriton; species Lissotriton vulgaris. The sequence continues at coordinate 166,011,291 of NC_141699.1, read as the reverse complement.
AGGTCCTCGGGGACCAGGGACTATTCTCCCACCCTATCGGGGTCACCGGACACGAGAGTGTCCCCGATAGATGACCTGGTGGCGTTCCATGACGTCCTTTTACGGGGCGCGGCGAAGTTGGGCATATCCCTGACGGTGCCCACTTCAAAAACATCAGTCATTTTTGAGACTTTACATCAGAAACATCTGTCTCGTCCTCTCCTGCCTCTGGTGCCGGGCCTGGAAGAACCGGCGATGGCCCTGTTTCTCACCCCTGCGGTGACGAAGGCGGCCCCTTCAAGATTACTGAAGAAGTACCGGGCCCCCGATTCGGATCCGGCTTTTTTAAGAGCGGAACCTCCTCCTGACTCGGTCATTGTGACGGTGGCCCGCAAGCAGCATGCCACCACTCCGTCCTCCACGGTTCCCCCGGATAAGGAGTCAAGGTGGATGGATTCGGCGGGGAGGAAAGTCTGTGGCACTTCCGCTACCTCCATGAAAGCGGCGAGTGCCACGGCACTGTTAGGCCAATACGACCGTGCCCTCTGGGACTCCCTCGAGCGCTTTGCGGAGCATTTACCTCGGGAGCAGCGGGAAGACTTCGTGGAAGTACTGAGTGAGGGGATGCTGGTGGCCAACCAGATTATCAGCGCGCAGCGGACTCTTCCCTGTTGGCTGCTCACGGATTTTGCCACGGAGTCAACCAACGGGGCCACGCATGGCTCCGGCTTACGTCCCTGAAGCCGGATGCTCAGCAGAGGGTAGCCAATCTACCGTTCTCCGGTGAGACCCTCTTCGGGAAGCATGCGGACGATGAGATGGCCCGCATGGAGGCGGAGGCCGAGACGCTGACGGCTGTAGGCCTGGAGAAGCCTAAGGAGACCAAGAAGCAGTACCGCCCATTCCAACGGCGGTTCGGCGGACAAGGCCGAGGACGGGGACAGGCTTCGGGGCAATCGCAACAGCAACACCAGTTCCGTAAGCCGTTCCAGAAGCGCCAGAAGGGCAGGGGAGGCCAGCAGTCGGCCCCAGCGCCCAAGGGCCAGGCGGGGTCTAGGCCCTAGGAACCTACTTCCCCCGGATCTGTTACCCACTCCGGTAGGGGGAAGCATTCAATTTTTTCTGGCAGAGTGGAGAAAAATTACTCAGGACAAGTGGGTGCTGAATATTGTTTGCAATGGATACAGTCTTCGGTTCACCAGCCCTCCTCCAGCTATTCCCCCGGTCAGCTCGCAGTTTCAGCTGCGCGAGCTTCAGGCGGAAGCGGATATCCTGTTGAGGAAAAGGGCGATAGAAGACGTACCTCGGTCTCAGAGAGGAAGAGGTCTGTACTCCCGGTTCTTTCTGGTTCTCAAGAAGGACAAGAACGAGTTCAGGCCCATTCTGGACTTGCGACAGGCAAACAAATGGATTCGCAGAGAAAAGTTTCGCATGCTGTCGTTGCATCAGATTTACCCTCAGTTGCAACAGGGAGACTGGCTATGCGCTATAGACCTACAGGATGCTTACTTCCATGTGCCCATTGCACACAAACACAGGAAGTTCCTGCGGTTCCAAGTCGGCACCAATCACTATCAATACACAGTACTCCCATTCGGACTGAAGTCTGCGCCGAGAACGTTCTCGAAGTGCATGGCGGTGGTAGCAGCGCACCTGAGGAAGCACAAGGTGTTCGTCTACCCGTACTTGGACGATTGGTTGATCAAGGCATCCTCCTTCTCGGAAGCGCGAGCACACTTCCAGAAGACGTGCGTTCTCTTGAACAAGCTGGGGCTGCACATCAACATGGCCAAGTCTGTCCCGACTCCGGTCCAATGCATACAGTACTTGGGAGCCTCCATCAATACGCTGTCAGCAAGCGTGTCTCCTTCGGAAGAGCGACGATTATCACTCCTTTGGAAGGCTCAGGCTCTTATGACGACTCCATCTACAACAGTGAGGACGGTGTCTTCTCTACTGGGATCGATGGCCTCTTGTATCTTCCTGACGCCACACGCACGGCTGCACATGAGACCGCTGCAGGAGTGCTTGGAGGACCAGTGGGATCAGAGGAGAGGATCTTGGGACGACAAGATTCGCCTGTCACTGCATGCTCTTCAGTCTCTGAAGTGGTGGTGTTCGGCGGAGAATCTCCTCAGAGGGGTTCCCTTTCACAAGGACATTCCCACGCAGACTGTCGTGACGGATGCGTCTCTTCTGGGATGGGGAGCGCACTCTGGGACTCTACAGATTTAAGGCACGTGGTCACCGATGGAGGTCACGTATCACATCAATTTCCTGGAACTCAGGGCTGTTCACTTGGCGCTGAAGGCCTTTCTTCCATCCTTCCAGGCCAACTCCCTGCTTGTACAGACGGACAATACCACCACGATGTATTACCTCAACAAGCAGGGGGGCTCGAGATCACGCACTCTGTCACAGGAGGCGCAGACGATCTGGCACTGGCTCCTAGCCAGAGGACTGATGATAACGGCCACCCATCTACCAGGTGTGCAGAATGTTCAGGCAGACGCACTGAGCAGACTGCTCCAGGAAAACCACGAATGGGTCATAAACGACGAAGTACTAGGAGAAGTCTTCGCAAGGTGGGGAACTCCAGACGTAGATTTGTTTGCCACCGCCGAAAACAGCAAGTGCAGAGACTTCGCCTCCAGATACTTCCAACAAGGGACTCTGGGGAATGAGTTATGGATCAACTGGACGAACAGCTTTCTGTACGCCTTTCCTCCCATTCCCCTGATACCGGCGGTGCTCATCAAGCTGGCCCGGTCCAGAGCTCGGATGATACTCATCGCCCCGGAGTGGCCCAGGCAGTGGTGGTTCACGGACCTACTTCACCGGTCTCTCCTTCCTCACATTCAGTTGCCGTGCAGGCCGGACCTTCTCACGAAGTTCGGGGGACGGATGTTACACCCCAACCTCTCGTCTTTGAGTTTGGCGGCGTGGCTCCTGAGTGCAATATGGCCATCTGAATCTGCCCGATGATTGCATGGACATACTGAAGGAGTCTAAGAGACCTTCCACTAGGACTTCATATGCTTACAAGTGGAAGCGGTTTTGTATCTGGTGCCAGTCTAAGAACAATGATCCTACGACCTGCAAGGAAGACGTCATCCTTCCTTACCTTTTACATTTGGCGCAGTCTGGCCTTAATGTCCATTCCATTAAGGTACATCTTGCTGCGTTGACTGCCTACAGGAAATGCCCTTCACACACTTCCTTTTTCCAGATCCCTGTGATCAAAGATTTTCTGGAAGGTTTGAAGAAAGTATTCCCTCCTGTCAGGCTTCCCTCGCCTTCCTGGGAGTTGAATGTGGTGCTGTCCAGATTGATGAAGGAGCCTTTTGAGCCTATTCATAAGGCTTCGTTGCAGCACCTGTCCTGGAAGGCGGCGTTCCTCGTGGCCATTACATCGGCCCGCAGGGTGAGTGAAATTCAGGCGTTGTGTTGTAATGAACCTTATACTGTATTTCATGCTGCTAAGGTTGTTATGCGTACTCACCCTAAATTTCTTCCCAAGGTTATTTCTGATTTTCATGTCAACCAGACTATAACTTTGAATACGTTTTTTCAGAACCCTTTATCCCCAGCGGAGAGGTCTCTCCATTCCCTGGATGTTAGGAGGGTGTTGAAATTTTATCTGGATAAAACCAAGGATATTCGTAGGTCTGACCAGTTGTTCATCAATTATGGGTCGGTCAGGACGGGTCTTGCGACCTCGAAGCAGTCCATCTCTAGGTGGATTGTGTCCTGCATACAATTGTGTTATCAAAAGGCTAATAAGACCTTAGGAGGTAAGCCTAAGGCTCATTCCACCAGGGGCAAAGCTGCCACGACGGCTCTGCTCCGTAACGTGCCGATTGCTGAAATCTGCAAGGCAGCCACTTCGAAGTCGGTTCCTACCTTTGCTAAGCATTACTGCCTGGACACTGACGACAGGGCAGACGCTCAGGTTGGCCAGGCTTCGCTGCGGAATTTGTTCGCACAGTAGTGGCATTATGTATTTATTCTCCACCGCTGCTTTGTTGTGGGGATGGGCAGGGCCGGCTCTAGGCTCATGGTGGCCCTGTGCAGGGAGCGTAGGTGGGGGCCCCGGAAGAGGGGGTCCGGACCCTCATGGACATCGATTTGCCAAAATGTTATGGGTGACAAAAGCGACATGTCACTCCCTTTCACACCCAGTGACATCACAGGCGTGTCTAACCTTGGACTTTCGACGGCCTCTTATTTACTGCTTGAGGTGTTATGGAAAGAGCAAGAAATGGAGACAACAGAAAAGTAAACAAAGCTCCATGGGCCCCCTTTAGTTTCTGTTCTTATCTCTCTCTCTTCATAAGCTAAATATGTGTGGTGTGTTTGTGTGTGTGTGTGTGGTTGGGGGAGGGGTAAACGTAGGGGATGGGGGAAGGACTTTGCTAAGGAGACCGGTCACCAAAGGGCAAGGTGGAGGTCAAAAGGCAACACACTGTAGCAGGTGCTTCCTCTGGGCACCCCCAAAATGTCATCCATGTCTATCTCTCACTTCCACTCTCTCCCAATCTCTTTGTCAGGAAACCGCCACTGCTCTCGAGAGTAAAGCCTCTTTTCAGACTCGTTAATCATAAATTGCCCTGACGTATACAAGTGTACAGCCGACGCATGCGCAAGAGCACGAAGGGCAGGCGGTGAAACAGAACAGGTGTTCTAATGCAATTTAGTGGTCGCCCGATATCCTCACCTTTTACCCCCGCCCCTGCGCTCATGCTTACTGCTCTGCACTTCGACCTGTAGAGTTGTAAATGCAGCGCGTATTCAGTGCAGTCTGGATCAGGTAATGGCAGCGACGCTCCGGGCTCCTGCTATGTCTGGCTCGGGAGAAGCCTCAGACCAAGGTGTGCACTATGTGATTACACGTTTACAGCACAACTGAAGCCGTGCGTGTGTTGCTCGGGGTGATGACATTCACTTACAGACAAACAATGAGACAAATGGCAGAGAAAACAAGAAGAGGTAGTAGTGAGCATACCACAGGCCCACTCTGTTAAACAACTTTAGTGGGGCATTAAAACATGAAAATGGCAACATACGAACAATAACATACAACACGTTCTGCAAGAAAAAGTTACAATGGGATATGCATCGATTTTGACATTCGAAATGCGCCAACAGCGTTGGTTGCGTTGTTGAACCTCGAAAGCATCTTATTATCTGTGTACAAACGGGATTCTGTATACACTGAAAAAAATGGGTTGGTGCTTATGGAGTAAAAATAAATCTGGCATCTCACATAAAAACTGCGAAGTTCTGTAGGCAAGATAAAGCGTAACTTCTGACGAAAATACCTTGCTGCGTTTAGGCAGCCTCTGACAGAGCACCAGGCTGAAACATCTGCAAATAGCACAGAAAACCCCTGGCACTGAAAAACCATCTCTGGCTGCTCTAACGTTCTGTGGGACAGGCACCCCAACGACACCGAACAATCCCCTTCTGGCCGTATAAGTCAATATTCTGTATTATGTCAACAATTTAGGACAATGCATACGGTAACTCTGGAACTACACCCTGCATAAATTCACACTGCCCCTCGTAGTAAACGGACACTGCCCCCTGTTGTGAAGGAGCACTGCTATGGCCAGTATTTCCTTAAGTGAAATAAAGCCGTCCCAGCAGTAAATCGACACAAGACCACGAGGTGCATTTGAGCTCACATCATCAGTGCATGTGCACTGCCACCAGTAGTGATTTGGCGTGGCTTCCTAAAGAGAGTAGACACCCGACTACGCAGTTAAGGGGCAGTATTCTTGTAGTGACCGTTGCCTGCCGTGCATGAGCACTGCTCCCTGCACTGCATTGGTGACAACGCTCCCTGAAAAGAGTGGGCACTGCTCGCTGCAATAAACGGTTCTGCATAAGCACTTCACAGCTAATAGTGTTCTCCTGCTGCACAATCCCATTGTGTATTAAAACTTATAAAAAGAGGCCACAGAAGGCATGCACACAATAGAGGCAATTGGTAACAAGCATTTGCAATTCAATAGGTCTCGCATTATTAAAGTTTTAGCTATTGGCATTGCTAAAGAATGCAACACCAATAGCTCAAACTTTAATAATGCGATACCTTTTGGATTGCAAATGCTTGTTTTTTTATAGCACGCAGTTTCCCATTGATATTGCATCGCAGAGCTTTTCTGTACATGATTTGAAACATGTAATGCAAAAGAGAAAAAATCTAGGGCCATTAGCTCAGATTTCTATAGAAATTTTAAAGGAGGTCTATCTTTGAATACGTTATCCAAGCCTAAATGTTGCTTTTTGTTATTATTTTGTTTTCTATTATTCAATTTAGAGTTTCTTGGCAAAATGTGTAACACTAAGGGTTTGGTGGCGTTGAGATATCAAACTGTGGATTTACCTACGCTGACAAATGAAGGAAAATGTTTTCATTTTTTTACTGAAAGAGAGGTTAAAAGGGTCGTGGGGTGGGTGGGGGAGCCGAGTATTTCATGCAGAAGGAGCGATAAGGGTCTTCCTCCAGGTCCTGTACATGAACACATAGTAGTTGCGAGTTTCCAGAAATGCAGAAAATGGGTTGGAAAATAGCCAAAGCTTCTTTTGGGGAAAATTAGGGCGCAATGCCACACACTGCACGGCGAACTTAACTATAATGCGGCAGTGAATTGGAAAACAATATGAAAAATATTGAGAACATGAGTCAAATATCCAGAGATTTAGAATATTCCTTGCATTTCCCATCTTTGGTGGAAAGATTTTCAGAGCCACAGATAAAATTTAATTTTGCCAATTTGTCTCTCCCCTCTCGCCAGCAGCGCCCAAATTTTGGAGTACTCTGGGTGCAACCTGGTGCCCTTTTATGGTGGAATCCTGTGAACTAAGATACCTGAACAGTCAATAAATAGTAAAAGGAAATGATTCATCCTCTATTTCAAATATTTGATTTATTGTAGGTTCCCTCGACTTAATGACAAACACTCCTTTACGTGCCATGGCTTGATACTATGCCAGAGTGTGGAAAGGCTAGAGTTTTGTTCAAGTGTGTGCCAGCGTTATGCAAAGAAAGGGGTTTGCGTGTGTGGGGTGGGGAGGGGGGGCTACGTATCCCTTGGCTAAGCATTAAAAAAAGGAGCCACATCAGTGGAGAGCAGTGTTTCTTGTATGACGGGCAGTGCAAACTTAGCCAGGCCTCTCAGCTTTCACAGTATTTACCAGACTTTGAAATATTGCCCACGATCACACAATTCATTCAAGCAGGCGGTGCTCTGGCATTTAGCAGATTCTGGACACTAAAGCAGGATGCATTACCCGGATCACAGAATATCCCCTTGTAATAAGAGTGGTCATACCTGGTTTGGAGTATCCCCTTGTATTAAGAGTGGTCATACCTTGCTTGGAGTATCCCCTTGTATTAAGAGTGGTCATACCTTGACTGGAGTATCCCCTTGTAATAATAGTGGTTGTACCTTGCTTGGAGTATCCCCTCATAATAAGAGTGGTCGAACCTTGCTTGGAGTATCCCTTCGTAATAAGAGTGGTCGTACCGTGCTTGGAGCACCCTTCTCCCCTCTGCCGTGCACCCTTCTCCTCTCTGCCGTGCACCCTTCTCCTCTCTGCCTTGCACCCTTCTCCTCTTGCACCCTTCTCCTCTCTGCCTTGCAACCTTCTACCCTCTGCCTTGCAACCTTCTCCCTCTCTGCCTTGCAGCCTTCTCTACCATGCACCCTTCTCCTCTCTGCCTTGCACCCTTCTCCTCTCTGCCTTGCACCCTTCTCCCCTCCCCGTGGCACCCTTCTCCTCTCCACCTTGCACCCTTCTTCCCTCCCCCTTGCACCCTTCTCCCCCTCCCCGTTGCACCATTCTCCCCTCTTCCTTGCACCCTTCTCCTCTCCACCTTGCACCCTTCTCCTCTCTGCCTTGCACCCTTCTCCTCTCTGCCTTGCATCCTACTCCCCTCTGCCTTGCATCCTTCTCCTCTCTGCCTTGCACCCTTCTCCTCTCTACCTTGCACCCTTCTCCCCTCTGCCTTGCACCCTTCTCCTCTCTGCCTTGCAACCTTCTACTCTCTGCCTTGCAACCTTCTCCCTCTCTGCCTTGCAGCCTTCTCTACCGTGCACCCTTCTCCTCTCTGCCTTGCACCCTTCTCCCCTCTGCCTTTCACCCTTCTCCCCTCTGCCTTTCACCCTTCTCCTCTCTGCCTTGCACCCTTCTCCTCTCTGCCTTGCACCCTTCTCCCCTCCCCGTGGCACCCTTCTCTCTGCCCTGCACCCTTCTCCCCTCCGCCTTGCACCCTTCTCCCCCTCCCCGTTGCACCATTCTCCCCTCTTCCTTGCACCCTTCTCCTCTCCACCTTGCACCCTTCTCCTCTCTGCCTTGCACCCTTCCCCCTTTGCCTTGCACCCTTCTCCTCTCTGCCTTGCACCCTTCTCCCCTCTGCCTTGCACCCTTCTCCCCTCCGCCTTGCACCCTGCTCCCCTCTGCCTTGCATCCTGCTCCCCTCTGCCTTGCACCCTTCTCCTCTCTGCCTTGCACCCTTCTCCTCTCTGCCTTGCAACCTTCTACCCTCTGCCTTGCAACCTTCTCCCTCTCTGCTTTGCACCCTTCTCTACCGTGCACCCTTCTCCTCTCTGCCTTGCACCCTTCTCCCCTCTACTTTGCACCCTTCTCTACCGTGCACCCTTCTCCTCTCTGCCTTGCACCCTTCTCCCCTCCGCCTTGCACCCTTCTCTACCTAGCACCCTTCTCCTCTCTGCCTTGCGCCCTTCTCCTCTCTGCCTTGCACCCTTCTCCTCTCTGCCTTGCGCCCTTCTCCTCTCTACCTTGTGCCCTTCTCCTCTCTGCCTTCCACCCTTCATCTCTCTGACGTGCACCCTTCTCCTCTCTGCCTTGCGCCCTTCTCCTCTCTGCCTTGCGCCCTTCTCCTCTCTGCCTTGCGCCCTTCTCCTCTCTGCCTTCCACCCTTCTCCCCTCTGCCTTGCACCCTTCTCCCCTCTGCCTTGCACCCTTCTCCCCCTCCGCCTGGACTCCAAAACGTAAGCTGATCACTTTCTTCAAACAGAATAATTTTGACCTACTAGACAAGCTTTTTATTTTTAGTAAATGCATGGCAGGTGCTCTACTATCAGTTTGCAGTTTCCATCCAGTATCCATATGTACTCTGGCTATACAAGGAAAGTGCCACCATCCCAAGCCAAGGATGCAAACTAAATACGAAGAACTACCAACAATATATCGGCCAAACAAGGGAGGGCAGAGAGCACATCACCCTCACACGCATTCATGTTTTAATGAGGATGCTTTTCTCTCACAATAAAATTAATGTTTGTACAAATGCCATTTTGACACCTCTATGTGCTGTACATAACAATTGTCACTGTAACTCAGCTTACCGAACTCAGAGGGAAGGTTGACTTGGTACACCGAGAGAATAACAAATGACTCGGAGGACTTAAACAGATGTCAGGGTGAGCGTGAAACGGACTACTATAAAGCAAGCAATTAAAATTGTATTTTGTTTAAAAGAACCATGACTTGTCGGAAAACACAATTTCTATTATGTATAAAAGTTCCTAAAAATGTCACAGTGATTACAAACTATATTACACAGGCACGTATGTTGGAGAAAGGACCTACAGGCTGTCTGAACAGAGATAATCTTCCCTTCCTTGCAGGCCCCTTATCCCATTCCACCGGGACCTCTGTTTCACCTTTCAACAATAAAAAGAAACTTACTCACTGTCTCGTTCCTTGTCCCAAACTTGGTGGCTGAGGAAGTGCTTCTGCATCTGGAGCGTTCTTTCTAATAATTATAATTCACCATGGGCCAACCTGTGCACAATCACATAGCAGAACACTGCGTCTTCGCCACATGCCAGCATGCCAGCTCTCCACATTTACCGAGGCCCACTCAAGAGGGGTGTGCAAATCGCGTTCACTTTCGCAATGTTAGACATGCGTAGTCGAGCCGGCTAAAATCATCCAGAAAATGTAAGCATGCTTTTAAAATGCTGATGTGGAAACACAGAGCCAGCTTCAACATTGTAATTGTATCTTTAGATAACTTGTAGGGGGTGGCAGGGAAGCAGTTTTTTTAAGGGTGCCACAATCACATTAAGAGGTCCCCAGCCCATGTAGGCCCCCAAACCCTGACAACCCCCCCCTCCCCCACCCCTCACAGCCCTGGCCTCCTCCCTTCTCAAAGGAATAGTGCCCTGAGGAGAATGCACCATCCTAGGGCCCCCACCCCCTCCTCTTTCCGGGCCTGGCTCGTGGCTTTGACTGAAGAGAAACAATGGAAGTTGATACTTTGTTTCTCTTCAGTCAAAGGTCAGCAGCGGAGCGAGGAGCTCCTAGGAGCAGGCTGCAGACAGCAGCAGCTGCTTTAGAGAGAGAGAGACAGCTCTCTACCAAGAGCTCAGCTGAGGGGCCGCCTTCATCGACTGGAGACGTGGCGGCCCCTGGGGTTTGGCGGCCCTGTGCAGGTGCACAGTTTGCACATGCCTAGAGCCGGCCCTGGGATGGGCTTGCCATTCTATTCACTAGATTATGACTATACACAGAGATCCCCTACTACAGAAGGAGTAGTTTCTGTCCTGTAACTCCAGTTCTGTAGTAGGGGTATCTCTGTTATAGTCATAAGCGCCCGCCCTCCTCCCCGGTGGAGATTTCTCATCATGTAAAGAATGCGACAGGTCTGGCGTGCTTCGCCTTCAAAAAGAACTGAAAGTAGAGGGACCTGCTATGCATTCTGGGATACTGGGAGAAGTTCTGGAAAGTTCTCTTAAAGGCACAGTATCCTGTTTAAGCCACATAATGGCAGCCTATGGGGCTTGTCTGTCTCTACCTTCCTCTCTATCATTCCTGAGTCTTTGACTGGGGGAGGCAGGTTTCTCTATGGTAGAAACTAGCAGGCTGTGCTGTGTGTGGTGTTTTTTGGTGGAATTTCTAGTTGAAGCACTGGACAGTGTAGCCTGTGGATATAGGCTGCATTATTTGTCTTTAAATTCTCTCTTAAGTGTCTTTGCAGTTTCTGCATTATTTTGACAACTTAAGAGATTATTTTTGATTGCCGGGGTCCACGCACATGGGCGGGACTATTCACTAGATTATGACTATAACAGAGATACCCCTACTACAGAACTGGAGTTACAGGACAGAAACTACTCCTTCCCTTTCAGAAAAATGTTGAAAACATTCTTATTTAATCATTAGAAAACTAGCGTTTCCCTGAATTCGATGTGGTAGAAGCCAAAGGCGCGGAGATACTCCCTTGGGAGTCGAAGCCAGCGAGATACAAACCTGTAAATAAAAATAAATAAATATGTGAATGATTATAAATTTACACCGCTACTGCTGGATCCGTTTCCTGGTAGTGTTATCAGATGGTTATTTTGACTAAATATACTAGGTAATGAAGAGATGGAATTTAGAGACATAGACTGACTATAAATACGTTTTATATTGTGGTCTGTCATTGACGTTAATGTAAGTCACAGGTTGTTAGCCTAAGATCCCAAGGTTAAAGCCTAAGGGCAGTACACTATGGGCCAGATGTAGGTAAATCTCATTTACCGATTCATAAATACCGAATTTTACCGATTCGGTATTTATGAATCGGTAAATGAGATGTAGGTAAAAATTCATTTTTTTTTACCGAATCGGTAAGATTCGGTATTTAACGATTCGGTAAATACCGAATCGGTATTTGCTATTGAATCCTATGGGCCTTGAAGCCCATAGGATTCAATAGCAAATACCGATTCGGTATTTACCGAATCGGTAAAAATACCGAATTGCTAAGGGGGACAGGGTGTCACTTTGACACCCTGTTGCACCCCTGTAACTGGCATTTGCGCCATGTGGCACACATACATGCCCTTAGGCACATGGTACAGATGTGCATGTACACCTGTACCTGATATTTACCATGTATTGCATGGTAAATACCGAATTCTAAAGGCCCTGTAGCACTGTTAGAAGTGCTACCTACATCACAAAATACATTTTCGGTATTTTTACCGAATGGTAAATTTACCGAATCGGTAAAGTGTACAGAATCGGTAAATTTACCGATTCTGTACGTTTTTTTTTGCCCCTACATCTCCATAGCCCTTTATCGGTCGGAAACTGCCGAAAATCGGTATTTTCGGCCGTTTACCACCGGTAAAGGGCTACCTACATCTGGCCCTAGGTGTGTTGTCTGCAGTTGATGCAGTGCTGAGCAATGGTCTTGTCGATACTTGCACAGGGAATCTTGAAGTGTAAATAGTGAGGATTTTTTAGGTTACTCCAGAAAGCGCATCTGGAGGGATCTTGAGAGGTTTTTTACTTGAATGAGGGTAAAATCACGCTGGTTGAGATTTTGCTGGGAGTAAATGAAATTCTCAGAGTGATTGGTTCTACTGTTTTTTTCTTTTAGTTGAGCCGACAAGTTTTTAAATTTTGTTTTTTTGTTAGACTTCGTAAAGACACTGATGCTGATTTTGTAAAGGGAGGGTCAGTTGCAGGAGTTAAGCTGACGTAATGTAATGTATGTGTCTTGTAAAGCGCACTGCTGCCCTGAGGCGTCGTGGCGCTGTAGACCTCTGGGGAACCCGTCCTGGCTATCCCTGTGAGATGGTCCCTACTGGGTATCTCCAAGGTGAAACCAGGCATCCCCGACGAATGTGGGGGCCGTTATAGAGATGAGGCAAACTAATGCCCAGAGTTGCCGAGTGTGATCCCTGGTTAGAGTAGGCACCGAGGCGAGAATTATCGAGTCCGCTGACCCTGGTCCACGACCCTGCCGCGTCGGGAATTGAACCCTGGTCCCGGGCCGTTCTCTGCTTCCGGGTCTTCCGCCTCTAACCAGTGAGCCACACCACTCCACTGTCACCGTCACTTGGTGCTGCGCTGGTATTGGTCAGTTACTGAGAAATTGTCACAAAGTGCTGCACTATTATTGGTTGGTTGGTGTGAGTAAAGCTGGGATTGGACAGCATGAATAATTCTGATTGGTAGCAGAAAATCATAACATGGAAAAGGAATTATTGGATTTATTTTTTCTTGTATAGTTTCTACTTTTAGGGTAAAGAATCGTGACGTTTTTTTCAATTATTGAAGACCTTGTTTAGTAAGGATGAGCCAATACCAATTAGAGGAGGAATTCCTGTGGGTCCTGAAGGGACCCCTGCTTCATTTATGCCATTAGGAAGGGGTTATCACACGTGTACATGGTTTGAAAATTGGATGAAGTATACAGAGCGAGATGGCAATTTAGCATTTCCAGAGAATGGGACTTCTAATCCTAGAATTGTAGAAAATTTAAGATATCAAATGAATAATTTGAGACCTGATCCTAGACCTATGCAGTTTGAAGCTCTTGAAGAATGGGAACATGAGGCATATAAAGGAGAAAGAGAAAGGTATCAGAGTAGATATAAGAATACTGTAAGTAGATATTCATTAGCACAGTGGGAAGCTCAGAAGATATGTGGAGAAGAGATATAGCTGAAGGAACACGAATGTTTTCAGTTATGGTAGCTGAGACTAATGAGTGAGAGAAATTTAAAAAGAAAAGGAAGAATGTTGAGGAACAAAAATCTAGAAATATTGAGTTTGAGATGGAGTTGATGACCTAGATGATGACTTTTTAAATGAGTTGTTGATGAATAGACCTCTGCCTTACCATGAGGAACAAAATCTACTGGAGACAAATTATTTTCCAAGTGCTCCGATAGTACAAGTGGAAACAATACATTGAGAAATGCCTTTGAGTCAGAATCAGATTCCAGTTAGAGAGGAGTTGTCGAGAATGGTAGCACCAATGAACCCAGATGCTTGGTCAGTTCTAGTGACTATTGGTTCTATTGTTCAATTATACAATGATGGACAAGGAGTCTATTGAGTACATGCTTTAACAATACCACATAGAAATATGTGTGGACAATTTTACAAGAAAATTTGAGAGGGGGAGGAGCCAAGCAGGAATCCGAAATGGCCGCATAGTTGCTCGGCTCCATGAGCCCTTTTGCCCCACAAGTATATCCTGCCGTTTATCCTGAGCCAAGACGGCGTGCTTTAATAGGAGAAGGAGAACGAACACTTACCGTCTGCTCCTGAGGCTCCGGCGTGCAACAGGCCCTGAGAACTGTCCCCGACTGCTCTGCGGCCCACGTGGTGATGAGACCGGGGCGTTGACCTGGCAATGCATCCGGCCGCGACCGCAACAACATCGGCCGTTGATGGCGGAGAGGAGCCGGCCGGAGGGTGCCGTTGACTTGAAGGGCCGCTGATAGCGGTGAAGGCCCGGTCCACTTGGCGGTGACCCTTGAGGGGCAGTGGGGCGAAACAGGATCGGAGGGGGCGCATGACTCCTGCCCCCTCCCCAAACTCTTTGCCCGGGCATAACCAAGGATTGCCCCCAATATAGGCGGGCGACTCCCGGAGTGCGTCAGGGATTTTAGCTTTTTGGTGACTCTCCCCCGGGGAGCCCGCCCCACAGTTTTGAGCCCCGGTGGTGCGTCCGATGGCGCCCCGTATTGGGGCCTGGTCCCTGAGTGAGGTGGAGAGGGACGGGGCCAAATTGACTAAGATGGCGGCTGGTGCCCTCCTCTACGGTCCATGTCCACGTCGGACGGCTGTCACACGGATGGGGCCGGGATGCCTGCAACACACGCAGGAGCCCACACCCAAGGACGTATTGGCTGCCCTAACAGATTTGCACGAGACCCTGATTTGTCGTGCTCGGGACCTGGGTAGAAGAAGGGCCGCCATTGCTGTCTCGCCGTCTCTATTGGCCATGGTCCGCTTCCAAGGAACTGCCGACGAACCCGCAGCTATGTCCACGGAGAGAGTCCCAGCTCCGCCTAGGCACCGAGAGCCGCTGAAAGTCCCGGTTCCCGTGACTGATCGGCCGACATGGTTCTACATGTGGGTGTCTCTTTGGGACACATGTTCAACTGGCGCTGGGGATGAAACGCTATTTCCCTTATTGGACTGTCCCAGCTATGTCGTGGCGATTGCCGGACTGTGTGACTCTTTTTTTCCTGGATGGTACTACTGTGTGTGAACTCTGGGAAGTTCCTGGGGTTAACGTCGATATTACCGGATCTCCGCTGTCGATACTTGGATGGGTTTGGATTGTTGTACTTTCCTATGGCTACGCTCCGACCTGACCCGCCCAGATCGCTCGGACCTTCCAGGCTGTTCTGTAAACCGAGTGACGAGTGTACTTCTGGCGGTAATATTGCCAGACAGGGTCAGGGATGATGTGGTTCACAGTCTATTGGCTTTATTGTTGACAGACGGTGCAGTGGGTATGTTTCACCAGGATTTCATCCCTGTTGTGGCCTGGACTTGATGTTCTTCATTACTGTACTACTTCGTTACTGGGATCTTCCTGGGAGTAGGGGTGAAGGGTGGGGTCGGGCGGCAAGATCGAGGGCCCTCCTCCGCTTATCCTTTTTCTCTCTTTTTCTCTCTTTTCTCTCTTTTCTATATTTCGGGTCTCTATTAGGGCGACAGGCACGCTGCTGGGGGGGTTGGGGGGAGTAGGCCATGGCCTTCTACGGGTGTGCAGGGTGGGGGGCTGGGGGGTGGGTGTTCGTTAGGTATTCGTTTCTATGGCCCTTTATTCTTTCCTCTCTTTCCAGTGTCGATGTCGCTCATGGTCTCTGCAATATGTTTCTTTTTGAGGGGTGGGGTTAAGATTCGCTACGCGCCGGGGTTGCGCCTGCATTTCTCCTGCTTTGTGTATCTTACCCCTGATATTTCCTTCGTATCTGTACTGTTTGTAGATATCCTGATTCGCGCGCAGTATTGTAGGACTGTATGCGACTGTGCGACATCTTTTTCAGTTCCTTATTTGAAAATGAACCTCTCAAATCCTGATTTCAAGTTTGTGCATTTGTTTACAAGATCTGTCCGGCCGGGACGGTTGTAGGCCCATACTTGAAAATGCTTATATTACTAATAAAGGTTCCAAAAAAAAAAAAAAAAGAAAAGAAAATTTGAGAGGTGCACTCGGTAAAGTCAATGATACAGAGAGTTCATAGATTTTGTAAATCTTCAGTTCTTTCTTTAATGTGTTCTTTATTTTCTTTTAAAATACACAGGCACAGCCAACGCGTTTCATTCCCTTTCGTGCCTTGGGAATTTCGTCAGGGCATGCAATGAGTGAATGTTCAAGTTCGACGTTCCAGAGCGTGATCGCACTTGCAAGGCCGGATTAATGTTAGTGATATGGTCCCAATATTCCTGGATAGTGTAGAGATAACGTTCCAGGAGGGATATCTAGTCGTAGTATCACAAATTGGCCGCAGTAATGCGTAGGAACGAAAACAAGTATAAATCCTGGCCCCCTTTGAAAGTCAGTGTTAACGAGGTGGGGGGTGGCCGCTGGTTGACGGGTAGCATCCAGACGGGTTATAAAATCGTTATTAGTGTGCGGGACCTGCGATAGGGTCTTTGCAATCTCCTGCTCCTCCCCGTGGAATATATGTGTGGAGTTCATACAGTTTTAAGAAAAATAAATGAGGATAACCAAGGATTGATTGAGAATAGTGGAGCAAATGTGAGTGTGGTTACAGGTGAAGAATTGGAGCCATTAATTTGTATTTCAGAAAATCAGTTGAAACCCCAAAAAGAGTTGCATATGTGGATTCAAAGAAGATGTTGCAGATTGAGAAAAGTGTAACACCTATATCAGGGGGATCAAGGTCTGGTGAAACTGGAGAAGGTACTCAGAGATCATTTGGTCCTTCTCCGGAAGATCTAGATGAGTGGATTAAAGAAATAGTGCCTGGTTGTAGCTTACAGAATAATAGCTCAAGCATAGATGTGAGCAAGTTGAAAGCGGATTTGGAAGAAATGATTCAGGGAACGATTAGTCCAGAGAGATTAGGCAAATATCAAGATGAAGAATCGCTTTTCATGTGTAAGAATATAACACAGAGAGCGATAAATATACATGAGAAATTTGCTGAAGTTGCACAAACATATGGAGTTGATATAGAAAAGTCTAAGGCTCTACAAAAGACATATCAATTAGACTTTAGTGACAAAGATTTTGAGAGTTTGAATGTTTCAGGAAAATGTTTACCTATTAAAGAGGTAATTAACACTCTAAAACGTTGGGGTGAATTAGATAGATGGGAAAACAGATGGGCAAAATAGAAGCAGGATACAATAGTGACTTCAGTGGCTTTACCACTGTATCCTGTGAGGGATACAGGAAATGAAACAGCTGATGTGACAGTATATCCTATGAGTGAAGTACCAGGAGGTGGGTTTGTTCACGTCCCTTGGTCAAGTCAGGGTATATTATCATTTACAAATGATTTCCCTAGGTTGAGCGAGAAACCAGTGGAATGGTATAAACAAGTGGAGAGGTTTGCTAAGGTTTCACAAGTTTTGTAAAAGGATTTGGATGGCTTGTTTGATACCGTAGTTCCAACTGATTTGTGGGTCAAGTGTAAAATTGCCGTTGATTGGCCAAAAGAAGAATATCTGAGAGAATCAAAGACAGGAACACCATCTAAAGAAGTCATGAAAAAGTACAATCAGGTCATTACTTATTTGAAATGGAAAATATCACCGAAGGAAACGTATTGGTTGAGAATAGACAGGACTACTCACGTATTGAAGGAGTCAGTGCGTGCATACTATGAAAGGTTTTTACAGGTGGTTAAATAGTACAGTAGTATTGAGAATACTACTGAGAAAAATATGGACATGTTGTGTATAGGTTTGTGCATGGATTGAGACCAGAAATAAATGCCATGATTCAACAGCATTTAGTTTGTTGGCAAAGTAAGTCGATTAATGAGATTCTTCGCTACGCGAAATATTGTGATGATGATACTGATTCGCGACATAAAAAGTTAAAAGAGAAATTGATGTTGGCCCAAATGAAGGCAGCAAAGAAAGGAGGATTTTTTAATATGAATACGGATTTTACAGAAGTTTATCAGGGAAATGGTCAAAATACTACTGGAATGAAAAGTGTAGTATGAAATGGAAATATTGTGACACAAATGATACAGATACCACTAGGGAAAGTTTGAGGTGGTAATATAGACAAATTAAAAAAGAAGTTTCCTTGTCATGCGTGTGGCAAGTTGGGACCTTGGAAGCGCAAGTGTAAAAGTATACAAGCAAATACAGGCGATATACAGTTTGTAGATACAGGAGTAAATGTAATGAATCAGATGCAAATGAATCAACAGAATCAGAGGTAGATCAGTGTGGTCCTTATGTGGATGGCGAGGTTGACGGAAACTGAGTTACGTTCCTTGTAGTTACTGGTGCTACCTGTTCCACTGTGAGAACCATGGAGATTCCCAACATACCCCTCTCGGGAGAAAGTATCCAAGTTGTAGGAGTTTCAAATAAAATGATTAAGACCCCAGTGACTAAACCATGAAACAACAGACTGGAGGATTTCAGGAATTACATAAATTTGTGGTGTCTGAACCAAGTTCAGTTAATCTATTAGGAAGGGACTTGTTGTGTAAGATGAATTGTTCCATTTACTGTACACCAGATGGAATCGCATTTCATACAAAAGATGAATATGTAGTATTTAAAATGGCACGGCAGGGACCATGAGTGATGGTTTATAACCAGCGAATGGTTTGCCTGTTGAGTTGAGGGATACAGTGTTGTCTGATGTGTGGGATGTTTCAGGGAAAGACATTGGATTAATGAAAGGAGTAGCTCCAATTCGGATTACGGTTAAACCAGATGCAGAACTTCCAGGAACACCACCTTACAAAATGAGTCCTGAAACAATTGCAAGAGTAACACCTGTCATAGCATTGAGAAAGGAATCAGAAAAGTGTCTCAAGATCAGATCAATGCCACTTTGCAAATGAATCTCCTGAGTACACAAAAGGAAGTTTGAATGTTTTGGGAAAGGTTGGTATTGCAGGCAGTGGATCACTAGTTTTCACTGATAGCCAAGCCATTGCAAAGGCTGACACACAAAGACGTGTCAGATCATGTACATCTTGATGAAGAATGCATAAAAGCATTTCTTGAATTGTGAGACCGTTTGTGTCGAGCACCAGCATTGGGAATGCCAGACTTTAACAAGGACTTTGCACTGTTTTGCAGTGCATGCGATTGTTGTGCACTTTCAGTTTTGACCTATATGTACGTAACAGCACGTCCTCCAGTGGTATATTTTTCTGCTACTTTGGATACTGTGGCTGCTGTCTTACCTGGTTGTTTGAAAGCAGTTGCTGCTACTTGTATGAGTTTGGAACAAAGTGAGACAATTGTAATGGAATATCGTTGAAAGTGCATTTGCCACATTCAGTGGAGATTTTGTTAACAAGAACTTGCACACAGCCTCTTACCAGCAGTCGGTTAACAAAATATGAGCAAGTGATTTTGGGTATGGGGAATGTGTCTGTGACAAGATGCATGAGTTTGAATCCAGCTACTTTGTTACTGATTTCTAATTGTGAAGTGGTGGTGGATGAGGCATATCATGACTGTTTAGATGTGACTGAATTGTGTACAAAACCAAGACCTCACATAAAGGATACTCCATTACCTGAATCTGATCATGTTTTTTTGTGGTTTGATCATGCTTGAGAGATTCTGAAGGTACCTTGCGAGCTGCATATGCGATTGTACAGTGACGAGTGTCATTGAAGCATCATGGTTGAAAGGAGTGAGTTTAGCACAAGTGGCAGAGTTGATTGCGCTGACTAGAGCATGTTGTTTTGCAAAGCAAATGCGAGTAACCATATTTGCGGATAGTCAATATGGTTTTGGAGTGGTGCACGATTTTGGGCGTCGTGGTCTCAGCATGGTTTTTTCACCTCTTCGGGTTCACCCATACAAAATGGAGAGTGTGTAAAAAATCTATTGATGGCACTATAATTTCCAGCCCAAATTGGGGTGGTGAAATGTCCAGCACATAAATCTGGTTGTGACTATGTCACCGTTGGCAACAGATATGCTGATGAAAGCGTGTGTTTTTGTGCTCTAAATTCATATACAATAAATGGGGACCATTTGAAAGAACAATCCGATCAAACAGAATGCAAGTTAATGTTCTCAACTGCTGAAACATGGGAAGAAATTAGAGAATGACAAGATGCAGTTACTGAAGCAGAAAAAGGGTAGATCAAAGTAGGATGTACACGCAAAATGGCAAGAGTTTGTCATGGTCCTACTCGTGTAGAGGGAGATGCTAAGATTAGGCTTTTCAAACAGACATGGTTCAACCAAAAATTTTAAGTCATTGCAGAGTCAGTGCCAAACATGCGTGACATGTCAGCAACAGAATGCAGGAAGAAAGACAGTTGTTAGTTTGAGTCAAATTGGAAAAGCAGCTAGTCCATTTACACATATGCAGATGGACTTCATAGACATGCCTCCTTGCAATGGATTAAAACATATTTTGGTGACTGTGTGTCTGTTTTCATGTTGGATTGAGGCATACCCAACAAGACGTTATGACAGTCTAACTGTTGCTAAATTGCTACTTAGAGAGCTTATTCCTAGGTTTGCATTTCCAGTCTTGTTTGAATCAGATAGTGGAACGTACTTCAATAACGAAGTGGTTCAAATGACTTGTGCTGCCTTACAAATTGAGCAAAAACTGCATTGTGCTTATCGACCTGTGATCGAGTAGATAAATGGCACAATTAAATCATGACTTGCTACGGTTTGTGCATCTACAACAAATAAATGGCCTGATTCGTTAGCATTGGTGTTGATGAGTTTGAGACGTATCCCCGACAGAAGAACTGGACTGTCCCGACGTGAAATTGTCATGGGGAGGGCTATGATATAGCCAACAGTCCCAGCAAATCAACTTGTGAACATATCTGATAATTTAGTGCTCGATTATTTGAAAGGATTGGCTGACGTAGTGTGTTCTGTGTCTCCCCAGGTTGAAGAAGTCACAACAAGAACAGGCACATTATTCGAGCCCAAGAGACTGGTTGCTCGTCATGAAACTTGTGAGGACATCTTGTTTGTACAACCTAACACAAGTCACTAAGACCTGACCCCTGTGCACTGTTGCTTAAGGCAATTGCCATCTACCTTTAAACACTACTGAAAACAACACTGTGTTCACATATAAATCATGAAGCTTAAACGTACATTTGATTAATGAAAACAAATGTAAACTCAATCACTTTTCCATCAATTTCTCTTCATGGAAAATTATAATGGGTGTTCACACATAAAATACATACAGTTATTTTTTTCAGACTGAAGAATTCAAAACTTCATTCCCATATCTTTCACTGGCTGCCCAGCTGCCCAATGCATTTAGGGCTTGCTGAGCCCTTCTTCAGGGGACTTTGAATTAGGAACGCTGCGATACTTCTCTTTCCCAAATCTTCACCAACTTTCAAATCTGCGCTAAAGTCCGGTAACCTTTAACGATTCTTAACAAAGACGCCTAGGGGTTACGGATCTTTCTTCACGGCAACTGCCTGATACTTCTTCGCGGAGAGTAGAACAATACCCGGGCATGGATCTAACTAGATCCCACCCTGATCCAAAGAGAGACTTACTGGATTAGGAGACTTGATACTCAGGAACTGAGGGGTATGAACAAAAAAGTTGATTATTCGTGTTTTCTGTAACTCGTAATGTTTATATTTTTCTAACTGTACATTTACTGTGGTATTGCATTCTCTAGGTATTCATGTAACCAAAAGTGACCATGGTTTACACTATGACTTTTCACTCATAATTTTGATTTTCTATTTTAAGTTTTATGTTGAGCACTTTTAGTACTAGTTCAGTGTACGTTTTAACCAGGACGCACTAGTGTCTGTTGCAAGCATTGAGTAGCGAGGTTCAGAATTGAAAAGCGCTTTGACGCTCATTGTGGATTTGTGTTGAAGAATGAGGTGTTTACAATTTCTTCACTGGGTTACTTATGAACTTCAGTGAGTTCCCCAGAGGTTGGATTAAGATATTGGTGGCATTGAATAGCCATTCAAGGATGGCGGCCTTATGTCTGGAGTAGCCGGTGTCTATCGTCTCTTTTTACATCCAGCAGTGCGGGAGTCTGGTGCCGGGTTCTCGAGTTAATGTGAGTTTAAAAAGAGGAGTGGTGCATTCAGAGGGGCACCGCGATGAA
Organism: Lissotriton vulgaris; assembly: GCF_964263255.1. Taxonomy (NCBI): domain Eukaryota; kingdom Metazoa; phylum Chordata; class Amphibia; order Caudata; family Salamandridae; genus Lissotriton; species Lissotriton vulgaris. The sequence continues at coordinate 165,989,222 of NC_141699.1, read as the reverse complement.
GTATCAGGCAGTTGCCATGAAGAAAGATCCGTAACCCCGAGGCGTCTTCGTTAAAGTGAGAATATCGGCCGGTGTTGAACAGAGAAATGGGTTGAAGGTTAGGGTAACCCCTGTTTATACATTGTATCACTCTTTTATTTCAGAATCGTTAAAGGCTACCGGACTTTAGCGCAGATTTGAAAGTTGGTGAAGGCACATGATGTTTTGATGGCGAGGATTAGAAAAAGTCCTGTAGGGGTTTTTTACAAAAAAATTGAGCTTTTCGTTATTTTACCTTTTGACTTTAGATGTGGGAAAGAGAACCATCGCAGCGTTCCTAGTAAGTAAAGATTGAGTGTTGTAGGTGCAGTTTATTTTTGGGATATGTTCACTTGATGGTGAAAGGGTCACAGAATAACACTGATTATGTTGATTTTATTATCATTTTCCACGCACATCTCTCTTTTGACCATGTGACACTTAGAACATTATAATGTCTTAAAAAAACAATGAACGTATATCCCATGAACAGAATGATTCTTCCATGGAGTGACTATAAATGTTTATAAAATAGATGGTTTATGGTTTCTAAAACCTTCTTTACCTGCATTTTTGTGGATTCAAAGGCCCCCGAAGAAGGGCTCACCAAGCCCGAAATGCATTGGGCAGTCAGTGAAAGATATGGAAATTAAGTTTTGAATTCTTCAGTCATGATTTATATGTGAACACAGTGTTGTTTTCAATTGTGTTTTAAGGTAGTTGGTAATTGCCTTAAGCGACAGTGCAGAGGGGTGAGGTCTTAGTGACTTGTGTTAGGTTGTTCAGTGAAAGGGCACGGTCGAGACAAACGTGCCACCCACTGCAACACGCTAAAAAAAAGGTAAAAAAAAAAGGGGTTCAACTTTAAAACAAGGTGTGCGTCTCCACTTGATTAATTTTGAAGTCTTGTTTGGAACCTTGCTGGCATGGTCCATATCAAGTGATTCTTGTGACAACAACAGCAGTTAAATGTGAGGGTTTGCCTAACTGGATTTACATTGCACACACTCGTAGAGTCCCATGTCCACTTGAAAGTACAGAGCCAGTGAAAATGAACAAAGGGAACAAAAAGAGCCTGAACAGAATCAAGTAGAGTGGGCGCAAGCTATTGGGTCTCACAACATTGTCGCTGTTGAAACTGAAAGAAAGTTGGTCCCTGCAAAAAGACGGAGAAAAAGAAAAAAGGGAATCAGCTAAGCGGAGTCTTGAATCAAGTGATATAGACCGTGTTTCTGGAAAACGAGCAAGAAAAGGGTGACAAATGGCCTAGAGGAGCTAAACAGTTAAAATATACTTTGAATGAAAAGATTCCAGAGAATATTTACTTTTTTTACTTTTTACTCATTTGTATAGCGCAACGAATCATCCCAAGGGGGATCTCTTGGTGCTTAGAGAAATGGGTACTAGTGGACAGGGCTTCCTAAAACAGCCAAGACTATAGTTGAAGTCTCTAGCCAATCTGAACAAAGTGATACAGATGGAGAAGAAAGCACAGTATGCAGAACAAAAAGAGCATGTGTTCCAAGTCGAAGATACAAAACACCTTAATGGACATATTTGGCTACTGCAAGTGCAAGTACAAGCGATTGGGAGAAAGAGTTTATTGCATTTTGTTAAAAAAGCAGCTCATCATATGAGCCACCCTAAATGAACTGTGCATGAGAAAAGAGGTGCAGAGAAGAATGAAAAAAAAGAGAGGAGATTTGAAAATAAGGTCATGACCTGAAGCTTTTAAATGGATAGAACTGGGACTGGTAATCAAAATCAAAGCTTAAATAGGCGAAAATGTCTAAATGCTTGCTTTATATGTGTTTTTATAGTACTGTTCGTCTGGTTGGTGTTAGTAATGATTGTGCCTTTTTTCATGTTTTCTGTCAGTCCTACTAATGAATATGTAAATAAAATAACGGAAGTAGCAAGAGTCTTTAAAGAAGATCAAGAAATAAATATTAAAAAACTTACAAGGAATGACTTACACCAAGATAAATCCATGAATGATTTTTCATTAAATGTTTTTACTAAGCTTGTGTATGAGTATTTTGATACTATGGACGCAAGAGATTGTTATGTGTACATGCAATTACCCTCATCTGTATCAGAAGGGTTGACCTATCACATCTTCCTTTAACTTATGGAATTTCATGTATTGTACTAACAAGTTTGTTCTATGGCAAGAAACAGTTCCAATAATAATGATTTCGTTTTTTCATAAGTTCCTGTTAGGAAGAATCTGAATAGTGCAAAGAATTCGGAGTATATGGATGACTTCTTTCATACCACGTACACAATGGGAGCAAAGGGGGATTAAGAAGTCAGACCGCCTCCCACTCAATCAATTGTAAACCCTACCAGATCCAACCTCTATCGAACAGAGAACCTTATATTTTTGGAACCCACAGGGAGTTTTCACTGAAACTTTCAACTTCCCCCAAAGGTCCAACCAATTGCCGGTGACTTGCTAGTCCTTATTGTTCTAGTTAAGAAAGACGCCAATAACCACATCACATACACACAACGATGTGGTTTCAAACCATCACATAAATGTGTGCAACATAAAAGAAGAAAAAAGTGTGAAAAAAGGCCAGAAAGCACCTAACATACAAACCCAAGGAGCCGCTGGAAGGTACTCACCAGTATGCCCACACTATCATCATCGGTTGCTTTCATGGCCAAAAAGAAAAAAGGGTGTGTGTGCTTAGACTTCCTCCGAGGTGAGAAATCAAACAAGAAATGAATCACAAAAATGTGACAAACAACACTTAGAATGTATGACTCACTCAGTGCCCACTGGTCCTCAACCGTGAAAAGAGAAAAATTATTCTCACAATTAAAATGGGGTACCACTCAAATGCAAAACAAAGTTTATTGAGTGCTGTGAGCATCCTCAGGTTAAAAGAAAGGCAAGTATCAACACTTTTACCCACGAAAGGCCAACATGTTTCGTTGCCAAACTTTTTAGGCAGCTTTGTCAGGGCTGTCGGGGAAGCCAGTCTTCACCGCATTCCTTTATCACACCAAATTGAGTGGTTGCTGTTGTCCCTTGTACCTGCAATTCACTTCAGTAAAGGATCCCACACCAAATGGGCGCGTTCCACCTTCCACACTGCAATTGTCGATCTCCAACGCACTCGTATGTTGGCCTCGGATTATCTCCTCCTTCCCGATCGCCCGTTTTACATCTTTCTCCCGGTGTATTTCGGGCTTATGCAGCCCTTCGTCAGGGGACATATTATGAGGCCGTTCGTTTTGCATATCGAATGATATTCAATATCATTTGAAACACGAAACGAACCAGCCTCATAATTTGTCCCCTGACGAAGGGCTGCAATAGCCGAAATGCATTGGGAGAAAGATGTAAAACATTTTGATTGATGCTGTCAAAGTTACCTGTGATGCTTTGATATGAAGACAACAATATCATACAATAGATAAATGCAATGTACACCCATCGTTTTATTGAGGATCAAAGTTATTGTTTACTTGCTTCATCTAGCAATTTAAATACCCATGTTGAGCGTTCTACGCTGTGCTCAGGAGGACGTCTCCTAACCAGGAGACGCTACTTGTTGTTGACCCATAAAGGTTCTGCATATTTTCTGCATGATGTTCAGAAAGTGCTCTTACCATGTGTTGTCGCTAGAGGTGGATAAGCCAATAAACATACAGGAAAAGCAGAGCAAGAGCCAAGCCAATGGCCTGACTAGGATCTTAGAGCCCATGCATGAGCCGAGTTCTAAAAATACTTACTATGTAAATAAATCACACAACAAACATCACAGAAGAATATGATAAAGTTGTTCAAGATTCAAAAAAGTGCATTTCTTAAACATGTGAAGCTTTGACATTAATATGTCACATTATAGCACAGCACTGAGAAGTATTTATTAAAAAATTAGAAAAAGGGGGCGTGGCTAGCAGCCGGAGATGGCGGCAGCATAGAGGGAGAGCTCCGAGGTTAGAGCGGCTTCCTCGCAAATCCGATCAATAATCCGTTGACTACAGATTCCCAGCGGGAAGGTACCGAAGCCCAGGACCGGGCGGCACACCCGGCAAAAACAACGGAGAGAATCCGTCTGAGGGAAGCGAAGATCACCGTTCGACCCGCTCATGCCACGGAGCGGATCAGAAGCAGGGAGGTTGTGTGATCCGGGACCCGACAGGAAGTGCTGAGGACTGGGCACAAAGGCACCGGAAGCGACCGCTGGTGGTGGGGCTCCGAAGGCTGGAAGTGTCCGAAGGCGCTGAGACCCAGGTACCTGTGGCCGGGAGGCTGGCTGATATCCGTTGCGACCCGGCACACACCAGGGACCTTCCCAGACCACGGTACGGAGGCAGACGGCCCAACCACGTCGGGAAGCAGGCCTGCCATCTTAGACCCAGGCACCCATACACCCGGGGCGCGGAGCTGCGAGTGAGACACCTACCCCGGCGCAGCACCCTGCAGACAGCGTAGGGGCAGACTGGGGTCCTTGCCCGGACCACGGGACGCCTGGAGCGAGGGTGCGCTGCACCTTAAAACAGTGGCGCAGGGACATTCTTTACTGCGCCGAGGCACGCCACCGGCCCAATCGCCGTGATCTAGAAACTGAGCCCCGGCGCAGACCCCAGGGTCCGAGACCCCACACCCCACAGATTACACACAGCGCCTATTCCTAGCCCAGTGGGAGAATGAGCCACATCACTGGTGGAGTTACCGCCGAGCAAGACTGCTGAGGGGCACTGCTCTCCCGATTACGATACCGGATAGTGGACACCTTCATAGAGCGGCCAACAGTGGACCCAGCTGAGGACAGGATCTACCGGGGGCTGCACCGAACATCAGTCGCGGAGTGAGAACGCGGTAAGAGAGCAGTTTGAGGGGAGGTGCGGCCAGAGACACCGGATCGGAGTGCACTGCGCCAGGTCGACAGAGAAGGGGTGTGTCCCGGGAGGGCCACACTGTGACACGGCCAGGACCGTGAGACCCACCGACGGTCTGCGCATGGTAAGCGGCAGGTACCATAACTGACGCCTGTCGGACTCCGGCCAGGTGGATGGAGTGCTGACATCCTTACCATATTGGAAACAGCGGGCACACGCTGGGAACACTCTCAGCTGGACTCGGCTCCTTGGACGCACCGTGCGCAGCCGCCACTCACCTGTGTACCACCGCTGTGGCAAAAGCCGGAATGGCAGGGAAAGGACCGAAGGGTGGCAGCACGCAGTCAAAACTTGAGAAATTTGCATACGATAAGACGGCATCCTCCCCGACAGACGCGAAGATGCAGGCGAGCAAAACAGTCGACTCGGCAGGTGGGAAGAAAGCGACCCTGGAGGACGTGATGCGAGCACTGGCACAGGTACAGATGACGGTGGGGTCAATCTCAACAGAAATCACACTGATAAGAGCGGACTTCCACAAAATGTCCGAAAAAGTGAACTCGATGGAGGTTGTGACCAAGTCGTTAGTGGAGGATGTCTCAGAGCTACAAATCAGTATGGAGCGGATCTCGAAGGAAAACAGGGACTTGCGTGAAAAGTTGGACGAGCAAGAAGGGCGCTCGAGACGGAACAACATCCACATAATAGGGGTTCCAGAATCGGAGGATACTGGGGCGATGGACCTATATGTGGAGGAGCTGATCCAGCAAGAACTTAAGCCCAAGGGTCTCTCCGCCTTTTTTTCAGTAGAAAGAGCACACCGAGTCCCAGGGGGACGCCCGAAAACGGGAGCAGCCCCACGACCGATCATCGCCCGCCTCTTCAATTTTAGGGACAGGGACGCGATTCTACAAACGGCAAGAAACTCACCCCCAATTAAAGTCCAAAACTCCACACTAGCGTTCTTTCCGGATTACACGGCTGAAGTCGCGCGCAGGAAGACATTCTTTGAAGTGAAAAAAGAACTTAGAGCGAGAGAACTTCCCTACGCAATGCTCTTCCCGGCCAAACTGAGGGTAGTGGCGGACAATAAAACGTGGTTCTTCGATACCCCGGAGGCGGCACACGATTGGCTGGAGGGTTGGAGACCAACGGGCCTGCCTCGCCGCTCCAATAGACCGAACAAACACCGCAATAATGGTATGCGACCGAGTTCCCAGGCGTCTGAGGGAGACTTGACACAGCATTCATCCCTGAGCGAGGTTCAAGAACATGAGGACAACGAAGAACAATGACTTCCCAGGTCTACAATGGCAGACTAACTAAAACTTTGCTTGGGCGGGCAGCCAAGGACACTGGGCGGAGGGCCTCCGTGGACGTGATGGAAGACCGCAGACTCCGGAGAGTCCTTCACCCCAACGAGCAAGTACTGTGTTTTGGGTTCGGGTTAGGCACTCTGCTGAGTTTAGGGGGCGGGCAGTTCTGAGTCCGTGTAGCAGGGGGGCAGGGAGGGGGGAGTTGGGGGTAGGGGGGGTTGTATGTTCTTTGGGATGTTTTACAGGTCAGAATTGGATTGGCAAAACACACGTACACAGCATGGCGAGCTCCAGGCACTTTCCCACACTATGTTCACGATGACACATAGATACTCTTCACCGCAGAAGCTATGCCACACACTACTCGGAATGACGTAGGGGGGGCGGACCCGGGGTCGGGACCAGTGGCACCTTTACAACTTTTGTCATGGAATGTGAGGGGCCTGGGGGATAAGATCAAGCGAGGCCTAGTGTTGCAAAGCATAAAGAGACTTAACCCGGGCCTGGTTCTGCTACAAGAAACACACCTAGCAGACACTGCCACACGAGCCCTCGACAGGAAAGGTTACCGTATGATTGTTCACTCAGAGTTTACTAGGGGGTCTCGTGGTACAGGGATCCTAATGCACCGATCCTCCAGATACATAGTTCAATCCACGAGAATAGACACGCAGGGGCGCTTTGCGGCCGCTCTTGGACAATGGGAGGGGAGGCCACTAAATGTGGTCTCGGTTTATATACCGCCGGCTCTGCATGCAGTCGCACTCCCAGAACTGGGGAACTTTCTGCTGGACCTCCCGGAGGGGGATCTCATAGTGGGAGGGGATTTTAACACAGTGGCACACAATACATTGGATAGATTCCCGGTACGAGCTCAGGCTCCCGGGCGTCCCGACTGACTGACTTCCTCGAAGCACAGGGTCTGATAGACCTTTGGAGGAGCTTCCACCCGACGGCCCAACAATACACTTACCACTCAGTGGTCCATCATAGTCTCTCAAGGATCGACTATTTCCTGGCGCTAGGCCACGGACTCCTCGCGGTCGAGGACGTACGGATTGGACCGAGAGGTATCTCGGATCATTCCCCGTTGACGCTGACTCTTTCTAACCCGGAACGGTCCCTAAAACGCATTTACCCGATATACCCGGGATATCTTAAGGTGCCCCAGGTGACCAAAACACTTAAGACAACTACCAGATGTTACCTCACGGAGAACGAAGGCTCTGTCTCCTCTCCTTCAGTCCTGTGGGAGGCCTACAAAACGGTTCTCCGGGGACAAGCTGTTTCCGCCATAACGAGACATAAGCGCACTCAGAAACAAGAACTGATACACCTAGAAGACGAACTTACCAAGGCTAACGATGACCACATGGCTACCCCGACAAGTGCCACGCTGCACACACTTCAGTTGTGTCAGCGACGCCATACTGATTTTATACGCCAGAGGGTGGTAGAAAATATGGCGGCCACGGCACACAGGATATACGATATAGGGGATAAGGCCAGCAAACTCCTAGCGTGGCTGGAAAGGAAACGGGAGGGGCAAAGGTCGATTCTGCGACTGAGAGACCCGCAAGGGGGAATTAGAAGTGACGCGGGAAATGACGGAGACGGCTCTGGCGGGAGTACCCACCCGTGCACTGTCTCAGGACAGGATGGAGGAGCTAGAGGCAGACCTCACTACTGAAGAACTGCAGTTGGCCATCGCAGCGCTGCACTCAGGGAAAGCCTTAGGCCCAAATGGAATACCGATCGAATGGTATAAAGCCATGTCGGAGACATTAGCTCCACCCATGCTTCACATGTTCGTGGAAAGTTTGGAGAAGGGACAGCTGCCGCCTGACCAGCGCATGGCGACCATCGTGGCTATCCCAAAGCCTGGCAAGCCACCTGAGGATTGCGGTTCCTATCGACCGATTTCCCTCCTCAACGCCGAGAGTAAAATACTGGCGAAACTACTGGCCACCCGGTTGCTGCCGCACCTCACACATTTAATACATCCGGACCAGTCGGGGTTCATGCCTCATAGAAGTACGGCAATGAATCTCCGACGCCTGCATGGAGTGCTGGCAAGAGCCCCATTATTGACTGAACCTACAGCAATCCTCTTGCTGGACGCCAAAATGGCGTTTGATTTGGTAGAATGGCGGTATCTCTTTGCGGTCCTACAACATATGGGCTTTGGCCCAAAATTCGTAGCGTGGATCAAGCTATTGTACAGCGACCCTGTGGCGCGAGTGACGGCAAATGGCCACATCTCAAGAGACATTCCGATAGCAAGGGGCACGAGACAAGGCTGCCCGCTCTCACCGCTACTGTTTGCCTTGGTGCTGGAGCCGTTAGCCACGGTCATTCGAACCACCCGGCTATTGCGAGGAATTGATTGGGGTGGCGACTAAGAGGATAGAGTGTCACTATACGCTGATGATATGTTGGTATACCTAACTGACCCGGCAGAGGGAATTCCGATATTGTTGGCACTGTGTGAACGACATGGTATAGTCTCAGGATATAAAATCAACTGGGCAAAATCAGTGCTCTACATGCTGCATGGGACTCCGCCACACTTGCACGGAGACTGTCCACTGTTACTGGAGGCCATCTCCTTCAGGTACTTAGGGATCCAAATCACTCAGGACCATGTGGCCTTTCGGGAACGGAACTTGAAGCCACTGCTTGACAGACTAAAAGCGGATGTCCGGCACTGGAAGACCTTCCCGTTAACATTATTGGGCAGGGCAGCGCTCTTCAAAATGATGGCGCTGCCCCGTTTCCTTTACGTCTTGGAAAATACACCCACGATGGTCCCGCCATCCTTTTTCAGACAGGTATCAGGGCAGTTGTCAGGCCTACTATGGGGAGACCGGCCGGCTAGGGTCGCTCAAGCGAAAATGAACTGAGACTGGTACAGTGGAGGTATTGCACTCCCGAATCTAGAACTGTATTATTGGGCGGCACATCTCAAGGTGATTAACCAATGGGTACATGCACCACAGACTGACCCGGCATACCTTGCTGACAGGCGGCAGCTAGGCACTAACAGCCTTTTGGCCCCGCTCTACAACAAAGGGTTAATGGCGAAATTGATAGGCCCAACTAAGCACACTGTCACGCTATGGCACAACGCCCAAAGACGTCTACACTGGGAGGGTGTGATCACACGGCTTACACCCTTGTGGGACTCCAAATCCCTGGGCAATCTACGACACAGCAAGGGCTTTACCCAATGGGACAACATCGGGATCTCCACAGTGGGTGACATGTGGTTGAGAGATGGAGTGATCCCATTCACGACCCTGAGAGAGCCATACGAGCTGGGCACCACTGAAACATACCGGTACATACAGACCAGGCATGCTCTAATGGCTGCCATTGCCCCGGGCACTAAGGTCCCAGAATCGGCTCCTTTAGAAGACCGACTCCTTACGGATTACATGGAATCCAGCGCCACCTCCCTCACATATCGCAAGCTGGTTAACAACTTGCCTGACCCATTACAGAAACTGAAGGACAAATGGGAGGAGGAGCTCGGGGACTTAGACGAGACAAACTGGAATGCGGCGCTAGCGTCGCCTAAGGAAGCCGGTATCTCGATGAGATTCCGCTTAGTGCAATTCAAAATACTACACCGGGTGTACTACACACGCACCACCCTACATAAAATCCAGAGGGCAAATCACCCATACTGTCTGAGAAATTGTGGGGAAGAGGGCACACTGTTTCACACCCTATGGACATGTCCCAGCATGGTTGAATACTGGAGGCGGGTAACACGTACTATTGCCCAGACTCTGCAGCTCCCCTTCACACCTGACCCTAGAATCTGTCTGCTGAATGTCTGGGGCCCGAACAACCTGACTCCACAGGGGCGACACTGGGTGGTCATCGGACTGATGCTAGCAAAACGTGACATAGCGCAGAAGTGGGGGGCCTCAGAGGCACCGACCTTAGCGCAATGGTGCAGAAACATGGACATGCTCATGGTGACGGAGCGGGCGGTATACCAGCAGAGAGTCAACCCACGTAAATGGAACAAGATATGGATGCCATGGAACACATATCGAGGGGAACTTTGTGAACCATTGCCAGAGGAGGAAGATATGGATAGTTCGGACGAGGAAGGGGATTTGGGATAGGTGTGGAAAGTGGGTGGGGGCCACAAGCGCGGCGGGAGGGTATAGAAAATCCCTTGCCCTCCTGACATGGATGATGAATGTAACATCTATGGAACAATAGGCCTTAATCGATACACTGACACAATGGGATGCAGTACTCTGTATACAGAATGCTACCTAATTGCCAATCTATGACCTTAAAGTTGAAAGTTATGTAATAAAAAAAAGAAAAAGTTGCGATAAGGATCGGATGCAGCCGAATGTTGATGCGGCACCGACGATGATATAACAGTGTACATTATTTTCTCAGAATGCAACAATAAAAACAAATTTAAAAAAAAAAATGAGAAAAAAAGATTTTGGGTGAATTACATTATTTTCCTAAAATCACACAGATTAACAGATGAAGCTGTGATTTATCCAGGTTTTCTCGTTTCACTTTGTACAAATCAACCTGGAAATGAGTATTTGCCTTTGCTTATGTTAAGGCTTTGTTTTTACCTTTTCCTGACCTCTTAATTTATTTATTTGTTTTCTGATGTATTAGCATCTTGGGCCTCACAAGCATTGGGAATGGGATATAAAAATTAAAATATAACACAATATACTTGCCCTGCTCGTATACATTTTAACCCTTTCCATGCGGCCGCGATTTCCCTGGTGTGCTGTAAACAGCACGAACAGGGGCGGGCCGTGACGAACTCCAGGCGTCATCAGCACACGAGCACCGTAGTGCATGACGGCTGGGGTTCGGCATCAGCATGGAAGGGGTTAAAAGAAAGGTATGCATGTTATTTCCTCTTTTTAGAAGTTAAGTTGTGACAAGTAACTGCTGTAGTGTGTTTGTCAATGGGGAGAGCAGAGAGATATGCCAATAAGGCCTTTCCTCTGTCCCCACCAAATCTTTGACACTTTGCAAATGGGTTGTAGAGAAGTCGACACAGGGAGCACAAGAAGGATAAAAAAAAACACCTCCTGCACTTTTCAAAGGTGTTTGGACCGCCTGCGAACTACTGTAGCCCATGCGTACATGTCTGAGCAAAGAATCCTGTATACTGAATTGAAACTGAATATATGTAACTTGTTAGCGTGCTCAGTCTTTCGTTGTGTACATTTGTAACTGTATATATGTAACTTGTTAGCGTGTTTAGTGCATCTTGTGTACCTTATGTTACCTACCTGCTTCTTTTGTGAAGCGCTGTGACACCTTTGGGTAAAGTTTGCGCTAAATAAAACTGCATCAAATAAATAAAATTAATACATACCGATGCTGCAACCAGCAGGAGCATTGCCGTGAGAGGAATGGCCTGCCGCTACTCTGCCCGTGACAGTGTGAGGGGAACGGGTTGGCTGACCAACCCACATGCTGTGAGGGGAACAGCTTGAACTACTCTACCCAGCAGGCTTTGGCGCCTGCTGCTGACGCTGCACTATGAGCCCGGAGGTGCCATAAAAACCACACCAGTCTCCCGCAGCGCGGGCCGCACTCGGGTGAAGCCCGAACTAAGGGCGGGCCCATCCTTGCCCGTCAGTGCCAGGAAGAGGTTGGGCAGGGCGACCCCCTTTGAGTTCCTTTTTCCAGGGGGCAGAGGGTCGAGTACCAGGACACTGCTGGTGGAAGGTTAGTGATTGAATCCTCCTCCCTTCGCTCATCTCCAACAGTGACCCTCTCTACATCCTTCCCTTTGGTGGCTAAACACATCTGTTGAACCATGGGGAAGGGCAATTGTGTGGACAAGAAACAAATTGTACCCCCAAAATCGATGCCTAATGCCCAACCTACCTCGATTGACAGAAAGTTACAAAGAGCAATAGGGTGAAGTGTCAAACAAAATCGAACTGACTGAGAGACGGTTATCGTTAACCCCAAACATGGATTTTCCCCTGATAGACTTGAATGCGACGCAGCCTTCAGGAATTTTGGTCTCATAAACATCTTTGCCACAGTTAACTGTAGATGACTCTCCCAATGATGAGCCGCCTAGGGGGGCCGGGTTAACACGCCAAGGTAAAAGGGCAAAGCCCAAAGCTACAGTAAAAGCCGGGTCAAAACATAAGAAGGGAACGGATGAAGTCACAAAATACCCAGACAGGGGAGTAGACGGCACCTTAAGTCTCGAAGCTTCGGCCCCTGACCAACCAATTTGGATTACAAATTTAGTGGTGGACTTGCACATACAAGTCAGGAATATTGTAAAAGGCAAGCTTAAACAGTTATCTGAAAGGGTAGAAAAGTTGGGCGTGATGCTTGAGGCCTATGTTGGTAACTGTGGGGAAACACATGGGGTAGCAACAAAGGGCAGAACACAAGAGGAACAGATGCACCCAGTTAACCAAGGATGATCCCCCACCAATATTGAATGGCCTTATCGTTAGTAATGCTGGGAATCAAGTCACTTTGCCTACCATTAATACAACTAAGAGAAATTCTACCATTCCACCAGTGCCCAACATGCGTTCAGAGCAAGAAATAATATCTCGGGTGGGGGGGGGGGCTGGTCCTAGCAAGAGCCCAGAACAGAATCTACCCTTGCCATGCATTAATTTACCACCTACCTCAACACCCTATGTCATTGTTCTCTCTGGAGTCAAGGAGTTGGGCAGGGGGTGCTCTGAATCGCACCAGAAATAAAACAAGCGTTTGAAATGCAATAGGTCTCGCATTAGTACAACTTTGAACTATTGACATTGCAAATGCTAATGTTTCTTAAATCATTATTTTTTGGTTAAAAAATATCCCATCGGGAGGCGCTACGCTAGCAAACAAGATGGCTGCTTAGGCTCCCGGCTCCGCCGACCTCCGTCTCCTGCCAGATGATCCTGTCATATATCCTGTCTTTATGCCCTGCCTCCGTGTGTATGAACCAGACTACAGCTCGATGGTGCGATCCCGAGATTTCTACCAGTTTGGTAGACAGAGTTATATTGTGTTAAAGTTTGCGGCCTAGCCCAGCTTGGAAGCCGGGGTCTTGAGTACTGGCCCAGCTGGGTTCCAGTTGAACAACATCGGCCGTGAGCGTGTGGCAGGGTCCGGTCTATTGCTGTGGAGGTTTTCTTGGCCCAATTTTGATGGCTGTCTGCTGAGTTGGTAAACATCGAAGGAGGGGGTGACGATGCATGACTGGGGCTGTGGGCGGAGGTCCCTGACCCGGTGGCCCGGTTAGCCACCCGCCGGCATTCGCTGGGTTGGGATCTTCGTTTACAGTGGCGAAACGCAGATCGATGCCGCTGTTAACATTGAGTCCCCCTCTGCTGTTGTCTGTTCCACTTTTGACTGTTCCCCCGGGGAGACCGGGCTCTATGGGGGACGTAAAAATGATCGATATCGAGAGAGGAGCAGTGGAGCTGACTGAGAATGAACCGTTGTTGCGAACTGTGCTGGTGGCCATGGGGCTCTTCATACTAACGTGGAAGCCCTTATTCATAAAATGATAGCGCGTTCGTTTGAAATTGGGTGGATTGAACTGGACCCTGCTCCACTACAAGGAATGAAGCAGCTCGAGATACCCACAATGGCCATTTTGATAGAGGAAGCGGGCCCTGTGCAACGAGAGGTGTCGGAGCCTCCGGCCGGTGTGATGGCCGATAGGAGCGAGATCGGTGCTTCAAATGGATCGTCAAGCCTACTATCAACGCTGACTGTAGAAGGACTAATCGGTGCTCCCTTTCCGGAGACTTTTGATGAGAACTGTTTTGGGCTTAAAACCGCGTCTCTCCCCTATCTGCCAGTTCCATTACGATGGCGGAGGAAACAACGTTGGGAGTTCATGACGGTGAGGAGAGTCTTTGGACCTGATGGAGTTCTCAGTGACTTAACATCTTTGCTTGATCTCAGTTTGAACTTTGCTGCACTTTTCTCGTATTTTGACTATCCTGTGGAGGCGGCAGTTCGTCCGGAAGGGGTTTGCACGTCCAATCGGAAGGGTCAAGGATGAGACTGATTGACTAGTTTTGACATCGTGGTCTTGATGGATGTGGGATTTGCTACCATGATGCTTGCGGGAGGTTGGGCGGTGTTTACAGTTTTCCCTGTTGCGTACTGCATTAGCTTTTTAATAGATATGTGGATTTACTCTGGGGGATTCTTGGTTCTGGCGGAAGGGAGGAGGGACCGGGGGCACGTACAAAGGTGCCCTCCTCCATTTTCTATTTTTAGTATTTAGTTAGATGGGGCAACAGGCACACTGCTAGTTGGGGTTCGGCGAAAGCCATATGCAGGGGTGCAGGGTGGGGGGATGGGTGTTAGTGTAGTTAGTTTAGGCTGTGGCGTGAATATTTTTGTCATTTATCCTGATTTAGTTTTTTCGTATCTGGGGGCACCACGCCTTTCTTTATCCTGTTCTGTTGGGTGGTCGGGACTGAGTACCGTAGCGCATCAAATGTAGCTTAATTGTGTGCAGTCAACCATTATTCAACGATCTATGCGTCGATGTTTCAATGACCCCGCCCACTGTTTTTTTTACAGAAATCCTGATATCTGAAAATGTTTGCTTATTATTGTAACTGAATGTGATGTCCCAGATATGTCTTTGTTTTAATTTGTTTTATATTTGAAAATAAAAAGAAATATAAAAAAATATATATATATCCCATCAGTACATAAGCATTACAAGAAATTCCATGAAGCAAGGAAAAGGTGCAGTACCTAATGTGGCCAATAGAGGTAACTTTACAACTACTCAGGGACACTTAGTAATAGCCTATGGTACTGCACCCTTTCCTTGCTTGGTGGATATATTTCTTTTACTTATGCTACTGAAATTAATTACAGCACAGTACATGCTATGTTAAGAGTTTATGGTCAACCAGCATTTCCAGTTAAGAAGGCTCTCGTTGCAACTTTAACAGCCATGCTTCCTCCCAGACCCGATACTTAAGTAGCTATTTGCTTACTCTGATTAAAAGCCCATGTCACTGTAGCATGTATTTATCTGCTCCGTAGTAAAAGATTTATGTAAGGGGCGGGACTTAAAATTTGCATATTTACATTCATGTTTTGGGGAGAGGCACGCATATGTGATGAATGGTTTCTAACGCTACCTGTATGGCTATCGCCGTATGTCAGGCAGTTATTGTGCCGATTATTAGTGTTCATTATTCTGCACTCGCGTGCCGTCATCACCAGCACAGCCTAACTTACAAGGGAGGTTCCTGAAAACTGAGGGTCAGATTTACAAGCCCCTTGCTGCACTTTTACCCCGTCGTTGCGTCACTTTTGTGATGCAGCCGCGGCGTTAACAATACGCCACAAAGCAACATATTTACAACGTGACACATCTAGTGAAATGCGTCACGTTGTAAAGCCCTGCACTACATTATACCTGCGTCAGGTATAATGTATGCAGGGTGGGCGTTCAGTCGCAAGGAGGCCCCGTAAAAGTGACGCATGAAATCTACAAGATTTCACTGAGTCACTTTTACGTCCCCGCTGCGTCAAAACCTAGCGCCTGCATGCAGCAGGCGTAAGGAGTGACGCAGCACAGCAAGTATAGGCCGCCCCCGAGCAGTGCTGGAGTAGCGTCGCACTTGCGACACAAATCCAGCACTGCGTCATTTTTACGGCATCAGATGCGTCACGCATCTGTCTATTCTTGCGCCATGGTGCGTCGCATTGTAAATGCGGAGCATCCATGGTGGCGCAAGGGGTTTCGGCTGTAATGCAAAATAAGTGGCGCATCCCTGCTGATATGCAGGGATGCGCCAGTTATTGTAAATCTGCCCCTGGGTTTCCTAAGCGGAAGTAAGTATGGAAAGCAAGCATGCACAGGTGCTATGAAAACAGCAGAGCTAGCCAGGGAGTGCGGGGAACCGGCTCTTCAGCAGGGAGGATGGGAAGCGAGAGCGCACTTCACATGCCAGGAACATGCGTAAACAGCAGCATGGTTGTCGAATGGCAAGATACCCTGTTGTAAACAAAAGAAAGTTTATCTATTCCCTAATAAAAAGGAATGAAACAGTGATGCTTCTTTGTGGCAGCTGAGCACTGCTTGGAACAAATTAAATCTGGAAAGAATACTTTGTAAACTTTAAAAAGTTGATAATAAGCAACTGGAAAGAGGAGATGGGGCTGTGCGAAAGGTCAAAACAATGACAAGTGGCAATTGCGTTCAGGTGGCTTTGGTGGAGCTTATTAATAAAAACATTGTTAAACATTGAGGATTATAGGTTTTAAACATAGGACGTGCTAAACATAGGACGTGCAAAAGTCACGAAGTGGGGCTGACACTTGTTTTGCTCAAAACACAAACAAGGCGAGGCTAAACTGCTTGGAGGCGGTTTGGTAAGTAGGCTTGACGGTCTTTTCTATTTGTGAAAGAGACATTCTTTTTGTCAAAAATGGTGTCGATTTCACTGTTGATTCGTCCCCCTCTTAACGATCTGTATGCCGATCCATGCAAATGAAAAATACCTTGTTTTACGCCCCTGTCAGGTGTTACTAAATGGTAATGTGCGTGTATATGTATTATAAGACAAAGCCAGTGAGATAACAGGAGGTTATCGCACCTTTGACAGCAGATACTTCAGTGTTTCTTCAAGCATGTAGACTTTGTTTATGCTGGGCGCATGTTATCAGGCTTCTTTTATTGAAAGCTTAAAGAGCACCCCTGACACACCTTACCAATCGCAGAGAGGTCGGGTGGGTGACATATGCATTTTACGATAACTAGGTTTTTTTTAACCATATTTTATTGCCTTTTGTGCTATGGCAACACATACATATGCATGTACATTTGTGCTGGTTCAATCGTGGTATATTTTCCCCCAGAACTGTTCTGTAACTATCCCCCCTCTCCACTTAAGTTGCCTGCTAATAGGTGGAGTCCGGATAATATGTACAAGGAGCTAAGCCGAAATAAGGCCCTGTAGGTGTGGGGGGCAATGGGGATTTGGGGGGGTGGCCGACCAGCGGGAGGCTCGCCCCCCCGAGGAAGTTTGGGGCACCGGGGTAGGGGGGGTGGGGGGGGAAGGAAGCATGTCCCTCGGGTCTCGCCGTAGCCGGCGTTCTTTTGGGCTGTTTGGGCTGGTTGGGGGTTTTTGGGCTGCTTTTGGGCTGGCACAGTACATAAACGGCCATTTTGTGTCACTGCACACTGTTGGTGGTGCAGTGACACAGCAGCCAGGGTCGCGACAGTTTGTTGTGGGTCTCTTGTGGTGCTGGTAGGTGGATTACGTGGCGGTTTGCGGCCTTCGGCGAGCTTTGGACGCAGAGGCGGTTGCTGTAGTGCGGAGGGAAGTGCGGCGGCGAGCGTGTCGTGTGCTTGTCCCTGCGGTATCTGTGGCGTAATGGCGGAGGGAGATGACCCGCGCATGGCGGAGGCACTGCGGCTGTTGCGTGAGGCGGGCCGCATGGACATACTGCGGCCCGGCCTCAAGGTAAGGCCGCAGCGGCGCGCTGCTGACGGCGCCGCTGCGGCTGTGGCGGCTTCGCGAGGAGGGAGGGGGATGGGGGCGCGAAGGGCGGGGAGCGGCTCACAGAGGCGGCAACGCGGGGTAGAAAGAAAGGGAGCACAAAGCGGGCGGGGCGGAAGGGGAAGAAACAGCCCCTAGCATTTGTGGAGGTGGTGGGGAGGGAGGGTGGGGGGCGGCCCACGAGGCAGCTTTGGAACAGGAGTTTGTGGAGGAGGGGGAGGGGGGGGCGGCCCGCGAGGCAGCATTGGAGCAGGGGGTGGGGGGGTTGGTGGAGGGGCACCTGCAGAGGCAACGGGGGAAGGAGGGGGTAGGGGCGAAGGAGGTGCAGGGGGTGGAGGGGGACCGAGGCGCGCGGAGCTCGGGGGGGGGGGCCGGAAGGGGGGGTCAGAGGGGCGGTGTCCCCTCTACTGATAGAGGAGACCGATGTGGAGGAAGAGTTGGGGGAGGGTGGAGGGGGGGCGGACACAGAGCTGGACTGGAGCTCGTCTTCAGCGGAGGAGGGGGGGCGCGTGGGGGGCCGGGCAGTTTGGAGTCTCAGGGGCGGGGGGAGGGGTGGTGGGAGGGGCCAGGCGGAGGGGCGTGGTGGAGCGGAGGCGGTGGGGGTAGTGCGGGGAGGTGGCGGTGCGACGGGTGGGAGGGGTGGGTCGGGGGTTGGAAGGGGAGGCGGTGGGGGTAGTGGAGGCGTGGTGGGGGGTGGCGAAGGGGCGGGGAGCAGTGGCGGGCAGTGGGCAGGTTTCGGTGAGGGGGTGGGGAGTGGGGGCACGGCATGGGGGGGCATGGGGTTGTGGACGCGGGGGAGGGGTGGGGCCGAGTTGGGGTTACGGGGGATGGGGTGGGCCGGGGGGCTGGAGCGGGGAGGGGGTTTGAGACATGGGGGGCGGGGGGTCCCCTCGCGGCGCGGTGGTCATTCGGCAGGTTGGGGGAGGGGAGCGGCGATGGGGTGAGGGATTGGGGGAGGGGGCGGCGCGTGGGGGGGGGAGGGAGTGGTTTTTACCCTGGTATGCTGGACTCCACCTTTTTTCCTTGCCAGGAGCTGTTTGCGAGGCGCTCGGGGGAGCAGCATGCGGCTCCCACCCACCGAGTGGATGGGCCGGCTCTGTCTGGTGCGGGCGGCCGTACTCCAGCGAGGGACCTACATCACAAACTCGGCGAATGGAGGCGGGATGCGTCCCCGCCGGCCCCTCCCCGAAGGGTCTTTACTGCCGCCGGGGGTGGGGGAGTGAGGATGGATATGAATATCTCTGATCTGAATGCGAGTGCGGAGGATGGCAGGGCGAGTGTGGACTTGATGGATTTGATGCGAGTGTGTCAGGAGAGAGCGGGTTTGAGCCGGCTGGAACCCCAAGTGGGGGGCCGGAGTGGTGTGGAGCCGGCTATGGAGTCGGAGGAGGAAGGAGAGCTTCGGGAGGACGGGGGGCTTGTAATGTTGTTGACAGTGTATTGCAGGTGCCAGCAAGGCAAGATGCGCCCAGGGTGACGGCCCCCTCAGCTCCACTGGTTAGGCGGCGGGATCCAGCAAGGACGCCGACCTTGACGCCAGGTAAGACAGATGATGGCGCGGGGAGTGGCAAGCGGCGTTGTGTGCAGGTGTCAGTGGGGACGGGGGCTGAGGGGGAGGATGGGTGGCGGCTGGTGCGGGGTCGGTACGTGCAGGACGCGGGCGTGGGCACGGACGGCGCGACGCCGGGCGGGGAGGGGTCGAGCGCAGGCGTCGGGGCAACGGCGGCGGGCGAGAAGGAGACGGCGGGGGGGGAGAAGGAGAGTTGTGTGGGTGCGGTAACTACCGTACATGGGGCTGACCAAGCCGCTGGGGTCTCACCTTTCGGCGGCGACGAAAGAAAAGATCTGGAAAGGGGAGTACGTTGACATCTTAAAGCTTTTGCACAGGGAGTTGACGTCCAAGGAAGGGTCCAAGGAAGAAGAACAAGAGTTAGCTAGGTGCCCTAAGGTTCCCTTGACGCTAGACAATTGGTCAGCGGCGTTCCTCATATATGCGAGCGTGTATTGTGAGAAGTTCCCAGACCGGTGCGTCGCGCTGTTCAAATACATGGATGTGGTACGGAGGGCACAGGAGACCTACGGCGGGTACGCGTGGTCTCACTACGATGAGGAATTCCGGACGCGCATGGCGGCGGACCCGGAAGCGCAATGGGGGGAGCTGGATTCGGACCTGTACCAGCAGACGATGGGAGCGGCCAAGTTTGGCCGCACCATTTACACGGCGAGCCGTTTGCCACTGGTGTCGCCCCCCCTTTGCGGCCCGTCCCACCTGCGGGGGGGTGGGACAGGGAGACACTGGTAGCCAGGCGGTGGTCGGGGCCTGCTGGGACTTCAATAGAGGAGCCTGCGGGAGGGCGACATGCCGTTTCCGGCACGAGTGCTCGTTGTGCGGATGGAAGCATCCAGTGCTGCGCTGCTGGGGGCCCGGGGGCCCGCCGGGGCAGCAGTCCGCGCAGGGAGGGGCCCCGGCCAGAGGGGGTCCGGGCTGGAGAAGGGGTGGGGGCAGAGGGGGGGAGCCGGGGCCATGGGAAAAGGCTTGTACGCCGGTTAGGATCGAGCGGATGGAGCCCTGGCTGGCGGCGTATCCGCGGGCGGAAGATGCTGCAGTGTTGCGTCGGGGTTTCCGGGAGGGGTTCAGGCTGGGGTACGAGGGCCCTCGGATTGCTCGCTGGGCGGACAATCTGAAGCCGGTGAACGCGCACAAGGGCATTGTGCGCGAGAAGCTTTTCAAAGAGGTCAGAGAAGGTAGGATGGCGGGCCCTTTCCCGGCGCCGCCTTTGCCGGGCTTAATCATTTCCCCCATCGGGGTGGTGCCCAAGAAGGAGGAGGGGCAGTTCCGGCTGATACAGCACTTATCCTGGCCGGAGGGGGAGTCGGTCAATGCCTACATTGCGGCGGACCTGGCGTCGGTGACCTACTCGTCGGTGGACGTGGCGCGGAGGCTGGTCGCGGCGGCGGGTCGGGGCGCGCTGATTGCAAAATGCGATATCAAGTCGGCTTTCCGACTTCTTCCGGTGCACCCGGCGGATCACCAGTTGCTGGGGCTCCAGTTCCAAGGTCTCATCTTTGTGGATAAGGCGCTGCCGATGGGGTGCTCCATTTCATGCGCGCTGTTTGAGCGTTTCAGCTCATTCCTACAGTGGGTCTTTTCCAGGCGCACAGGCTCGGAGTCAGTGACGCACTATCTGGATGACTTTTTCCTGGTGGGGCGGCCCGGTGCGGAGGACTGTCGGCGGCAGCTGGATGGTTTGGCTGGGTTGATGGGGGAATTTGGGGTTCCCTTGGCGCCAGAGAAGACGTGCGGTCCCAGTACAGTGTTGTCCTTTCTCGGTATAGAGCTCGACTCGGGCGTCATGGAAGCACGCCTACCGGAAGACAAGAGGTCTGCGATGCTGGTTTTGGTGGATGGTGTGTTGTCTAGGAGGAAAGTGACGGTCCGGGAGGTGCAGGTGTTGTTGGGGCATTTAAATTTTGCTTGCTGCGTGGTGCGGGCGGGCCGGACGTTTTGCCGGCGTCTGGGTTTGGCGTTGTCCGGATTGCCTTTGCCCCATCACCATGTGCGCCTTTCCGCGGGAATGAAGGAGGATCTGCGCATGTGGCGGGCGTTCTTGGAACGGTTCAATGGTGTACCTATGGCGCCGGCGGAGGACTGGGAGTGGGATGTCACCATGTACTCGGATGCGGCGGGCGGCGGCGGTTTCGGTCTGTATTGGGACGGAAAATGGTGTGCGGAGCAGTGGCCGGAGCATTGGCAGGCGGGAGGGAGGAGCATTGCGTTCTTGGAGTTGTTCCCGTTGGTGGTGGCAGTCACGTGTGGGCAGGGGAGTTGGCGCACAAGCGCATGTTATTTCGAGAGGACAACATGGCCGTCTTACAGGTGGTGAACAGGCAGTCGTCCCGGGACCCGCAGGTGCTGAAGTTGATGAGGGTGTTTGTGTTGCGCTGCTTGGAGAATGACATACTGTTTCAGGGGCGCCACGTCCCGGGTGTGGACAATGACATTGCCGATGCTTTGTCTCGTTCACAGTGGGAGAGGTTCCATGGGCTAGCCACGACAGTGGAGGAAGTCAGGATGCCGGTGCCGGAAGACCTGTGGTCGGTGGGCGAGGCCGGGTCCTTCAGTTGGTGAAGGCGTCGGTAGCTGTGTCTACATGGAAGGCTTACGAGCTGGCTTGGGAGGAATTTCTGCAGTCAGGTGCGGTGAGGCAGGGGGACCGGTGGCGACGCGAGGATCAGGTGGTAAGGTTCATGCTGGCGCTCATGGACAGAGGTCTGTCACGGGTGTCGATTGCGGGCAAGTTGTCAGCGGTGGCTTTCATGGGCAAAATGTGGTGGGGGTATCCCCCGTCTGCGGGTGAACTGGGGACCCGGCTGCTGGAAGGGTGGGCGAGAGAAAAGGGTGCGAAGGTGCGGCGGCGCCGTCCGATCACGGTGGAATTGCTGGAAGGAGTAATTGGCGCGCTTCCGAGGGTGTGCAGGGATGAAGGCGAGATGGTAAGGTTTTCTACCTTGATGTCCTGGTTTTCTTTGGGGCCTTTCGAGTGTCGGAACTGCTGGGTGCGAAGGGGGGGCATGGGGTGTTGTGGGGGGACATGGAGGTGCGAGCTCGGGAGGTGGCGGTGCGTTTGCGATGCTCGAAGACGGACCAGCGTGGGGTCGGGACCTGGGTGGTACTGGGGCCAAGCGGACGGGAGGGGGTGTGCCCGGCGGCGTGGGGTAGGAGGTTGATGGCAGGCGGTGGCGAGAAAGAGGGGGAGGTATTTGGACGGGGTGGGGGGGACGGAGTGACGTCGTCCCAGGCGTTGGGGGTTCTGCGGCACGCCCTGCGGTATATGGGTGAGGACCCGATGGCGTTCGGGACGCATTCCTTTCGGATCGGGGCGGCGACGGAGGCAGCGCGGAGGGGTTGGGGTAAGGAGGAGATACAGAGGCTGGGGCGGTGGAAGTCGGATTGTTACCGGACGTATGTGCGGTTGAGGGAGGCTGAGGGGTTGTAGTGATCACTGTGTTGCCCGATTCTGATATGTGTGTCTTTACAGGTGCTGTGGCGGGGCCGGAGGTGGCTGTTCTGAATGTATATATTGTGGGACATTCATTCATCAAGAGGGCAGAACAGGCAGAGTGGGACAGGCATCGGACACTCAATTTGGGTTTGGACGCGGGGTTTGCGGTTGTCATTGGAGGGGAAAAGGGGGTAGGCGTTGGCATGAGTTATTGCCCTTGTTGAACACGGTGGTGCGAGGGGGAGTGTGCCCGGATGTGGTGGTGATTCATCTGGGTCAGAACGATTTGGTGCAGTGCAAGGGGTTGGCGCTGCTCAAGCAGATGAAGAGGGAGCTGCGGGAAATTAAGAAGCAATGGGCGGGCTGCCACATTATCTGGTCCGAGTTTATTCCCAGGCGGGTGTGGAGGGGGGCGGAGCGCCCAGGAGCCATAGACAGGGCACGGAGGAAGATCAATCGGGAGATGCGGGACTTCTGTGCCAGGGAGGGGGTGGGGAGAATAGAGCATCCGGAGTTGCGCTATGGCGCAATTTATTTTTTCCGGGAGGATGGGGTTCACCTGTCCAGGTATGGCATGGAATTGTACATAGTTCAGCTGAAGGAGGCGTTGGATGGGGCGTTGGGGGTGCTCAGGTATCCCAGGAGGCAGGAGTCCTGGGGGGGGGGTCGAAACTCGTAAGCGACTTTCGAGTGGCGCTTTCCTAAGGAGATAGGGTGGTTTTGGGTAGGCCTGGGACTGTATGGTAGTCGGGGGTGAGGTCATGGAGGTCACTGTGGCAGGCAGTAGAGGGGTAGGTTGCTGAGCGGACGTGTGGTATTACAGTGCAATGTTGGGGTAAACTTTAGGGGTGGGGGTGCGGGGTTGTCAGGAAGTTGTTATTTAGTGGGAAGTAGTTTTGTTCGGCACAGGCCAGGTGGGAAATGTTTTAAGTGCACCTGATTCCAAATAAAAGTGGCCTTTTTCACACATTTTGGTTGTCAGTGTCAGTGCTTCCCCCCCCCCCCCCCCTCACCTACTGGTGTGCCCCAATGGGGATTTGGGGGGGTGGCCGACCAGCGGGAGGCTCGCCCCCCCGGGGAAGTTTGGGGCACCGGGGTTGGGGGGGTGGGGGGGTGGGGGGGGAGGAAGCATGTCCCTCGGGTCTCGCCGTAGCCGGCGTTCTTTTGGGCTGTTTGGGCTGGTTGGGGGGTTTTGGGCTGCTTTTGGGCTGGCACAGTACATAAACGGCCATTTTGTGTCACTCCACACTGTTGGTGGTGCAGTGACACAGCAGCCAGGGTCGCGACAGTTTTTTGTGGCCCTCCCTCCCTCCCTTAAATTTGCTGTTCCTCATTGTGTGCAGGGGGGTGGGGGGTCCTGGTCCTGAGGTGTTTTTGTTGGTCTAGGGTGCACTGGTTAGGTTAAAAAGTTGTGTAGTCGCTGGAACAGGTGCGCTGCGGAGGGCGCTTTCCTAAGGAGATAGGGTGGTTTTGGGTAGGCCTGGGACTGTATGGTAGTCGGGGGTGAGGTCATGGAGGTCACTGTGGCAGGCAGTAGAGGGGTAGGTTGCTGAGCGGACGTGTGGTATTACAGTTTAATTTTGGGGTAAACTTTAGGGGTGGGGGTGCGGGGTTGTCAGGAAGTTGTTATTTGAAGTAGTGAAGTAAGTGAAGTGAAGTAAGTGAAGTAGTGTGGCTCACTGGTTAGAGGCGGCAGACCCGAGAGCAGAGGACGGCCCGGGACCAGGGTTCGATTCCCGGCGCGGCAGGTTTCTGGACCAGGGTCAGCGGACTCGATAATTCTCTCGCCTCGGTGCCCACTCTGATCAGCGATCACACTCGGCAACTCTGGGCATTAGCTTGCCTCATCTTCACTAACGGCCCCACCAGACCGCCGGGGATGCCTGGTCTCACCCTGGAGATACCCATTAAGGGACCATCTCTCAGGGAAGCCAGGAAGGGTTTCGCAGCGGTCGAAGCGCCTTGGGACCCTACGGGTAAGTAGTGCGCTATATAAATGCCAATACATTTACACATTTTACACATTATTTAGTGAGAAGTAGTTTTGTTCGGCACAGGCCAGGTGGGAAATGTTTTAAGTGCACCTGATTCCAAATAAAAGCGGCCTTTTTCACACATTTTGGTTGTCAGTGTCAGTGCTCCCCCCCCCCTCACCTACTGGTGTGCCCCAAGTTGCTCTATTTGCCCGTCGTCTGGGACCGGTGTTGCTGATGGAGCAAGGGTTCGCACGTAAAGCGACTTGCTCTTACTCATGAACCTCGTTCAAATTATAATCATATTAATCCAACTGTTCGTCTTGTATTTAGCATT
The DNA here is from genome assembly GCF_964263255.1 of Lissotriton vulgaris. Classification (NCBI taxonomy): domain Eukaryota; kingdom Metazoa; phylum Chordata; class Amphibia; order Caudata; family Salamandridae; genus Lissotriton; species Lissotriton vulgaris. The sequence goes on along the minus strand of NC_141699.1, from coordinate 165,964,187 downwards.
TTTCCCAACACGCGGGTGTCCCCAAGAGGCTTGCCTGTGTGTCTTTTCATACTAACAATGCTTGCACTAGAAGAAAAGGCAGCTTCGCTGAAATTCAGTCTGCGCATGCGTCGGTCATACCCATGTGATGTGACGCACTCGCATTCTGGAGGGAATCTGTTGCTCATGCGCACTGTTGCAAACATGGCCGCTTGTCTCTCACCACGCTCTATGCTTGCAACTGCTGCTTTAGCCTATCTGTCTTTTCGCAATAAACTTTAATGCTATAGATGTTATAAAGTAAGGGTTGTGTAAAATTTTATCACGGTATACAGTGTGATCCTTTTTATGTGTGATTCTAATTTGTTCTCGCTTACTTTTCATGTATCGCGTCTCTGGGGGCTGGGACATACATGAGCTACGCCATATTGAGGCTCCTCTGAGTATTGCCATGTGACCTGGGAGAAACTCTACTGCGCAGAAGCTGAAACAAGCCAGCTGGCTCCTGAAGCCCGATGCGCCTGAGAACCCAGCACAAGACGATGAAATTCCACCTTGAACCTCAGAGACATTGTTGCTATACCCTGTACACTCGTATTTTCTACTGTATTCCTATGGATGGGAACGTGAACCCAAGGGGCGGATAAGCAAAAATTTCAATATTTATGATGGGAACGTTGAATTCTAGGAGGTGACAATGACCGAATCACCTCTCCTGACCAATCATAATGTAGGAAACTGTCACTTGCAACATTAGTGGGTGGTCTAAGGGTCCCAAAATCATATAACTGTCCTAGTGTAGCTTAGGGAAATTGTCCAACTTGTCCGAGTAGCAGACCTGTCACTGACCCTACGAACTCTATAGGTGCTCAATCTAGAGTGCTGCGGAGCACTCTGTCCATACTTTCCACAAACTCCTAGGGGTGGAAATAGTCTTAAGTGCTGGCGAAGCACTTTGCTGGGGAAATTCGAAAACCCAATCGGGGTTACTGGCGGATTACTTGCAGAGAGGGGTAACGCAGGCGTTGCATCCGAAGCTGTAGGTGTTGGTCGTACCCTAGGGAGCCCAGTCCTGACCCAAACCTGAGGGGTATCCTGTCCTGACCATCCTTGAGCTGTACCTGCTCAATTCTGGTTTTCCAATCTTGAGGGTCCTTGTCCCCGTCTTTCCAAACTGACCCGTGGCCAGGGTTAGTCCTCATTCCTAATTAGGTAAATATTAATCTGTGGGTTTTGCGTTCTACAATTCTCTCATTCTCTTTCTCTCTCTCTCTCTTATCTCCTTTATAAAGCACTATTGCCTGAGATATTGCTCTATCACTTTGAAATGCCAATTATATGCGATTGTTGTTTTTTTAGACTTGTTCCACTTCTCTCCCCACCTTTAGGATATTATTGAACCGTCATACATACTAGTGTGTTCCCAATTTTCCCCTTCCTTTAGTGTGGTTGCAGTGGACTTAGTAAGAATAGCATAAATAGCCTAGTTTAAATATATGTTAGGTCCCGTTCATGTCCCATGTCCTAGTAGAAACTTGCAGTGGCTAGTTGGTTCTTAACATTTTTACCCATAGTGTTCACATATACTCAAATGGTCCTTGCCCTAATCCATAGCTACATTTTGGTTGTGATCTTAATGCTTGATGTGTTATTTTGTATTTTGCTTATCTTGGCATATTCACTTTGAAATCTTTAGATAAACTTTTAAACTCATCAGGTGTCTGTGGTTATTTTACAGATTACAGTGTGGACAATGTATTTTGGTTTATAAAGTGTATTTCTTCTAGGACTCCTGTCACCTATTCCCTGCTAGCTACTGATCCGTCTGGAGTAATGTGCCTGTGGTAAGTCAGGTACATAATCAGCAGTGGTGTGAAGTCACCCCCCCGAATTACTCATAGTAGCGTGTAAGAATTCACCCGGCTCACGAAAATCGCAAGTCAGTTGTTTGTAAAAACACGCCAGGGCCCAGTGCGTGTGAGAATCAGGAAACCCAGTGACCCGGGTGAACTGCGCGCTCTATCAGTAATTTTCTGGTAGCAGAGGTAATGGTTAGGACTAGTTAAAATAGGTAGACAGGATAGTTGATAAACAAACCGTGGAAATAAAATGTGCTGCTGATTTTTCTATTGCATTCTTTCAAATATTTTGCAATGTTTTAAGGATTTATATGACTGTTTATATGAGATTTCATTGCTGCTATAAATGTTACATGTAATATATTAACAAAGAATTGTTTGTACGTGTTCAGTGTAGTCCGAATCCCCGGGGAAGTATTTAGCTAACGGTGAGCAGAATCCGGTTAGCTGCTAAGGTCACTTGTTAGAGTCATTAGTGCAGGGTTAGGAATAACTGGAAGCACTAATTAGGATCTTTTTGCACCTGAATAAATGATAGCTACGAGTCCTTTATAAAACTTTCATTGTGATATCACCTAGTAAGGGTCACATACGGGAGGAGTAATAGGGTCTCCGAGGCTTGAATGGTAAGTAAAATAGTCCGCTGGTGAAATTCTGACTTAGTATATATCCCGGAAAGAAGTGGATGAGTCAGAAGAATAACAGGTTCTATATTACTAGTGTGAGAGGATAGGCAAAGAAGTCTGTCCGGAGTGAATGAAAAGTAGACAGAAGTGGTTTACTTGTAGAGAGAGAAAATTATTTTATCTGTTTAGAACACTCAGACGTGGCAAACGTTGCGTGTTGTTAACTAAAATTTGCACTCGCACTTTAGGGAGAGTAAAAAGTTTCCGTTACCTTGTGAAGGAGGGAGTTGGTCGGAAGACTGCTCTGACGTCACTCCGTGCCGCGCTGGTATTGGTCAAGACAGCGGGTGTGCAGTGAAGCCGAATTTGTAAAGGAGGGGTGAGTGCCGAAGCGTGAGACCTCGTCTTGCGAAAAGGCCGCGCACCCATTGGACAGAGATTTTTGTATTCACAGTGTTGATTGGTTATTACGCGATAAAAGCCGTGCTAGCATTGGAAGCACAAAGGCAAACAAAATTAATCAGGCCGAGTTAGAAGAGAGTCTAGAAAGGTGTATGTGGTACCCTGAGTTCTTACCTAATCCGAAAAACTCAGGCTTCTATAAGGAACAGATTATACGAGGTAGACCGCACATGATGTACGGAATAAAAAGAAAAATGTCATTTGCCGATAAAGTAAAGACTTTTTTCAAAACGGACAAACCCATTAGAACGAGGGAGGGTGTGATCATTCCTCCACCGAACACTCCTTCTTCATTCATGATGTTTGAAAAAGGGTATCATACCTGTGTATGGTTAGAAAATTGGGCAAAGTATACTGCAGATGATGGAGTCCTAGCATTCCCTATTGATGGCACGTTTAACGGCAGAATCTTGTTTAACTTGAGGACTCGCATGAATGAATTACATCCCAGACCTAGATTAACCCAGTACGAAGCTCTAGAGGAGTGGGAAATTGAGGCACTGGAAAGAGATAGACCCCGGATGGACAAGGGAGTGAGCAAATGGTATCCGAGGGTCCATAGGGAAACGAAAGAGCAGAAAATGAAACATTGGAGACAAAGCATGATGGTGGAGGGATTGTTTCCAATGATGGGAGTATTAGAACAAGGGAAAGGGAAATGTAAAGAAAAGACCCATCACCTAATGCCTGTAGGGGACTCAGAAGATGAGCACCTAGAAGATTTGTTGATGAAAAACCCACCTCCCTATGTAGCAGAGTCAGAGCCTTTGAGTTCACCAAACCCGTTTGCTAAATATCCCAGATGTAGGAGAGATAGCGAGACAGATGGAACAGGTACGGAAAGTAAAACTAGTGAAGGGGATGGGTTTTGCAGACCTAAATCCACGGTCCCAAATTATCAGCCGTTCGGAGAAGGCCCACCTCGATTGGTTACTCCAACTGCCCCAAGTATTTACCCTCCCTTGGTACCCCAAGTATTGCATGACAATTCTGCAGAAAAGGCTTTACGAGAGCAGGAGAAGGAAGCCCTGGCTAGGCAGCGAGATGATTTGGTTCGGACCATAGCCCAGATACATCCTCATCCAGATTCCCTGACCATTCCAGTAACTATTGGTCCTGCTATTCCTCTGTATAGGGATGGCCTGGCTAGTCCTCGTCCTCCTGTTATCTCTCCAATTATGCCAACTCCAAGCATTCAACCCCCAAGAAAAGAAGTGCTCATAGATGATGATCAGGAAAGTGAGTGCGAATCAGTGGTCCTGATGGATATGCCCATCAGGGAATCTAGAGCTAGCATGTCAGAAACCAGAAGTCAGAGTAAGGCAAAAGAGGTTCTGATTGAAAGCACGTCTGGGGTTAGGAGTGCCACAGTAGTATCCCCAGAAGAATTAGACAGATGGACCAAAGAATTGGAAAAAGAGACCACTCCCCAACCCAAAGCATTAGAGATATATAAATTAAGAATAGAAATAGAAGAAATGATGGCTGGAAATGTAGGATTAGACCGCTTAAACTCCTTCAGCGAAGAAGTGTTATTGTTCATCAGCAAAAACCTTACCCGGAACGCTAGATTGCTCCATGAGAGAAAAATGGACACTGCCAGAGAAATGGGAATAGATGTCAGTCGCTCCAAAATCCTTCAGAAACCCTACAGAGTAGATTTTTCAGACAAGGACTTAGAAAGCTTGAATGTGGTAGGAAAACAAATCCAGATAAAAGAATTACTGAAACTCCTGCAGAAATGGGGGGATGTAGGAAAGTGGAGAACCCGGTGGGCAAAGAAAAAGGAAGACAGCAGGGCAAAATCTCAGGCTTCAGAATACGTGCTAAAAGAAGTAACCCCCGCAGAAAAATTGTGCCCCATGAGAGAGGTCCCAGGGGGAAAATATGTTCATGTCCCTTGGTCCCGGCAGGATATTGTGTCATTTACCAATGACTTCCCGAAATTACGAGAGAAACCAGTTGATTGGTACCGACAGGTCGAGCGTTTCATAAAAGCCCAGAAATGTCTCTTAAAAGACCTGGATGGGTTTTTCGACATTGTAGTGCCGGTAGATTTGTGGACTGAATGCAAAATTGAAATTGATTGGGCCAATGAGGAATATGCAAGAGATGACAAAACAGGAGCTCCTTCACCTGAAGTGATGAGAAAGTATAATCAGGTCATACAGTACCTCAAGAAGAAGGTGCCCGCAAAGGAAACTGATTGGACCAAGATAGATAGGACCACCCAAGAACGCGATGAAACTGTCCATTCCTTTTATGAAAGGTTACTGCAAGTATTCAAAACTTACAGTGGAATTGATAATGTGGACATGAAGGATATGACCCATTTCAGTTACCGATTCGTGCTAGGTTTAAGGCCTGAAATATCTCAATGGATTAGAGATAATAAGATAAGTTGGCAGGGAAAGCCCATAGATGATGTCCTGAAGTACGCAAAATATTGCGAAGATGAGATCGAAAATAAAAAGAAGGCCCTCAAGGAAAAGGTGATGTGGGCACAAGTGAAATTGGCTGAACAACAAGAAAAGCAGTTAAGTAAATTAAATTCTAATAATAATACACAGAATACCAATGCTGGGGGAGGAGGGAAGCCCCGAGCTAAAATGAGTCGGGAAGAAGCTATGAAGAAGTTCCCCTGCCACGGGTGCGGCCAGATAGGGCATTGGAGAGACGAGTGTCCACACCTACAGGCCGGTAATGCCCCTATAAATGGTTTAAATCGGCAGGTGCAGAAAGAGGGGACAAGGAAGAACCAGCAACAGGTAAAGCTACCTCCAGTACCTCGCGCTCCTAGACAGAATTATAAGAATCAGGGCCAGCAGAATGAGAGGGCGGAGGTATGGGAAGTCGAGAATGAAAGAAATGCAGTAATTCCACAGTACTTGTTAAATGATTCCTTCCTCTGTGAAGATCAAGATTGACGGGGCCTGAGGGGGGAGGACCAGGAGTGCGTGCTTGGCGCCTCCTTACCGGTAGACCAGACTGGACCATACATTGAAGGAAAGGTTGAAGGAAAAGATGTCACCTTTCTGTTGGACACTGGTGCTACCCGGTCCACTGTGAGAACAGTGGATGTTCCTAACCTACCCCTCTCGGGAGAAGCAATCCAAGTAGTGGGTGTCTCCAATCAAATAATAAGTACTCCAGTAACTGAACCCATAGAAATTTCTATAGGAAATTTTAAAGAAATGCACAGGTTTGTGGTGTGTGATTCCAGTCCCGTGAACCTGTTAGGACGCGATTTGTTGTGCAAGATGAATTGCACCATCTACTGCACACCAAAAGGTGTCGAAATTCAGACCCCCGATGAAGATGGTTTGTACAAACTGATGCTAGTGAGACCTGACTCTGATATTAAACCCTTGTCTGTTGAGGACTTACCTGAAGAGCTTCAGTTAAGAGTGGTACCAGAAGTATGGGATTTCACAGGAAAAGATGTAGGTTTAATGGCAAATGTGGACCCAATTAAAATAGCCATAAAAAACAAATGCTGTATACCCCAAAACCAGACAGTACAAAATGAGCGCAGAAGTAAAAGCAGGAGTCGCAATTGAAATTACCAGGTTGCTCGAAGCAGAGATCATAGAGGAAGTGATGAGCAGTCCCTGCAATTCACCTATCATTGGGATTAAAAAGCCTAGTGGAAAGTACCAGGTAGTGCAGGATTTGCGCAAGGTAAACCAAATTGTTGTACCTTGCTGTCCTATTGTGCCCAACCCTGCAGTGATACTATATCAGATTCCCTGGAATGCGGAATGGTTCACTGTCATTGACCTGTGTCATGCATTCTTTTCCATCCCATTGCATCCCGAAAGCAAGTTCCTTTTTAGTTTTGAATTTGACAGCCATATCTATGTCTGGAATCGTGTTCCTCAGGGGTACACTGAAAGTCCATCGATTTTCAACCAGATATTGAAAAAATGCCTTGAATCTCTAGTACTGCCAAGAGAGTCTGTTTTGGTGCAGTACATAGATGACCTGCTGGTGGCATCTAAGACTCAAAATGACTGTGTCACCGACACAATTGCTTTGCTAAATCACCTAGGAAAAGGAGGACATATGGTGTCGCCTGATAAATTACAGTTTTGTAAAAACTCAGTGAAGTATCTGGGGCACCAGATAGAAAAAGGAATCAGGAAAGTCACCACAGAGAGAATCAAAATAATTAAAGCAATGGAACTACCCCGAACTCAGAAAGAAGTGAGAATGTTTCTGGGAGTCGTGGGTTACTGCAGACAGTGGATTGTAGGATTTGCAGCCCTAGCAAAACCTCTGATAAAAATGACCAAGAAAGGAGTAGAAGACCCCGTCAGTTGGGACAGTGAGAGCATGAACGCTTGGGTAACGTTGCGAAACTGTCTATGTACCGCTCCTGCATTAGGTATACCTGACTATTCTAAGTCTTTTGAACTGTTCTGTGACACCAGAGAAAATTGTGCTCTTTCCGTCCTGACCCAGGAGCATGGACTGGTCCGGCGCCCTGTGGCCTATTTTTCGGCCACCCTAGATCCAGTGGCTGCTGGATTACCCGGATGCCTGAAAGCAGTAGCTGCTACTTGCGTCAGTCTAGAACAGAGTGAGAATATTGTCATGGGACATCATGTCACCGTATATGTTCCACATTCTGTTGTAATTCTACTGACAAGAACTAAGACCCAGTACCTCAGACCTAGTCGGCTGACTAAGTATGAGAGGATTTTGATTGGGGCTGAAAATGTAACAATTTCCCGGTGCAACGTCCTAAACCCTGCAACGCTGTTACCTGTTCCTCTGGATGTAGAAATTGCAGAGGAGGGGAACATAATTGCATCGACTTAACAGAATTCAGTACTAAGCCCCGTCCTGACATCCGCGAAATAGCTTTACTTGATGGAGATCTTACCATCTTTGTGGATGGCTCGTGTTTAAGACATGAAAGTGGAGGACTGTGTGCTGCCTATGCTGTGGTCACATTGACGCACACTCTGGAAGCATCTTACCTGTGCGAGGTGAAATCTGCACAAGTGGCAGAGCTCATCGCGTTAACCAGAGCATGTAAGAGGGGTAAGAATAAAAGAATAACTGTTTACACCGACAGCCAGTACTGTTACGGGGTTGTTCATGACTTCGGCCAATTGTGGTTACAAAGAGAATTCATGACTTCCTCAGGTACCCCTATCAGGAATGGAAAGGTGGTACATAACTTACTGGAAGCTATTCAATTGCCCAAAGAATTGGCTGTGGTCAAGTGTGCAGCTCACAGATCAGGAAATGATGATGTGACAGCCGGAAATAGATACGCTGACCAAATTGCCCAATTTTGTGCCCGATACCAAATGTCCCTCCAAATTGGGTTGTGGGGTGGAAACAGCTGCCAACTGATGTTGTTTGAGAATGTGTCAACATGGGAAGAATTAAAAGACTTACAACAAGCAACAGACAGGACAGAAAAAGGCAGATGGACAATGGATGGATGCAAGTTAAGAGATGATGGTGTAGTGGTAAACCGGACTGGGGTGCCTGTACTGCCCGACAGCCTGATAGACCCCATGATTAGAATGATACACGAACCAACACATATGGGAAGGGATGCGATGTGTCGTGTGTTTGACAAAGTGTTCTATAATTCAAAGTTCAGGAACCAAGCGGAAAGGCTTTGCCAGAGGTGCCTAGTGTGTCAGCAATTCAATGCAGGAAAGAAGACTGTAGTGGAGCAGAGTACCATCGGAAAGGCAGTAGGTCCCTTTGTCAGAATGCAGGCAGACTTTATAACAATGCCCAGATGCAAGGGATATAGATATATCCTGGTCATAGTTTGTCTGTTCTCCCGGTGGGTGGAGGCCTACCCAGCAAAGAAAAATGATGCCCTAACTACAGCCAAGCTATTGCTCAGGGAGTTGATACCTAGGTATGGAATCCCTGAGACGATTGAAACGGACCAAGGTGGGCATTTTGCCAACGATGTCCTAGAAGAACTCTGTAAAGCCTTTAAGATGAAGCAAAGACTGCATTGTGCATACCGTCCAGAGGCTTCTGGAATAGTGGAACAGATAAATGGCACCCTGAAGTCCAGACTGGCAAAGATGTGTGATTCCACAAAAATGAATTGGACAGAGGCTTTACCCCTTGTGCTGATGAGTTTGAGAAGTATCCCGAACAGAAAAACTGGCCTGAGCCCCCATGAGGTGTTAATGGGGAGAGTGATGCGACAGGCATGGGTACCTGGACACAAACTGCTAAGCATTTCTGATGATTTGGTGCTAGAATACTGCAAGCAGCTAGGTGACCAAGTGCGTTCTCTCTCTCAGCAGATTGGAGAGACGACTGATGATTGGCCAAAGACTCCAGCACATAAACTGCAACCAGGAGATTGGGTGGTGTTAAAGAAACACACCCGGAAGAGTTGCCTGAGACCAAAGTGGGGAAAGCCAAGACAAGTGATCCTCGTCACTACAACTGCTGTAAAGTGTGCTGGTGTACCGAAGTGGATCCATGCCAGTCACACGAAGCGGGTAACTGGAGAAAACGCGACTGGAGCTGAAGGCAGCTCAGCTGAAGAGGCTCCCGAGGAGAGTCCGGAGCTAGCTGACATCGAACTGCCGAGCACAAGTCAAGACGTTGATTGGTTCCCCGCCGACGACCTGGTTCATGATCCAATACAAACCAGAAAGTATTCCTACCTAGACAGTGAGTGGGATAGTCCAGGTGAGACAGAACTAGAGGACGAAGGTCAGGTCAACCAGACTCCCATCACACCTGATCAGGAAGTAGGCCAAGTAGGGATAGATCAAGACATCGAGACTCCTCCTGAAACTCCGGAGTCTGGAAAGGGACAGATAGTGGTAAAAGCTGACGTTCATGCGGAAGAAAATCAAGAGATCGAAGTGCATGAACAGGAACAGATAGAAATAGACGAACGTGTTCAGGAAGAAGAAATAAAGTCATCGGAAAATAAAAAGCCAAAGCTATTCAAACCTGAACAGGACCAGCCTAGGGACCAGGCAGAAGAAATAGATGAAAGACCTGGAACTAGTCAGACAGGAAGGGAAATAGACTCTGACAATACAGAGGTGCCACAACGAAGTGAAATCAAAAGAGTGCACGAGGAAGGCCATGTTTCCTCGACCACTGGGAGTCACAGAGACAAAGGTGCACCCCGATACGTCAAAAGGCTGAGGCTCCGAATAAAAACAGTCGAAGAAAAACTAAAAGACCGAAAAAGGGCTGAAAGTGAAAGAAAAGCAGCCCGAGGCAAGTCTCTGAGAAAGAGCGACAGAGTAAAGAAGCAGAACCGGCTGTATCGGAGCCCTGAATGGACATACTTGGTGTTGGAAGAAATTGATGAGCCCCACCACAGTGGCAAAAGTGACGAAGAGTCCATCACTGATCGGAGTTCTGACGAAGATCCTCCGTGAGAAAAGCCCGAGTGAGCCTTCGGTATAAAGAAAAGAAGAGGGGTTGCAAAAGCCACCTGTAAGCTAAAATGTCTGATTCAAGCGTAGCTGGGAGATCCAGATTTGGGTGTTGTAAAACTTGCTGTAAAATATGCTTATGTAGTGTAGCCATGTTAATAGTGATATGGATAGGACTTACAGTTTTTATACCTTTTATGATAAGTAAAGACCCTAACTTGTCCCCGACTGAACCAGAAACATTAGGAGTAGGAGTTGTACAGACTGTAGAAACACCACAAAACTTAGAACAACGTGACAACCCAGTTAGTCTGAGACACACACGACCTAATTTAGAAGCATCAGATGAGGATGGACTACACTTTCACAAGATGAGAAACCGGACGCATTTAAATGTTTTTGCTAACTTGTTAGTGCATTATGTAGAGGCTATGGAAATAGAAGACTGTTATGTCTGCATGAAGCTACCCCCTTCTGTAGCTGAAGGCGTGACATACCACCACTTACCCCTAACCTATGGAATTTCCTGTAGTATATTAGCTAGCTTGTTTTATAGAAGCACGTTACAGTATTACTATTCAAATGCTGACGTAATCTTTTCTGAACTTCCTATTAGAGGACACCTGAACCTTGTACATAGTAGAAGTGAAGTAACTCGTTATATGGGAGAATACTTCCTGACTATAGGTAACATAGATTTAGATGAAGCAAGACAAGCTAATCTGACCTGTTCTCTGCAAGAGCAGGAAAAGATGTTCATAAAGATGGCAGATAGAAGAAGAGAAAAGTTTCAGAAGAAAGCAAGTGACGAAAAGGATAGAGTCCCTAGGTGGGCTGAGCACATGGATAACACCTCACAAGGCGAAGCTAATCCTGCTTTGTTGCTGGATTTTGAACGAAAAGGAAAACTTTGTATCCATAGGGAAAAGACAGAGTATTATAACAATGTATTCATTGGTTCCAGCGAGTGTGAGCATAATTATAAGGTAATTGGAGGTTGGGGTTTCAAAAATGGGTCAGAACCTGTGTTCCCCGGAATTTATTATATATGTGGGAACAAGGCGTATTTCAAATTGCCGGATCACTGGTATGGAAGCTGCTATTTTGGCATTGTTTTCCCGAAAATATACCATGTGAATAATGCAGCTGGAAGCAATGAAGAAACTAATGGCTTAGTGCGTAGTAAACGTGAAAGTGTAGGTGAAATTATAGGTGATATCTTTAGTGCACTGATACCTGGAATGGGGGTAGTTCTGAACACTCACAGAATCTGCAAATTATCTACAGTAGTGGCTCGGTTATCAACTGACACTGCTGCTGGATTCCTGCTGGTCAATACTGAAATGGTTGCGATCAGATCAATGGTTTTGCAGAATCGCCTTGCTCTTGACACCTTATTGGCAAAAGAGGGCGGAGTCTGTAGAATGCTGAAGGCGCAACATTGTTGCACCTACATACCTGACAAAAGTATCGAATTGAAGCAATATGTAAAGAACATAACTAATTTGGAAAAAGAACTCAAACCATTAGAGGTTGACAGTGCCTGGACGAGACTGACTGGAGGTCTCTCCTCTATAGGTAGTTGGTTTTCTAACTTAGGTAGAAACATTCTGTGGAAAATACTGATGCCAATAATTGGAATAGGTGTGGTTGTGTTGATAATTTTCATCTGCTGTAAATGTCAAAAATGCAAAAAGAAGTACACTGTAAATAAGAGAGGGGTGAAAAGAAACATTGATGAATTAGAATTGGAAGAATTGAAGAATGAAATATACAAAAAGGTAAAGAATCACCACTCTCATAGAGAAGCCGAAAGAAAAATCAACAATAAGTTCGTTGAGATAGAAATGAATGATATGGAAGAATGAGAGTTGGTATCTGTTTCCGTTATATAGTGATGATAGTAAATATCATCAAAGAGGGGATTGATGGAGCAAGGATTCGCACGTAAAGCGACTTGCTCTTACTCATGAACCTCGTTCAAATTATAATCATATTAATCCAACTGTTCGTCTTGTATTTAGCATTTTTCCCAACACGCGGGTGTCCCCAAGAAGCTTGCCTGTGTGTCTTTTCATACTAACAATGCTTGCACTAGAAGAAATGGCCGCTTCGCTGAAATTCAGTCTGCGCATGCGTCGGTCATACCCATGTGATGTGACGCACTCGCATTCTGGAGGGAATCTGTTGCTCATGCGCACTGTTGCAAACATGGCCTCTTGTCTCTCACCACGCTCTATGCTTGCAACTGCTGCTTTAGCCTATCTGTCTTTTCGCACTAAACTTTAATGCTATAGATGTTATAAAGTAAGGGGTGTGTAAAATTTTATCACGGTATACAGTGTGATCATTTTTATGTGTGATTCTAATTTGTTCTCGCTTACTTTTCATGTATCGCGTCTCTGGGGGCTGGGACATACATGAGCTACGCCATATTGAGGCTCCTCTGAGTATTGCCATGTGACCTGGGAGAAACTCTACTGCGCAGAAGCTGAAACAAGCCAGCTGGCTCCTGAAGCCCGATGCGCCTGAGAACCCAGCACAAGACGATGAAATTCCACCTTGAACCTCAGAGACATTGTTGCTATACCCTGTACACTCGTATTTTCTACTGTATTCCTATGGATGGGAACGTGAACCCAAGGGGCGGATAAGCAAAAATTTCAATATTTATGATGGGAACGTTGAATTCTAGGAGGTGACAATGACCGAATCACCTCTCCTGACCAATCATAATGTAGGAAACTGTCACTTGCAACATTAGTGGGTGGTCTAAGGGTCCCAAAATCGTATAACTGTCCTAGTGTAGCTTAGGGAAATTGTCCGACTTGTCCGAGTAGCAGACCTGTCACTGACCCTACGAACTCTATAGGTGCTCAATCTAGAGTGCTGCGGAGCACTCTGTCCATACTTTCCACAAACTCCTAGGGGTGGAAATAGTCTTAAGTGCTGGCGAAGCACTTTGCTGGGGAAATTCGAAAACCCAATCGGGGTTACTGGCGGAATACTTGCAGAGAGGGGTAACGCAGGCGTTGCATCCGAAGCTGTAGGTGTTGGTCGTACCCTGGGGAGCCCAGTCCTGACCCAAACCTGAGGGGTATCCTGTCCTGACCATCCTTGAGCTGTACCTGCTCAATTCTGGTTTTCCAATCTTGAGGGTCCTTGTCCCCGTCTTTCCACACTGACCCGTGGCCAGGGTTAGTCCTCATTCCTAATTAGGTAAATATTAATCTGTGGGTTTTGCGTTCTACAATTCTCTCATTCTCTTTCTCTCTCTCTTATCTCCTTTATAAAGCACTATTGCCTGAGATATTGCTCTATCACTTTGAAATGCCAATTATATGCGATTGTTGTTTTTTTAGACTTGTTCCACTTCTCTCCCCACCTTTAGGATATTATTGAACCGTCATACATACTAGTGTGTTCCCAATTTTCCCCTTCCTTTAGTGTGGTTGCAGTGGACTTAGTAAGAATAGCATAAATAGCCTAGTTTAAATATATGTTAGGTCCCGTTCATGTCCCATGTCCTAGTATAAACTTGCAGTGGCTAGTTGGTTCTTAACATTTTTACCCATAGTGTTCACATATACTCAAATGGTCCTTGCCCTAATCCATAGCTACATTTTGGTTGTGATCTTAATGCTTGATGTGTTATTTTGTATTTTGCTTATCTTGGCATATTCACTTTGAAATCTTTAGATAAACTTTTAAACTCATCAGGTGTCTGTGGTTATTTTACAGATTACAGTGTGGACAATGTATTTTGGTTTATAAAGTGTATTTCTTCTAGGACTCCTGTCACCTATTCCCTGCTAGCTACTGATCCGTCTGGAGTAATGTGCCTGTGTTAAGTCAGGTACATAATCAGCAGTGGTGTGAAGTCACCCCCCCCCCCCCCCCCCGAATTACTCATAGTAGCGTGTAAGAATTCACCCGGCTCACGAAAATCGCAAGTCAGTTGTTTGTAAAAACACGCCAGGGCCCAGTGCGTGTGAGAATCGGTAAACCCAGTGACCCGTGTGAACTGCGCGCTCTATCATTGCTACCCTCGAGGCGTTTCCTTCGCTGCTAGCGTCTGTGTCAGCTGCCACTAGCCCCACAAGATCTTGCCAGGCCCTGGCCCTTTCCATCTTGCCGGTTCCCCTGCTGGCCTCACGGAGTTGTACATTGTTCTTGCATCCTCGTGTTTTGCATAGAATGTTTGTACTTAACCTTGTGTTCTGGTTCCACTGAGTGGTGGTTAGCCCGAACATTACTGGAGTGGACAGGAAGATGTAATGTCCACTGGTGCTCCTCAGGAAATATAGGATTTTACTACTGATTTGCATCTCGGCAGCGTCCTTACTGCACAGAGCTCGAGGGGAGGGGCTAAAGCCCTTTTACTCCAATGGGCGGTGCGTGTCTGCAGGGGTTGTCGTGACTTTTCCCCGACTGCTCTGTATCCTTGTTACTTGTTCTCAATGGACATCCCTGCTCGCGTCTGACACAGCAAGGGTTAATCCTATGGGCGGGCGCGTGGCCTCAGACTGGAGCAGACCATGCCCTCCACGGAGGGGGCGGAGTTCAGACACTTGGTTCCCAAGCACTGTGAGTTTACAGCTGCTCCCTCCGCCCTCCCCTTCGGCCCGTCGATCCCAAATGACATGTCCGGCGCGGGATGAGAGGAGGAAGGAGCGGAAGCTGGTAAGCGGCAGGTGAGGGCCGGGGAAGGGACGCCAGGGGCAGACGGGGAAGGAGGGCGCTCCGAGAGTACCTCCGTACGCTGCCCCGGGGGATGGAGGGAGCGGCCGCCTGCTCCCAGGAGGAGTCCACCCCTCTCCCTCCTCAGGTTTCTCTGCTCCGTGTTCAGCCTGAACACCAGCCGTGGCAGATCACGATCAGATCTCCTAGTGCCCGGCGGCAGCGCAGACACTCCTCTGACATGTATATGTAAAGACGAGTCAAGGCCGTAACAGTATTCACGTGGCAAATCCATGCCATGCACCCCCGAAACAAAGAGCCGTTTACCTGTCCACTTTAGAGCATTTTCTGCTGAGCTCGGCAGTTGAACCAGATCAGTATTCAGAATATATTACTGTCACCTTTTTTCTTTCTTTGCCTGTAAAAAATTATAATTTTTGATTGTTTTATCGGATTAATTCTTGGAATATTCCACAAGGATTTATATTTTATGGATTTGTCTAAGGTAGCTCCCACTTTTGGTTTCTGTTTCCCTTTCTTTTATTTCTATTTTCTTTCCTGCGTAGATCTCCCAGTGAGACGTTGAACGCTGCCCGTAGTTTTTTTTACGTTTCTGTGTTTGCGAACATATATTCCACCTGTCTGTACGTGGAAATATGGCCAATTAAGGCGGAGAACAACCATGATAGAAAATTGAAAACATTGAACCTCGTGCAATATAAGCTGCATTCTGAATAGTGAATCGCCAGTCACTATAAAGCTAAACGGACTATGACACACAAAAAGCCTCTTCAACTTTTTAAATGATACAAAAAATAGACTCCGATAGGCGCTTTCAGTCCCTTAATGAGCGGTGCATTTCTGCTAGATTGCCCTTTGTCTTGTGTGACATCTGCACCATCTGCTTACTCATTGCCTTGTGGCAGACGCAAGTTCTCAGCATTATTGATAATTATGTAACCTGTCAACATATTTATTTAACCACTCGCAAAGAAAGTGCTCAGTGTTAGACCTGTTTTCCATTTGACGGTGCATTAAAGATGTGACATAATTTATATTTTTATGTTCACATATTTATGCTATATTATGCACAAAGATTGTAAATAGATCCCCACCATTCAGTCAATATATAGTAAAATGCCCACGCACAGTCTAAGTATTTCTCATAAGCAACTGTTTTGGGAAAGGAGACAGGATTAGGCCGTAGTTACTACACAAAGGAGACATTCACCTGCTTATGGATGGCGTTAACAATTTGACAAAATGTTTCTACAGTAGTGAGAATCACAGGTTTTATTCATTGAGGTCCGATGTTGTACAATAATGGGGAGTATGTCTTCAGCAGGGTAAGTTTATTGGCATGAAAAATGTGGATGATTTTAAGGGTGGTTAATATGTGATACTTTAGTGTTGGCTTGAAGTATTAGTAAGAGAGCAAAGAAAAATCATCTGGGGTTGCTGGAAATGCTGGAAAAGCTGACGAGCTTTGGAGATGCACTTGTGTGCCTGTGAGTGGTACTGAGAGAAACCTGGCAGCATTTCCAGCAACCCCAGATGATTTTTCCTTGCTCTCTAATACTGCTGCTCTCTACTGACGACGGGCTAAACCCAGAAACACGTGTCTCCAGATATACAGCAATGTCTGCACCAACTTTGGTGAAAAACTCCAGCTAATTTTGAAGTAAGTTTGAACTGTGTACTGCATTTACCAGGATGTAAAGGGGCGAACTGTGCTGGGACTGTTAGACAGTGTGCTCCCAACCCCCATTATGATATTGCACTTGTCGATACATAATAGGATGATGGCTTGCCTCTGTCCAGATCTGTGGCCGGTGTGGTGCAGTTGGAGGATTTTTTTTTACAGGAAAGATTACACCTGTGGCCAATGCATTGACTTGGGGAGTGAAAGCAAATTTGGCATCAAAGAGAATCCCTAGGTTCCTTACTGTTGACAGTTTCTCAAGACCGTATGACCGGACAGATGTTAGTGACTTAGGCTCAATGACTCCGGTAGTTAAAATATTTTTTTACTTACTTTTTTTACTTTATAATCTTTATTCGGCAAAATTGTTCACCATAAAAGAGTACATATACACAATAAAAATTCAATTCCCCCGCTAAAACAATAAAATATAATACAACATAAAGATATCCTGGGATAAGGAATGCTCCACATAAAATATTCGTTTTGGTGCCATACAGGCAAAGGTAGTGACCCTCCATCCAGTAGAACACATTGTCTAGGTCAGAAATTGTGGTGTTTGGATTTTCTGTCACTTTATCAAAGTGAAAGTGGGTTAACATGTTGCCTGTGTACATTTAGAAGTTCATCTAGTCCTGCTTGTGGTGATAAGCCAGGGGCATGTGTGGTGTAGATGTTGAAGAAAAGTTACAAGATGGCATTTCTTGTCAAAATGCGGCTAGACACTGGTTGATAAGGGTTCAAATAATCTAATAATTTGCAGTGATTAAAGAGAAATGAATGGACCCGTTTTATTGCGGGCCAAGGTATGTTAGCATGGTCTACAGTGTTAGAGATGGGATAGTGTAAAAGTCAAGGAGAAGGAGGACACTTTTATTGTCCTCTTCAGAGGGAGGGAGAAGATCCTCTTGATGCAATTGCCATGCCCATTGAATGTCGGAATCCTTACTGCTGGCTGTTGAGGTAGTGGCTAAGTTCTGCTTAAAGTTGTCTTGTTAACATCTTTTCATATTCTACTGATGAGCGGCAGAAAAAGATAGTTAAACAGTTGGCAAGTTTTTTTTGCAGATTAAAAATGTTTATTTTTTATTTTTCTCATAATTCCACATTACAGAATACAATTTCAGTAGTGCCCTTTAACGTTACCCTCCTTCTCCCTACAAAGTGCCTTCCCTCTCATGAAGCTTGAGCAAGAACACCACATTTAAGCCACTGTGTTATATTGTCTAAGAATAAGGATTCCCCTCCAACTAAAAACAATTTCTCCTCTAGTTCGCCTCTTCAGGGGTCGAATTCGTCTCAGCGCTCTGTGTTATTGGTCATTTCAAATTGGGTGTGTCCTGCAGATAGTTTAGCAACGGTTTCCATGTAGCTGCAACGTTCACCCCGTTGTTCATATAACATTTCCATTGCTGTTATGTTCCACAGTGTGTGGGCCCAAGTTGCTACATCAGGGGACCTAGCGTCCACTCTCAAGTCCCATCCGGTTTCTGGGTTGGATGCCCAACAGTGTTCTGAACGGATCTGAAGGAACTGGTAGGCTAATAGCAGATATTGTTTTCTGGAGGAGCGCGTGGTGGCATGTTTGAGGGTACCACAGACTACCAAGGAGGACGGATACGTTGATCAGGCTAGTTGTCTGCTGCCAGTGGACAGTGTTGTTTCACAAGCTGTGGAGCAGGGCTGTATAAGAGGACTGAAAGTCCTTTATTGCTGTGTCTGCTTTGTTTCCTCTTTATCCTTTGTACCCTTTGATCACACTATAATGTGGCATTCCCTGTGATCACACTATCATGATGTGCACTTTTAGCTGTCCATATCGTGATTCAGCATTTGCACTTTCAGTGTGATGTGACCGTACATTGCTTTTCATTATGACATACACTTTGAGCTCTCATTTTCGGTGGATTCTCTTTTGATTACTCTATATCACGGGATTCCATCATTACCCCTGGGGGCAGTGTTTTGCGGAGTGCCTTCGATCGCTAAGCAAATGGAGTCTGCTTTGCTCACTGTGGACTTTGATCACAGTTATGTGTTTCAGCATTGTATATAGTGATGCCCCTTATTCATTACTCTGTATTGGGAAGTGCCCATTGATCACTCCATTGTGGTATATACCTTTTATCTGTTTAAACATGTTATTTAATTTTCTCTGTAGTACCAGTAGTCTTTGCTAAACACTCTAATGAACTTTTCATCAGAGTTTTCTGCAAGTTTTTTCGTTTTCATTCTCCGTGTTTACAAATGTCACCAACAACTTAACTTGCTTGAGTCTCCAATTAGGTGTATCAAAATATTATTTTAAATCTGTTTTTGTGGTGTTTCATATCCTTGTGTGCCTCGTCATCTTTGCATGTGGTAGTATGTTGTCATTGTTTTATGTTGTGGTGTACTGCGAGTCCTCTTTCTGTGTAGCCATATGTTTATGTAGGAATATCTTTCCACTCCAGGATGGATAGAAAACAGGCATTTTCTTTAAATAACCCTCACCCACCAGGGTTGCCCCTTGGTGGTATGCTTCATCATTGAGTTCTTCCCATTCTGCTGCGGAATGGGGTGTCCAACGACCTACATGTTATGTGGGACCACTTTTAGATGTGTACTATGACCGATAGAGGATGAAGTGACAAAATAGGAGTGGGGTTGGTTTTAAGTGGAAAACTAAAAATACCTGCATAGTGGGAAACCAATGTTAATTCGTACCTCTATCTGGTATGATTAAAATCTGGGGAAAGAGTATGAATCTCATGGACTTGTGTTCCTGAATTTCTATGGTCTACATGTTTCGAGCCGGTAAACATAGTTTACCACAAATCCTTTTACCCTCAGGCAATTACAATGTAGTCGTTTTAACATCTGTGATGTAACAATTCATGCCATTACTCCGCAAGTCGGAATAACCACTTGCGGAGGGGTCAGAAGGTGTTGGATTTAAAATCCAACACCTTTCCTACTGTGTCACATGCTGGAGTTGGAATAGTAAATTATACCATTCCAACATCCAGCGCTCACCCTCCAGAGCAAGTCGTTGTTACTAGTTGTGGGGTAATGGTATGCGTTGTTACAACACAGTCGTTGTAATGACTGCGTTGTAATGGTCTGCGGGAAAAAGCATGCGTTGTAAGGAGGCATATTCTTTCAAGCCCTATCCCAAGGCTTTTCTTCAGGACCAAGGAATACTCCCTTATACCACTCTGGTCGAAATACTCAAAATTGAGAGTACGATGCACTGAGAGATGAATGAAAAGAAATGAAAGAAAAACATCTATATATACGGTAGCAATTTGGTAATTTGCCTGTAAGATCTGCAAACCTATACACATTATATGAGAAGGAAAAGATTAGTCTGTCAATGCAATGACTCGTACATCATATTTATGTTATAAAACAAACACATCACCATGGTGGAACATGTGATATATTTCTCTTAAATAATGTGTACACTTCTAGTTCTACGAAATAATTCTTTAAATTGGTTTGTAAGCATTAATAGCATTGTAAATATTCGTGTGGCACAGACCAACAAAACACACACATAACACCCGCGCCGTGGGTGAATTACCCCCATGGTCAAGGGGTTAAGGTAAGGTGGGATGCCCCCCCTGTAACGACCGGATTCTCAAAACAGGCAGCTCACCAACCGTGGCTAACCCAGTCGTCATGTAACGACACTCTTCCCAGGCCACTATTTACAAGACATCTAGAATACTCACCTGAGAAAGTGAAAAGAAGCTATTTACATGCCTGTATAGTCAAACATACCACTAACACCTAATGGATTCCATATCTTATCCTATATTTACCTCATTTTATATCTATCTTTATAGTCCCGTAAGACTGTCTCTTTTACGTCACCCGACGATATCTTTTACGTCACCCGACGATATCTTTTACGTCACCCGACGATCTACACTAATGGGGATAACTAATAGGGGTTCACCTTTAAGAGTTATTTCCCAAATGAAGTTCACACTCTCCCTCAATCATCAGTTACCTTTGCAGAAGGGTATATCCCATCCTTCTGTATGTCAGCACCTGGTTAAAAGCAAAGGTTAATCTCATTCATGAAAACAACATTCAAAGATATTGGTCATTAAATCTTTATCCTACAATCAAATATGACAAAATGAGCAAAAGACAAATAAACTAAGTTAGTAGATATCTATGACCTAAAAAGGGGAATAAAGATGAATAGTTAAATGCATTCTACACTAAGCTCAGAACGCCTCACCATAGAAGTGTGTCTTTCCATCTCAGCAGCGGAGCTGATCCCTCTCTCTCTCGCTCTCTTCTATGCGCTTGGGACTCTGCTCTCCCTCTATGGCTCACGAATACATGTCTGCACCGCTATGCCTCGTCTACGTTGCCATGGTTCCAGAATACTCGAACCCTCTTCTGGTCTTAGTCTCTGCCACTCTTGTATGATGTCACTACAGGACTTTCGATCACTCTCCTTCTTCACTTCAGGATTTCGATTAGCTGATGGTATCAATCTCTATGCACCAGTCTTCAGACCAACTTCTTCGGTCTTCTCCACACGTTGCTCTCTCTCTCTACTCTACTCGCTCCATGATAATATAGAGCTCACTTTCTCTATGGAAAATTCCGGCATTAGGCCGACTCCCACCGAATTCCTGTACCAGTCCCCGGCCCCCTTCGCCCTCCGCAGTGGCCACCTGCGTATTGCGTCTAGACCTGGGGGGACAAACGCATTTCTTCGATAAGGGCCAGTCTTGACCGGTTCCTCTCTAGCGAACAACAGGATGAATTCTAAACATTACCTTTACCCTGCAAGCGCCTCTGACAGCCGAGGCAGAGATACAAAATGGCTTCTCTCTAGCTTTCGGGCCTGTAGGCCCGAGAAAAAGGAAAAAGGCACGAAACCCTGTCAAAGCACATAGTTAAGCCCTACAAATAAACGCAAATGCAACTAGGACTGAAATGGTAGTAAATTATAGTCACCACCAGTCTGAAAATAGACTAAAATTACCCTGTCGCTACACCCCCACACAAATACATTGTTTTTAAATGAATAAACAATATGTGGTAATGGCATCCATTGTAAAAACATACACGTTGTAAAAAAAATGTGTGGTAAAAATGCGTTGTTAAGGCTTGCAACCTCTATCATCCCTGCGTTGTTCCGTCGTACTACCCTATCTTGCCGTTGGCCTTTTGGTCATGATGTGTGCTTTCATTGTTCTGTGTTGTGATTTTTCATCCTTCTTCCTTTTTTGAATGCTGTGTCATGTTCAGAAGACCCAAAACTGCCAGCTTATCACCATTTTCTACTTTTTACAGCATTTGGGTAATTCGGGAGAAGGTGAACTCTGACTTCTAATCATACTTTGCTAAAAGTTCTAAAGCACTGCAAACATCAAGTTTTCCCTTTTTATGCGAGTCGGAAAGATCCTGATGAAAGTCTTAATATTTTTAACCAGACCACTAACTGTCTGAATCGCTCTACTCTTTAGGATGCCTTCGGCTTAAAGTTTCTATTTGTGCATTTCTTTTATAGCGCCAGGTGCCACCTGAAGCCACTTCAGGGCTATTTTATAAAAGTGGATGTCACACTTGCCTGACTTTAACATTAACAGAATACATATATAGTGGTTTACAAAATAACTCAAATGGGCTCTTGCACAGCTATATACTTCTGCATTGCATATAGGTAGTTCCTTCTTGGTTAAAATTCATCTCTGGAATTCCGAGTTTTTATACATTCTTGACATCTTGCAACACGTATGAACAGGAAGCACAGGTACACATTATCTTCATTCTTTGAAGTGCATTAAAATGACTGAAACCAGATGTCACAGCCCCTCAGCACCTGCTTCTCTGATTGAGCGGGTATTATATCAATACTATGTAACCCATCTGAGTAGTGCATGTTCATACCTATCCACTCACACAGTGCCATCGCGTGTCACGATTTCGGTGCCCGTCACCTGGTGAGGAACTGAAATCACACGGTGGCAGGGAATACGAGCTGAAAACCACTGTAAATAGTGGCTTTTCAGCTCGTTTTCATTGGCTGTAAGCAGCCAATGTTCTGGGGTGTTTTCACACCTTTTAATGGACATCGGCCACCGCCTCGGTGATCCTTTGTTTTAAATTCTTTTTTGAATGTGGTGGGAGGGCAGTTGCATACCTCTCGGCATCGGGCCCGCTCCCTCCTAACACATTGAAATTATATTGTGAGTTAGCAGATATGATGTTCAGTCTGACTGTCTGTACCTATCTAGTTCAAGCTGTGCCTGTGAAAGGATACCCTCCTTTCCAAAATGGTGTGATTTGTCCCATGTGTAAGTTTGACTTGGGAAATATGTGTGTGGATACTCTGGCATTACCAGCCGCTGTTCCCATTTTCACTCTCTAGAAGGCATTGTTTATTTCCACAAAGCATGTACTGGTGGAGTGACTTTCAACTTCGATACACTCTCAAAAATGTTGAACTTCTTGTCTGGTCTGTCAAGTATTCGTCTGAGCTGTAGTAATGTATAGTAGTGAGCTTGGGTTGCAGGGCTTTCTCTATGTGGTCTATCTTTCCATGGAGCAACTTCAGTGAGATTGAACTTATTACTGCTGTGAATTTACTGCTGAAAACTGACTTCTATTTAAAGAGCACTAGCACAGGTTTTAAACTCCTTCATTAGTGGTGTTAATTAAGGAGCTCTCCACCTCCTCTGGCTGCGGTCTCTTAACCACAGCCTGGTCTGAATTCTCTTTGACATGGTCAGACCAGTCCATCATTGCCAGTGCTGAACATGCTGAATTATGTACAATGCTTTGATTCTTTGATGTGCCATAGACTGATCTTCAATAGACAGGACATACATCACAGAAACCTCTTGTAAATAACACGTTAGTTACTGCCGCCTAATGCGGCGTTACCCTACAATGAAGTTAACACTTACAATATCTGAAAGTAAATTTCATTCGTGGATCAAGGTCTCCTTTTCTGCATCAGTGGCTTCAGGTGGCTCCACCCGTGCTTCAATGGCATCAGGCCAGTCCATCAAGCCGGTCCAGCTATAGACATGTTCGAGACCATGATCGATCGTTGCTGGGATGGGGTCCTGGGATATCCGGTCTTCTGCTCACTGTAGTCTAGCCTTGGATATGAATTTTGTCTCTTAACCCCTTAAGTGCTGCGTCGGTGCGTTGGCCGACGGCAGCACTACCTCCCCAGTGCTGCGCACGACCATTGGACGTCCATTCAGCACTGGTTCCAATGGACAGCGCAGCACTGGGGAGGGATGTTTACTAGCATCTATGAGGTTAAAGTTTGAAAAAGAATACAGAAATTCTTTCAATCCACTACGGTGTTTTGCTACCGTTACAAGAGCGAAATGGGCAAACCAATTGTTGCCGCTAGTTTGTGTCTGAGCCATGTTGTCAGAGCACCTATACTCCAGGGTTCACCTGGAAAAACCTCAACCTGCTCTTTCGAACTGGATGAAAATAAGTCAAGCTGAACTTTTCACAGAGAATATTTTTTTCTCCATGAAAATGCCTGGACACCCTATGTCCTAATTTTAGAAACCCAGTCTTTCCATCTTCCCTCCAAGTGTCTCTGACTAAGGGTTTCCTTGTATGAAGTCAGCACTGAATGCTGTTGAGTCAGATTTCCCCTTCTCTTGTGCTTATCACCAACACATTTACATGGATTTACTTTTAGTGTATATCTTAATGGCAATTTTAACCAACTAATAGAATTTAGCTAGTCTTGAGATAAAAGAAGCGTGGCACATGGAATATTTCAGTTAGACATGTAAAGAAGAAGACAACTTCTCAAAGACCTGTTTTTTTGATGTTTTTCGGTCACTTTTATAATATATTTCCATATTCGATCACTTAGCGGAAAGGAAATCCTTACAATTCCAAAACATAATATGCTTTAACTTTATATTTGAAAGCGAAAACTGCTTCATAACGGGGCCCTGAAACTCAAACATTCCCAGTTATGGGCGATTGCCTCTGTGCTAAAATACAAAATTATTTGTTTCAGGTTATGGAAAAAGTGAAATGAACCAAATGTCAAAGTCAAAATGTGACGTAACAATGAATGTATAAAGTTACATCTTTTAGGTGGTATTGAAAGGAAACGCCTGTTTTGCAAAGTGTTTTAAAAAAAAAAAATGTTAGAGTACCATTGTTGTTTTCTTAAAAGTTTCTTGACCTAATCAGTTGATGAAGAAACTCCCAGTTTTTTTGTGCGTCTGTCATTACTGTCACCAGTTATGGCTAATGCTTACTTTCAACAATTTCATTCTGAATGACCAGCCCCTTTTGCTTACAGAACTTGCCTGTATTTTTTCGATATGAAGAAATGGGGCCAAGGGTTGGGTATAGTTGGTGATGGAACAAGTTAGACGGTTCTTGAAATGAGGAGGCGGCAAGAGGCCTGACTGTGAGAATCCAGGGTGTTATATTGAATCAGAGAAAGAAGACTTGTTGATGTAAGATTAGAGGAGGAAGTGAAGGGTGAGTACAGGAAATGGCTGACGATTTTTGGAAATAAGTATGGAGTTGGGAGTGAAGGTGGACATTACATTTGTAAAGATAAATAAAGGATGAGGTAGAAGAATGATTTTCCCAGGTGCTGACCTGGCCGGAGGTAAGGTAGCCTATTGCAATGACTACTTTATATAAGAGTGAAGTTTATCATTCCCAACGCAGTACTGTTCTGGCTGTGGGTGTGTCCAAAAATAACGTCCTTCAAAAACATGATGGTAACCAGACACTTGCCTACCACAATATTGCTAAGGCATATATGTTTGCTATAAATGGAGTTGAAAATATTAAATCTATACTTACTTTCCCGATATTGAGGATGATTCCTATGAATACAAGAAGTAGAACTAAAGGTGGTGTATTTTTTTTAGGTTCCAATCTTTTTACTAGTAACTATTAACAATCGTCATAGGCAAATCGCCAATATCCAAAAGTCTTCCTATTCAGGTTTGGGAAATGCCCCTCCAACCTATCATGGAAAACTAGTCTCATCTGGTACAGCCCGACCCCAGGAGAGAAGAGCACAAAATCACGAACTGAGTGCAACTGTCACCCAAACAGTAATTTACTCAATAGAACCCTCTCCTCTAGCATCCCGTCCTGGTTGTTATCCACGCTCAGCCGTACAGGGTATCAGACTGATTCTATTACACCCTTTTCTGCCAATCCACTCTTTACCTACCTGAGATATTTTGTGTGGGCCAACATCTCTATGCTTATATCCTGGAAAAAGGAAGGGAATATGTTTCACCCTGCTACTTTTCATACCTCTGCGTAGTATCCTTTTCCTCAGGTGACCATCATTGCACCTTCTGAGACCACATTTTTACCCAAGGGTTTTTGCGGCAGCCTGAAAGTGTCCCTCACCAATGTGCATAATTCATTCCACAATTCCATCTTGAGTAGCCCACAAAGACCGACACTGAGCTCCTCCTTCAAATCTTAAAAAATTTGCACTGGGATGCCTAGTAGCCTAAGTCTTGTTTCCCTCTGAAAGTTATCCAGCCTCTTAGTACTAGACTGTTGCAAAGTAGTTCCCTCTATCACTCTAGTTCTAAAATCCTCAAAACCTTGCTCCACTGTACTCATGTCTTTCAGTTTGGCCTCTAGTGTTTGCAGTTGTTTTTCCTTCTGAGTCTTGGTCCCTTCCAATATGATCTGGTAGCCAGAATTTCCAGTTTATCTTCTAGAAACCTCATTGTCCTCCTAATGTTTACTGTCTTGTCCACCATATCAAAGCATATATTTATCTACCGCAGTAGGGTTCTCTCTCCTGAATTGAGGCCGAATTCCTTACCCAGACCCCCCATTGGGGTGCTCCTTTCTGTAACTTTTTTGTTTTCCCCTTCACAGCAAAAAAAGGTTCCCCTTATGCTGGCCTTTGTCTACTACTGCTACCAGAAGTCAAGGTATCAGGGTGAAGCATTTATTCATATGCAAGGCACAGCTTTACTTCACTGGCGGTTCTGGAAGGGGGTCAGCAGAATCCCAGCAAGAATGAGTTGGTGATACTGTCCTCCTGCACAGTTGCTGCATTCTGGCCTTCACATCCCATAGTGATTCATGGGACCACGTTCTTCATCATCCTTTCTGGGAATCGACAGTCCTTTTTGTGAGATTCCATGCCACAAGTTCCTTTGGGGGGCAGCAATCCATGCTGCAGTCCCATCTACATTGCAACCTCTCTGTTAACCTCCACTTGTACCAGGCCTGGTAACGTCCATGTGGGCTGGTGCTCCCATGCTGTCCAAGGCTCTGACCCTGTGTAGCAGCCTCCTCATGGTTGCCACAAGTGAGTGTCACTTTGCCTATGCTCCACTGCACATTTCTGTTCCCAGGCCGGAGGCAGGGTGGCCCAGGCTACGTGCGCTCTGCTGTCGGATCGACACCTTTCTCTATAAGTCTCTGGGAGATCTAGTATCTGGAGAGCCTCTGAGTGGAAGAAACGTTTGGAGTGCTCTATATAGAAAGGGGCAAGCTTTGGAGAGCTGCTGATGTAGAATCTAGGTTGAGAACAGAGGTGGTGCTGGTCTTGACATGTCCGCCTGTTCTTGCAATGAGATTTTATATCGCTAGACTTATTTTTTTTTATTTTTTAACAAGAGTTCTTCATTTTCAACAGTGAATTAATATTTCCGCAATCGTGATCAAACTGCAAGGATTGTGGCACAAAGAGTTCTCTGAAAGCACCTATGTATTAAAGGGAGGGGTGTTACTGGCTAGGCTGCTTATTAGTTCCATGGGACACTGAACCTGCGGTGGATGCCTTGCCTGAATGAGACTAGGAACAGACGGAGCCTGTCACCCATCAGAGCTTGGCATTGGGTGCCTGCGAGGTGGGAAAGTTGAACACTTGTAATAACACACAGTACTACGAAGACCTTGTGATAAACCGCACTGATCCATTTTCTTTTCATTTCAGCTCATTAGAAGATATACCCAAATAAGTTTAAATCTCTAATTTTGATTTTATCGCAAATGTTTAAAGCCATCTTTAAAAACCTAATTATTCTGTAGGGCTGGCCTTTTCCAAATCTAT
Organism: Lissotriton vulgaris; assembly: GCF_964263255.1. Classification (NCBI taxonomy): domain Eukaryota; kingdom Metazoa; phylum Chordata; class Amphibia; order Caudata; family Salamandridae; genus Lissotriton; species Lissotriton vulgaris. The sequence goes on along the minus strand of NC_141699.1, from coordinate 165,936,423 downwards.
CTCTAATGGATTGTTTGCATATTCAAAGGCTGTGTACAGCGATTACTCAAATACTACTAATTTCCTTTGCATGCTGTATTAACCGATACACGCACACATGAGAAGCATTTTCTTAATGACTTAAAACTTCTGCAATCTTAGCAAAGCACTGTACTCCATGGTTGGATTCTTTCATAAGATGCACAACATGACAAACGAGGCTTGGATATACAAGAGTGGAGTGAAAGAGTGGAGAAGTGTGGCTCACGGTGTGGAGAAGTGTGGCTCACGGTGTGGAGAAGTGTGGCTCACGGTGTAGAGCAGGCAGACCCGGAAGCTGAGGCTGGGCATTAAGCTTGCTTAATCTCCACAACGGCCCCCTGCGGCGGGATGCCTGGCTTTCACCATGGGGATGCCCTGTAGGGGCTATCTCACAGGGAAAAGCCAGGACGGGTTCCCAAGGCAAGCGCCGGGAAACCTCCGGGTAGCTGTGCGCTCAATAAATGAAATAATAATAATAATAATAATAAAGTGAGTGGAAGCTCATGTGTTTCGAAATGTAAGTAGGCAGACCTACCACTATCTCTGGATTATAGTGTAGTGTGCTACCTGCTGTAAGGGTTTACGCTTCCTCAGAGGAAGTAAGCGCTAAATATTCAGTTCAGTATAGAACAATAACAGACGAGCATTGGGAATAACAATACGTGTATTAATGAAAGTGCAGTTTGTGCCATTGATGACTTAGGCACTCAGTAAGTCATCATACATGTACTTTGTCACTTACCTTTGCACCCCGCATCCATTCACTTATCCACCCACCAACTTGTTGTTGCCTTCACCTGCTAACACAACCTCAATAAAACACATGCAAAATCAAGTCTTGCAATAATGAAGTAACAGCAGGTGTACGTCTTGCAGAGGTATTGTAAATAATCTATTGTTTAAAAGTACCAGCATTGCAGTTCAATTAGAACTAAAGTGTTGGCCATTTTAGAATGGTTAAACAGCGATACACTATGGACAACAGCATTCCATTAGGGTCTTCTGATTTAGAGGACATGGCCACGTAGGATATAGTTAAACAATGTACCGTATTTTCCGGCGTATAAGACGACCCGGCGTATAAGACGACCCCCTACTTTGCTTAATAAAATGTAGGTTTCGTGCTATACTCGCCGTATAAGACTACCCCCACTTCCAGTGCAGTCCAAAGCAGTCCTGCAGAGCCATTTTGAGAATGTATTTTATTTTGGCTCGTACTTTGTATTGCTTTGTATGCTTTGTATGCTTTTGTAACCTGCACACTTATCACTTTTTCTCCAGGAATGTACCGATTGTTACCTCATGTATTTTGGTTGCTCGCTATTGTCACTTTTGATCCATGTAACTTAATGTTTGCTTTTGTAAGATGTCCATTGTTATTGTTGCTCACATCAGCCCATTTTTATATAATGCAGAAGCAGTCTGACACCTTCTGGTGTAGTCCGCGCTATGTAAAAACGCATGAAAACATTATTTCAAATATAGCATCCGGCGTATAAGACAACCCCCGACTTTCCAGAACATTTTAAGGGGTTAAAAAGTCGTCTTATACGCCGGAAAATACGGTACATTACAAAAGCTGCATTCCACGTTCTATTCATAACATACATAAACACTAACTATGTTACATGCAAAATATAACGAATCCCCTTCATTTCCCTTACCCAAAATTGTTACGTGCGTGTTTTTTCTTTGCATAAAATGAAATATATTTTATAAACCTAGAATGTTTTAAATGATTCAACCATAATGCTTTAGTGGAAGGATGATGTCACTGTTATGTGGGAGCAGTACTCCAGTATTCTGTTGCTCCCCAATTTGTGGAGCACCCACATTTTACCGGAGAGGTTCTGCTCCAGCACCCTTAATGTAATGGTAAAAGACACCACCCTCTTCACCATATGGTCTAATAAATAACCTTTGTGGAGTAATAGTAAGTGGGACAACTCAATAACTGAGTTCTATGTGCAAGGGAAAATGCAAAGAATTTTGTTACAAAATCTCAATAATCAAGCGATACAGATTAATGGTTAATTCTCATAAGGGCATAAATGCAGCGCACATACAAATCAGAAGAATTCTAAATACACCGCTAAATCCTTAAAGAGGTAGTCAATTAAAAATCAATCAATCACTAAAGGGCTAAGACAATTTCTATCAGGATTACAAAGAACGCATGTCTATCAGCAAAGAAAAACCTCATACAAATCGGGCAGAGTCCCTGGACAAAATAATAAAGTCCCTCTTACTTTCAAAACCAGGGGATTTTAAACACATTATCACATAACTAAGAGAAAACTGCAAATTCAGCATGGCCTGATCATAGATATCACAATACTAACCAATTACAGATGGAAATTGAAATATCGCAAATTCTAATACTTGAACCTCTTACCCCTCTCTATGTGCAAGACCACAGCGGCTCCTGTTGCTGTCTAGCGATGCACTACACATTATGATTATGTGTCTTGTACTAAAGAAGTAACATTTTCAACTATGCAGCATCAGGAAGCTACAGCGGAAGGACCTTTAAACTAGATACTCGCACACTGAGAAAGGTTTCATTCACAGTACATGAGCTCGAGGGAAAATAACCAGTCCGGTTACAGTGCTCTCTATTCTGCAGTGTCTGCAACAAACAGTAGTTGAGAAGACATTCAGGGAGCCATGATTGAGAGAGGGAATGAACAGGAGCAGTTTGAACAGTTCATCAGAGACATGTGTTTAACTAAGATGATGTCTAAATAGGAAAATGTGGCACAACTAAAACATGTTAATAAACGCACTTCGACATGATTCAGAAAAAACTTTCAAGTGCAATAGTATTAATTCATCAGTTATGACAAGAATTTATGATAGAAATCATTAGTATTCAAAATAATTTGTCACACAATTGCACATTAAAATAATTACAACAGTTGCTCCTGAATTGTGGCAGCTGTTCAGCAACGTTTATTTAATTCCTTTTCTTTTCCACTTATTTTGTTCCACCTCTTGGCATTCCTAACAGTACACTTATTTCCATCTTCCAAGGTAGCACTGTGTTTTCCGGTTGCTTGCACCCGCTTGGGATCTACATATTGGGGCTGAAGGTAGGGGTAAATAGCAAAACACACAAGACGATGGACATTGCACAATGGCCAAACATTCACCCCCAGTCACAGATCTGGGATTAATCCATCGTTATTTTGCGCACGCAGCCACCCCAGTTCAGACATGGTCATATGCAATCAGTCTTGACCCTGTGCCTTATGGGAACAGTCCAGCCCGAACTGTCTGAACTGGGGTGGCTTGGTGAGCAAAATAACGATGGATTAAACCCAGATCTGTGACTGGGGGTGAATGTTTTGCCATTGTGCAACATTCAGTCCATCATCTTGTGTTTTTTGCTGTTCACCCTATGTGGGAAGGGTATGCCCAGATGTGGGTCCCGTGCTCACTACGCAACTGGAGTCAAGCTATCCTGGCTGAAGACAGCTGATGGCAAGAAACCGTTCCTAGGATGCTTGATTCCGGTCCAGGGAAGACCTGGCTTGGAAGTTCAGGCTGGACTGTTCCCATGAGGCACAGGTCAGACTGATTTGCATATGGCCATGTCTGAACTGGGGTGGCGGCGTGAGCTAAAGAATGGTGATGGATTAAACCCAGATCAGTTGACTGGGGGTGAGTGTTTGATTTGCTCAAACGCTCCGTCCATCATCCCCTTTTGTATCGCTTTGTTCGCCCTAAGTTGGCAGGGTATGCTCAGACGTGAGTCCCTTGCTCACTTTGCCACTGGATTCAAGCTAGCCTGGCTGATGACGGCTGAAATGCCAGAAACCAGTCCCAGGAAGCTTGTTTCCGGTCCAGGGAAGACATAGCTTTGGCAGTTCGGGCAGGACTGTTTCCATGAGGCACAAGGTCAGACTGATTTGCATATTGCCATGTCTGAACTGGGGTGGCGGAGTGAGCTAAAGAATGGTGATGGATTAAACCCAGATCAGTTGGATGGGGGTGAGTGTTTGATTTGCTCAAAGGCTCCGTTCATCATCCCCTTTTGTATCGCTTTGTTCGCCCTAAGTTGGCAGGGTATGCTCAGACGTGAGTCCCCTGCTCACTTTGCCACTGGATTCAAGCTAGCCTGGCTGATGACGGCTGGAATGGCAGAAACCGGTCCCAGGATGCTTGTTTCCGGTCCAGGGAAGACATGGCTTTGGCAGTTCGGGCTGGACTGTTCCCATGATACACATGGTCAGACTGATTTGCATACGGCCATGTCTGAACTGGGGTGGCGGAGTGAGCTAAAAAATGGTGATGGATTAAACTCAGATCAGTTGACTGGGGGTGAGTGTTTGATTTGCTCAAACGCTCCCTCCGTCATCCCCTTTTGTATCGCTTTGAAGGTAGGGGTAAGCAGTAGTTTCTTGGTTGGAATGACCTTTAGAGTCTGTACAAACATACTAACTTGCATGTTTTCATGGTTTTCACTAACTCTTCTCTAAACTTTTCACATACGGAGAAAGTTTGGAAATTTACTCCTGATGATGGCAGATGTAAAACTTCTTCCATAGTTGGGGGAAAAAAGTGGATGAAGGGAAAGTAAACTTGTAAACACTCACATATTCGCGTGAGCAAATCTACACATGCATATTTGCTCATGTCAAAATGTTGTTCACAAATATTTTCTAGGAGTACTGCTTCTGGCCTACTTCTGTAAATTCTTGTGAATTCACGAAAGCCATATGTCTTCACTTAATGCAAACACAAATACCATGGGTGCACTTTTGAGGCTTTCTTTAGTAATTGAGCCTTAAGTACGTCTCTCTGTCTTTATTGTCTGGCTTCAGTGTAAATAACAGCATTTTGCTCTTTCACAAGGTGTATATCAACATACAAAGTTTTTTTTTTCAGTGCCAGGAACTACTGTGGCAATGTGTGCTTGAGACCGAAAACCGTTTTTATTTTTGCCAATGTTTGTTATAAGAGTGAGGGCCCGGCAGCTCCAACACCAATACGGTTTTACAAAAAAACATGTAAAAACAAGTCACACATTGACAAAATCAAAAGGCTGACAACCAATTTCAGACTTACTGGTTTAGCCAATGCTTGCTTATTTTCATTTCCCATAATCTTATTGAAACTGGTTACATTGATTTTCCATTATGAATATTTTTGGGAAATACTAGCATACATCAACACATTTTACTAAATGATGCTGCAAAGAAAGGGTACAGTAGTTTAGTGAAATTATTTTATTCCTATTTGCATTTTTTGTGAACATTTTATTTTGAAAGCATAGAATCAACCTTGCTCTCAAGATTCTGCAAATATTTGCATCTAATCAGAGAGCATTCTGGGAGCATTACACATAGCCTCATATTGCTAAACTCTGAAATCGTGTGTACACATTTTTATACTGGAACCACTGTCAGTAGGGCAGTCAGAGCTTACACCATTTATTTGGAGTGCTCACCCTAATAAAGGCTTTGCAATAATGACCCATTAATACAAGTTTGAACAGCATTAACACATGAACACAAATATTACCTTAACTGCGGACATTGCTCATCCCTGATCCATAATGTGTTACCGTAAAGTGGCAGCCAAAGGGTTTTGTGATGTAGGGGGTTGGGCCTACTTGTCCCAAGGACAAAATACACATGGAAACTTGTTGCCCTTGACCCCAAACAAGGGCTATGGGAATTCCACATCCCTGTTGGCTTCCAACATATAGGGTAAGTAAAGTGATAAAATGTACGTCTTTGTTTCAAGAAATTGGGTTTTAATATAAGATGAGTTTATTACTATCTGTTCTACTCCCTGCTGAGCTACGCCTTCCTTTGATACAGTTAGGATAAGGGTTTAATTTACTACAAACACCTCACAGTGATGAAATAAATGTGAAAATACCCCTCTAAAGTGCTTGTAATTGATTTCAGTGTAGAGAAGGCCTCTAAGGCTTTCATGGTGAGAGGTCAGTCTTGACGTGAGTTTTGACTGATGTCCCACACTGTCATGAGCGACTGACCCTCTGAGTCTTTTTCTTAGATTCTTGTATTGTTCGTTTCTTAAATTGCAAGTTTCACCTTTTGTAGCTTGCCTGGAACTGCAAGGCAATTCACAGAAAAATACTCCATGGTGTGTGACAAACAAACAAATTATTGGCTATTTATATTGGCTATTATGATTTAAAGGAACACCTGATTTATGTCAAACTAGCTTACCCGTCTCGCGTTGCTGCGATCTCAGAAGAAAGGAAATTTAACCGCTTCAGTGCTCATGACAAAGCCAGCTCGTCATGGGCGTTACCTGCGCTGCGCGCATGACGAGCTGGCTTTGTCATGTAAAGTGGGTTTTTTTAAATTTTCAGCGCACAGCGGGAAAAGCTGCAGCACTCATGCAGTTAAGGAAACTTGTTATGATAACATTCAATTTAAATTGTGTCATTTTTATTGAAACGTATTCATTTCAATATGGAAATTCTGTTTATTTATTCGAGTGCTTGTGGATACACAGTATTTTTTGTTTTTCTGTCTGGCGCGTACACCCAGTTCTTCATGTACCGAAAATGTGGGGGGATTTGTGGGACACACGAGACATCTCTGGAAATAATTTTCCAATGTCTGTAACTAACCCTGCTTAACATAACCCCACATTTTGCTCTCATAAACAACTTTGGAAGTACATTTGTCTCATTATCAAGCTTCAGCCACAAAAATAGGATCTATCTAAAAGTCAAGAGATTTTATGTTAGAAATCCTAAACTGCCATTTTTCAAAACCTAAATTTAAATGGCTGCCTTTAAAAATGCAGATACAATTTTGTTATATTCACTATGCATCTTCCTGCCCCATTGAAACAGATATTTGAATCAGGACGTTGATGTACTTGCTTTTCATGTGTAACTACCTGCACTGATGTTGGAAGGATAGTCCCTCTCCTTGGCATGTATTTTATGTAAAAAAAAAAAAAGAGCAAATGATTTCATGAGCATATGTTCATTTAATGCAAGAATTAAACGATTTAGTTAAGGGCACATTTCTGGGTCCCCCTCCTAGATTCCTTCGTAGGCAAAGAAAGACAAAGTCCCACGCAGCCCATCACGAATCTGCGGAGTGGATCATGAAACTATACAGTGCAACATGGTTCTCCCAGGACCTTTGATTTGAATGACTCAAGAGTAACATGCATCATATGATTGACACGACTAGTGGTCCTCAGCCCTCCAGCTCACCAAGGATGCCAAGGGAATCCTGCATTTGGGCTTTATTCCCATCATCCTGTGTGAATATCCTATTAGGCCGCACACTTTGGGGGATCAGGTACTCATTCATGCTGGAGCCCCTAGATATGGGACACTAGTACTAAAATGGAAATCCAGGACTTGGTTGAACTAAGAATTTAACCTGCTTGTCGCTTTATTTAAACAATGCATGTTTTAAACCTGTTCTGTCTTTTGTTTGATTGAAGGGGCTGTGGAACCTTTTTGACATGAAGCTGAATGAGCGGTGTGTGATGTACTACGCCATGAGCAGCTCTCCTGCGGATAACGCTGGCTTCCTCTACAAGAAAAGTGAAAGAAACTCTGCCTACCACAAGCGCTGGTTCGTCTTGAAAGGCAATATGTTATTTTACTTTGATGACAAGGAAAGCAAAGAGCCTGCGGGTGCAATAGTCCTGGAGGGCTGCACCGTTGAGCTGTGCGAGTCTACTGAAGAGTACGCCTTTGCGATCCAGTTTGCAGGTTTGCAATCGCGCCCCTACATTCTGGCCGCTAACAACCAGGCTGTCATGGAGGCCTGGGTTAAGGCAATCTCCCGGGCTAACTTTGACTACATGAGGCTTGTCGTGAAAGAGCTACAGAAACAGCTGGAGGAGTTGCAGCAAACCATTACTACAGGCTTAGTTGCCCAGCAGAAAATTGCCTGCCACAGAAAAAAGGCGGTTGTGAATTCTGAGATCCTACCGAGAGACACTGATCAGGAACCTCAGGAGCTCATGGTCAAAGCTCACACCCCAATAAAAGAAAATGGGTGTGCAGTTTGGAACAATATGAACGAAAGTTGCGCAGCTCCCAGCGGTCAAGTACTTACAGCTTCATGGGAGGCAGACGTGCCACCTGCTAGTACCCCAGGGGAGAGTACAAACCCCCCACCTTTACCTCCAAGAAGGCGGAAAAAGAGTGGTCGCAGCTTCGGGAGGGGAGAAATCAAGCATAATGGACCAGCTCCCCCCAGGACATTGTCTTTTTCTAAACTGCATGATTGGTTTGGCAAAGAAATTGTGGAGCTCAGAAAAGTGTGGTTTGAAAACCAGCAGAAATCTGAATAATATTGAGTCCAAAAGGGAGAAACTAGGGTGTGTTTACTTTAGTGGAATGGCTAATGGAGGAAAGAGTTTACAGTTATTATTTGACTTTTTCACTTCATGGTACCAAGGAGAAAGATAAACTAGCTTGGCCAGGGTGCTCCAGGGTGTGCGTATGAGGAAGACATGGCAGTACCCTGCAAATGACAGCGCTGCCATTGTACTTAGAGCAACACCAAAAAAGCAACACAACATACGCCTATGACTGTCTCAAGCCGTTGCCTGGCTTCCTCTTTGTAGTGGCCTGGCACACCTGTTCTCCAGCAAACAGTATTAAAATCTCTGCTCATTCACCTATAAATTGACATTGTGTTGTGTGCCGGAATTTGACATTACTTGTTTATTTTTTATTACTTTCTTTGTCGACAGTGGCCAAAAACTTGCAATTTGAAAAACAAAAACATTTTTAATGTCTTTTTTTTAAACCTAAACCATGCCATTTTATTAATGTATTACATTTTCACTCCATTTCAAAAGAACTGAAACACAGGCCTGGCAGTGTTGTGAATGTGTGTGCGTCCTGCACTCTGAATATTTGATTGGGGGAGGGGGGGCGGAGGGGGGGGGGGGGAGGTACAACGCTATTCCTTGTATTTATGCTGTCTTTATGGAGGGGCCCAAGTAGCATGTTACCCCCAGGTGCCCCCCCAAAAGCTAACCCTCAGGCATGATACTCTTAACAGCTGCTCTCGTTAGATCTGTATTAGCAAACCTATTAGGAAAAGGCAATACAATGATTTTGAAGGTGTATAATTTGAATAAGCACTCCAACACTAAACCGGCAGCAGTAGCTGACCAACCAACACTATGTTTTTGAAATATTCCTGACACCTCTGGGGGCTTCGGGCAACTGCATGTCTCTCGTCACAAAAGTACTCTAAGCATAGCTTATCCCCTAAACTGAAGTATCATTTTTGCAAAATGTTTGGAAATGATTTTGCATACTTGGGTGTATTCCTTGAATACAGGCTGAATTCCCTCATTCGGAAGATTTTAACCTCGCCCAATCCTTCCAGCCAGGTCTGGCACAGACAGTCTCACTAATCGGGCTAGCAAATGTGTATTTTTCATTTGTGCAATTTTTCCATTCCAGGCTTACTTGTTTTATGGGCTGGGCCTTTGCTTGTGATATTGTTGGCTCTAGGTGATTCCAGATGTTACTTGTGGGTTTCTAAAATAACATTTACACAAGTGATCCAGAAGCAAGTCTAAAAAAGTGTCTGTCTGATCCCAAATAATAAAATGTGTATTTAACTCCTATATTTTTGTTCAAATGTTTATTAAATATGTGCACATTTGTTTTGCCAACGTAGGCAACCCTTTTGCTTTTGTGAGTTTCCGAAACTGGTTTAATGGGGATTATTGCCCGAGCACTTTTCTTGGTACTTGTGGCATGCAACAGTGTCGGCATTTGTTGCCAGTTCTTACACTTTCACCGTCGTTGCTGGGGTGAAATAGATATTTTAGGGTAACATTTTTATTTCCTCTTGTTCCTCTTTACCTATTACAAAGCTCAGCGAAGAACAGTTTGCCTGTTCTGTTTTTATATTACAATCCTCCGGTCATAAGTGCTTGCCGTTTAGAATGCCTATGATTACATTGTTTGTGTCAGAAAGTGAATACTATGGGTGGCTTCAAAAATAAGTGTACTGTACTGTCAATGAAAAATGTGCATACCTTTTTGTGGTAAAGCAGCGAGTAGGATTTAACCTAAACACAATGAAATGGGTAGAGACGAAGCTCATGCAGTAATACAAAAGCACTGTTTGGATAGCTCTTGTGACAAAGTGACTTGCCACATAATTGTTTTTTTAATCCTTTACTGGTTTTAGACGTGCAACATAACTCATGCCAAACAATGCAAGGAACATCAGCATTCAATTTTACATTTGTAATTATGACATTCTTTGGGGAGCCTCTAATGATCAAAACAATATGTGAACCACCAACCAAGAATACAGCGGAGGGGTGCAACTATATAATGTAGGAGTAATCTTCATTCTGATGTCTATTCTTGCCTCCTACATTGTGAACCATTGGTGTTACCCCATATTGATAATTCTAGTTGTACTGTTTCTATGCACTGGGACTAATCGATGCAAATATTATCCAAGGTTAAAATGGGGATTTGGTGGGGGGTGGCCGACCACCGTGAGGCATGCCCCCCCCCCCCTCCCTGGGGTATTTTGGGTCAGTAGGGGGAAGGGGGGGACCACTGGCAACAGAAAAAGGTAGTTGGGCTGGTTGGGCTGGGGGAGGGCAGTTGGTGATTTTTGGGCTTGTTTTGGGCCGGGGGGTCTTTTACACCGGACATTTTGTGTCAATGCCCACCATTTTGGTGTGCAGTGACACAGCAGCCGGTTTGGGCAGTTGGGGCACAAGTTTTTTGTTGGCAAGAGTCAGTGGCACTGTTGCGGTGCAGGCTTGTGGTGGTGTGCGGACCGTTTCAGCCGGTACCTGGTTGCGGCGGGGGATCCTGGTGGCGAGTGTGCGGTAGCTCGGCGGGTGAGGTGATTCGTGGCGCTACTTTGGCCCGGAGTAACGTGATGGCGGTGTTGAGGGACCCCCGTGTACAGGAGGCGTTGCGGCTGCTGGGGGAAGCGAGCCGCATGGACTTGGTGCGGCTCGACCTCCAGGTAAGGCCGCTGCGGCGCTCTGCCAGCGACGCTGCGGCAACAGTGTTAACCTGTGAGCCTCCGCGGTCTCTGCCGCGGAAGGCTCCATGCGGCGGGAGGGGGGGGCGGAGGGGCGGAGGGAGGCGAGGCGGTGACGCGAAGCGTCGGAATGCGCGGGAAGGTGCTGGGGGGAGTAAGGGGAGGAAGGCCCGACCGGCGCAGGCATTTGTAGACGGGGCCGGAGTGCAGGGAGACAGGGACTGTGTGTTGGCAGCTGGGAAGGGGGTAGGGGACTGGACCTGGGGGTGGGGGGAGGGAACATGGCTGCCAGTGGTGGTGGGAGCACAGTGAGGGATGCGGGGGTGCCACATAAGAAAGGGGGGAGGGGCAACGAGAGGGTGGAAGAGATGCTGGGGGCGTGGCCCCCGCTGTTTATAGAGGAGTCTGAGCTGGAAGAGTAGGGGGTGGGGGAATGGGGGGGTAAGGAGGGTGGAGATAGCCAGTTGGACTGGGGGTCGTCTTCGGAGGAGGAGGTGAGCATGGTGGGCCCGTGCAGGTCTCCGTCGCTGGGCCGGGCACCGGGAGGGGTCACGAGGGGGGGGCCATTACCAGGGGGGTGGGGCGGAGAGATGGTGGAGGACAAGGGGGGGGGCTGGGGTGGGCGCGGTGAGGGTGCGGGCCGGGTTGGGGGGGGCGGTGGGTCCACAGTGGTGGGAGTGGGGTGGGGGGCGCGGGTCACCCGGCGAGGAGGACACTCAGCGGGTTGGGGGCAGGGGCACAGCGGGGTTGGGGTAGGGGCAGCGCGTGGGGGGGGAGCCTTTTTACCCCAGCATGCTGGACTCCACCTTTTTCACTTGGCAGGAGCTGTTGGCGAGGCGCTCGGGTGAGCAGCATGCGGCTCCGCTCCACCGAGAGGATGGGCCGGCTCTGCCTTGTACAGGCGGTCGCGCTTCAGCGAGGGACTTGTCAAGGGACCACAGCGGACGGAGGCGGGAGATGTCCCCGCCAGCCCCCCCCCGAAGGGTCGTGACGGCCGCCGGGGGTCGGGGGATGCTTGTGGGCGCAAATACTTCTGAGTTTGGCACGAGTGCAGCGGAGAAGCAGTGGGAGAGGGTGAATCTGTTTGACTTGATGCAGGTGTGTAGAGAGAAGGCGGGGTTGAGCCGGCTGGAGCCCCTAGGGGGCGGCCGGTAGTGCCGGGAAGTTGGTGCGGGGGAGTCTGCGGAGAAGGGAGAGATTCAGGATGGGGGGGAAGTGAGTAACCTTGTTGACAATGTGTTAAAGGTACGGTCGAGGCAGGACGCTCCCAGAGCAACGGCCCCCTCAGCTCCACTGGTTAGGCGGCGGGACCCAGTGCGGACGCCGACCTTGACGCCAGGTAAGGTTGGAGACGGAGTGTGGAGTGGTGCGGGCAAGCGGCGCTGCGCGCAGGTGTCGGTGGGGACGGACACTGGGGGTGACGATGGGAGGCGGCTGGTAAAAGGCCAGTACGTGAAGGACACTGGTGTGGGTACGGACGGCGGGGCATCAGCGGGTAGCGTCGGGTCGGGCGCTGGTGTTGAGGCGGCGGCCAGCGCGAAGGCGGGGGAAGCGACTGGTGGGGGGGAAGGAGAGTTGTATGGTGCCGGTGCGCAAGCTCCCGTACATGGGAGTGACGAAGCCGATAGGGGCGCACCTGTCGCTAGCTACGAAAGAAAAGATCTGGAAAGGGGAGTACTTAGACATACTGAAGCTGCTGCACAGAGAGTTGACCTCCAAAGAAGGGTCTAAGGAGGAGGAACAGGAGCTGGCGAGGCGACCTACAGTGCCCCTGACGCTTGACAATTGGTCAGCGGCCTTTCTAATATACGCCAGCGTATATTGTGAGAAGTTTCCGGATCGATCCATAGCGCTGTTTAAGTACATGGACGTGATGCGGTGGGCGCAGGTGAATTACGGTGGGTACGCTTGGTCCCACTACGATGAGGAGTTCCGGCCGCGCATGGCGGCCGACCCGGACGAGAAATGGGGGGAGCTGGATTCTGACTTGTACCAGCAGACGATGGGCGGGGCCAAGTTTGGGCGCACCGTCTATACGGCCATCGGTTTGCCGCTGGTGCCGACCCCCTTTGCAAACCGCCCCACCCGCGGGGGGCAGGGTGAGTCTTCCAGCCAGGGCACGGTCGGGCTTGCTGGGATTTCAATAAGGGGACGTGTGGTTGGACAGTGTGCCGCTTCCGGCACGAGTGCTCAAAATGCGGGCGGCGTCACCCAGTGGTGCGCTGCTGGGGGGTTGGGGGCCCACCGGGGCAGCAGCCCGCGCAGGGAGTAGCGCAGAACGGGGGAGAGGTCAGGGGGGCCCGGAGCTTTGGGAAAAGGCTCATACGCCGGTTAGACTGGAGCGGATGGAGCCTTGGCTGGCGGCATGTCCGCGGGCGGATGATTCGGCAGTGTTGCGTCGAGGTTTTCAGGAGGGTTTTCGGCTGGGCTATGTAGGCCCGCGTATTGCTCGCTGGGCGGACAGTCTGAAGTCAGTGAATGTACATAAGGGAATTGAATTGTGCGAGAGAAGCTGTTCAAGGAGGTCAGGGAGGGCCGGATGGCGGGGCCCTTCACGGAGCCGCCGCTGTTAGGTTTGACTCGCTATCTCCACCCTCCTTCATCTCCCCGATCCGGGTGGTGCCCAAAAAGGAGCCGGCCCAATTCAGGCTGATACAGCACCTGTCATGGCCTGAGGGGGAGTCCATGAATGATTACATCTTGGCGGACCGGGCGTCTCTGTCTTACTCGTCGATGGATGTGGCTCGGGTTGGGCAGTGCGCTCTGTTGGCGAAGTGTGACATCAAGTCGGCATTCCGTTTACTCATAGTCCACCCGGCGGATCATCAGCTGCTGGGGATTCAGTTTGACAGTAGCATTTTTGTGGTCAAGGCACTGCCTATGGGGTGCTCTGTATCGTGCGCGTTGTTTGAGCGGTTCAGTTTTTTCTTGCAGTGGGCTTTTTCCAGGCGCACAGGCTCTGAGACAGTAACGCACTACCTGGATGACTTTTTCCTGGTGGGGCGGCCCGGTGCGACGGACTGCCAGCAGCAGCTGGACAGTTTAGCAGAGAAGACGCATGGTCCCAGTACGGTGTTGTCCTTTCTCGGTATAGAGCTCGACTCAGCGGCCATGGAAGCACGCCTGCCGGAGGACAAGAGGTCGGCAATGTTGGCCTTGGTGGACGTAATGCTGGCAAAACGAAAAGTGATGGTACGGGAAGTTCAGGTCCTGTTAGGGCATCTTAACTTTGCGTGTCGCATTGTACGGGCGATACAGAAAAGGGGGTGGTGATGAACAGAGTGTCTGAATTAAGCAGACCACTCTTACCCAGTCCAAAGATCAGGGCTTGATCCATCACCGTTATTTATCTCACTGCCCCATCCCAGCTCAGAACCTGGCTATATGCAAATCAGTCTGTCCCTGGCCCAGTGCATCATGGGAACAGGGCAGACTAAACTACCAAGCCAATTCTTCACCAGAAAGGAGACAAGCTACCGGGGACCGGTTTCTGGCATTTCAGCCGTCTTCGGCCCGGCTTGCTTGAATCCTGATGGAGCAGTGAGAAAGGGACTCATGTCTGAGTATACCCTGCCACACCTATAGTGGCCAAAAACGATACAGAAAAGGGGGTGGTGATGAACAGAGTGTCTGAATTAAGCAGACCACTCTTACCCAGTCCAAAGATCAGGGCTTGATCCATCACCGTTATTTATCTCACTGCCCCATCCCAGCTCAGAACCTGGCTATATGCAAATCAGTCTGTCCCTGGCCCAGTGCATCATGGGAACAGGGCAGACTAAACTACCAAGCCAATTCTTCACCAGAAAGGAGACAAGCTACCGGGGACCGGTTTCTGGCATTTCAGCCGTCTTCGGCCCGGCTTGCTTGAATCCTGATGGAGCAGTGAGAAAGGGACTCATGTCTGAGTATACCCTGCCACACCTATAGTGGCCAAAAACGATACAGAAAAGGGGGTGGTGATGAACAGAGTGTCTGAATTAAGCAGACCACTCTTACCCAGTCCAAAGATCAGGGCTTGATCCATCACTGTTATTTATCTCACTGCCCCATCCCAGCTCAGAACCTGGCTATATGCAAATCAGTCTGTCCCTGGCCCAGTGCATCATGGGAACAGGGCAGACTAAACTACCAAGCCAATTCTTCACCAGAAAGGAGACAAGCTAGCGGGGACCGGTTTCTGGCATTGTACGGGCGGGCTGAACTTTTTGTCGAAGGTTGGGTTTCGCATTGTCCGGTTTGACCCTTCCTCGTCACCATGGCCTATCGGTAGGGATGAAGGAGGATTTGTGCATGTGGCGGGCGTTCCTGGGACACTTCGATGGGGTGCCCATGGCGCCGGCGGAGGACTGCTGTATTCTGATGCGGCGGGCGTTGGAGGTTTCGGTCTGTACTGGGGCGGGAGATGGTGCGCGGAACAGTGGCCGCCGCAGTGGCAGGCGGGGGGGGGGGCGTAGTATTGCGTTCTTGGAGTTGTTCCCGTTGGTGGCGGTCACGGTGTGGGCGGCTGAGCTGGCGCACAAGAGGGTCCTGTTCCGGGTGGACAACATGTCCGTCGTGCAGGTGGTGAACTGGCAGTCGGCGCAGGATCCGCAGGTGTTGAAGTTGATGAGGGTGTTTATGCTGTGCTGCCTGGAGAATGACCTTTTGTTTCTTGCACGCCACGTCCCCGGAATGGACAGTGACATTGCGGATGCTTTGTCTCGTTCACAGTGGCAGAGGTTCTATGGACTAGCCACGGCGGCGCAGAAGGTCAAGACACCGGTCCCGAGGGAGCTCTGGTCGGTGGGAGAGGCTGTCGTTCAGCTGGTGAAGGCGTCAGTAGCGGAATCTACCTGGAAGGAGTATGCGCAGGCCTGGGAGGTATTTCGACAGTGTGGCGCGGTAAGGCAGGGGTATAGGTGGCCGCGCGAAGAGCAGGTGGTGCGGTTCATGTTGACGTTGATGGATAAAGGTCTGTTGCGGATGACAATTGCAGGCAAGCTGTCGCTGTGGCGTTCATGGAGAAGCTGTGGTGGGGGTACCGTCCGGCGGGGGAGTTGGGGCTCGATTGCTGGAAGGGTGGGCGAGAGAGAGGGGTGCGAGAGTGCGTCAGTGCCGACCAATCACGGTGGCATTACTCGAGAGGCTACTGTGCGCGTTGCCCTCGGTGTTTAGAGATGGGAGCGAGACGGTTTTGTTTTCCAGCCTAATGTCTTGGCTGGTTTTTGGAGAGTTCCGGGTGTCGGAGTTGGCGGGCACGAAATGGGGGCGGGGGATACTGTGGGAGGAAGTGGAGATACGGACCCTAGAGGTGGCGGTGCGCTTGAGACGCTCCAAGACGGATCACCGGGGGGTGGGAACATGGGTGGTGTTTGGGTCGGGAGGGGGTGTGTCCCGCAGCGTGCGGACGACAGTTGGCGGCGGGTCGGTGTGCTGTGAATGAGGTTTTTGGTCGGCGACGTAGCGGCAGGGTGACGGCGGCTCAGGCTTTGTGGGTTCTGCGGCACGCCCTGTGGTATATGGGTGAGGACCCAATGGCTTTCGGGACGCATTCCTTTCGGATCAGGGCGGCGACTGAGGCAGCGCAGAATGGGTGGGGGAAGGAAGAGCTAAAACGGCTGGGGAGATGGAAGTCGGACTGGTACCGGACATACTTCAGGATGCGGGGGTAGATGGGGTGCTTTGAGTTCTGCTGTTCGCTTTCTGACATGTGTCTTTACAGGTGCTGTGGCGAGCCGGAGGTAGCAGTTTTGGATATTTACATTGTGGGACACTCCTTTGTCAAACGGGCAGAAAGGGCTGAGTGGGACAGACATCGGAAACTCAACTTTGAATTGGATGACGGATTGTTTCGTTGTCATTGGCGGGGCAAAGGGGGCATGCGTTGGCATGAGTTAATGCCTTTGTTGAATAATGTGGGCAGGGGGCTGTGTGCCCGGATGTGGTGGTGATACATTTGGGCGAAAATGACCTGGTGCAGTGTAAGGGCCTAGCGCTGGTCAAACAGATGAAGAGGGACTTGTTGGAAATAAGGAGGCAATGGGCAGGCTGTTACGTGATTTGGTCTGAGTTTATCCCCAGGCGGGTATGGAGGGGAGCAGAGCGCCCAGGGGCTATTGACAGGTCGAAGGCGGAAGATTAACAGGGAGATGAGGGATTTCTGTGCCAGGGAAGGGATAGGTCGGATGGAACACCCTGAGCTGAGGTACGGGGTGGTGTACTTTTTTAAGGAGGATGGGGTGCACCTATCTAGGTATGGGATGGAGTTGTACATCGTGCAGTTGAAGGAGGCGTTGGATGTGGTGTTGGGGGTGCACAGGTATCCCAGGGGGCAGGAGTCCTATGGTGGGGTCGAAAGTCGCTAGGCGGCTTTCGAGTGGCGCTTTTCCTAGTTGAGAAAGGGGGCTATTTGCAGGAGGCCTGGGCTGTTTCGGTAGGTGGTGGGGGACACTGAGGTCATTACAGTTTGTGGGTAGGGGGGTAGGTTGCAGAGGGGATGTTGTATGATGTTGCAAAGTTGGGGATCCAATTAGGGGTGGGGGTGGGGGGCTGTCAGGCAGTCGTTTATTTAGTGAGCCATAGTTTTGTTTGGCACAGGCCAAGGTGGGGAATCCGCAGGGTGCACCTGATTCCAATAAAGCAGCCTTTATCACACTATTCCTGTGTCTGTGGTCAGTGCTCCCTCCCCCCTGCCCCCCTATTGGTGGGTCCCAATGGGGATTTGGGGGGGGGGCGACCACCGGGAGACGTGCCCCCCCTGGGGTATTTTGAGGCAGTAGGGGGAAGGGGGGACCCCTGGCAACAGAAAAAGGTAGTTAGGCTGGGGGAGGGCAGTTGGGTGATTTTTGGGCTTGTTTTGGGCCGGGGGAGGGGGGGGGGGGGGTCTATAACACCGGACATTTTGTGTCACTGCCCACCATGTTGGTGTGCAGTGACAGAGCAGCCGGTTTGGGCAGTCAGTTGGGGCACAAGTTTTTTCCCTCCCTCCCACCCTAGGTTACGGGGGGGATTTGTAGTTGTTTTGCTGGGGATGTGGTTGGTCTGTGGGGGTTTTGTTGGAAGATGGTGCACCGGTGGTTGAAGGGTTGTAGGGAAGTGCTGTTGTGTCGCTGGAACAGGTGCTGGAGCTGTCATCATTGTGGCGCTTTTCCTAGTTGAGAAAGGGGGGTGTTTGCAGGAGGCCTGGGCTGTTTCGGTAGGTGGTGGGGGACACTGAGGTCATTACAGTTTATGGGTAGGGGGTAGGTTGCAGAGGGGATGTTGTATGATGTTGCAATGTTGGGGATTCATTTAGGGGTGGGGGGCTGTCAGGCAGTCTTATTTAGTGAGCCATAGTTTTGTTCGGCACAGGCCAAGGTGGGAAATTCGCAGGGTGCACCTGATTCCAATAAAGCGGCCTTTATCACACTATTCCTGTGTCTGTGGTCAGTGCTCCTCCCCCCCCCCCTCCCTTCTGGTGGGCCCCAAAGCAGAACTATCCTAGAGGAAGTAGAGTGCATGACAAATGTCGACAGCCCGCACTTAAATCACCTTGCCATTTCAGTGGAACTGAATGACACACATTCACGTGCATTGGAATGATGAAGATATGACTCCCACCATATTCATGGGGTTTTAACCTGCTTGTTGCACTTAGATCGCCACAGTAGGGACCTTATTCCTCTCCTCCCCCTCCCCCCACCCCTCGGCCAAGCATTTACCTCTCTTTCTTGCTGATATTATGAATGTACCTTTGTCTCTCTAATATATGACAAGTTGCACTACTTTGAAATTCCAGGGTATGGACGTTGAGCATTTTCAGTTTGTGTTTGCGTTGTGTGTCGAATCAAAATGCACACACCACAAAACAAAGTTCCACAAAGTACAAATAACTACAGGACATTGTTACAGCTATAATGGTAGCACTTCACTTTGAAAATGTAACATGTAAATCTTATTTGTCAGTGAGGCATAAAACTGGAGGTTTATCAGTTTTGCATAAGCATTTGGTATTATGGCAAGACCGATCTTATATCAATAGCAGAACATGTACGCATCAGCCTCGGCTCGGCTGGCTAAAAGAGCCCGGTTTCATTTATTGATCTCCAGTTTCCGCCAAATATCCAAAATGAATTTTTAACTCCCAAAGTCCTTTTCTTGGCATCTGGCAAGAAACCAGTTCAAGTGTGCTCTATTCAAGTAGCATAGGTATCGCCCGGAATGCGGGAGTTCCAGTGTGCAGAATACTTTAAAGGTAAGTTGAAATTGTCAGTGTTGTGTGTCCCTTCCAGAGTGCATCAATTGATGAAAGCCCCTGTGATGGTGAGGTAATCCCTTCCAGGTCCTTAGTCTGACTGCAGCTGCCTTGTACACTGATTCTGTAACACACACTTGAGAAATATGTTTGTCATGGTCAGTGAAAGCTGGTGTAGACCTACAGCTTTAATAAGACATAACCCTTAATTCTTACATGGGCCCCGGGAAAATGGGCCACCTTTAAGGCATGGGGGATATACATGAAAGCTAACATTGCTAGCACCTGCTTATTTTACTTTAAAAAAAATAGACAACATCCTTCGCTTCGTGGATAGGTGCCATAGTGTTGAAACCGCTTTGGCTTCCGGTTTGCCAAAGGATCATTTTTAAAGCTCTAGTGATTGCTCATCTTGCCATTTATCAAGACTTTTCTGACTTCACTGCCACCAAAATTGAAAGATATAACGCTCCCCTTAATCTGAGTTGTAATAACTTTTTTTCTCTTGAAGATTCCTAGAACCAGAACCGTAAAGTTTGGCGACCGCATTTTTTTCGGTGACTGCAGCAAAAATCTGGAACACAAGTCATTGCAGCTTTCAGCAGACTGATTCTTATTGCGTTTTAGACAACAATTGAAAACCTTGTTTCCGTTTTAATTCACTGCTGCTTTTCTGTTATTTATGGGTAATCTATTGCCAAAAAACTTCGGTGTACATGCACTCAGCGAATCCTTATAACACGCCACAACCACATGTATACACATTTGCTCAGGCACCATAAACACGCACCCACATGAACTAAAAACACACACAGACGTCACAAACCCCATCTCTATAATGAATGTATATATAAACTTTGTCTATGTCCCAGAGGCTGGCTACGAGAGGGTCCATGCGGCTGGAGAGTTGGGGGCCAGGGAAGGAACTTTGTTACAGCCGCAACACAGTGTCCATATCCAGCTGCAGTTATCACGTTCTGTTCTATTTTCCAGGACCCACCACAGGATACATGGGGCGGATTCCCTATGCTCACCCGCTTGGCCAGGACAGAGGCCTGCTGGGAGCTGTAGTCCATCGACGAGGGCTGCGGCGATGACTGGACTCTTATCTCGCCCCACCTGGACTGCCACCAATGGGAGAACGATAAGGGAAATTTAAAGCAGTTTAAGGAGAGAGACTGTGTGTGCCAAAAAGCGTCATGCCATCGCTGCAATACACTTTTTGCCTGACTTCCCTGCTGTGTCCATTCGATTACTTCTTTCTGAAGAGCTCGTTTTTTGCATTTACATATGTACACACACACACACCCCTACCCCACCCCCTACCCTAATCCAAAAAGATTGCTTTCAGAACAGATTAAAAGGTATAAATGTCTATCATGTGAAGTCCGGAGTGGTCCCAAGTGCAAGCTGCAACACTTTCCAGAGATTTAAAATGAATACTTGTAAAAAGTGTTTACCACCTTCAAATACTGTGAGATGCGTTTGTAAGTGCCCCGATATCACAGCAGCATTATTTGGATTGAGTAATGTAAACTCCAGAACTAAAGCATTTCTATTTCAACTGTGGCCGACAACTGAAGGGAACACCAGACCCATAGGAAAGACATAGTATATCGAAATCAGTACGTGCAAAATAAAGAGTTACTTCTGAGCTTTAACATTTATAAGTTCCATACGCAATTATCCAGGAATTTACACTGTATTTTTGAATTTATAATGAACTGTTTTTCAATATGCATTCAGGGTTTCAAGAACCAGAAAGTAACGTTAATGTTGAACTTTAAAATCTACTGAACAGGTAGAGTTTCAGTTACCAGTGTTAGTTACATTTCAACTGTAGAAACATGCTTTTAAATAGTTTGGAGAGACGTTGAGGTTACGGGGATTATACACAACAACAAAAGTTCCATGTCCAATGAAGCTGTGCATATCAGAAGTAAACAAGGAGCACTGATTGTGTGGCCATCTTAGTGGCTCTATAAGATCAGACAGGAAGTTTCCTCCCCTCAATCAAGGCTAACCTAGACTATATTTCGTGTCTAATTTCCACCCCGGTGTCTTACTGTTCAGAGGCCAATGATAACTTGAGGCCACTGAACAGCATTCTCTATTCATTAATGAGGATGTTGAGGAGACCACGTATTTTTGTGTAATGGTATCTCTGCAGTCACACTCCTGTTCATTGCTACGTTGGGATGAGATCTGGTCAGGGAGAGTGATGAACTACGCTTTTCCTGTCACGATTAAGGTTTGTTTGTGATGTGTGTACATCACAAGCGGCTTACTCATGTTTGTATGGATCAATGAGCTTGTTCTATATGTCATTTGTGTCCGTGCAAGTGTGGGTCACTTCACAGCGATTTGATTTCTCTACTTTGTTGGTCTGAGTCAACCTGTAGACCCTTTTTGCCCTTCAGTATATACATATTCCTGAAATGAAAGTGTTGGCATCACAGTGAGAAAAGTTATTACAGTCCCTGTGGCAGAGTGTATTTTGCCTCCAATAAAGTTTGTGTCAAGTACTTTATACTTCTAGTTTGTGGTGTTTTTAACACTTATAATGAGTGTTATCACTATTTAGTTATCGGTCTATTACACTGTTTAGATGTATAGCTTTCTCTTTCACGCCGAATAATGGTTGACCATATTGTAGTAATGCAGTCACATCATGTACTATGGAAAAGTACAGTTTGCTGGAGGATTACATTTTTGGGAGTTTTCGGGCATATCGTCCAAATTCAGAGTAAGTCATATGTTCTTCTGTGTTCCCTTTTTAGTGGTGCCTGTTTTTTTGTGAGTAAAAGTGATTAATCTGTGAGGTGTTTAAGGTTATAATCATACCTCACAAAATGTAATGGCACCTTCATTTTTCCTTTCTTCAAATTGGGAAAGCGTTGATAAATTGGTATAAATGGAAAAAGACTTTTGGCTATTGTGCTAAAGTGTGAGGGACAGCTCTGACAGTGGAAATGAAAATATCTCCTGTTTATGCACTGCTTTGTGAATAGAAGGTAGGAGGTGTTTGCCAGTTTACCAGAAACAGTAAGACCAGAAGAAGCAGAAGTATTGAATAAGTAGGATTTGTGCATTATGAACCATGAATTATTCTACTTACCAAAGGTTAATACAGTTTTACAAAGTGTCACATTGTTATGAAGGTACAAAGAAATGGGGAAAGAACTAACGAGTTAATAATCGTGCTAAGAACATTATCTGCTTCCTGTAAGTTTGGAATGGCACTGAAGAACATAACTGAGATCAAGTTATGCTCAAATGCAGCTTGGGTGAAGTGATGGTAGAGGTTTTGTGGAAGAATGATCCTAATGCTATCAACGCGAATAGAAGAGTCTGTGGTGTGTGTGGAGGTAATGAAAGAAGAGAATGTAGTACATTTTACAAAATTCAAGGAGTGTTATGGATGTGTAATGACAGAATTATGGCTAATTAGCAAGACTACTCTGCTCTAAAAGTCATGTGCACAATTTGGAATATAAAGAGCCGTTTTGCCAAATGCTTTAGGATGTACAGGAGGTTGCATTATTGCAAACATTGCAGAAAGGGCAAAGTCACATTCTGAAGCTATACCAGCTGTTAATAGCGAGGACATATACGTTTTGTAGATTCAGTAGCATGGTCAACCTTTGTTTTGGATGGTGTTTATGAAAAGATTGTCAAATATGTTCTTAAGTTGAAAGACCCTGATGATGTTTCTGGTGCATATGCTGGTAAGATCATAGAATATAGGAGGATATTTTGAAGCCGAGACAATTTCCAGAGGTTCAGTGGGAAAATATATGTAGATAGTGCTGTCCGGTACACTTAACAATCGGCAGTAAGCTTTATTTTTAAATATTTTAGTAGCTTTATTATTAAATGTCTTACCTGATCTCTCTTGGCATTTTCTGTCTCTTGGGGCATTTCCTGCTTCCCTGATCCGCAACAAGCAGTTTGGCTCGATTGTTGCGGAGGGAAGCAGGCACTGGGAGCACTTCTGGGGAGGGGAGATGGGAGAACTCTAGCAGTCAGCAAGCCCATCTACGCACGTCCGGACTGCACTCGGCGCCTTGACCCCTGGCCCTCGTGAGGGGGAAAAGGTAATAAGGATTAGCTACTCCAGAGACTTGCTACTAAAGCTAGGAGAGAGTCAAATGTCCCACTCTTGCCTCGTATTCCCCTTCCTGGACCTCCATGAGCAGCAGTGATTTGTATGTGCCTCATGTGGTTTTTGGAATTAGCGTTTTTTGGCAGCATTTTAACCTGTCTGGGTCTTTGTCACCAAAACCTGGGCTAATGGCGCATCTGGGCCCGACATAGTGGATGCCATCCCGACAAACTACTAAATTCTGAGGGTAGATAGGTTTGGGCGACCAGGCGGAAGGTCTGGCAATTGCATTGTATTGTAAATGCTTGATGGTATCTGGATATGCTCTAAAATATGAAGTTCTCCATTTCAAACTTATTTTATCAGCCACCTGTTTATTTGGCGGCGTGCTGGTCTATAGACCCCCAGGACCCAGATCTCCCTTTCTCAATGATCATAAACTCTTATTAGAACCCTTCCTAGCCAATAATTGTTTGACCATCATTGGTGATTTCAATTTCCTCTTCGAAGGGTCAGATTATCAAGATTCACGCTCCCTTATAGAAGCTCTCTCTAATTTAGGAATGTCGCAACTGATATCCGCCCCCACTCACAAGGCGGGCCACACACTGTATGGTATCTTTACTAATGATTTTAGACTGGCCTATCAAGAAGTCACCCCCCATCAGCTGGTCTTACCACAGTGCAGTAGCCTTTTCTTTCTTATCATCCTCCATCCTCAGATCAACCCTCTCGCCCCTTGTTTAGGTTGGTTGTCCGACGGTACAACGCAGGTAATTACTTTGCATGCCTTTGCCACACATTTTTTAGCTCGCATGTTTTTACAGCGAATATGCATTTACAACGCATGCCAATACCACACATTGTTTTTAGGTTTAAAAACACTATTTGTGGGGGGAGACCACCCACTCCCCCCAACTTACCTTAAATGCGTGGTATTGGCAAGTGTTGTAAATGCATATTCACTGTAAAAATATGCGTGCTAAACAAATGCATGGTAAAGGCACAACATGGTAAAAATCTCGTTGTAAAGGCTGTTCCCCCTTTCGGTCAAGAAGCTAGAAGGGATTGTCGGCCGAAGCATTGTCC
The DNA here is from genome assembly GCF_964263255.1 of Lissotriton vulgaris. Taxonomy (NCBI): domain Eukaryota; kingdom Metazoa; phylum Chordata; class Amphibia; order Caudata; family Salamandridae; genus Lissotriton; species Lissotriton vulgaris. The sequence goes on along the minus strand of NC_141699.1, from coordinate 165,911,993 downwards.
TGAACACTTCACACCATACCCTGTGAAATCCCAGACGACACAGATAGGTGGGCGGAGGCCTTTGCTGAGTGGCTGGAGAGGGCAGCCAACAAATTGGCCCCCCTTAGAGCAGTCTCACAAAAAAACCTCTTGCCATCAGCCCCTGGTACAATGACAGGCTCAGACCGCTTAAGCAGGCATGTCGCCATCAAGAGCGGTTATGGAGGAAAAACCAAGAAGAGTAAAAAAAAATCACACATAGAAAGATCATCAAAGAATACAAGCTAGCTCTAATTGAGGGAAACATCTAAATCTTGCATTCATAGAATTGAAAATGCCACATCTGTTCGAGAACTCTTCAGGGTAGTGCAGCAGATCTCCAGGTCATGTAAGAGCCAGAGAGCTCTCAACTATTTTGCAATCAGTTTGCACATTTGTTTCATACCAAGATCGTAGACATCCATGAAGGTTTTGAAATAACCCCTAACTCATCCACGCAGTTAATCCCTACCAGAGGGCCTCAACTGACACCTCAAGGGATGTCAGCACAAATCGTCCAAGAGTCTAAAGAACTATCTGTCTTTCCAACTCTCTCCCCAAAGTTGGTGGAACACTATCTTCTTAATACAAAATAAGGATCACCTCGGGAAGCCTGCCCACCGGCAGTACTTCATATGGCTGCTAGCACTATAGCTCATCCACTATCTAATTTAATGAATTAAGTGATCATCTTAGTATATTTCCCTGGAGTTGGAAAGAGGCAATTATTATGCCCCTCCTAAAGAAATCTAATCTGGATAGCACAGACTGCAAAAACTATCGCCCGATTTCTCTGCTTCCCTGTCCAGCAAAGATTCATGAGATGCACCTTAATATCCATCTGATGGAAATTGCAGAACAGCAGCATTGGCTGAGTGACTCCCAGTTCGGCACTAAGAAACATCATGGGACAGAAACTATGCTGATCTCAGCCATAGATGGCATAAAGCGGTTAGTGGATGAAGTACAGGGTGCGGCTTTGATGCTCTTGGATCTATCAGCGGCATTTGATACCATCTCGCCTTTTTTGCTCCTGGATCGACTCCAAGGTCTGGGTATCTCTCATCAGGTCAGGCCCTTCTGTCCTCCTTCCTTAGGGATAGATCTCAAAAGGTGAAGGTACAGTACTTTTACTGAGAGGCCTTCTCCTGCCATGTGGAGTACCGCTGGGATACTTGCTGATCCCATGCTATTTAATCTTTATGTAGCCCTTCTAGCAGCAATCATTCAGGCACTTTATGTAGCCCTTCTAGCAGCAATAATTCAGGCATTTAGGATGAAGGTAGTGTCCTATACGGATGACACTCAAATTATTATGTCAATCCCCAAGAATTCATGCTCGCTAACAGATTAGAGCGGCATACCCTGATGCAGAGGTCTAGCCCGGGACCAGGGTTCAATTCCCCGCTTCTGCGGGTCTTGGGCTCTAAATTCCACGGACCTGATAATTTTCGCCTCGGTGCCTATTCCAATCATGGAGTCCCACTCTGCAACTCTGGGCAATAGCTTGCTTAATCTCCACAACGGCCCCCACAACGCTAAGGATGCCTGGCCTCCACCTTGGGGGTGCCCAGGAGTGGACGCCTCACAGGCAAAGCCAGGATGGGTTCCACAGCGGTATTCGTACAAGCGCATTGAGACCCTTGCGGGTGAGTAGTGCGCTATACAAGTATCAATTTACATTTTTTTTTTATGTTTCACGATGCATGGCGGCAGTGGCAGACTAGATGGCACGTAACTTTTTAAAGCTTAACTGGAAAAAAAATTAGGTGCTGATTTTTGTTGCAGGATCGCCTAGCTGGAATAGTAGCTGCTGGCCAGAATCTCTAGCAATCTGCCCGACCCCGGGGAAGAAGGCTAAGAACCTCTGAGTTCTGGTAGATAGTGAAATCAACCTAAATGTCCAGACGAATCGTACAGTAGCAACCTGCATCTGGATTAGAATGATGCTTTAAAAAATATTTCTGCTCATTCAGCAGTTAGCCCATAAGCAGGTTCCTCTTGCCCTAGTAATGTCCAGACTGGATTACTGCACCTCACTATACTTGGACTCCAATAAGAACACTCAATACAGATTCCATGTGGTACAAAAGGATCTTGTCAGATTAATTCTAGACATCCCCAGGCGCCAGTCTGCCGTCTTGGGACTAGAGGCCTTACACTGGCTGCAGACTAGAAACGCATTATGTTTAAATCTCTTTGCATTGTGCACAAGGCTCTTTATCATCCATGACCTCTAAGAATAAATGCTATGCTCAGTTGGTACATACCAGGTAGAAACCTGCAATCAGCACATCAACACCAGCTCATGGTGCCAATAACTAACAGAAAGAAATGGGCTGATAAAGCATTTTCAACTGTGGCCAGCAGATTCTGGAACTCTCTTCCAGAAAGCCTTAAGGCTATTCCACAGCTGATGCCCTTCAGGGAGGCACCCAAGACCTGGCTATACTCTCTTTAGACTATCGCCTCAACTATAGTTATAGCAGGATTCCTCCAGACGGTCGTCTACAGTGCTTTGATGCCTTTGGTGTGCACTCTATACATTTTAAATCGACAGTGTATTTATTTTGGCCCGACCCTAGTGGTAATGCTCCTATGAGACTGAAAAGGGATTAATACTTGGGAGACTTTAGAAGCAGCGTTAAGTTATATGGATACATTTGTAAAATAACTTTTTTTTAAGCCTAAACAGATCGGATATGTGTTATATTAAGTAAGAGAGTCTAATTCTATCAGCTATCAAAGTAAGAGGTTTTCACATCTCTTTGAGGGATAAAGTTAAATTGATTTTTTTTTATTGCACATTTTATCAATAATAAATACATAAATACGCGGGGAGATTCATTAGTTAGAAACAAAGTTATAGCAAATGAAACAGAATTATCCCTATAACATTATGCATTCTATCATTTTAAACACCCCCCAAACCCCTCTCCACCCACCCCCCTCCTCAGCAGCCGATGAGATATCCTGATAACAAATATATAATTCATTCTTATAGCTTTTATTATCATCAATATGTTATATATAATCCAAAAAAAACTTTCTTATAGACACAAAACAAATATTAAATAGACGGCAGGCATATGTACTCTTCCAAATTGCTCTAAATTGCAGCATGCCATGGAAGCAATCTGTTAATAATACTAGCCGGCTGTGCCAGATTAGCGATTCCTCTGAACCTATCCGGTCAGTGGAGCCCAGATTCTCAAACCTTTCTGTCGAGCCCGGGCCTCCTTCCTTGCATAGACGGCTTTCTCCAAATTATAACCTCCGAAGAATGAGACTAGCCATTGCTGAAATCCTGGAGGATTAGGGTCCAGCCATGCGGAAGCAATATACAGCCGCAAAACAGCCATAGCTATAAAGATTAGGTTTAGCCCTGAAGTAACCACCTCCTCACCTACCACTCATAACACGATCAGAGCAGTAGAGAGGGTACATTCCAATCCCAATACTTCCCTGATATATTTAGCGATATCTTGTTTCAAATTTGTAAGCATACTACATGAAGAAAAAATATAGACCACATCTGCACGAAACAAAGCACAGCAAGAGCAGTATGTCCCTTTACCCTCCCCCTTTCAGCGACCTTATATGGGGTATAATAAAGGGATAAACAGGTCTTATAACTCTGTGCTTAGAATCGAGCGGATAATAAAAATGTTCTGGGACAGTTTATAAGATTAGTCGAACAACATAGCTGAAATCCCAGCTCTTTCTTGCCACTTCCGTTAACATTTCTCCAGCTCTTCTTTCCCTGTTGAGTTAAGAAGATTATAAATGATCCCTAGTGACATATGCCTGGTATCTACCAGGTTCTCAACTACAACATTTTTTTGAAAATCCAATTGGTCCATCTCTTTTTTAAATGAAAATCCCTAACTTGTAAATATTAATAAAAATCCCTACTGTCCAACCCAAACTTGTTTTCAGGTCGTCAAAGCAGGCTATGCCCACTGAAGAAAAAAAAAGCCCCAGTCTAGCCAGACCTAGTTCCACCCATCTTTTAAGAGGTAGATCCCCAAAAATCTCAGGCAGATTTGGATTATTTACCTGAGGTGTATAGACATTAAGCCTACCAATACCCAGTGACCTCTGAGCTATTCTCCATATTTTAAAAACCCCATACAGTATTTTAAGATTAACTTTCTTATAGTAGTATCGTTTAATTGCCGCCAAAGACATGCCCCATGCATCTTTGCCCATTATAAGTTCATAAGGGGAAGGAACCTATTTTCCACCAGCTGTTCTTGTAACAATATTAGGCTATGCAGCAGGGAAGTGGCCCGGTAATAAAATCTCAGATTGACATCGTCCCTCCCCCCTCTTGGCTAGGTCAGGAATTTAAATGCTCTTCTTGGTTTAGCGTAGGCCCAAACAAACCTAGAGAACAGCCTTCCATTCTCTTCTACCAATAGGCTGACAACTCTAGTGGAATGCCCGAAAAAATACAAAATCTGATGGGGGAGGGAGAGGAGAGGGGGAGGTTGGGAGCTTTGAACAATATTACACCTACCTACAACTGATAGATGAAGATTATCCAAACATAACAGATCCTGCTTAGTTCTGCTTAAAAAAAGGGGTTCTACATAATCCCTAACTATATTATCGAAGTCTGCAGAGATATTAACTCCCAGATAGGTTGCATTCTTTGCCACTCTTTCATCCTGTATAGTTACATTTCATTAACAACCACCTGCGTTTTATGTCGGTTTAGAACATAACCCGAAGGTTTCCCATATCTTTCCGCTTCCTCTTCTACTAACTTAAAAGTATTCAAAGGGTCCGTTGTCACAAGGGCAATATCATCAGCATAAGCCAATACCTTTGTTTCCCGCCCTTGTGTTTGAATTAGTAAAATAGTTCTGTTTTTCAAGCCTATGTATCAGAGGATCATGTATATAGCAAAGGGGAGCTCAGATATTCTGCTCAGATATTACATTGTACGGGTCTGACAGTGCCCCATTCACAAAAACCCTAGCTACTGGGTGGTAATATACCATCTTGTCTGCCTGCAGAAAACCCTTCTTGACTCCCACCCTTGGCAGGGCTACCCATAGAAATTGCCAGAAGATCCTGTCAAAGGCTTTTTCCGCATCAAGCAGAATTAATGCCATTGGAAGCCCTTGTTCTAACAGTGGCATCTAGGAGTGAAATCACCCTCCTTATATGATCTATTATGCCCCTTCCTGGAATGAATCCATGCTGTCAGGCTGATACTACCTTTTGGAAAATTGGCGCTAGGCGAGAGGCCAAGATCTTAGAATATATTTTACAATTACTAATTAGCAAGGTGATTGGACAATATGAGCTAAGTTCCGCTTTTTTTTAAAAAATTTTTTTAGGGAATACCACAATTTTTGCCTCCCTTAAACACACGGTCAAACAATGGAGACATGCACTCCTCAAGTTGTTGGGCAAATGTCCTGTAAATTTCAGCAGGAATACTGTCCAAGCCAGTAGCTTTACAAACGTATGGAAGACGTGACTTTTTCGAATCCATCCCATCTGTTGTCCGCATCGCTGAGACGCCGAACTCTGAGATGCAGTTCTCTTTCCGTTTAACGTCCTTCTCCTCAGACACAGAGTTCCCATCTGGTCTCGAGGTGAAAGGAGGGGGCCTCCTAATAGGCTCTGGAGGACTTATAACCACTTCGCCGCAGGCACCTTTTTCATTACGCAGAAGCCTTTGGATCTTACCTTGCTATCGCCGGCCCCATTGTTGAACTTTCTTGCTGCCTTGTGGATTGACATTCATTTTATGAGCCTTCATCATTTTGGATTCTGTTCCTGTGTACTGGACCTTATTCATACTTTTGGCTCGACCCTAATGGAGACGTGGACCCCACCCCATATTTGACACATATATTACTTTCTTTTTTTTGTTTCCCGAACGACACGACTTTCTGTCTGGATTTTGTATACCCCTGTGCCCTGAAGAAGGTGACGGCTAGACTCCAGCCCACACCGAAACACGCGTCGGCACTGCGCTGGGCTGAAACCATACAGTGGTATATATATATATATATATATATATATATATATATATATTCAGCAGGATATATATATATATATCCTGCTGAATCCTGAATGTAAAAAGTTTTTGTTATTCCATCTGTTATATCATGCCATCAAAGTACTGCTGAATGACATTATCTACAATTATCCTTGGAGCCCATGATGCTATCAGGAATGTTCTTTCAGTGAAAGTTGTGTATCAATTACCATAATACCACTATATTTCTGATGTACTGGTAATACTCCTCTGTATACCACAGTAATATTGATGTTTTTTGGTTTCTGTCCAATATTGAAGTCATTATTTTTATCTGTATGTTGGAGTTGGTAAGAAAGTAGTATTTATTTATTTATAAAGTGAATGGGTTGTATATTTGAATGCCTGTGTATATTGTTGAGTGCAGCTAGTGTGATTGGGTGCCTGTGCCATTACGTACTGTGTTGGGGGACTTTCATCTTTCTTTGTTCCTGTTAGGACTTCAAAAATTACACATACACTACTGTTTTGATGTTGTTCATGTTGCTTTGAATTTTGGTGTACTTACCTCAAATGATTATTTAAAGAATATACATTGGCTATTGAGAAAAAACTTTTTTATATGTTGAATAAAGTGGATATACATTTTTACTACTCTTCTTGGTCTATCATTTAGTATTTTTGCTTTCGGACAGATTCATTTCCTCCCTTTGCTCCCTGGACTCTCAACCACTTTTAGGCTTATTCAAGACGCTTAGCGCTTTCATTTATCTCTAGATAGGTGATTCTCCTTCCTGGCTGGGAGAACTGTCTTTATCAAGCCAGTAGCTTTGCCATTTTGGAGGCTATTCATGCTTAATATAATCTCTATCCATTTTTGGGGATCTTCTAACTGCTGCTGTTCCTGTAAGGAAAATTGTTTACCAGAGGTTGAGTCTAAGTATTCATTAATCTCGGACACTTCCCTTTAGATTGTCCCGGTAGAGGTTTTGATAGTATTGATAGAATGACTGATGTTATCTGGATCCGAGGTTACCCCAGTAATTAGGTCCTGAATCTCACTGATAACATTTTGCGTGCTCCTTTGCCTAGTTCGCATGGCCAAATGGTGTCAGATCTGCTCACAGCATTCATACAATTTCTCTTTCCAAACATTGAGTTTATTGGCAGCCCTTTTAGCCATAATTCCCAAAATCGAAGATTTGGACAATGCTACCTTTGCCTGGGCTTCTCCCAGGTCACCCCCCCCCCGTTGTAAAACCCTAACCAAATCCTCTTCCGCTTGAGCCAACACAGCTTGCAGATCACATAATAGCTGTCTGCTTTTCCCGTTGAGGTTCAAAGAGAATCTAAGAGTTTCCCCGTGCATACCAGTTTTCAACGTATCCCACACGATATCTATTGCTGCACTCCATAAACTGTCTTTATAAAAAATGGGAATCCAACTCCGTATATAGTTACAGTAATCCTCATTAATTAATAAAGGTTGCTCAAAACACCCAAGATTTTGCCTTAGGCTTAAAGCGTTCCCCCTTAATTTCAGCCACTAGAGGATTATGGTCTGGAAGTATACGCAGAGTTTTCTCTATTGAGATTTTATGAAGTACAGACTAGGAAACAAGCATGTACTCTAATCCGGCATGAACGTTATGTGGTATAGAAAAAAGTATATCCTGGGTACGATGGCTTTTGCTAATTCCATACATCAGTCAAACCATGATCCTTACATAAATCCCTCTGGGCACGAAACACCTTTGATTTCTCTCCGGGTATATATCCAGCCTACTTCCTAATTCGGCACTCAATTAGCCGGTATATTAATGTTGACATCCCCACAGAGAACAACTGGGAGAGGCCAAGCTGAAAGTTCTCTGGTCACTTGTTCAAGTAATCCTGGGTCATCCAAAATACTGCCCTAGATTGAACAAATTGTAAATGTTTCTCCAGTACATACTAGGCATTTAGCTATGACCTATCGACCAAGTTTATTGGCTAGCATGCAAGTAAATTGTAGAATAGTATTACGCACCAAGATAGCCACCTCTTGTGCCCGGGTGTTCTGAGGTGTCCCCCCAACCAACCTATATCCCATTGAATTAAAGAGATAAAGTTGGCCCCCTTGGATATTGGTCTCTTAGATACAATATCACCATTTAATAGTTGTAATCCTACTGTAGTATTCTGCCTTTTCTTAGGGTCATTAAGGCCACTGATATTCTTTATTTATAAGTTTTATATAGCGCTAGCTAGAACCGAAGGTATCCGAGCGCTCTACATAATCGTGAACAGAAATACAGTAAATCAGGCACGCAAACACAAATTAGGCGAGAATTCAAATAGATAATAGTAGACATCAAAGAAAATAAAAGTAGTACCAAAAACAAGAGCAGCAATTCGAGAGGATCTAATAGACCGCATACACAAATAAACTGCCAACTATGATTGTAGGGACTAGACCTTAACAAGCGATAATTAACCAAGATCAATAATCCAGGAGTTACAGTACTTGTTGAAAGGGCCTGGCTTTTATGAGAAATGTAGCTAGCGCTAAATAAAACGTATAAATAAATATGCACAGCCTACGCAGCACCCTTACCAAAGCAGGCTTGATGCATTCTGAACATACCTAAAAGTCTAGATAAATAATAAAATTACCTAGCAAAACGATTCCTCAATATAAAAAAAAGTGAATATTCCATCAAACCCATGGCACATAGGAACACTTAAAAGTCCAAATCATAAACCTTGCATTCAAATAGGAGATGTTTTTGCAATCAGAGGCCTGCCAATCTGCAGTGGGAATAGCACAATTTCATGAAATCTAACCATTGGTGCAACTTCTAACAAGATGGAAGTATTGGATGACTTCATAAAGAATATGTTCTGAAATATTTCACAAGGGTAGTCTGTCTTCCTCTTATGTACTGTTCTTCGCACGTTGTATAATGTGTGCGGCTGAAAATCATGTGTTTTCTTTATATTTTCAGTGAAGTAAGCCATTATTAATTGAGAGATTCCCTATAACCCCTTATTATGACTAGGTGGATTACTACTTGCAAATGTAAAAACCAAACTTGCACTAACTAATGGTGTCATTGTTATGTTGTTTTTATTTCTTTGGTTAGTCCCCTGTAAACATTTAATGAAAACAAGATGCTGACCAGAGTGTTTGAGGAGGAGTAAAATGGAAACAATATACTTGTATAACATTAAGAATAGGACAGAATAGAATAAGAAATAGAGCAGACCTTCCAATTCAAGGATTTACCAAGAGCTATGAGATCATCATATGAATATTTCTCTTATAGCAAACATCAGTTTGTCTAACCGCAAGGCACAATGTCAATGGTGAAGTTTTAGACACTATATTTTTACCATAATAGTGCAAATTATGCATAAAAAGATCACCCTGCGACAAAACTGTGAATGCACAAATGAGGTACACTTGTCTTCTAATGAGAGACAACAATCAAACACAGTCGTGGAGGTATATTTATTTAAGCTTAAGCCTGAGAGATATAAAGCATTCAGCTTCCAAGTATACTCTACCAGACTCAGCTGGTGCATGTACTTCTACCATTTGAATATCATTGACATATTGAAACAGCAGAGTCAGATATGCATGCACATAACAGACTATGCAAGTTCAGCTGAAGTCAAATATTGACAGGAATCTTAAAGCATGAATACATTCTCACATTGCTAATGACAGGTGACATTTCAACATCTGCGGTTTGTTGTCTTTTATTATCTACCGCTTATCTAGCTAATCCTTAAGTTCCTGAAAACAAAGAGAACTTGACAAGAATAAACAGTTAATAGACTTTTACCCTTCTCGGCCTAACTACAAAAGCTAGGGTTTGAACAGCTGCTGGGTGAATGAAATCATGATGAAGACGACATCATGAAGGGAAATTGTTCAATATCTCATGTATGCTCCCACAAAATATGACCGCCCTAAGCAATTCCTTTGAAGGTAATGAGGAGTCAAGTACAGGTTACCAGTGATGTCCATTTCTTCCATATCACAGAGTTCACATTAAATTCCTTCCTCATCTGTTGTTAACAAATAGACAAAAATCTGAATCTTGTACATATTTTAGGGAGAAGTCAAATAAACTAAACTATGGAAAAGAGCACCCTCAAAAAACAAAAACTTCAACACCACTTACCCTTGTCTTTATTGTCTTTTCAAAAGCCAATGCCCGACAAGCTGAATTTAGTAAACTATTCTTCATTCTAATAGTGGCTATATGTAATTTACCCATTCCTTAAAGAAAGAGACAATCTAATGCTTCTTGGGCCGTAAATACTGGAAAGAAAAAAGTTGTATGACAAGACCACTCCCACCAGCATGCAACCCCACCACCCCTCCATCCACCCTAGGCCACCCACCCACCACCAATAGCAAAAGGCAACCGAGCTTAGCCAGAGCCAGGATGATGTCATCCCAAGCAATTCCACTTCCACCGCTCCCCCAATACTTCCCTCCATCACCCAAAAATAAGGTTAATCTATCACTAAATTACCACCCAGCAATATGAGAAAAAGTAGTAGCACCATAATCCGGTGGCATACCATTATCCATCCATCCATCCCCATTCCCAGACCTGCCAGTATTAATCTTTAAAAACGCATGAGCCTGAATTTCTGAAGTAAAGCGGTGTATTTTCCCCCTGAAAACAATCTTCAATCAAGCCGGATTCTCAAGATATACTTCAGCTCCCAGCTGTTGGAATGGAGCAAAAAACTGCCTTAGACTCCACCTCTGTTCTACGGTAGCATGAGCAAAATCCGGTATGGTAAAGAAAGTCACTCCATGTTCTTCTTTCGCCATAGGGTGGGCCAGATCATAGAGGGCTTGCTGTTACAAAAAATGACCAAAATAAACCAGCATTACCCAAGGAAGATCTGGTGTTTTAGGAGCAAATTTGGACAGCATTAAAGGGGAACTTTGAGCCAGCTGGATTTCCTTGTCCCAATAATATGTAGCTAAATCAGGAGAAGCGCCACTTAGAATGAAGACCATATACTTTCTGGCATCGTTCCCTCCGACCCCTTCCAGAACCCCCCAAAAAAGTAGATTGTTACGACGTTGCAGATTTCCACATCAAATCCCTGACAAGCCCGTCATGAGTTGCATTCAGTTTTTAGGGCCACTACTACTGCTTCAAGGCTCTGTGCGAGTTTCAACAGCGGCTGTTCTCTCGGCAATATCAGAACAGGTTCTGCCCACTTTCCTAACAGCACCCTGCTGTTTTTTAGCAGCAAGTCGAGCTCTACGATTATCACTTTTGACCTCCTCCTGGAAGCTCTTGATAGATTGCAAAACCATTGCAAGAGAAGGGTCTCTCAAATTTCTAGTCTCTAATATCCCACCAGCGTTTGCCATAGCAGAGCCTGCCAGATCTCCTCCGAGTTTGCAGCCCCTTCCTCAGAGGCAGCGAGCGGTGTGGCAGAGTAATCCCACTTCAGATCCCCCATACTGCCTCTCGCAGATGTTTCCAGTAGACTCTTCTTTTTCTTTTTCCCTCTTTTAGAGAGAGATTTTCTTTGCCAATCTGGGTTTACTCACCCTTCTGGACTGGAGCTGCTGTTCCTGTTAGCCCTCCCCACCTCTATGCTAGAAGCTGATATACTGGCATCGGAGATTTCCGACTCATCCATCACGGAGTAAAATTTCTCAGTCACGTCGGGGGACGTAGCTCGACTTTGAGGGGTAATTGCTAATTTGCCCTTGGTGGGTATATCTGCCTGGGGCATCGCCACTCTGACTGTTACGGTATTGCTTACTTCAGCTATATCGTTCCCATTCGAGGGGCCTGGGTGGAGAGCCAGTTCTTCTCCCTTACATGAAGCTTCTGAAACAGACTCTATATTAGTTTCTATTAGCAGGCCAGACCCCTCAGCATCTCCTAAATCCTTGCACCCATCTGACAAGGGGTCTACTAATGAGGGATTAAGCTTCTCACTGACAATTTTGGATTTAGCTGCCGGTTGCGTCCAATCTCCCCTCTCCTGACCATCAGGAAGCAGAGATCCCGCTCCAGAAGTACAAAATAGTTTAGTAGTCAGGGGCTGGAACTCTTCCACTTCGCGGGAGGCCCTCTGAGGCGCTTTTTTAAGATTCCAATGTATCCCCCTTACCGGTTCGACCATGGCTCTTCTTGCCGCAAGTTCGAGACTCTGACAGTGTGGGGAGCTGAGCAGCTACCGCCGATGAAGAAACTCCCGTCAGAGCAGCCTGTTGTTTAGCAGCTTTACCGCCATGTCCTGCTATTCTCCTCACAGGGTGCCCCCGCAGAAAAACTGGAGGCAGAGCAGTCTGTCGCCGACAAGCAGCCAGCGCCATAGGTCCGCCGAAGCAGCCAGGAGCAGCAGCTGACTCAAAGCGGACCACCGTACGCAGCTTACTCCGAGAATCCTTCCACGGAACTGGTTGCTGTGATCCACCTTCCCGGTACTAGTGCTGGGATAGATTATGCTGTGCATACTCCATTATTTGGTCGCCTATCTTGAGGGCTGGAGGTCCGGTTGCGAGAGCGGTCCGATTTGTGGACTTACTTCAATGCCATCTAGCCTATGAATTGATAAAGTTAAATTGACATTGATGAGATTGTGTACTGAAGATGTCATAGACCTGGTGTAGGGTAAAGAGTGGCTTGCACCACTGATTATCATGCTAAAGCCTTCAAGTGACTTACTCTTGTGCATAGATTTAAGACCTGTTAACAAGTTTATTGTTGTTGATAATTTTCCGTTATTCACTATAATGGAGATGGTTTTGTATCTAGCTGGGTTAAAATGTTCACAATGTTGGATTTTATCCCAGCATATCATCAAATTGAGTTGCATACTGGATGCAAAAACCTGATAATAGGTCTTTTTATTCCCCACCGCTTTTGTCACACGTAGCACGCTGGTTCGTCTATTACATAGGTACTCTCAAACATTTGCCTAGGTGCCACAAAGTATGGTCTGTGGTGTGACGAGGGCCACACTGATGCCAGCAAGATGGCAATAGGGGGCCCTGGTAGATAAGGGATTGTGTAAATTGGTCGTAGGGGAAGCAAGGCATGTGCATCTAGTGGCTAAATTACACAATGTAAAAACAGGAATCCCAGGATTAATCCTATGTGATCCTAGCCAGTTTTTTCTTCACTTTGCCTCCTTTTTCTTCCTTATGGAATATAAGAGGACCTCGAAATACACAAGTTCAGAATGTGCTCTATACAAAATCTTCTCCTGTGTTTAACCATCGTGTTGTTCACGTATATTAGCAAGCTAGGCCACCGACAGGGTACACAACTGACTTACCTCTTAGTTCACTATTGGCATTGTTGTTATGGTGTGGTGGGGAAGCATGAATGTTTTTTTTTATATTCACCTCTCAATGCACTAGTATGGTAAGATGCTTCTGCATGTCAATGAAATACACTTTTTTGAATTTTGAAGAAACATAATCCTATTTTTACACATATGTTGCAAGAGGTCTGTAAAAATAAAGGTGTTCCTAAAGTTAAGTGGTGCAGGATACCACCTGAGTTTTTTCATAACTTCATTTAACCTGCAAATAAATGCTTGCCTTTTTATTTTACATTTTGTTCAGAAAATTTTGCTTAGTACGTAAACAGCAGCCCGTGTGGGTGTTCACCAGGGGGGTGTGCATGTAACGGTCAGGAGGGCCGTACTTTGAGTATCGCTGATCTAGTATGTATTGCCCCATTGTTCCAAAGAATGATGGAAAATGTATTTGCCGATATTAACAAAGTCAGGTTTTTCTAATATGATTTTTCAGTATTTTGAGAGACATTTAAGATTTATGAAAAATAGTCCAACTGGTGCTCTCCAGATTCAAAGAAAAAAAGGAATGACTTTAAGATTGAATTAACATTAATTTGTGAATGAAGAAATTGAATAACATTATAGGTCATGCTATCTCAAGCGAAGGGACTCTACCAAAGAAGGAATTGGGTAAGGCTATATAAATGATATAACTAGTCCAGAAAAAAATAATCATGGTTGTTTATGGGCATGATAGAACTGGACTGCTTCTCTAGCAACTAAGACTGCTAATGTGAGAACATAATAAAAAATGTTTGGACAGATAGTTGTGAAGCAGAGTTCAACTACAAAGAGTGAACTATTGAAGGCAATTAATTTACAATGTTTTGATCCAAAATTGCTGTGTTTATGTACCAACAGATGCCAGCATGAAGTGGTTGGGAACTGTTCTATTTCAGAAAAGCGAAAAATGTGAAAGATCATAACATGTATTTCTAGGTTGTTCAGAGGCAATGGTTTTATTCAGTGATAGGAAAAGAGGCACTATCTGTGACGTGGTCTGTGATGGTTACGGGGTAGATAGCTTATAGTGGTCGCAGCTCATTAACCTTTCAGAGAAGGGTTTTATGCCATTTCCATGTGAAGAGAGAGAGCGAGAGAAAAAACAAACTGTTTGAACGTAAAATACATAATTGATATTAGGAACAGATCAGCTGATTGTTGATTAATATGTCAGGGTTCACAGGAAAATTGTATGGCATTTGAAGAAGATAATCTTAATGTTTGGGTAGTTTCTGTAGGCTATTATCGGAGAGAAAGTGTAGATTGATGCTTTTGGAAAAGATCAGGTATTGGTTGAAATGTGTATGATTTAACTGAAGGTTGGAAGCTTACAAGTGAGTGTACACCTGAGCCTTAGGCTGGTTTGGGGTGGACTGAGGATGAGTTATCTGTTGAAAAATAATATCATGTTTTGAGTTATATGTTAGTCTCGAATTCTCTTGGCGAAAAAATATCAACTCAGCCTATGAAGGCATAGGGATTACTAAAGAAAGGATACATATGAGTTATTTGTGTCTGAATTCGAAATTCAGTTTGAAAGGAAAATCAGAGAATGCGTAGACTACATAAGTACTTATAAAGTGTAGAAAACGCATATGCCTCTTTTAGTCTATGGCAAGAAGTTACCTTCAACATTATAAGGCCAATTAATGTAGCGATATTGACAGTTCATTTGTTGGTTTTAGTGGGCTTCTTTTCATGGTGGCCTGAAGTAGGAATTTTAGTAGTGTGGAAATGTTTAAAGTAA
Source organism: Lissotriton vulgaris (assembly GCF_964263255.1). Lineage (NCBI taxonomy): Eukaryota > Metazoa > Chordata > Amphibia > Caudata > Salamandridae > Lissotriton > Lissotriton vulgaris. Next base: position 165,896,880 of record NC_141699.1, on the reverse strand, counting down.
CAACATTCTTAAATCACTTATTTGTTTAATAGAAGAGAGGAGTATTCCATCCAGTGTCTTACTTACAGATAACGGCACACAGTTTGCTTCAAGAGAAATGTAAGAATTGTTATGCTGTAAGGGCATAGTGAATAAGAAGTGTGTTCAATTTATTATCCCAAATGCAAAACTTAGTGGAAAGATTAAACAAAACGTTGAAAGAGTTCATTCAGTCAATGAAAAATGCTGAAAGAAATTGGAAAATGGATTGGAACGATTTATTAAGGTCTGCCGACTTAGACCTCCTTGCTTAATGGGTAAAGTTCCTTTTGAGTTCCTAAGGGGACAGAAAGCGAGCTCTATTTTTCATGGATGGATAATGTAGGGAAAAGAGGAAAGTTTGACATGGAATTTGATGAGTCTTAAGGAGACAGAAATATCACCCATATGTGGTAGGGGAAAATGGTTCAACAACTGCAAATAGGTTCTCGTTAAGGCTTCCATCTGTGGTAAGACCAATTCCAAATTTTCCAAACCTATGTATTTCATAAGCTGTTTCGGAATGCCATCAAGACAGAAGATGGAAGAATTTGGAAGCTGAATCTCATCATGGTATATAAAAGAGGTATATAAACTGTTTCCTCCTTATGGATCTATCTACTCATAGTTACAGCTTTGACTTTTTTATTGTTGTTCATTCATTCATTTATTCATTCATTAACCAAACATTTCTGTACATAGTCATTCACCAGAAAATTAACTAGTTCTTCCTACCAGTTTTGTGTATTTTAGATGCACTACAATTTCCATATGTAATAAGGGAGGTGTTTGTTAGCTCACTATATAGAGACACCCTCTAAACAGTAATAGCACGAGGCACACTGAGTAGTGTTTCCTCTTCACACCTCTTCCTTTCCTGAAGCCAGTCATTTGCTGCGTCAACACACATCCTCCAGTGGTTTCAGTTCCTTCATGACCATGTCAAATCTACCATGGCCAACTCAGGATACACTCACTGGCATCAAATTAGGAAATAATAGCTCCTGATACAGTGCTCTAAAAAAAGAAAGCAATAGCAAGCTAAATAACAAAAATAAATCGTTTTTAAATATGAAGGCTGATGCCAGATTTAATGTGTTGATGGATTCAACCCAGATCTGTGACTGGGGGTGAGTGTCTGAAAAGTTTCAGCGCTCCGTCCATCATCTCCTTGTGTTAGATTTAATGTGTTGCCTTAAAAAATTATCTGGCTGGTTGTGGCTTTGTTTCATGTTACAGCATAAACTCACTTGTGTACAGTAGCGGCTGGCGAATGAGAGGCGGGCGAATGGGAGGAGGCATCAAATAAATACATAACAAAAAAAATACGTACATCTAATAAATAAAACGTTACTTACCGTGCTTGCTGCTGACATGTCGTCCTTGTTCCGGTTCTCGTCACTTCCAGGGCTTCAGCTAACTCCCTTAATCCTGGTGCTGCTCTCATGCTGTTAGCCAGCATGACCGAAGTGCCAGGATTGAAGGAAGCGGAGTCTCTGCATTTCTGAGGATAGTTGAGGCCTGTGCAGGCTCTCAACCCAGCTGTTTGAGAGGTGTATAGTGCAAGTGTCAGGCTGGCCATGGTAAGACAGCCAGCCAAAGAGACATGCGCACTATAAACTAGTGCACAGACAATGGCCAACGCTGCCACTCAGCAGGCACCACCCCGTCCTGACACTCAGTTTGGGACGGGTTGACAAACCATTTTATTCTTCATCTCTGGGTCTTTTCTGAGGGCATTTAAGTAGGGCGACGGCCCTCCACTCCAATGGATGCGTCAGAGTGTGGCAGACTGTCTTCTACAATCTCAGCCATGCTCCCCAAACCTCCCACTATTTGTCCTATTACCGTATAGTACTGCTAGTTGTAAAATGAAATATTGCAATACACACAGTGCTTGGTTTCAGTTGGGTCTGGCCATCATCTTATTTAAATGTGGGACCCCCACCCTATTAATTTCGGTATAAGGTTTCAACTTTTGTAAGAAATACAGTAGATACCCATCACATTTTATTACTAAAACATACAGAACTCTGAATGTGTGCAGTGAACCCGCACTCCGGCAGGCAGCCATTTCAGCCTTTCAATAACTAGAATGCATAAGTTGCATTACTTGGATATGGAAAACGGAGGTGTTTTTTTATTTGACTCAGAACCGCCCGCCCTGATGTCCTGTGTTTACTGGGCTCTGAGTAACCGCATGTTTAATATTTCCAGTCGGGCCACTGGCCGTTGTTCTCACATGCACTCACTCCCAGAAGAACTATTTTTAGAATGCCACCCCTGGCATTTCCTTCCTGTATTCACTGAGCTGTTATGCATTGAGGAGGAGAGAACTACCTATTTATACACAGGTACACATTCCATGGCTGTGTCCTACCATAGCACAGGGACCCACTCTTGTGCATAGGTATTGTGTAACAGAAACTGCATGGTTTGTTATGTGTCCATGAAAAGCATTCTTTTTTCCTATGCAGCATGTCACTTTATCACGAAGTGGCTGACGGGGGAGGGCCACTAGAATTGTGCAATTCTGCGTCTTCTGCTTATGCTGCATAATTCTGCATTTCCTGCATTAGTCACATAATATCCAACTGCTTCTTAATAAGCCGATTTCACAAAAAACATTTCTAACTTGAACCTATCAAAAGTCACTAAACAAAAAGTGCCACGTGCCTCTTTATAGTGACAAAATAATGAAATACTGCTACTTATTGTGCAGCATTATGCCACATTTTTTGCTTTTTCTTGCTGCATAATTAGTGAACCCTGCTGCATAGTTGAGTCCTTCACTCGCACATAATTATAGTGGCCTGGATATAATGCCACTACCCATGCAAAGTCAAATGTAAACGAAATAAACATGTGGTTGGAATTCGGCTTTCATTCTGATCGACATCAGGTTAGGAAAGCTAAAACATGTTTTTACTCTTTAACCTTTGGTTGGAACTAGGGTCGCTTTTCACATTGTTCCAGACCTTGTGCAATAGTTTGATTTAGGACTCTTTGGTGCCCCCATTTCAGAAGGGGTGCTAATGCCAAAACCGGCTGTGTACATATTAAATATTAGTGGTGGAAAAATACTGTTCCTCTTTGTGAGGGTAAAATGCTGCCTACAAGCTTAAAACACTGCCAGGAGTAAAATTACTGGCGGAGATAAATGCATTTCCACTAGTAATAAATGCATTAACTGACCTTTTACTATTCCAGTAAATTATTGTAATATTTACCTAAAAAAACGACATAATTTCTGAACTCAGAACCGGGACCATCTGCCATGTAGAAGGACATGGAAATGTTTGAATGTCGTGAAATGCCTGAAATTCTGAAGACAAGCCGCGAACTGTTCGCTGTTTACCTTTCGGGGGATGACTTCCTTCGTGTGTCTGTGTGCCAAGTCTACTACCGAGAACGCAGAGGGGCGTTCAGAATGAGGTAAGACCTCCTTTCCATCTCGCTTTCTCAATATTATACAGTAGCAGCAGTCACCAATGTGGTGTTATAGTTCAGCCGCACATTTTATTGAAAATGCATTTTTTGATTGGCCCATATCTTTGCCTCCCATAGACAGATCTGCATGAAATTTGGTACCGAAACAGCGTATTCGGCTAAGGCATGCTAAATGTCAACCAGTTCCGTGCAGAGATGAGTTGAAATAAATAATCTCTGATTTTAGCTGCCTTAGGAAGGTTTCCTGGCTTCTGTGGACATCTTATGCCATTTTATAATCCGGTGCTAAAATGCCTTTGTAGATGAAGCACCATAGACGCACACAGCACAGCAGATGTACTAGGAAATGAAATGGGGACATATCTGAACTAGCAAAGACTGCTTAGATCTTCCTAAAACAGGAACTTTTTCCATTTTTGTGTGGTTGTTTTAAGGATAACTTTTTTATATATCTTCCTTGTTTTCACAGTTGTATGCTTAGTTGCCACCACCGGAGGAAGGAAACCCATAGATAGGGCCTCCACAAGTGTCACAATGGGCGCGCTTCACTGCACGCTGATAGATAATATGTGGTATCAGCACTTGTTTGAGATAGGATAAAACTCCTTGGATGGGTAATGCATAGTGTGTTCCATTTCAACTCATGCCACCGCATCAATTTCTTTTTGACCGCTAGGAACAAAGCTCTTTGCCTTTGTACTTCTCTAGTGAAGTTTGTAAATATAATCTTTTTACTGCTGCCCACTTGCAGTTCCTTCTTCTGACGGGCCTATTGGAGAATATGGTCCCGGTCTCTGTAGTGTAGAAGCCGCGCCACTATGGGCCGAGGGGGCGCCCCTGGTTTGGGGATATTGGTTGGGACCCTGTGTGTCCTCTCCAGTGCATAAAACAGCAATAGCCCCTCTGGTGCTACTTCTGTTCAGATCCAATCTTCTAGGACTTGTACCATGTCCGTTCCCTCTTCCCTCTCTGGAATTCCTACTATGTGCAGATTATTTTTATGAGACCTCCCCTCGCTATCTTCTGCCCGTTACTTCCAGTATCCTCCCCTTGGTTTCAATGTCCCTGAGTGACTGTTGTAGGCTGCCACCATTGTGTGGAGGTCAGGGAGTGTCTTTTCGGTGGTTGCTATTCTTTCCTTTAATTTGCGGTGGTCATCCTTCAGTAGGTTCAAATCTGTTCCAAAGGCGTCTATTTTTGTGTCTAGGCCTCCCTGGAGGCCGTATTGGCTTGCAAAATGTCAGCCAGAGTGGGTCGCGCAGCAGGCGTGTCCTTCCCCAACTCCAGACTTTCATCGTCTGTCTGAGTGCGCCCCTTCCCATGCTGAGGGCACCATATCCTTTACTCTTGGGGACTTTCCTCATCCCGCTCACTGGCTCCTCGCCTCTACAGGTTAGGTACCCGCTGGCAGTGCAGGTGGTTCCTGGGCAGTTCCCACAGCCTCTCAGTTTACCGACGGGCCGTTCTCTGCGTTGCCCTTTGAGTCGTTCCCTGTTATATTCTTGCTCCTCATCAGCAGTCAGCTCCGGCCTTATTCCTTGATGGTTATCTGACTCCGGGCCTAGTTTGGGCTCTCTTAAATGCGCCTCCTCCTGCGCCGTCCCTGCCCGGTAGAATTGTCCTTACCCCTTTCACCACTCCTATTCCACTGCACCTCTTCTCGGCTGTCTCAGGGCCTATGGGGTTCTTGCGCCACTCATATTCGGTGCCTCTGTCAGCGCTCCAGGCCCCACTCTCGCTATGCTGACACTATTCTCCAGTGCAGCTGAGCCTTAGAGCTTCCCTCTGCTCCCGGTGCAGGGCTTTCTTCTAGTGGGCCCTCTTGGTTACGAGTGTGCTATTTTCCCACTTCGCACCCCTCTCATGCCCCACTGTCTCTCTTCTTCCCGGGTCTTGAGATCGAGGACCTGCTTCCGGGCTCAGGCCTAGTGTTTGCCATTCACAAAGCGGAATCGAAAGGAGATTGTCGCCCTCTGCCGTGTGCTCAAGCAATAGCTGAGACGTGAAACGTCCCAAGACCAGGATAATTTTACCAAGTGCATTGAAGAAACTCTTAAGGACCAAGGCATCAACAGCATCCAGTGTGTCTAGTCGGCTGACTGACACAGAAGGAAAACTCTCTGCAAGAAATATATATATGGCTGTACACCTTTTGTCCCAGTCCTGATGAAGACCTGCCCCTGATGCACGTAGTAAGCGCACCACTACTAGGGTTGAAACGTCGACGCACCATGCTAGAGATCTACCTGTACAAAGTCTGTTAGGAACAAAATAAATTATTTTGCCTAAATGACTATTGTGTTCACAGTTGACAATCTTGAGTAATTGTGCCACTATGTATTTATGTATGTATGTTTTTAACTTGCACTAGTTTTTCACTAACCACGTTGTATTGTATTCTATATGTGTACTTGTCGTTTGGACAGCATAACTAATGTTTGAAAATAAGTCAAAATATTGAGAGAGTATTACTAAAGATTTACTTTCTCTACCTGCTGGGTCAGTGTGCTTTGTTTAGTGCTACTACATATGTACCCCGGTAGGAACATATCATTGAAGTCACATAGTGAAATACCGTGTTGAAAGGTATTCCTTTCCGACAGAACCATTATTATTTGTTTAACTACCCACCCAGGTTCTGAGGGTTACAGGGTCACCCCATTATACTCAATAGTGTTTGCCTCCGGCAGTATTACTGCGCTGCTGGTCCCTGTTACCGGGGTTGGGGCTGACAAGGCTCCACTGTCTGACCTCTCAGGGCGCCCGCTTATGAGGTCTCAGTCTCCGCCGCCATTGCCTCACATTTGCTTCCTCCGCTCCTCTCAGCAAGCGTCCTTACACTCTAGCGGCGTATTCACTCTGCACCAGCGGTCCGTGGATGATCACCCACTCACTTGTGCTTCCCTCTCGCCAGTGAGTCTCTGGAGCACGCAGCAGCTACTCCAAGGCACTTTTCCTTGCTTCTGTGCCAGCAGAGGATCAAGCTTACTCCTCCTCCTTCATGTAGACCTTCGTGCTCCGCCGTCTCCCAGTGCTGTGGCCGCCATCTTGCCCACTGCTGCTCGGGTCTCTTCTCCGAATTAGGCTGTTTTGCCACAATCAGTGCCTGCTACGCTCTCTTTTACTGGGTATTCTTACCCTGGGTCGTTCTGCCACACAGACCTCACTTAATTAGAGGGCCTGGGGCTCAGGTTTATGATGGATGGGGTATATCTCTGCCGGAGCTCCGTGGACCGCTCCAGATTACATCAATGTCAAGCCACGCCCCCCCCCCCCCCCTCCCCCCCAAAGCTACTTGCCTCTTGACAAGAATCACTGTTAGATCAGTTAATTTGTCTTCCATTTTAGAGGTTTTCACTGGTTTGAATAATTCTAATATGTTAGGTTCCAGTGCATGAGGGTTATCCCTTCCAAGTTATCTCACGGATCAGTGTTCACATTGGTAACCAGAAGGCAGTGAGGAGTGGCCCGGGTACCCCATATAATGCTTGCTGAGACATTAAGTTTTGTGATAACATTACTCCACATGAGCCAGCAATTATTAATTTAATTTGATTCTTTGTGTGCCGTTCACAAACACGATTGCTTCAAAAGTGGGAAACAAATGTAGAAGTAATGCTTCATTATATTAAGTGAATAAATCCCTACAAAGGCTCGTTATTTTACAAAAACGTTTTTTATATTTATCTTTGTACATTTTTATGATCTACTAATAGCAGTAAGAGTAGACGCCACAATCATGTGAAACTAATCACAGTAGACATACTACATCACAAGATAACAATATAGGATTCCACTTATCTAATAAAACATGTCCTATTGGACATCCAGTCACATAATCTAATTATCCAAAATAAAAAATGGGGAGGTCCATAAAAGTGCCTGCAAGTGTGTCCCAAGAGCACCGCATAGGAGTACTTGGCAAGTACATAATTCCAGTGGAGTATATATTATATATATATATATATATATATATATATATATATCTATACTACTATTATAAAGAGAGAACTTTGTCCTTTGAGCAAGGTAAACTCAAAAACTACACCACCAATCCAAACACCCAATACATCTTTGAAAACGTCAGGGCAAGCAGATAGACATAGGCTATATAAAAAAAAGATATACGTTGTTTAAAAAATTTACGATAAAAAAAGTAGTCCCTTGGAAGTAGCGCCGGCCGCGACGTGCGTGCTGACATTAGGAGCGCGGGGAGGAGCGGTGTACAGGAGCGCGAGGAGGAGCGGCGGACATGAGCGCGGGGAGGAGCGGCGGACAGGTGGGGAAGAGCGGTGAGGATCGGCGGAGCGGTGAACTCAGGAGCACGGGGAGGAGCGGCGGCAAAGGTAGGTGAAGAAGCCGCAGGTGCGCTCCGGGGGACTCACGGACAACTTCGAGGTGGGCGGGGTCCCTGAAGCCTGATTGCTCCCAAGCCTTTTGCTCCCGGACAACGTTGGGACGGGCTGCTAATATATATATATATATATATATATATATATATATATATATATATATATATATATATATACATATATATATATATATATATATATATATATATATATATATATATATATATATATTTATATACCAATATCCCCACTACCATACATCATAAATATATTTCATGTCTATTGAGAAACTCGATGAACATATATTGCATGGATTCTGCCTACCACCTCCGAACAAATTGAATGTATTCCGGTACAGTATCTCTGTATGATAGGTCATGACCACTAAGTGTGGTAAAAGGTTCCCAGTTTAGTTTTGCATCTAAGGCAATTGGGATCCAGACCTTGCTGCATTTTACTGAACCATGAGGGACTGTAATACTTCCTAGGTAGATACTAGCGAAGTATTACAAGGTAAAGCGAAGTCTAGTTGAGATCGCAAATATACTCAGAGCCATTGTTGCCTACACCCAGTCCCTAATGGACCAACATCTTGCACCCATCTGTCTCGCAGTTGCACTAGAGGATCAGGGGTGTTAGTTACCAACGAGTGATAGTCTTGGAATACCCTTGCTCCCAATGGCAGATAGTGTGACCTGTGCCTCTGGGGGGGGATTATGGGCAGTGAGCTTAAGGAGGGCACCTGTCTGTGCTTCCAATGCGTGTTGCAGTTGTAGGTAGCAGTGGAATTGTGTGTGGTGCATATTATAAGTCTCCATAAGGAATGAGAAATGGCGGATGTGACCCCCATCCCAAATATCACCCAGACTGGAAATTCAGATGAGCTCCCATGTATTAAAGCCGTCTAGCTTAACTGTGTGTTTCCCATAGTGACGTTTCTACTGTTTGGACCTTATCCCATTTGTTCCATCGGAGGATTCGATGCCAGCAAGCCAGAGTTGTTGCAGTATTTGGAGGGAGATTGGAGCGTGTGTGTGTTCCATACAGCATCCAGGGGACTCCATGCTGTTCAATGCACTCTAGCTCCACTGCTACCTTTGGGTCATCACAGTCGAAGAAGTGCCAATAGTTTATGGAGAGGATTGACGCGCCCAATAATATAATTGGATGTCCACTACCCCATGGATCGTTCGTATGGTGATAAGGACATTTCGTGTATGAGATGCAAGGTTGTTTGCTGGCCTAAAAAACCATAGTACCAGCGTGAGTAATGTTTGGAAACAGGATTGCAGCCGTTTGTAGAGAAATTTTGAAGGGTATAAAGCCGCTGTGGACGAAAGATCATTTTAAACAGAGCCCTTCTGCCTGCCATGTTAAACGGCAGTGAATTACATACTTCGGGATCATCTTTTATTAGAGTGAGCAGTGGTGCAATGTACAGATCCCATGCCTGCTAATTATCCAGGGTCACCTTCATTCTCGGGTATTTAAAATGCTCAAGTGCCCAGCTTAGTGGTGTATATTTCTGAAGATTGGATTGGTTTCCTGATACTGGAAAATAGATAGTCTTTGTCCAGTTTACGATAAGCTAGAGGACTTCCTGTAAATTTGTAATATGTGTATTAGTGAGGGCAATGAATGTGGGGGGCCACTGATGTATAAAATGATGTCCTCTGCATATAGGGAAACACTGCCATTCCACACGGATGTCAAATAGATGAATAACAAGGAAGTATGGAGGGATGAATCTCAAATTTATTTTCGACTAGGGCACAATTAATTACCCTATCGTTGTCATTTAGTTGTAAACAAAAATTACAAATGATTTAATTTCACACATATGCCATTGGACCAGTCTCTGGCCCACAAATCACTTACAAAATAAATTGATCAAAGGACATACAACAATATATACATAGACCTACATAAAACCTACAAATATGCATATATATATATATCTATATATATATACATATATATATATATTCCACCGTACTCGTTCACACTCCGAAAAGAACGATGTCCAGGCCAGCAATAGTGTTCAAAACTGGATTTTAATCACAGCCCTACTTGACGCGTTTTGGGAACAGCTTCCCTTTCTCACGAGTACAAGTGTCTGTTTACATCCAGCATTTAAGGAAATCATGTGATCGTGGTAAACATAAATATAGTCAACAGACTACCAATACATCGTATGTCTGGAGCTCAGAAAACAGATTCATCTTGCATTGTCAGCAATATGTGGCATCTCATGGTATTCACGTAAACTGATGGATTTCTTAAATAGGATTTCTTTAAGACATTCAGTTTAGGCATAAAAAGCGTATCTATGTAAATTAAATAACATTTTTAGTCCAAAAAGCGTCGGTTCGAGGCCTCGAACTCGCATCACTTTTATCAACACGCGACCTTGCTTCAGGTCCAATCCATAGTGCAATTTGGCTACCTCTTGGCTTGCCAGCCTTAAAACCTTAGGATAGCAACAAAAGTACATTACATTTGTGTAACAATGTTTTAACGAAAGTCACTTCCACTCACTGTCCTTACTTGTTCGGACATTCTTTTGAAAATTATACATTGCCGTATTACTTCAGACAAATACAGCCCCAGTGGGCTTAAACATGTTATCACTCCATTGCCTGCTCATTGCTTGCTCCAAAGTCTTGAATTATACAAGGTAGCACCGCTCATTGCACCACTGCCCAACGTGAGTTCTGCCACTTGATACATTCTGCCACATACTTTCTGACTGTGCTGTGTTTTCATACTCTCCCACATTAACCGGTACCTGTCACAAATGATAAAATACAGTGTTTATATAACATAAAACCGTGAAATCCACACATTCATACCATTAAAATCAAGGTTTGAAAACAGCTCAGCATGATAGGTATTGGTCACAACATTTCAGTTCACCCAAGATGCACTCCCAGCGCCTCATCGCAATTATGCCCTTGGGGTTGCAAAGTGTGATATTTAATTATGAACCTAGACTCTAAGCGTCTGAGCTCTTGCAGTCTATTACCCCCTCTTTCCCTAAGGGGTACTTGGTCTAGTACCACAAACGAGAGGAGGCTGCTGTTGCACTGGTGGTGAGTAGCAAAATGTCTCGCCACTGGGTACTGCTTGTCATGGTTTTTTATGGCTCTCAGGTGCTGTAAACTTCTATCTTTTGCTGGTTTAATAGTGCTACTAATATAGAATTTATTGCATGGGCATTTTAGTGCATAAACCACGTACTCTGTATGACAGGTAAAATGCTTTGTGATTTTGAAAGGCTCGCAGGCATAAGACAATTTTATCTCTTTCGTGTTGTGGCTAAACTTATACGCTTTGCAGCGACCACAGACATAAAATCCCTGAACTGGATTACATTTTCTTTTGTTGGCTACCAATGTTTGGCATACCTTGTCCTTCAAGGACCGTGGTTTTCTGTACGTGATTTGTGGGAAATCTTGGATACCTTGTTGGATATCCTTGTCAGTTCTGAGGGCACTCCAATATTTATTAATTGCTCCTCTGACTTCCCTTGTTTGGGAGTAATAATCAGTTATAAATCTCACTCCTTCTAGAGTCTCTTTGGTTTCATCTTTCTCTGCCATGGGTTGGGTTGTTTCCCTCTCTTTTATCTTGCGTATAGCTTCTGCAATACACTTTTTTGCTGTATCCCCTGCGCTTGAATCTGTCACACATGATAGCTCTTTCTTTTTCATAATCCACTACACTTAAAGATAGTCCTTCTGGCACACAAGGTACCACATGTCTCTATTTTTTCAAGAATGTGCTTTTAAACAATTCAACACGCTTGCATTAATTGGGCTCCTCTATCAAAAAAGATGTTGCGGATGGCCATGAGAATCTACTGAGCTGTGCGTCTCGATGGATCCATTCTGTTAGGGGTTCATCCTCATAGATGCTCAAGAGGTGTGGAGTGAGGTGAGGTAAGAGGAGTACCTCCGACAAACCGTCAGGGGGAATCTGTCCAAGGTGGTTTGGGGACTTTCCTGTGCCTTAGACCTGCTATAGCCTCTCATATTTCTTCCTCAGTGAATGGCTCATCCAGTCAGTGGTGGTCCGCAAGGGTTTGGATAGGTAGGACTTTTACAATAGGGCTCCTGCATTCTCCATAGGGTGGGACCTGTGCGGCATAGAGGGATTCAAATTATCTTGCAGACTCCCTGGCGATGGCCATCAAGTCAGCAATACTTTTTCTTCAACAGTTTACAAGCATGGAAAGAGTTGCAGACCCTTGGTCTTTATTGACCATCCAGTGCAGGACTTTGCTGGCCTTATCACCCACCTTGTGTGTGTGAAATTGGGAGGAGACCGCAGCAGAGTCCAACAATTTTTGCTTTAATGAAAGGCATGTTAAGTCTAGAGAGTTTTGTAAGCGATCCTCGTGAGTGTCTGTCAGTTGGGCCTCCATGTCCTTGATCTGTGTTTCAAGGTCCAGCACCGCTAGTATTTTACATTGTTTAGCAGTAGTTTGATGCTAGATTGCATGCCCTCTAAGAACTGCTTTAAAAGCCTCCCAAAGAGGAAGGAAGGAGGAAACCTTACCGTGTTGAGTGTAAAGTACTCCACTATGTGGCACCTAATGTATTCTGCAAAATCTCCATTCTGGAACCACCAGGTGCTTAATTTCCAGGTTGCCCCTTCCCCATGTTCCTGGGTGCCACAGTTTGACCATAGTGGGAGCATGATAAGTTAAGGCGCGGGGATGTATCTGGGTTTTTACGAGGCGCCCCATATTAGTTGAAGAAATAAAGATGTAGTCCAGTCCTGCAGATGAATTGTGTACATGCAAGTAATGTGTAAATTAAGTATGTACAGGGTGATTCGTACACCAGGTGTCTTGAAGGTTCAAAGCTCAAGACCATTGGGATAGAAATGGGGACGTGCGAGCTACGGTCCTCCTCTTACATCTCTGTTTATCCGTGACTGAATTAAAACCACCCCCAATTATTAAGTTACCCGACTCCAAAGTGCCACTCACTTAAAAGGGTGGGGCATATATAGAGGCAAAAACTCATTGTGTGTCTCCCACCATGCCTTCCACTAATGTGTACCTACCCATGTCATTTTGGGTGACCTTCGAGACACGCATCCGAATTGCTTGTCAAAAAGCGTAGCTGTACCTCAGGATTTTGTCGTGTATATCCAGAGAAGTAGATCCTTGTGTATTAGCCCTGTGCTACAAGGGGTGTCTACTGATTAGCAAGTGAGTTTCATGCCAAAATACCATCCATGGTGATGTATTGAAATATGGACCCCAGTTTGACCTTAATATTCAGGCCACTGACATACACAACAAAAATCCTAATGACCTCTGTTGATAGAGTACAAGGGATTTTGCCTGCAGCATGAAAAAAACTCTATTTAAATATAATTCAAATGGAGTGGAAATAAGGACTGCTTCGTTGTATGGAAATGTTTTGCTGCACCACAGACACTTTTGTCAAAGCAGCATTTATTTCAGGAGGACACTCATAACAGAGAGACTTCTCGTTTTACGATCTGGTGTACTGAATCTGTGAGCACCTCTCAGTGACACACTTACATTTTACAAACTGGCCTTAAAGGCTGTTGTTAATGGAAAGGGATACTTCTAGAAGCCCCAACAGTGAACACAGAGTAAAACAAAAACTGAAGACTAGTTCTGGAAAACGCAAAATAAAAGAGATTCGCCTGCTATTACATGAAGTGGGCACATACAAGTGTGTTTTCTGTGAGTTCATCATTAAATATTTTGCTCCGATGATTTTGTTCTGGGGTGACAGGGAGGGAACAATATTAATAATAAGATGTTCCTGTGCTTACACGCCACCCAAAAGCATTATTCTTTGGCAACAAACATTTTCAAAAAGATCTGGGTAATATGTACACATGTCTTAACAATACACTGCATTTGCATATTAGTGGAATCTCTTTTGCATCAATCTGCGTTAATATGACAATAGAGTTAACGCTGCCTCAGAACAAGTTGGGCAATGCCGCATGATATACTCTTTCTTGCAACATAATTGAGTCAAACCTGCTGTATAATTTGGTCCTTTATTGCCACATAATTGTAGCCCCCCTGGTTCCAGGTGTTGCAGTAGGAGATCTCCATGCATGTCACACCCTAATCTCCCACGAAATATTTTGTTGTTTCTTTCATTTGAGCTGGCTGTGTGTAATTTATTGTAATATATGCTTCTCATGTTATGATGGTACAAACACAAGTTGAAGTTTATCTCTGTGGCACTCACTGCCTCCCTCTGTGAGACAGGCACATGGCACATCCTAGTCAGTGGGTTTGGTGGTGGTGCCTGCCCTGATTATTAGTAAGTAATCTGTCCATTAGCCAGTTCTTTCGTTGTGCGGGTGGTTGTAGTAGTTGGGGACCAGCGCTCATTTTTGGTAACCAATACTTTTTTCTCATGATCAGATTTGGAGCAAGAGAGAGAAAGGCAGAAAAGACAGGTAGAGGAAGGAAGAGAAAGCTAGCAAAGCAGGGATGAAAATGAACCTCCCAATGTGACATTGAGAGGAGTAAGTGTAAGGTTTTGAAAGAAAGAAGCATGCAGTGGAATCAAGACTCGACAGCCTTGGTATTTGGCAACTCTAAATTTAGCAACGCTGGCGGTGGGCTTTAAAGGACGACTTTGGGGCCATCATGTACTTGTTTCTTTTGTTTTTAAACAAATTAAGCACTGCTATGAAGCTCAACATTTTGTGATGGAACCACAGTAGCCCATTAGGAATTGATCAGTTTCCAGGTTCGAAGTTTAGACAATAAATTGCCGATCTCTAGTGGTGATTGTGGCATGTGAAATACATTTGTTGCTCTCAGCCTGGCTCCTGATTGATGGGTGTTTGCTGAGTAGTGAAAACTGCTCCCACAAAACCACTGGACCTATGAGGTGCATTTGGCAAGGAAGATTGTTTTGTGCCTCTATGGAGATGAGTAATCGGTTATTTAGTGTGTTCAATGCATTTCCCACTGCCCAGCCCATATAATATTGGACGTTACAAAGAGGGGGGTTAAACCCATGCAGTCACGGGGACCTGGGCACTATGTGATACATATAAAAGGGGGTCCCCGTAGGAAAGAAATGTGTATTGTGTGTTACATACACGGCAAATATTCAAAAATCAATAAGGCAGAAATTATGTAAGCGAATATCAGATTGGCATATATTATTTAATGACCAATGCTTTGTGGTTATCAAGTGCAATACAAAAATCATGTAGATTAAAGGCCCCAAAGGGGGAGGAAGGAAAGGGAGGGGTAGTGCTCGAGGAAGTGTAGAAAGGTTATGACACAGTATAAAGAGGTAACAATACAAATTGACAACGGTTATCAAAAGATAATCAGAATACAAACGTCCCAAATCAGGACTACAAATTAAAGAACACATGTAAACATTGCAATTCAACGGTCACATCTAATTATTAGAGGATTAAGGGGTGTGCCGGAAAGACAAATTAAAGAGAGAACAGTCGACGTTTCGACCCCTATCTATAGGCCAATTGGAGTCCTTTTACGGGGTCTTCATCAGGACGTCAAATTGGGGAAGGAAGGTGGGGCCATTCTGTATAAAAGAATACAAACACCTATGTAACTACAATTCATAGGGAGGATGAAGATCATCATCCTATCTACAGGTTAGACACAGATAAAATAAATTAAATCTGATTTACCATGGTTGGAGACCCAGAAGGGTTCAATGCATGAACAGTGGAACCACGCTTAACGTCGTGGTCAATCTGATGGAATGGACGATTAAACTGAATAGGAGAAACAACAATCTGTGAGAATTGGAGAGATCTTGCTTTTTGGTATCTGCAGTTAACTCAAAAGAGAATGACAACAGTTAACCTAAAAGTGCACCTTATCAACGGTCCTATGGTCCGATACAACATGAAGATTACAGAATTAACTAAGAAAGACTATATCTAATCTGTGCTACATGGAGAATATTATGATTTAAAATAGTACCTATAGGTCGCTGTGATTAAGACCATCAGATGGTGATGAATGTACAATCGGCTTCTATACTTGATATACCTTGGTTAATCAAAAAGAATGCAATTTGTTACCAGTTGCGTAGGTGATTACAAAAAATGACCATCAGGTTTTTTAGGTAGCAGGTAAGTAAGTACTCACAATTAGAGGTGCGTGATTTCACCGTTAAAAAATCGGCTGAAGCTGTACGTAGTATGGTTTCAAAGTAACAATCAAATCCGGAAACGATGTTATATTTCAACCTGGTGAAAAGGGGGATGTTTTAACGGCCAGGCGTGAATTTATACATTAACATCGATCTCAACAGAAGAAAGGTCTTACTTGCAAAGATAATTATGCTCGCAAGTTCAAAGCGGCAGTTATCAATACGGCGCCTGTCCGTAAAATCTGGAAAGCCATGTGCAGCGTGGGCACCTTCGGATCGGTTTGGACAAAGTGGTCCGGTTTTTAGTCTACGGAAAAATAAGACTAGTTTACTATGAGAGCGGGACCCGTGAGTTAATAAGCTAATGAATTGGAGCCTCAATCAACTTTAAAAAGTACTTACAAACTACGGCACCAGAGCTGCCAGCGACTTGAATCTCGAGCGCGGACTCCTCAGTGTGAGCTCCGCGGAGTTTGGGGCGGAGCTAAATTCCGTATCGGCAAAAATGGAAGAGTTACTTCCAGGAGCCTCTAGGATTCATCGAGTCCGGTACAGGTAGTGGGCAGCTCAAATTTAGAAAAAAAAGGCTATCGAAAGCCACTATAATGTGTCAATGGCGACTGTAATTGAACAATGACAGCAAAACACGCGAAATAGTGCAGCTCTCGTACAAGAGGCTGAAAACTATTTTCCCACATTGCTGCAACAATTGTTGATTAAGTGATGTACTGACAAGGTTCCATGCGACTCTTATCACAAAAGGTCGTAAATGGAAGAAGCATGTTCTTAATTAGTGACATAATTCATAAATACAGTTTAAAGAAAAGTTAAAGCTAAGCTATTTGAACGTTATGCGACCTTGACCTAATCAACGAATTAGAATCAGTCAACATTAAAACATTATATATAGAGAAAGCTCGTAAAATTCTGCAACATGAGAGTGTAACAAGTCTGGCTTGAAGCATTTCGTCAAGGTTTTGTACAATGATTTTTGCTAGCCGAGTGCTGCCAATTGAGCTAAGCTGCTATCTTGCTCGTTCAAACCATTCTTAATGGAGTCCAGAAGGGACATCCATTTGGACTCTCGTGTGTTTAGTACTGCGGGGAGGTTACCCCCTCTTCTGCCCAAGGATACTTTCTCAATGACAAACCAACGTAGGTCTGTTACAGTGTGTCCCGCTACCCTCCAATGTTCAACAAGGGGCGCCCCTGCCACTTTACACCTCAAACTGCTGGAGTGTGAGGAAATTCGAGCTTTGATTTTCTGCTGAGTTTGCCCTACGTATAATTGATTGCAAGGGCACCGAATGATGTAAATTACTCCGGTGGAGTTACAATTCGTATAGTGTTTTAAGTTGTAAGTCCTGCCACCATGGGCAAATGATTTAGTCTGGATAGTAGTGTCGCACGCCGTGCAGGCACCACATCTGTAGTGTCCGATTACAGGGGGTAAGTTCCAAAGAGTTGTCAGGGTAGGTTGGTTTGCTGACTCTAAATAGGAGTGGACCACCATGTCCCTGATGTTTTTGGCTCTCTTGAATGAGTGTAGGGGTAATTCCGTTTGGGCGATCAAATCTGCAACCAAAGGCCAGTTTTGATTGATGATTTTTTTAAAATCATTACTGCGTGTGGAGAAGGTTGTGACGCAGATTATTCAATCAGCCGATGTTCGAGGCATTGTCTCTGGATTAAGAAGGGAGTCTCGTGGGTTGTACCAGGCTCGTTTCCTGGCTCGTCTCACCATCCGTGATGGATACCCTCGTGAGATTAGACGTTCACTCAGGACTTCGGACTCTCTCAGATAGTTTGCTCTTGTGGAACAGTTCCTCCTGATTCGGAGGAATTGTCCGACCGGCAGATTGTCCTTACGGCCTCTCGGGTGGTGACTCTGATATTGCAATAATGAATTGCGTTCCGTAGGCTTCCTGAACAGCGTTGTGTGTAACAATTCTTCTTCCTCATAGATAGAGATATCTAGAAACGGTATGGTGTTGCTACTGGATTCCATCGTAAACTGGATGTTAGGATTACGGGAGTTGAGCCAAACATGGAATTCTTTAAGTTGGTCTAGATTGCCTTCCCAGATGCAGAGGACGTCGTCGATATATCTGACCCAAAATGACAGATTAGCCTTGAAGGGATTTGTTGTTGAAAAAATATGCTCCTGTTCAAAATAATCCATATATATTATAGCCCGATTGGGGGCAAAAGTAGCCCCCATCGCTACTCCCTTGGTCTGCAAGTAGAACTCTTCCTGGAAAATGAAGAAATTGTGCATCATAGCCAACTCCAGTAACTCAATAATGAAGTCCGTGGGGACCTGAGCAGGTGCAGTTCTTTTGTCCAAGGCCTGTTTCATTATTTCCAAAGCGTGTTGTTGGGGAATACTGGTATAAAGCGATACTATATCGCATGTGACTAGCAAGGCCTGTGCTGGATTGAATGGTCTTTCGTCAATCAGGTTGATGACCTGAGTTGTATCTCGTAGATAGGCTCTGGTAGTAAGGGCAATGGGCTTGAGAAAGAAGTCCACGTATTTGCAGAGAGGCTCTAGCAGTGACCCGCACCCGGACACTATGGGGCATCCAGGTAATTTACCATCTGTATGTGTTCCTGCGGGTAGAGATCTCCCCGTGTACTTCCGGGCGGAAAGTCACCTGCTTCTGTTGCTTGCCTCGACCACCGTCCCAACCTGTCTGATTCTGATGTTGACCTCTGGGCTGGCCCCTGGCCCAGTTGTTGCCGTGTCCCCGTCGGGGGCGCCATTGGCCCCGGCCTCCGTCTAGAAAACGAGGTTGGAATTGTGGTGGATACTGTTGATAGCCTTGGTCTTGCGGAGGATAAGGAGGATAGGGGTATGAGTATGAGGTGCTGGGTCCTGCTTCGGCTTCACTTTCAGAGCTATAAGAGGAGTCGGAAAAGGTTGTAAAATTCCGTCTACCTCTGTAGGCGGTGCAATTGTTGTGCAGGACCTCTCAGACTACAAGGCAGAAATTCTGAGACAACTATCAGATGGGATTAGCTATCGGCTCTTACCCAGCGATCCGTCACGTGATCTGGCCAATACTATTTTGAGAGTTACACAGAAAGGACTAGATGCAGGTTTTTTGAGTAAACAAGAATTCGAATTCCTAAATCAAAAATTTCCAAGACTAGCTACCATCTATACCTTGCCAAAGGTGCACAAGAACCTTAATACCCCCCCTGGACGCCCCATAGTGTCCGTGTGCGGGTCACTGCTAGAGCCTCTCTGCCAATATGTGGACTTCTTCCTCAAGCCCATTGCCCTTACTACCAGAGCCTATCTACGAGATACAACTCAGGTCATCAACCTGATTGACGAAAGACCATTCAATCCAGCACAGGCCTTGCTAGTCACATGCGATATAGTATCGCTTTATACCAGTATTCCCCAACAACACGCTTTGGAAATAATGAAACAGGCCTTGGACAAAAGAACTGCACCTGCTCAGGTCCCCACAGACTTCATTATTGAGTTACTGGAGTTGGCTATGATGCACAATTTCTTCATTTTCCAGGAAGGGTTCTACTTGCAGACCAAGGGAGTAGCGATGGGGGCTACTTTTGCCCCCAATCTGGCTATAATATATATGGATTATTTTGAACAGGAGCATATTTTTTCAACAACAAATCCCTTCAAGGCTAATCTGTCATTTTGGGTCAGATATATCGACGACGTCCTCTGCATCTGGGAAGGCAATCTAGACCAACTTAAAGAATTTCATGTTTGGCTCAACTCCCGTAATCCTAACATCCAGTTTACGATGGAATCCAGTAGCAACACCATACCGTTTCTAGATATCTCTATCTATGAGGAAGAAGAATTGTTACACACAACGCTGTTCAGGAAGCCTACGGAACGCAATTCATTATTGCAATATCAGAGTCACCACCCGAGAGGCCTTAAGGACAATCTGCCGGTCGGACAATTCCTCCGAATCAGGAGGAACTGTTCCACAAGAGCAAACTATCTGAGAGAGTCCGAAGTCCTGAGTGAACGTCTAATCTCACGAGGGTATCCATCACGGATGGTGAGACGAGCCAGGAAACGAGCCTGGTACAACCCACGAGACTCCCTTCTTAATCCAGAGACAATGCCTCGAACATCGGCTGATCGAATAATCTGCGTCACAACCTTCTCCACACGCAGTAATGATTTTTAAAAAATCATCAATCAAAACTGGCCTTTGGTTGCAGATTTGATCGCCCAAACGGAATTACCCCTACACTCATTCAAGAGAGCCAAAAACATCAGGGACATGGTGGTCCACTCCTATTTAGAGTCAGCAAACCAACCTACCCTGACAACTCTTTGGAACTTACCCCCTGTAATCGGACACTACAGATGTGGTGCCTGCACGGCGTGCGACACTACTATCCAGACTAAATCATTTGCCCATGGTGGCAGGACTTACAACTTAAAACACTATACGAATTGTAACTCCACCGGAGTAATTTACATCATTCGGTGCCCTTGCAATCAATTATACGTAGGGCAAACTCAGCAGAAAATCAAAGCTCGAATTTCCTCACACTCCAGCAGATTGAGGTGTAAAGTGGCAGGGGCGCCCCTTGTTGAACATTGGGGGGTAGCGGGACACACTGTAACAGACCTACGTTGGTTTGTCATTGAGAAAGTATCCTTGGGCAGAAGAGGGGGTAACCTCCCCGCAGTACTAAACACACGAGAGTCCAAATGGATGTCCCTTCAGGACTCCATTAAGAATGGTTTGAACGAGCAAGATAGCAGCTTAGCTCAATTGGCAGCACTCGGCTAGCAGAAATCATTGTACAAAACCTTGACGAAATGCTTCAAGCCAGACTTGTTACACTCTCATGTTGCAGAATTTTACGAGCTTTCGCTATATATAATGTTTTAATGTTGACTGATTCTAATTCGTTGATTAGGTCAAGGTCGCATAACGTTCAAATAGCTTAGCTTTAACTTTTCTTTAAACTGTATTTATGAATTATGTCACTAATTAAGAACATGCTTCTTCCATTTACGACCTTTTGTGATAAGAGTCGCATGGAACCTTGTCAGTACATCACTTAATCAACAATTGTTGCAGCAATGTGGGAAAATAGTTTTCAGCCTCCTGTACGAGAGCTGCACTATTTCGCGTGTTTTGCTGTCATTGTTCAATTACAGTCGCCATTGACACATTATAGTGGCTTTCAATAGCCTTTTTTTTCTAAATTTGAGCTGCCCACTACCTGTACCGGATTCGATGAATCCTAGAGGCTCCTGGAAGTAACTCTTCCATTTTTGCCGATACGGAATTTAGCTCCGCCCCAAACTCCGCGGAGCTCACACTGCGGAGTCCGCGCTCGAGATTGAAGTCGCTGGCAGCTCTGGTGCCGTAGTTTGTAAGTACTTTTTAAAGTTGATTGAGGCTCCAATTCATTAGCTTATTAACTCACGGGTCCCGCTCTCATAGTAAACTAGTCTTATTTTTCCGTAGACTAAAAACCGGACCACTTTGTCCAAACCGATCCGAAGGTGCCCACGCTGCACATGGCTTTCCAGATTTTACGGACAGGCGCCGTATTGATAACTGCCGCTTTGAACTTGCGAGCATAATTATCTTTGCAAGTAAGACCTTTCTTCAGTTGAGATCGATGTTAATGTATAAATTCACGCCTGGCCGTTAAAACATCCCCCTTTTCACCAGGTTGAAATATAACATCGTTTCCGGATTTGATTGTTACTTTGAAACCATACTACGTACAGCTTCAGCCGATTTTTTAACGGTGAAATCACGCACCTCTAATTGTGAGTACTTACTTACCTGCAACCTAAAAAACCTGATGGTCATTTTTTGTAATCACCTACGCAATTGGTAACAAATTCCATTCTTTTTGATTAACCAAGGTATATCAAGTATAGAAGCCTGATTGTACATTCATCACCATCTGATGGTCTTAATCACAGCGACCTATAGGTACTATTTTAAATCATAATATTCTCCATGTAGCACAGATTAGATATAGTCTTTCTTAGTTAATTCTGTAATCTTCATGTTGTATCGGACCATAGGACCGTTGATAAGGTGCACTTTTAGGTTAACTGTTGTCATTCTCTTTTGAGTTAACTGCAGATACCAAAAAGCCAGATCTCTCCAATTCTCACAGATTGTTGTTTCTCCTATTCAGTTTAATCGTCCATTCCATCAGATTGACCACGACGTTAAGCGTGGTTCCACTGTTCATGTATTGAACCCTTCTGGGTCTCCAACCATGGTAAATCAGATTTAATTTATTTTATCTGTGTCTAACCTGTAGATAGGATGATGATCTTCATCCTCCCTATGAATTGTAGTTAAATACGTGTTTGTATTCTTTTATACAGAATGGCCCCACCTTCCTTCCCCAATTTGACGTCCTGATGAAGACCCCGTAAAAGGACTCCAATTGGCCTATAGATAGGGGTCGAAACGTCGACTGTTCTCTCTTTAATTTGTCTTTCCGGCACACCCCTTAATCCTCTAATAATTAGATGTGACCGTTGAATTGCAATGTTTACATGTGTTCTTTAATTTGTAGTCCTGATTTGGGACGTTTGTATTCTGATTATCTTTTGATAACCGTTGTCAATTTGTATTGTTACCTCTTTATACTGTGTCATAACCTTTCTACACTTCCTCGAGCACTACCCCTCCCTTTCCTTCCTCCCCCTTTGGGGCCTTTAATCTACATGATTTTTGTATTGCACTTGATAACCACAAAGCATTGGTCATTAAATAATATATGCCAATCCCATATAATATTGGAGTCCTCGAAAAAGGGAAGGATAGAGAGGTAACAATAATACTCCTTACAACCAAGCCAGTACAAGGCTTTTACATGAAAGTGCTTTGTCAGTCATTGATGGGCTTATGCAGTGAATAAGTCATTATACACGCACACTGTCAAAAGAAAACATGCTAGTGCGTAAACATGGGGCCCGAAGACAATAGAATATGGAAAACTGGAGTGGGCTGACCAATTGCCGCATGGTGATATATATATATATGAAAATACCCAGTGGAGGCCGCCACTAGGTAGTTATAGAGTTAAGTCTGTATTTCCATAGAAAAAGCATTATTTGGGTCACTTATAACTTGGGCGCCATTTGACGAATCTTCACAAAATGTTCCCCAAAGAAGTCTCATCCACCTCAGCACCTTCATGGAAACTTTTGGAGTGATCCTTCAAGCAGGGTCAGAGAAAAAGGGAGGGTCTCAAAATGGGTTATCCCCACACATTTTTCTAAAGGAAAGTTAAATAGTAATACTGCAAACAATGCTGAACGGAATTACACCAAATGGTGGCGGAAATCTTGATTTCGATCCTGAATGCATGCTTTCTGTCATTTGGTGCTAATCTGTTCAGTAGTTTTGGGGAAAATTAGGTAGAAAATGTAGATATTTCACAATGACAAGAAGAATCTGCAGATTCCACAGATCTCAAGATGAGATCTGATTCGCTGCCACCACATCAACAACGATGTGGTGGCAGCCATCTAAGGACTCTAGAAAAAAAACAAGGGTTGTGATTGCTTAGGGGAGGGAGCCTGGCTGCTGCCTGTTCCGGCCCTGGCGAGGAGTGACTGAGATGACAAATGGGAGAGTGATGAGAAGGTATGCTTTTTTAACTTATTTTTCTTTTTTTTTACATCACCCCCCTGGCCACCTTGAGCCCCCGACACCTTATCTGTGCCAGTCTCTACTGTATAGAATTAGGAACAGGGGCGGAGGTAAGGTGGGTGAAGGTGATAGCTGCCCCAAGCCATAGCGGTTGAAAAAAAAATGTGTATGCACAGGTCGACAGGTGTGTGGAACAGAGTGTACTTACTGAAGGAGTGTAGAAACAGTTGGCAAGCTCAAGCATGGGGACTCCCATCGTTCATGGGGGAGGTGTACTCAGATCATGGGGGAAGATCATCGTTCTCCCACCTTCTGAAGGAACTGCCTAATAAAGTTATCATAGTACAAATCTATTGTTTTCTTAAACTGGGCCTACAACACCAAATGCCTTGCCTACTATGATAGTCTATGAGATTCCATTTAGCAAAATACCAGCCTACAGGCTTTAGCACAGTGTAATAAGAACCAACCCTTAAAAGCTGTTATCTTTAACACATATGTTTCACAATATGTAAGTCAATCGGGCTGGCTTTATCATAACTTTTTATACTTAATGGATCAAACATATGGCATTGGATAACATTTTTCTCAGTGAACCAATAGGCCCTCTAGCCCTTACCAACTTGTTGCTATAACCAACACATGCCTATTACGTACGCATAAACTCGCAACCATCATGCATACATTTATAAAATTATAAAAATGAAAAAAATTACTGTTGGCAACACAATACACAACCTTTCCAAAATGGCCTAACAAGGATTATCAAAGTCAAAATCATCTATCCCCAGGGTTTATCAGAGGGAGTGACCAGCACTAAAACCCTTACCCACTACGGTAACCTGTTACATTTCTTGTGACATACCTGCCTACAGCCTTTTACACAGTATGATAACAAACCACTGCTAAAGGCCTCATGGCTCTTACACATGCTTTTCACGATAAATAATCTACGCTTACTGTCTTTGTAATAATTTTTCATAAGAAACAGATCAGACCTATAGACAAAACATATCCTGGTGAACTAATCAGGTCTACAAGCTTTATCATGGACTTGTCACAATAATCAATTCAGGTTTACTGTACTGAGTGTAGGCTTTCTCACAAGCAACTAACAGGCATACAGTCATAAACTTAAAGAAACATGCAAAATTATAGTTGGCAAAGTACAATACTATCTCTCATCAGATGATTTTCCAGGGATTTTCACAGTGCAAAACTATCCCCACAGTTTCTCAGAAGTGGTAAACCAAAACCTTTGGATAATATGATAATCTTTGAAATTCCATGCAACAAAATCTCTCTCTGCAGGCTTTAATACTGAACAATAACAATCCATCCTTGAATGCCTGTAACTACAATATATGCTTTACATATAAAATATATCAGGTCTACTGCTGTTATAATTACTTTTCATAGTAAACAGACCTGCCCTGCAGTTTTAACCCCCATCGCTGCTAGGCCTTCCCCCGTGCTATGCCTTTTTTGGGGTATTTTGGGGTCGTTCGTGCTTAGGCCCCTGTACATTTTTGTCCACATAAGGTATCCACACCAAATATGCGTCCTTTTCTGCCAACAACTTGAGGATTCTAAAAGTACCCAGGGTTTGTGGATTCCTGTGGAGTGGACCAAGAAAGTGGCCAAAACACAGCTCATTTTTGTGGGTTTTTTTAAAGGAAAAATGGTGGGAAAATGATGCAGAAGAAGGCGTCTTTTTTTTTCCTTCCCTGCAAAATGTATCAACTAAGGGTTTGTGGTGCTAAAACCAACATCTTCCTAGTTTTCAGGAACAGGCAGACATTTGTCAGAAAATCAATATTTTCTACACAGTTTTGGCATTTTACTGGGACATGGCCAATTTTTCCTATTTTGTGTGCTTTCAACCAATGGGTGTGAAAGCAAAAAGGGATCCCGGGGAACTATACATTTCAGAAAAGTAGACAACATTTAAAATTCAGCAAGGGGTCATTAGTTTAAATCCTTCCAGGTTTTTCTATAGAAACTAACAATTGAAATTAAGTTGGAAAAACCAGCCATTTGTGCCAGCATTTTCACGTGTAACTTCTTCTAAATATGGCAGATTTTCAAAAGCAATACACTGTTATGTCTGCCAGAACCTACCGGTTGCTAGGATATATAGAACTTGTAGGTTCACCAAGAACCTGAGGTACCCAGAGCCAATAACTGGGCTACGTCTTGCAATCGTTTTTCATTGTGTACTGGGTATATAGCAATTCATTTGGTAAAATATAAAGTGAAAAATAGGCACCAAGGAAACCTATATATTTCCAAAATGAGAACACAATATAGAGTTTAGAAGCAGGGGTTATTTGCACATCTCCGAAATTGTGGGTACCCATACAAGCATGTGAATTAGAGAAAAAGTTTCAAAATGATTATTATTTACACATTGTCTTACATTTGGAAGGCAGAAATGCAAATAAAGTCAATTAGTAATAACATTAGTTCTACTATTCTGTGCTCCCCTAAGTCTTCTGATAAAAATGGTACCTCATTTGTGTGGGTAGGACTAGTGCCTGCGACAGGAAACGGCCCAACACGCAACATGGACACATCAAATTTTTTTTGTGACAAAAGACCCTTTTTTCAGAATGTACCTAGTTGTGGATTTGGGACCCTAGCTCTGCCGGCACCTAAGGAATCATAGAAAACCTATACATTCAGGGAAATCCAGGATGGAGTGATGTGTGTGGCTCTAACCAGGCTCTGTTATCCAGAATCCCTTGCAAACCTCAAAACTTGTAAAAAAAAACACCACATTTTCCTCACATTTCTGTGATGGAAAGTTCTGGAATCTGTGTGGATCCACAAACTTCCCCCACCCAGCATTCCCTAAAGTTTCCTGATAAAAATGGTACCTCACTTGTGTAGGTAGGCATAGTGCCTGCGACAGGAAACTTTCCGAAAACGCAATATGGAGACATCACATTTTTCCACAGAAAGCTGACCCTTTTTTTGCAATGTGCCTAGCTGTGGATTTGGGACCCTAGCTCATCTGGCATCTAGGGAACCTAGCACACTTGTACATTTTTGAAGGCTAGATACCCAGGGAACTCCAGGATGCAGTGACCGGTGTGGCTCTCACAAAATTTTGTTTCCAAGTATCCCTTGCAAACCTCAAACTTTTATCAAAAAACAATTTTTGTCACTTTTCTGTGATAGAAAGTTCTGGAATCTGCATGGATCACCAACCTTCCACCCACCTAGAACCCCCCAAAGTCTCCTGATAAAAATGTAACCTCACTTGTGTGGGTAGGCCTAGTGCCTGCGACAGGAAACGTCCAAAGCGAAATGTGGACACATCACATTTTACCAGGGAAAACTGACCCTATTTTTGCAGTGTTCCTAGCTGTGGATTTCAGACCCTAGTTCAGCCAGCACCTAGGGAAACCTATACATTTTCTGAAACTAGCAACCGAGGAAAATCCAGGATGGGATGACTTGTGTGTCTCTCACTATGTTCTGTTACCGAGAATCCCTTGCAAACCTCTAACTTTACCAAATAAAACAAATTTACCTCACATTTCTGTGATGGGAAGTTCTGGAATCTGATGGGAGCCACAAACTTCCATCCTCCCATCATTCCCGAAAGTCTCCCAATAAAAAAGGTATGTCACTTGTGTGGGTAGGCCTAGTACCCGGGACAGGAAATGTTCCAAAATGCAATGTGGACAGATAGCATTTTTCCACAGAAAACTGGCCCTTTTTTGCAATGTGCCTAGCTGTGGATTTGGGACCATTGCTCGGCAGGCATCTAGGGAAACCTAGCACACCTGTACATTTTTTTAAACGAGACACACAGGGAAACCAGGATGGGGAGACTTGTGTGGCTCTCACTAGGATCTATTACCCTAAATCCCTTGCAAACTTCTAACTTTGTCAAAAATAAATAAATGTATCTCACATTTCTGTGATGGGAATTCTGGAATCTGATGGGAGCTACCCGCCACCCATCATCCCCCAAAGTCTCCCTATAAAAATGGTACATCACTTGTGGGTAGGCCTAGTACCCGCGACAGGAAACGGCCCAAAACAACACATCACATTTTTTCCAGTGAAAACTGACCCTTTTTTCCTAGTTGTGGATTTTGGACCCTAGTTCTGCAGTACCTACAGAAATCTAGCAAACCTATATATTTTTTTTAACTAGACACCCAGGGGAAGCTTGTGTGTCTCTCACCAGGTTTTGTTACCCAGAATTCCTTGCAAACCTCAAACTTGATCAATAAAAAACACATTTTCCTCACATTTCAGTGATGGAAGGTTATGGAATCTGTGGGGAGCCACAAACCTCCAACAATCCAGCATTCCCCCAAGTTGCCAGATAAAAACTGTACCTCACTTGTGTGGGTAGGCCTAGTACCCGCAACAGGAAGCATTCCAAAACGCTATGTGGACACATCACATTTTCCACAGAAAACTGACCCTTGTTTTGAAATGTGCCTAACCGTGGATTTGGGACCCTAGATCAGTTGTCACTTAGGGAAACCTAGTAAACCTGTAGTTTTTTGCAAACTAGACACCCAGGGGAAGCCAGGATGGGGTGACTTGTGTGGCTCTCATCAGGTTCTGTAATCCAGAACCCCTTGCAAACCTCAAACTTTGTAAAAAAACAACACATTTTACTCACATTTCTGTGATGGAAAGTTCTAGAATCTTCGTGGAGCCACAAACTCCCACCCACCCAGCATTCCCCCAAGCCTCCCATTCAAAATGGCACCTCACATGTGTGGGTAAGGCAATTATCCGCGACAGGAAATAGCCCAAAACTCAACATGGATACGTCACATTTTTCCAGTGAAAATGTACCTTTTTCACATTGTGCCTTGCTGTGGATTTTGGACCCTAGCTCTGTCGGCACCTTAGTAAACCTAGCAAACCTGTACATTTTTGAAAACTAGACACCCAGGGAAATCTAGGATGGGGTAACTTGTGTGGCTCTCACTAGGTCTGTTACCCAGAATCCATTGCAAATCCCAAACTTTGTAAAATAAAAAACACATTTTCCTAACTTTCTGTGACGGAATGTTGTGGAATCTGCAGGGAGCCATACATTTCCACCCACCCAGCATTTCCCCCATCCCCTGATAAAAATGGTATCTCAATTGTGTGGTTACCCACAACAGGAAACGGCCTAAAGCATACAGTGGAGACTTCAAAATTATCGATTACAAAAATACCTTGTTTTGCGAGGGAGTCCCCTGCGGTTTTGATCCCAGGCTCGGCGGCCATCTAGAAAAACCTAGCAATCCCAGCTATTTATGACAACTAGACAACCGGGGGAGTTCAGGGAGGTGTGACTTGCATGGATCCCCCAACGTTTTCCTACCCAGAATCTCCTGCAAACATCAAATTTGGCTGAAAATTTCACATTTTGCTCACATTTCTGTGGGAAAGTTGTGGGATCACTGGGCTGATACAAATTTCCTACCACCCAGCATTTCTCCAGGTCTCCTGATAAAAATGGTACCTCACTGTGTGGGTGTGCCAAGTACCTGAGACAGGGAAGGGCCACAAACTTATTGTGGAGACATAAAAATGATCTATCACAAAACGACCTGCTTTTGAAAGGGGGGCCCCTGCGTTTTTGATCCCGGGCTCAGTGGGCATCTAGGGAAACCTACCAAACCCTCACCTTTCTGAAAAGTAGACACCCGGGGAGTGTAGGGTGTGTTGGCTTGCATGGATCCCCAACATGGCTATTGCCCCAATATGCTCTTAAGGGCGGTCTGGGCAGAAATACTGTGCCCATTTTTTGGGAGAGGGGAGGCATTGGCATTTCCCATTCTGGGCATCTCCCCCTATGTATAAAAAAACGGTATCTTCCCAGGCACCTCGTAGGCTCCCTGCTCCTCCTTGGGTGCAGATCAGGGGCTATTGCCCGAATCTGCCCCCTGGGGGGGCAGAAAGACTGTGGCATTCTTTGGAGTGGTGGGGGCATTGACATGCCTATTCTGGGCAGCCCCAACCCTGAACTTTGAAAAAAAAGAATCCCTGGTGCCTAGTGGGTTTTCTGCCCCCGGGGCAGATAAGGGGTTATTGCCCCGATCTGCCTCCCAGGGAGTAGAAAAACTGTGACAATTTTGGATGTGGTGGGGGCATTGACATACCCATTCTGGGAGGCCCCCATCCCCATGTATAAAAAAACCTGAATCCCTGGTGCCTAGTGAGATTTGCACCCCCCCATTCGAAGACAGATCAGGGATAATTGCCCCATCTGCCTCCTGGGGATGGCAGAAAGGCTGTGACATTTTTTTGAGGGGGCGGGGGCATTCGCATGCCTATTCTGGGCAGCCCCTCCCCTGAACTTTGAAAAATAAAATCCCTGGTGCCTAGTGGGCTTTCTGCCCCTCCCCCCGGGGGGGCAGATAAGGAGCTATAGCCCCGATGTGCCTCCTAGGCGCAGTGAGACTGTGACAATTTTTTTGGGGGTGGGTGCATTGGCAGGCCCATTCAGCGCAGCCCCTATGTATAAATAAAAAACAAATTCCTTCTGTCTAGTGGGCTTTTTACTCCCCCAGGGGGCAGAACAGGGGCTATTGCCAATCTGCCTCCTAGTGAGAGCAGGGAGACTCTTGCCTTTTTAGGGGGGAGCCATTGGCATGCTCATTCTGGGCAGCCCCACCCCAGACCTACTAAAAAAAGAATCCCTGGTGTCTAAGGTGCCCCCCCCCCAGGGGGGCAGAAAGACTGAATATGCCAAATTTGGTATTGACGGAGCAAAGGCCCTTGCGCAAAGGGCCACTCCCCCCTCCCCGGTGCCTAGTGCGTTGATCCCTTCTTGGGGATCGCCCTTCTGAAGGGATCCACTAGGGAAAGATACCATTGGAAAAGGGAGATTCACCCCATCCTGGATTCCGCTGGGTGTCTAGTTTTCACAAATGTACAGGTTTGCTAGATTTCCCTCTAGGGCCCAAAATCCACAGCTAGGCGCATTGCAAAAAAAAAAAGAGGTCAGTGCCAAGGGTGCTTTCTGCCACTCTGTGGCGGGGAGGTCATATTGCCCCGAAATGCCCCCAAGGGGGGAGCAGAAAGACTGTGGCAATTTTTAGGAGGGGAGTGGGGGCATTGTTATGCCTATTCTGGGCAGACCCACCCCTAAGAATAAAAAAAAGAATCGCTTGTGCCTAGAGCGTTCTCTGCCCCACGGGGGGGGGGCAGATCAGGGACTATTTCCCCCATCTGCTTCCCTGGGGAGGCAGAAAGTGTGTGGCAATTTGTTTGGTGGGTGGGGGCATTGGCATGCCTATTCTGGGCAGCCCCCACCCCTACGTATAAAAAAATCCCTGGGCCTAGTGGCCTTTCGGCCCCCCCGGGAGCGGATAAGGGGCTACTGCCCCTATCTACCTCCTGGGGGGGGGGGGGGCAGAAAGACTGGCAATTGTTTTTGGGGTGGGTGCCTTGGCAGGCCCATTCTGGGCAGCCCCCACCCCTACGTATAAAAGAAACAAATCCCTGGTGACTAGTGGGCTTTTTGACTCCCCCCCCCCCCGGGGGGGCAGAACAGGTGCTATTGCCCCCATATGCCTCCTGGTGCGGAGGTGTGGACCCCATACATCATGGAGTTAATTCCAGGAAAGATGACTGCAGATCGTGCGGTCAGGATGATGAACTAAAAAGTGCATGAAAAAATACTTGCAACTTTCTTAGGAACCCTAACCTAAAAAATTAATCGCTTAACAACGCACCCTCATGCCTATGCCCCAAACTCTTAACGTTGTACTCATATTCCTTAACGCTTACCCCTATATCTATACAGCAATTTGATTGATACGCTAACCTTACTTAAATATATTTTAGAACCAAACATTTTGGCAAGTGTTCCATTTTCAAAGTACTTATTTTTAGAGTTAATAGTTGAGAGAGTTATTTTTAGCAGAGGTGCTTTCGAGGTTTTAACACAGTGCCATACCGATCTTAAATCACTGTCCGCGTTTGATTATAATCCTTTCCACCAATTTTTTTTTGTCATATTTAGGTTCTCTCTTTAAAATGCATTCTTGTAAATGGCTTATAAAGCAAGCATTGGTAAGCAGGTGCTTTGGTTATTTAATGTTTTATTGCAAGCATATTCCACATAAAGAAAAAATGTTACCACCTACACATTGTATCCCTAGCAATAACCCTTACATAACGTTTTAATAGAACAGTATGAGTGCTTTCTAGCACTCTTGGGAGAACTTAGAATGGGAATGGAAGTCATTTTGAACTTTACTGCACATCACAGGAAATTAAATGTTATGTTTGCAAAGGGAATGCATTTTTGGCGTTCAATTACTGAAAGATAAAGTCACAAACACACAATGATAAAAAATAGAAAGAATTAAGCTTTGGCAAAGTAATATACTGGTCCACCAAACAGCATGTGCACCTATGAGCAAGCAAAAGGGTGTAACTAACGGTGCAACAGAGCCAATGGCTGAAGTGGATTGACTCACTGCCCCATGTGGAGCTGTTGCAGGGATTCTGCTCCTACACAGAACTGTGCACAGAGACCCAGGACCTTAGTGAATTGTGGTGTAACAAAAAACTCACCTTAGTACCTAGAAACCCTAACCAGCTAGCATCAGTGTAACATTAGCTCTTCGTCCTAGAGCAAAGGAACCAATGATTTCACAACCCAGAAAATGCGACTTAGGTTATACTCAGAAATGGTGGGAAGCAAGAACACTCTTTCCTTATACTCTCATACCAGTCCACAACAGGAGTAAAAAAGAGACACAGCAAAGGTTAAAATATGTATTTTAAGGACATGCTCTAAGATGCAGTGACTTTTCCTAACATAAGCTGACATATGATTAAAAATAATATGATCAGCATTGTTACAATTCCATAAAATACAAAAGGAGAAATCATATTACAATGATGGTGAAAACAGGTCTTATAGTGCCCAGTCTATCACCCTCCCTATATAGGAACTATGTTTTATAAAATATAAAAGGTCTCTTAGGCTTGTGTGGGGGAGCCCATACCTCTAAGATCAGCAGGAATGAATCACATCAGTATCTGCTAAAGCTCTTTCTCTCTGGAAACGGAATTCTTCCAAGTGTGTCATATCATGGCTTACAGTGCAATAATAAAGGCGCCAGAATCGCCATTGGTTTGCAGCTGCACATATGTTATGGCTAAAACGTGAGCTGAACAATAGCTACCTTGTTATGATAACCTTGGAGGCTTCAGCACTCGCTGTGCAGACTAGGGTCACGATGTAAGTCTAGGGATGCTGAAAAACAAGCCATTCTCATGTGAAATAAAGCACGCAGCCTAACTTACAATAACAGCTGAAAGCAGTGTCGTGTGCAAAAGCAGCAAAAGGTAAAATGGCGTTTAAACTTCTAAAAAGCTCATGCTAACATAAGAATATGCACACAAACAAGGCTCAGCCCACACTACAGAGCAAGCAGAAGCAAAATGTGAATACTAGTTGAACAGACCAATGGATGAAGAAAGCTCACTCAAAATTCTTCTAATCATGTACGTACATTTCATTTAAGACCTACTGCTGGCGAGACTGCTAATTCTGTCTTGATGCCTGATATAAAAATGTAAATATTAAGTTATGAATCATGAGTTTGTTCGTTCTAACTCACACATCCAACACAGAGGACTTTTCCACTTACGACTAAGATTGGAATATTCCTGATAAGCTTGTGAAAAAAAGCCACATGCCAAATCATTCACAACTCGGATTTTAGGCTCCTGTAGCATTAGTAAACAACTCATGCTCTCTGCGATGCAATTTATAATTTAAACATTGATTGCTCTTTTAACAGATATAAGCCTTTTTGCGTATGTTCCTTTCTCTGGAAGTCAATTTTTGGTATCGGATTTTCAGCCACAGTATGGTCTATAAGAAAAGAAAACAACTCTAGATTCAAGCACCTCCTTTTATGATTTAATAGCATATTTTTATGTTGTGATTGCATGTTTCACCTCATTATATGGCAGATCCGAGGTCTCTGACCTTTTCTGTAGTGAGAGCTACTTCTGATCAGTGAAAATCTTTGTTAGCTAATGAAGGCTACCCAACTCCCTGCAGAAAGGGGTTTCGATTTTATAGCCCACTGGAGGAAAAGAAGAATCCTCCTGCGCAGAGGAGGCAGACCAGGCATTGACAACGGTTCTCGCCGAGATCCAGGTAAGGAGAGGACTCAGGCAGGGGCTATGGGTGGGTGACAGGGGGAAAACTCCGCCAAGTGGCGGAGTCAGAGTTTTTTGGCCAACTTCGCACTTCCAGTGGAGTGTGGAGTTGGCAAAACTGCACAAACTCCACTATTGGAGATCCCCACCCAGGGTTAGTTATAAATATAGCACCGTGTCTACCAGCCTGCTGTATGTAAATGCAACATTTTGAAATGGGATAAAATTAAACTGAAGAGTTACCTTTATGTTTATATAGATTCTATAAAGCTCATCATTTAAATGTTCTCCTTTTTCCAAGTGTCACATTGAGAAACTTCAGGCATCTTGCTCCCAGTGGCCTGTAGAGAAACAGTGCCATATTTATATCAGAAAAATACAGCCACTTGTTTAAATGGAAGGAATTTAAAATGAAGAAAAATGCTTCATAAAACATTAGGCAAAACACACAAATTGATGGACGGAATGTTGTACATTGGCAAAACATTCACCCCCAGTCACAGATCTGGGTTTAATCCATCGTTATTTTGCTCACCACCCCACCCCACCCCAGTTCAGACATGGCCATATGCAAGTCAGTCTTGACCCTGTGCCTCATGGGAACAGTTCAGCCCGAACTGCCAAGCCATGTCTTCCCTGGACCGGAATCAAGCATCCTAGGACCGGTTTCTGGGTATCAGCCGTCCTCAGCCAGGATAGCTTGACTCCAGTGGCGTATTGCGCACGGGACCCACGTCTGGGCATCCCCTTCCCACATAGGGCGAACTGCAAAACACACAAGATGATGGACGGAATGTTGCACATTGGCAAAACATTCACCCCCCAGTCACAGATCTGGCTTTAATTCATCGTTATTTTGCTCACCACACCACCTCAGTTCAGACATGGCCATATGCAAATCATTCTTTACCCTGTGCCTCATGGGAACAGTCCAGCCCGAACTGCCAAGCCATGTCTTCCCTGGACCGGAATCAAGCATCCTAGGACCGGTTTCTGGCTATCAGCCGTCCTCAGCCAGGATAGCTTGACTCCAGTGGCCTAGTAGGACGGGTATGCTCAGACGTGAGTCCCGTGCTCTCCATGACACTGGAATCAAGCTATCCTGGCTGATGAGGGCTGAAAGCCCGAAACCAGTCCTAGGATGCTTGTTTCCAGTCCAGGGAGGACCTGGCTTGGCAGTTCGGGCTGGACTGTTCCCATGGGGCACAGGGTCAAGGCTGATTTGCATTTAGCTGGGTTCAAACTGGAATGGCGAGCAAAAAAAGGATGGATTTAGGCCCGGATCTCTGTACTGGGGTGAATGTATGACATTGTTCTGCATTCTATCCATCAACTGTTGTTTTTGCATTCATAAAACAATAAGACATAATTGCTTTAATTGAAAGTAAAAATAAACATTAAGATTTAATGAGACTCAAGGCTGACAAAAAAAAAACCCTGTGCCCTGGTCCTCCTGGACTTATCCGCGGCATTTGATACCGTTAATCACTGCCAACTTCTATCGCGGATAAAGGACCAGGGGATTCAGGGCACAGTCCTAGCCTGGTTGACGTCCTTCCTTGAAGATCGCTCGCAGCGAGTCCAATTTACAGACCTTGTGTCAAAACCAGCTAAGCTAACTTGTGGTGTGCCCCAAGGGTCGGCTCTGTCACCCCTACTTTTTAACATATATATTCAGCCTTTGATCGCAGCATTGAACAGGATGGATTGTAGAGTCTATAATTACGCCGACGATACACAAATCCTGATCCAGATTGACGACTCAGCTAAGGCTCACTTGAGAATGCAAAACATCCTCAAGTTTACAATCAGCTGGATGTCGGATAACTCTTTAAAAATAAATCCGGAGAAAACGGAAGTCCTGGCAATTACGACAGCTGCCAATCTGTGGAGTGATCAGTTCTGGCCGGCCAAATTAGGGCCACTTCCAGAACCAGCATTGGCAGTAAAAAGCCTAGGCATTAAAATTGATGCCCTGCTATCCTTGACACAGCAGGTATCATCAGTAGTGAGCACCTGTGTTAGCTTATTACGCCAGTTGCGGAAACTCTCCCCTCTGCTGTCCTTTTCCCCACTTAGGCTGGCGGTCTCCGCTTTGATTCTGGCACGGCTGGACTATGGCAATTCCTTACACTATGGCCTCCCAAAAAATCTTTTGACCAGGCTTCAGGTTGTAATGAACAATGCGGCCAGGCTCATTTTTAACAAACCTAGGCAAACCCGAGCTACGCCTCTTCTATGCAGCCTACACTGGCTGCCAATCGCTCAAAGAATAAAATTCAAAAGCCTCTGCATCGCACATAAGGCAATCTATGGCTCAGCCCCCAAATATATCAAGGAACAGATCATTAAGTACAGGCCAAGTAGGACCCTTCGGTCTGCTGAGGCATGTAACTTTTTTTTTTTTTTATTGAACAAGACAGTAGGAAAACATT
Source organism: Lissotriton vulgaris (assembly GCF_964263255.1). Taxonomy (NCBI): domain Eukaryota; kingdom Metazoa; phylum Chordata; class Amphibia; order Caudata; family Salamandridae; genus Lissotriton; species Lissotriton vulgaris. Next base: position 165,860,659 of record NC_141699.1, on the reverse strand, counting down.
GGTACATTTGATTCTTCGACTTTAGATAAAATTTCCATACAGTATACCAGAGACAAACCAAGCATATTCATTACTAATAACGAATACTTCGATAAACCAATCTTTAAGTGCTAGTGCAAAATGGTGTAAGGAAAGCAGTTAATCCAATACGTCAAGATTCCTGTTATATTGTATGCAGACAAAGCAAATTAGCCCAATGAGGGTATCATTACTCTTCTTTAAGGTGCCGGAGCAGAAACATAGATGGTTATTTATTTATTTTATTTATTTATTTGATGCTATTTATAGAGCGCATACAATTACCCTTAGGCGTCTCGGCGCTGAAATTGCATTTAGGTTTCACCCTGGAGCGGTAATACGGAATAAAATCACTGATTGAACAACCAAGTCTTCAGTTTTTTTCTGAACTGAAGAAGAGTGGGACTTGTTCTTATGTGAATGGGCAGAGTGTTCCAGAGTCTAGGGGCCGCAGTTGAGAAGCGGCGATCTCCCCAGGAAGCTGTACGACTGCGTTGTATCACCAGTTGATTTAGAGAGGTAGATCTGAGCGTTCTTGGGGGATTATAGGGGATCAATTGCTCTCTAAGGAATCTGGGTCCTAGTTTCTGGAGCGATTTAAAGACAATACACAGCGCTTTAAATTTGACCCGATTGTGAATGGACAACCAATGGTATTGTTTAAGCGTGTCCGAGATGGGAGCAAATCTAGGTTTTTTTGATAGCACTCGGGCGGCGGCATTCTGCACTGTCTGTAGTTTTTTAATGACTCTGTTCTGGGCATTGAGCAGCAGACCATTACAGTAGTCCAATGAGGACAACACTAGTGAAGAAACCAGTGTTTTTGCTGCTGATTCTGGCAAGTAAGGAGTAATTTTTCTTACCATTCGCAACTTAAAATGAGCATTGGCAGCCACCTTATTCGCGTGGGCCATGAAGTTGAGCTGGTTGTCGAAAGTGACACCCAAGTTTCTAACTTTGGCCGTGGGGCATGGAGGAGTGCCCATGGCCGTTGGCCACCAGGTTGCCGACCAGGCTGGGGAGAGATTGCCGAAAATAACCACCTCTGTTTTATCAGAATTGAGTTTCAGGCAATTTCTTGCCATCCACTCACCAATGGCAATCATCCCGTCTTGAAATCTCTCTGCCATTTCCTGACCGTCTCCCTTTATGGCCAGAACCAACTGAGTGTCGTCTGCGTATGAGGTCAGGCCCATCCCGTATGCTTTGATGACACTAGCAAGGTCCGACACATATATATTAAATAGTGTCGGACTCAGGGATGAGCCTTGTGGGACCCCACACGGTAACGACAGCTTGGCCGACTGGAAGGGACCCATAGTGACCGCCTGAGTTCTGTTGGTCAGGAACGAAGCCAGCAGGTCTCTAGCAGTGGACTGAATGCCCATCCTCTCGACACGGTCGACCAAGATCTTGTGGTCGACCGTGTCGAAAGCAGCCGACAAGTCAAGGAGGACTAATACAGCAGTACCTCCTTGGTCACGAATGATTCTTATGTCGTCAGCTGCTTTGATGAGGGCGGTTTCCGTGCCGTGGTATTTGCGGAAGCCGAACTGGGTATCATCAAGCAGGTAGTTGTTCTCTATATAAGCTGATAGCTGCTGGTTCATAGCCTTTTCTATGACCTTTGCTAGAAAAGGGAGACTAGCAATGGGACGGTAGTTCTTCAGTTCATTTTTGTCTAGCCCAGGTTTTTTAAGCAGAGGTTTAATAAGTGTATTTTTCAGTGAATCAGGGTAGGTACCGGATGCTAGAATAATGTTACAGAGGGTGGTTATGATGGGGACGACTGTGTCTGGTACTGTGGCTAGTACAGAAGAGGGGCAAGGATCCAAGGCTGATCCTGCTTTTATCGTGTTAAAAATGCTCGTGACTTGATCAATGGTGAGGGCATTGAAGGAGGTCATAGTAGTACTAATTGAATTAGTCAAAGAAGTGATCGGAGGGGTGGAAGCACTACTATGAACCTGATCCAGATTAAATGCTTGATAGATGTCATTGACTTTAGTGAAGAAGAAGTCTGACAAAGCATCACATAATGTTTGTGATGGGGGTGGGTTGAGGTCTGGAGCATTTCCCGCAAGGGTTTTTGCAACATTATAAAGCTGTTTGCTGGAGTTTTTAGCAGCTTCTATATGGCGAGTATAGTAATCCTTTTTCGCAGTTATAATCATTAATTTATAGGTGGCCAGGGCTTTCTTATAAATGTCCTTGCTTTCAGTATCGTAAGTTCTTCGCCATTGTCGTTCCTTGTTCCTGGTGAGTTGTTTTTGGTCTTTTAGTTCTTTCGTGTACCACTGAGCTTTGGGCGTATTTCGGTTTTTGGAGATTGATTTAATGGGTGCCAACTGTGTAGAGGCTTCACCCAGCCATTTTTGGAATTGAGTGGTAGCAATCGCTGGATCGGTGGATAGTTCGGGGGTTGAGGTATTGAGAAGCAACATTAGATTGTTACGGTCAATGTCCTTCCAGACTCTAAAAGTGCCTTTAGTTGCAGGGTTTACTGTTTTCTGCTGCGGGCCTTTGATAGTAAGTTTGCTAAAAATGACAGAGTGATCTGTCCAGGTCATGGGGAGAACAGAGGTGATGGACAGTCCTTCCACATTTGTGAAGATGCCATCCAGCGTGTGGCCTGCCTGGTGGGTGGGGGTAGTGACCAGCTGTTTAAGGCCCATCAAATCAAGATCAGATATGAGGGTTGTAGTGTCCTTGTCACTATTAAGCTCTAGGTGAAAATTAAAATCACCTAGTATTGTGGTGGGTCCTTCTGTTGCTATAGATTCGGTAATATTGGTAAGATTTGCAAGAAACGCGGATCTGGTGCCTGGGGGTCTGTATATCAGACCCCCAGGGGTTAAACAATATAACAACCACTAATGAAAAGTTGATAAAAAATAACGAAATTACTATATGATTTACCAAATACAAGTGCACAAAAGTGTAATGAGCTGCAATTTGTAACCGTATAAATGCCATAGCAATATTAAAGTGCAAGTGCAAGAACGTGCAAAATTGACAAAATACAAGGAAGGCTAGATAAAACATTCAAATTCTATTATAGTTCCTAAAGCCCTACTAGTTTAAAATACAAAAAACATCCAATATAATAATGAAATGATTCTAAAGTGGCAGTGCAAAAGTATACATCGGTAATATTATAAGGTTCTTAAAATGCTGGTATAATAAAATACAAAACCCACCAATTAAAGCAGCAAAGTTATTATTCAATCATTAAAGTGCTGCTGCAGTAACGTGCAAAATGACAGGATAAAGTGCAAAAAGTGCAGTAGCAGCAAGAATAGAGCAATAGTAAACTATCAATTTCCTTTTATAGATTCCAACTTCTCTAAATATTTCCAATTCCTTTCAAATCTTTTGATCGCACCCACCCTGCCTGCATAAGCTCTCTCAAAATTGCATGTTCTTTTCATTTTATTGACCCATTTTATTTGACATGGGATTACCTCGGATTTCCAATTTTGTAAAATCATAGACCTTGCTATAATAGTAGAAATAAAAATAAATGCTTCTTCAGAGTTATTGAACCTATTCCTGTCTTTACAAATGCCAAAAAGGGCCACTTCTGCTTCAGGTAGCAGTGTTTTCCCAATTGCCAGTTCCATGTCAGTGAAAATCCCCTTCCAAAAAGATTCTAGCTTAGGACAGGAGAAAAAAATATGATGCCAGCCACCCTGGCCATTGGTTTTGCATCTAAAGCATTTATTCTCATATTCAGGGAATATTATATGCAAGGCCTCTGGGGTATAATACGCCATCCAGTGGGAGAGAAAGGACATTCGTTTATAATTAGCTGTCCGGAGTGTTTTATTTCCTAGTTGACTTATTACTTCCCAGTCTTTCTCTGACAAAACGCACTGTGTCGTTTGGCTTATTTTATCTAGATGATTAAGAATTACCTGAGGAGGTCCTGAAGGGAGTAGCCTTTTGTACCAGAATCCTATACCTTTATGTTTTTCCCCGTATAAGGCTGTTAACAAGGCATTAGGTAAAGTGACAGAACCCCCTATCTCTTTTCTTATCAGATAAACCAGTTGTAAATAGTCAAAAAACATAAGTCGCCTAGGATATGCTCTATCTACCACTGTTTGCCAGCTAATTATCTTATGTTGAGAAAATAAGTGTCTTATTTCACAAAATCCGGCTGGTTCCCATTGTAGCAGATGATTCTGAGATATCTTAAGTCCCATTTTACCACATTCTAGTAATTTCAAATAACTAGACCCATCTGAGCCACATTTTTTATATAGAAGCTGCAATCTTGAGGAGTACACTAGTAGTGTCTTATATCTCGTTTTTTAGGCAACTTTGCAGTTTTTAAAAAGAAAAAAATTTGAGAGCCTGCTTCCTCTAGCATTTTATCTAAAAAGAAATTGTCTCTTGACTGCCTGGTCCTTAATAGTCCTGCCACTATATCGAAAAGGGCTGCTTCATGGTATGTTTTAAAATGGGGGAGAGCCAGCCCACCTTGATTTAAAGAAAGTTGTACCACCGAGAGCTTAACTCTTGAGGCCTTTTTATTCCAAATAAATCTTCTCATTATAGATTCAAGTTCGTTAAAAAAGGCCATATTAACTTTTATTGGGATATTACTAAAAAGAAATAAAACCAAAGGGAGTATATTCATCTTTATCAATGCAACTCTACCAATCAGTCAGGGGCAATGCATCCCATTGTTCCAGCATGTTCTTTATTTTGTTTTTCATCTTAATATAATTCAACCTAAAAAGATCTTGATAGTCTCTAGTCACATAAATTCCTAAATATCTTATTGGATCCCGTTTTTCTGCTTGAGACTGAAGATGTGGTGGAAGAAAATCTAAATTAGAATTAAAAATAAGAACTTCCGTTTTTTTCTCATTGATCTTATAACCCCCAATCTTCTCGTATTCCTTAAGCTCTTTCATGAGATGTAGAATATTTTCTTTTTCAGAAGCTAAATACAGAACAATATCATCGGCAAACAATTTTAACTTTGACATTCTGCCAATCGGGGGTATTATTGCATCATTGTTCCTTATTTTTTATAACCAACGGTTCAATGAAAAAGGTAAAAAGCAGGGGAGATAGAGGGCAGCCTTGCCTAGTTCCTCGATTTATTTTAATCTTCCCTGCTTGCCTGGTGTTGACTATAACCTGAGCTAATGCCCCTTCATAAATGTTCTGTAGCATACTAATAATCGGGGCCGGGAATCCAAAACAACCCAAAGTAAAAAATAACGCTGACCAGTTAACTAAATCAAATGCTTTTTCTGCATCAATCATTAAGATACATGCAGAAGTTGAATGAATATTAAAAAAATGTAAGGCCTGTATCAAATATTCTGTGTTCGTTGCCATAGATCTACCAGCTATAAACCCTGTCTGATCTTGATGGATTACTTCCTGTGCTGCAGACACAAATCTTAGGGCCCAGATTTTCATAAAAACCTTATAGTCCGAATTCAGTAGACTAATTGGTCTATAAGAATTTACCTCCTCTGGATTCTTGTCTTTCTTTACAAAGCTGATAATGGTAGATTCTTTAAACTCAGAGGGAACCTTGCTGCCTATTCTGATATAGTTAAATACATTTTTCAAGGGATCCAACAGTTCCTTTAAAAATACCTTATAAAATTCAATTGGGAACCCGTCCATTCCTGATACCTTTGCTCCCGCTGTTGCTTTTATACTATTTTGAATTTCCAGTATGCTTATTTCACTGCTTAATTGATTCCTCCTGAAATCGGAGATTTTGGGAATATCTAAGTTTTCAAAATGTTCCTTCATCAGTGTTCCCTCTATCTGAATATCTGTGGAGTAAATTCTCTCGTAATGATCAAGGAACACTTTCGCGATTCCCTCGCTCCGAGTCTCTATTCCACCCAGAGGATCTAAAATTTTTACAATGATGGAAGATTCATGTTTTTTTCTAATTGAATTAGACAGGAGCTTTTCCATCAGTTGACTCTCCTCATAGAGCCTTTGCTGAAAGGCCTTCGAGCTATTTATCTCTTTGAGGGTGAAGAAATCCCTAAGCAATGCTTTTGCTTCTTCCCATTTATTAGGCAATCGGTTAAGCTTTAGCGCATTTTCTTTCTCAGCGGCACTCTGAAGGGCAGCGATTTGTTCCTTACGAACATTTGCCTTATTACTGGAAAATGCTATCATTTGCCCCCGGGCTGCTGCTTTAAATGCTCCCCATATAGAGAAAGGCTCCGCTGAATCTTTATTTACTAAAAAGAATTCTTTCATCCATTCTTTAAAACCCTCCACCCACTCCATATTCTGTAAAAGGGTACGATCCATCTGCCACCTGGGGCGTTCCCTTTTTGTACCTTCTACCATCAGTTCAACTTCAATCCTCCCATGGTCTGAAAAAGGGTTGCAACCTATCCATGCATTAACAATTTGAAGTGACCTAGAAGTTAAAAAGAAATCTATTCTAGAGCCAGTATGAAATCTATTAGAATAGCAAGTGTAGGACTCTGTATTGGGATTTAGGGAGCGCCAGGAATCCCGCAGTTGGTATTCTGTCATAAGAGCTTCCAGCACCCCTTTTGTCTTTGGTTTTAGTTGCTTCTTATTCTTGTTAGAAGTGTCCCTTTTTTTAAAAAAAACATTTTTTAATTTTTGGAAGACCTTTATTTAGAAAAGGGTGCACATGGAAAGGGGCGACCACTCGGTCCCCCCGAACGTATGGTGGAGTGCCCCGATCCCCCCGGGAGGCCATCTTGGGCGGGAGGCGAGTCTCGGCTGGTATGCCCGAAGCGGCGTAGCCGGGGCGCGCCTTTTCCCGCCCTGGAGTGGGTTGTCCTAGACGCTGACGACGCCGGCCACGCCCCCGGAGGCAGGCGGAGGCGGGTTTACGCCCGCCCGAAGACGGATAAAAGGAGCAACAAGCCAAGAAAGCATCCTCTTGTTCCTGTGCTCTGAAGCTGCACCTCCCCGCTGCACGTGAGCTCGAGACGGAACGAAGAGCCAATTTTGAGCGTTGTAATTTTGTTCTTGTTTTACAGATATCTTCGTTGGAGAATGCCGGGCAAGAAGGTCGGAAAGCGGGTCGGTACCGATCAGATGCTCCGCATGCTCGTAAAGGAGGTAGCCGAGTTGAAGAAACAGATGGCGGTAAAGAACGGGGAGGGAGGCCCGAAGCGTATCGTCGGACCAGCATTGCCGGGAGTAGTCCCTAGCGGGAGAGGCAAGAGGTCCAAGAGGGGGGCACCTGGGGGGGAAGCCCCGGTTCCCGATACACCGATGGAGGAGCCAACCCCGGTTCCGAAGGAGGGGCGACCGATCCCTGTTGTAGTCACCCCCGTGAACGGGGAAGATATGCCTCCCGAGTTGGCTGCACAACTTGCAGCGTGGTTGGGAAAGGATAGTGAGGGCACCACGGCGGACGACGCCAGGACAGTAATGAGACAATTGCGGGAATCTAGAGAGGCTGCGAAGGCACCATCTTCTGTTCCCCCACAGGTTCCGGTGGCTGAGATTGCAGCAGGCGCGAGTTCGGTAGCAAGTACAGCACCTAGTTCAGGTAAGCGGCTACTGCCGATTGCGGGGGAGGGGTCTGTACCCTCACGAAGGGAGAAAGTGGCCCAGCATGTTCCACTCGAAATTAAGGAAAAGATTTGGGCTGATAAGTATGTGAACATGTTTTCTTTGCTTACTGACCATTACGAGATCGAGCATGTGAAGGCCCAAAAAGAGCTTATGCATCCGAGTGTTTGGCGCGCAAAAATGGCCGCCTTTAAGGTCGACGAGAACATAGGTACTTGGGGCAGAGCGTTTGGCATTTTCACCTCCATTATGGGTGAGCGAAGGCCTGAGTTGTTGACGGAATTGCCTATTTATCAGACACGTATTATGGAGTATTCTCTAGCGTACGAGGGCAATCAGTGGTTTTGTTATGACAATATTTTTAGGAAGGCTAAGGAGCACGACCCAGCTCTAACTTGGGATTGCTATGACTCCATTTCTTGGCAAAAAATGGAGAATTCAGGCATGTTAAAGGTACCATTGTCGGGGGGTGTCGGGGGTGAGTCTTCCCGCCAAACCTCTGGGACACCCTTTCGGACGGGTGCAGGTAACGAGCATCACTCGAAGTCAAGTGGCAACGCAGGTAAGAAGGGGATTTGTTGGAATTTTAACAGGGGAAAATGTACTAGGCCTCAGGGGACATGCAAGTTTAGACACGAATGTGGGGGGTGTGGACAGTCCTCTCATCCCGAGACCATGTGCAGAGCCAAAACGGGTGATAACGGTGGTAGGGGAAGCGCCAAACAGGTCTGAAATAGTCCGAGGGGCGCCTTTACCTACCCCGGTTGATACCATGGCAATGATTCCTTGGCTCAATGAATACCCGGATCATGTCTCCGCTGGGGTGTTGCGAGACGGGTTTTCGTATGGTTTCCGCATTCCAGTGGGGGATTTTCAGGGTAAAACTAGTTGTAAGAACCAACTGTCGGTCCTGCAGCATACGGCGGTGGTACAGGTAAAGATTGGGAAAGAGGTGACTCGAGGGCGGGTTGCCGGTCCATTCGATTTACCACCGGTTGCTAACTTTGTTTGTTCCCCCTTAGGGGTGGTCCCCAAGAAGGACCCGGGTGAGTTTAGGCTAATACATAATTTGTCAGCCCCACGAGGTCTTTCCGTGAATGATGCGATAGACCCGGAAGTGTGTTCGGTGCGGTACGCATCTTTCGATGAGGCCGTCGCCATGTTGAATCGCCTGGGGCCCGGAGCGCTGATGGCCAAATCAGACATCGAGTCAGCGTTCCGGTTGCTCCCGGTACACCCAGACGATCAGCGTCTCCTTGGTTTCATGTTTCAGGGTCGCTATTACATGGATAAATGTATGCCAATGGGTTGCTCCATATCTTGTGCTTATTTTGAAAAGTTCAGTTGTTTTTTGCAATGGGTATTCACAAGAAAGACGGGTTTTCAGCATGTGATGCATTATCTCGATGACTTTCTGTTCCTGGGGGCAGCCGGGGATCCAGAATGTGGACAGGCTTTAAAAGAGTTTTGTGTCCTAATGAATCACTTTGGCGTGCCATTGGCACCAGGTAAGACTGTGGGTCCCTCGACTTCACTCGAGTTTCTGGGGATCGAGCTCGACTCGGAGGAAGGTTGTTTTCGGTTGCCCAAGGAGAAGGTGTTGAAATTCAGGGCATCTCTTGAAACATGTATTCGAGAGACTAAGGTAAACCTGCATCAATTGCAACAAACGGTGGGCCAGTTGAATTTTGCCCTTAGAGTAATCCCAATGGCCCGCCCCTTTTCCCGCTCGATTGCACAAGCCATGGTCGGCCTTAAGGAGGGACATCACCGCACGAGGCTCTCGGCAGAGATTCGCCAGGACATGCGCATTTGGTTGGCATTCCTGGCGGATTTCAATGGTCGAATTGTCTGGAACAAGCCGGCGGTGTCCTCCGAGGAGCTGGGGCTGTGGACAGATTCGGCGGGGAGTATAGGTTTTGGCGCCATATTCGGTACGCAATGGTCGGCTCAGAAATGGCCGTCATGGTGGCACGAGTGCGGGCTGACAAGTAACATTGCTTTCCTCGAACTCTTCCCTATTTTGGTGGCCCTGAAAACATGGCCTGAGGGGTTCCGAGATCACTCTGTGGTGTTCTGGTCTGATAACATGACCGTGGTTGAGTGTATCAATAGTCAGGCAGCACGTTGTAAATGGATTCTGAGATTGCTTAAAGAAATTGTATTGTTGTGTATGCAGTTGAATGTGCTCTTTAGGGCGCGACATGTCCCAGGGGTGCTGAACCAAGCGGCTGATGCGCTTTCTCGTTTCCGTATGCAGGCCTTCTGGGGTTTTCTGCCCACAGCGGACCCGGTGGCGGCACCCTTTCCCGAAGCTCTCTGGTCTCTCGGTGCCCCGAACTACAAAACCTCGTGGGAGAGAGTTTAGCACCCAGGACAAGGAAGGCATATGAAGGGGCGTTCCGTTCCTATTGGTCCTTTTTGGGTTCTGCTAGGGGGGAGCTTTGGGGCCAGGAAGAGCTTGTCGTAAAATTCTTGCTGTCTTTACATCAGGCAGGCAAATCAGTAGCTACGGCCCAGAGGCATCGGGCCGCCATTTCCTTTATGGCAAGGGCTCATGGGATCCAGGACCCGACAGCGTCTTTTGTGGTGCAGAAAGCGCTACGTGGGTGGCAACGCCTTGAGGGTCGCAGAGTAGATGAGAGGCACCCGATAGGTCTGGATAGGTTGGCCCTGTTATTATCCGTACTCCCTGCGACATGTTCATCCCAGTATGAAACCGTGTTATTCCGGGCCGCCTTTGCGTTAGCATTCCATGGGGCAATGCGGGTCAGCGAACTGGTGGCGAAGAAGAAGCGGGATACGGTGGGGGGACTGTGCCGAGAGCAAATTCAGGTAAAGAGGGAGACAATGACTGTCTCGTTTGTCAGGTCCAAGGCCGATCAGGGTGCGATAGGGGATTGTGTAGTCATACATCGGATTCCCGGATCTCCCATGTGCCCTGTTGTTTGCTTAGAGGAATATTTAGCGCAGAGGGCGTCATCATGGGGGGGGACCTTGTTGAGGCACGCTGATGCCACCCCACTGACGAGGTTTCAGTTCCAGCGGGTGCTTGCAATGGCGCTTTCGGCCGCGGGCTTGAACCCCGGCGAGTTTGGGACCCATTCCTTTCGGATAGGGGCTGCTACTGAGGCTACAGCCAGGGGTCTGAGTGTAGAAAAAGTGAAACGTTTGGGGCGTTGGTCCTCGAATTGTTACAAAAGGTATGTGCGGTTGCACATGTTGTGAAGCTGCTATCATGTACTCACGCTTCTTGTTTTTGTTTGGTTTACAGTTTCGCAAGCTTACGAGGCGGGGCGGACTGTGCAGTCGACCCGACACCGGGGAACCAGCGGTCAAACATCACCGGCTGCGGAAAAAGTGGTGTGGGTCGTGGGCCACTCATACGTGAGGCGTGCCGCGGACGTATTCGAAGCAGGTGACATGATTCACAAGGCTGGGGAATACGGGTACAGGGTGACCTTCTACGGAAGGGGCGGGCTCTGTATTGACCAGTTTCAATCCTTTTTCGAGGGTTTGTTAGGGCGGACAAGGTCACCGCCGTCTATAATCATAGTCCATCTTGGGGGTAATGATTTGGTGACCACTGGTAGACGACTGCTTCTCGAGGCAATGCTTTCCACGGTAAGTTGGTTGGCGAGAAGAGTTCCAGGGTGCACAATTGCATGGTCCCATATGATTCCACGAAAAGTGTGGCGGGGGGGGATTTCGGTTTCTGCTCTGAATCACTCAGTGAAGAAAGTAAATAACAAGTTGGGTAGATTGTTTCGTTCAAGGGCACTGCATTCTATTCCGCATGGTTGTATCAAGGGGGACAGTATGTATTTGGGAGATGGGGTCCATTTGTCCCGGGTGGGGGATGAGTTACTCATAGGAGACCTCATAGCTTGGCTAAAGAGTTTAAAACATGACCTTTAGGCAGGAGTTGTTGTGGGGGGTCCGGATAGCCGGTCAACTATCCGGCCTGTGGCGGTAAGGTCATGATCGGTGAGCAGTAATTGGAAGATCCCTATGGGGGGGCGTCACCCATTACGGATGGGAGCGCCCGGGGGAGGTGGCCATTGGCCCCTCAACGGGGAGGCGGTCCCTTCTAAGGATGGGCCGCCGAAAGAAAAGGAAAGGCGGTCAAGGCCCCTTCCTTGATAGGAGGGGCTACGGGCCCCTCCTGGGGAATTTCCCGGGGCCAGGACACCTGCGACGGCAGATGTGGTAAGTTGTGTGGGGTGGGGAGGGGGTTTACGCCACCTTCTAGACACCTCACACGAGTCCTCGGACGACCTTTAAATGGCGTCTAGTTCATTGGGGCCCCCGTCAAGTCAAGGGAAATTGGTAGATGCATTTGAGGTACAGCCTCTGTGCGGTCGCCCCTCCCAAGTGGGGGGGGTAATTCTGGTTTAGGGATCTGACACCGGTTACGACCTTGCCGTTGGCCCTTAACGTTAGGATGTACAATTTCAAGTTAAATGTTTTGTAGGATGTTAGTTCGGCTAGGAGAACCTTTGTATTAGAAATATGTTAAGGTTAGCCAAACATCGTAATGTGGAAATGAAATTGTACATAATATGAAACTGTTATTTTAATGTTTTGATTTTGTTTCATATTTTAATAAATACGGCCGGGAGGGTCACTCCCTCCCGCCTTCCAAAAGTTCAGAACCGTTTCTGTTTCCCATCCTTGGGGACTGCGTCGAGAGGGGGTGGCGGGTATCTCAGCCATATGGAAAGGGGCGACCACTCGGTCCCCCCGAACGTATGGTGGAGTGCCCCGATCCCCCCGGGAGGCCATCTTGGGCGGGAGGCGAGTCTCGGCTGGTATGCCCGAAGCGGCGTAGCCGGGGCGCGCCTTTTCCCGCCCTGGAGTGGGTTGTCCTAGACGCTGACAACGCCGGCCACGCCCCCGGAGGCAGGCGGAGGCGGGTTTACGCCCGCCCGAAGACGGATAAAAGGAGCAACAAGCCAAGAAAGCATCCTCTTGTTCCTGTGCTCTGAAGCTGCACCTCCCCGCTGCACGTGAGCTCGAGACGGAACGAAGAGCCAATTTTGACCCACCCACCAGCCCCTGAAGACAGCAAGTGGTTTTTTAAATAAAGTTTTGATGTGGTAACTCTATTTCTTACAGGTTGTGATGATTGACGTGTTATTTGTATACGCAATAAAGAGAATGATCATTTAGAGTATGTTTTTTCGAATAAAGTTTGTGCACTAGTGTTGATCAGTAATCATACGTGAAGTAGTTATGGTTGTCTTGTTAATTTAGTAATTTAGTTAATTGTCGTATTTATTTTGGTCGGGCGGTAAGGTCATGATCGGTGAGCAGTAATTGGAAGATCCCTATGGGGGGGCGTCACCCATTACGGATGGGAGCGCCCGGGGGAGGTGGCCATTGGCCCCTCAACGGGGAGGCGGTCCCTTCTAAGGATGGGCCGCCGAAAGAAAAGGAAAGGCGGTCAAGGCCCCTTCCTTGATAGGAGGGGCTACGGGCCCCTCCTGGGGAATTTCCCGGGGCCAGGACACCTGCGACGGCAGATGTGGTAAGTTGTGTGGGGTGGGGAGGGGGTTTACGCTACCTTCTAGACACCTCACACGAGTCCTCGGACGACCTTTAAATGGCGTCGAGTTCATTGGGGCCCCCGTCAAGTCAAGGGAAATTGGTAGATGCATTTGAGGTACAGCCTCTGTGCGGTCGCCCCTCCCAAGTGGGGGGGGGGTAATTCTGGTTTAGGGATCTGACACCGGTTACGACCTTGCCGTTGGCCCTTAACGTTAGGATGTACAATTTCAAGTTAAATGTTTTGTAGGATGTTAGTTCGGCTAGGAGAACCTTTGTATTAGAAATATGTTTAGGTTAGCCAAACATCGTAATGTGGAAATGAAATTGTACATAATATGAAACTGTTATTTTAATGTTTTGATTTTGTTTCATATTTTAATAAATACGGCCGGGAGGGTCACTCCCTCCCGCCTTCCAAAAGTTCAGAACCGTTTCTGTTTCCCATCCTTGGGGACTGTGTCGAGAGGGGGTGGCGGGTATCTCAGCCATACAGCTATTCAGCCAAACATCCCGGAGGCATGGCAGCAAAATTAGAGCATCAAACTGTTTCAGCACACCCTGGAGAGCTGCTCAGGATAAGAGAGGTCAATTTTTAAAATTATAACAGGATATACACGGTAAATACGTAATACAGTTCCATATGTTAACAAAAAGAAGAGAGAGAAAAGAAAACAGGAGGGGGCCGGCTACGGGATCTAAAGTAGATACAATCACCGGGTGGGCAGGGAAGCGTGTCCAACTGCAGAGACACCCACATTTTGAAGCGAACAGTATAAGCAAGCATACATTTCTGAAGACTCCCGACTAATGCCCCACCCGATGAATCCAATGACAGGAGAGGCTGAGCGGCCACAGTCCCAGCACCGCCCAAAAAGTCCAAACAGTAACCGGATACACTGACCCACAACCCAGGGAGAGAGGAAAGAGGAAAGTCCAGTCAAACTAAAAAAGAGAAAAAGGCCATAGAAACAGAGAACGGAAAAACAAAAATACCCCACCCCCTACCCCCCACCCTGCACCCCTGCAGATGGCTACGGCCTACCCCCCTAGCAGAGTGCCTATCGCCCAGCGACCAAAAACCCAAAATATAGTAGAAAGGAGATTTATAAAGGAAGGAAACACAGAAAAAGAAAGAAAAGAAAAGTTAAGGGAGGAGGAGAATCACACATTCCCGGTCATACTGCCCCCCTCCTGCGACGTACAGTCCTGGTCATTAAACAATAAGCAACAAAGCAAAATGGATTCGGTAGAACCCAGGAAAGAAGTCCTACACCGCCCGCCCCCAATACAAGAAAATGGCAGATCCCGGGTCCCTCACAAACCCCTAGCATGCGAGTCGAACACCAGTCTCACCCTTGACCTCTACGAGTGTTCACCTTGAGTTCCGCACACCGCCTCCACCTATTCACAGGATAAATCAAAAGTCCAGCCAGTCCACGAATCTGTGCGGCGAGTCCAACAGATATCCACAGTCCACCACAATCCTCAGCCGCCATGACACTCGCCACGGTACGACCAGATCTCGACCGTCCCATACTCCACCACACTGCACAGCTCACACGATCGATAGATGTTCGCTGTTTCCGTCGGGTCACAGTTTCAATAAAGGCATTGGGGGACAAGCTCGTGAACACAACCACAGGCGGACTCTTCAACGTGGGCGGGCGATACACCATGGCGGCGGATTCAGCCGCACACTGCGGTACAGACATTGCTATCCATGCTTCGACACTAGATGGGCCTCGAGTCGTAGATTCCGGGATCAAAGTCGGGGAAACGGCTCGCTTAGGGGGACCAGACAGATCAGAGTCATTATGCGATCGGGCAGTTTCGGTGGCATCCGCAATCGACTTACGTGAAAGAGCAACCATGTAGGAGCACAGACCCTGAATGGTGGCCATCACAGTTCGCAATGATGGCTCTTCTTCACCCCGCACCGCCGCGAACTGATCGACTCCAGACATCAGTGCGCCCTTCGGGTCACCCGATTCTCCCAGGGACCGAAGTGCGATGAGGGCAGGCGGGGGCAGGAGGCACACAGTCCAGCAGCGATAGGGCCTCTCGGACGGGGGCCCCACCCCGGCGGGAAGGGAACGCCGAGAAGGGGACCCCCGGCCACTCAGCCACTCACAGGATCATTACACCTCCCCAATGCGGGTAGAACCGCAGGCTCGCCACCAGTCCAGGGGCAGGTTGCTCTCCACTTCTATCGACCGGACCGTGTCTGGGTCCCCCAGCCGCCGTTGTTGCACTGCAACCCGGCAGGGTCAGTACTCAAGGTCCCGGCTCTCGGTCAGCGTTAGACCAAGAACTTCCACTTGATGTAACTCCGGCAATCCGGGTCGTAAGTTTCCCAGGACCACACCGCCAGTATCAGCAACAGGTCACCCACACGGGGGCGAGGCGAAAAAGCAGGATTTGTAGCAGGATATTCAAGCAGCAGGAGGAGGTCGACGGAGCCGAGAGCTTATGCGGCCATCTTCGATCGTCGCTAACACATTGTCAAGTGTCCCTTTTTAAATCTTGGATATAATTAAAATCGCCTCCTATTACGATTTGTCCTGGAGTGCCCCTCAAGATTTCACTAATTTCCGTCAGGGCCGAAATATCATCAAATATTGGGCCATAGTAATTTACAAAATGTAATACTTTCCCCAACAGTTTTACTGCCACCCAGAGCCATCTGCCTTTAGAGTCACTTCGCACCTGCATAACTTCCCCAGGAAGATTCCCTGCGAGACAGATAGCAACTCCCCTCTGGGCGATCCCAGCTGAGGAAAAAAACCCATACGAGAAGTATCTAGGCAAAAACAACTTTGGAGAGTTAGTCTTCAGGTGTGTTTCCTGTAAGAAGACCACCTGGGGATTTAGGGCCATTTCAAAAGCGAGCCGTATTTCTGTTTATTAAGTAACCTATTCGCATTAATGGACAGGATTTTACATGAATCAAATCTCATCACTACGTCTATGAATATTTATACATAATCTGTACCAACCAAAATTGAAAGTCAAAATAACAACCCTACTGTACTTGTATTTTTTTGCTGTTTTCCCCTACCCCCACCCTAACCACCCCCAGGGATGCAGGAGCCCCCTCCCAGTCCACGCTGCCCCCATCCCTCCCTCCGCTTCTTCGTCGGGTGTCTTCTTCTTACACCCTGGTGTGACTCAGTAACCCAGTGCGCCCACCTCTGTTATTCCTTCGTTTTTTTGGGGGTTTTTTTTTCCCTTCCTTTAGCTAATGAGGAGAAAGAAATATCAAACCTATTATAGCAACTTCAAGTTATACATCGAAATTCCTTCTATTTTTTCATTTCCCCTTCTTTTCTCCAACGCCTTCAGACCTAAGTCCTTGCAGATATCTCGTTAAGAAGAGTTTGAGCCTCCTCTAAATCAGTAAACAGGAAAAATTTTCCTTTGACCAGAACCTTTAATTTTGATTGTTGTGCAATTGAAGCCTGGGCGCCATTAGCTTTAAATAGCTGCAATAGTTTTACAAATTCTTTTCTTCTTCTGGCCGCTGCCGCTGTCATGTCCATAAATATTCTACATTTTGCTGTCTCAGAAACATTGAACTGGCGTTGTTGATATGCCCTTGAGAGGATTCGCTCTTTTATCCTGAAGTCAGCGAAATTCAGTAAGATGGTTCTTGGAAATGGAGAGCTCGCGAAACGCTGTGCTGGTACTCTATGGGCCCTTGTGATCGTCAAGTCCCCTTCGAACTCTGGAAGAACTACCTTTTGAATAAAGGAGTTAGCCCATTGTACTGTGTCAGAGCCTTCTGTCCCTTCCGGGACCCCCACTATTCTCAGATTCGACCTGCGAGAATGGTTTTCCAACTCCTCGAGTTTGTTTTCCATAGTGATCCGCTTCTTAGTGGCCTCTCTAGTTGCTCCTGATACCAGTCCCATTTGATCTTCCAGAGCCGAGATCCTGGATTCCGCTTCCACTACTCTATTAGGGAGTGATATTGTTAACTCCTCGAGCTTGTCCATTCTAGCATGTAGGGCAGCTATCTCCACTTGCTGATTGTTTTTAATTTCTCGGATCTCATCGAGAATTAAATTGAGCATTTCGCGAATATCTAGCTGATATCTCTCTTCAGATCTATTTTCAGAACCAGATAGGCTAGCGTCGAATCCTGCTGTTCCTGCCGTTCCTTCAGGACCGGGAGTTATATCTTGGATGAATTCTCCCTCATTTACTGTCGCATCTACTAAGGGAAGCGTAATTTGAGGTAAAGATTCCGTCATTCCGAGATCCGTAGCAGATGTACTCAGTGACGATGTCACCGAGGTAGTGGAGACTTGAGGAGGGGGAAGTGTTTTTGGAGTTGTTTTTTTTGCAAAAAGTGAAAAATCTTTTACCTCCTTCCCTCCAGCACCACATCCCCCAACACTGCTCATTCTCTTCTCTTCTGCCTGGGACACTGCCAGGGCAGGAACCAATGAAGTTTTAGGGGTCTGCAGTTGAACATCCACCTCAGACTGGGGCAGAGAGTCTGTGATATTAATGCCATCTATATTACCCCCCTCTACTACTGCCTTACGCTGAACATCTTGCAGAGGAACAGAGGGGGGGAGCAATTCATCCTCTGATGAGTCAGGTGTGGAATCTTCCAATGCAGAGTTCTCAACCCTATTACCATCTTTATTTCTGTCTTTGGCAGCCTTACACTCAGACTTCCTAACTAAGGCAAGGCATGTTTTAGCTTTCTGTCGTGCAGCTTCTTCCACTCTGCTGAGCTTAACTGTGTCATCACCCTCCTTCTGTGGTTTACCCATTTAAATTTTCAGAAGAGTTACTGGCGGAAAAAGCAACTTAAATAGGCAGCCGCCGGCTAAGTATCCACACTACCGACTTTCAGAACCTCCCGGCATTACACACCGTCCTTTCCCCTTTTAGACCAGCCTATTTCAACTGTTTCAACTATCTTGCCGCCTTCCTGGCCAACCAGGTGGAGAGACTCGCAGACTTGCAGACTCCCCCTGTTGGGGGCACTCCAGCAAGAGAGACTGCTAGCGTGCTGAGCCTACCTTAAAGAATGGTCCGTATCAGCAGTTCTTTTTGCGGGCAAATCCGGAATTAGAAAGAGGTAGAGCTCAGAGCATTATTCCAAAAAAAACCCACATTTTTCAGGTCTTCATGTGGTCTGCTAGCGTTTCACCATCACGGAGCAGCAGCCGTTGCTATTCTTCCATTCCGCACATGAAGAAATGCGAACCACACGGAGTTACACGGAGCAGCAGGCTGCTAGCGTTTCGCCTTCACGGAGCAGTCTTCTAGCGCTTCACCATCACGGAGTAGCAGCCTTCATGTGATCGCGGTTGTGGATCCTGAAATCGCCGTGCTATTCTTCCATTCAGCACACAAAGAAATGTGAACCACATGGAGTCACACGGAGCAGCAGCCTGCTAGCGTTTCACCTTCACGGAGCAGCAGCCTGCTAGCGTTTCACAATCCCAGAGGCGGGGCCATGGGTCACGAGTCACGGGAGACTACACAGATGCGTGGAACTCTGCAGTCTCCATCCCTGGCCAACCTGAGGCATGTAACTTGATATGCCCACGGTTTACCAAGGGTGGCAGAGCTTTTTCTAGTATTGCCCCCCTGGCATGGAACCATCTCCCAGCAGAACTTAGGAAGGAAACTAACCTGCTAGTGTTTAGGAAGAGGCTGAAGACTGTGCTTTTCTGTGAGGCTTGGGGGCCCCTGTGATTTGGCAGTCTGGTACCTACTGATGTTGTGTGTCCGCTGATAGCGCTTAGATACCTCTGGGTGATATAGCGCTCTACAAACTTATAATAACATAACATAACATTTAATGTTTCATAGAAATATTTTTCTTCACTTTAAATTTCTCCCATTTAAAAAAAATGACAGCCTTTTTCAGTTATAAATATGGCACAGTCTCTATTGACCAGTGGGAGCAAGAGGCCTGCTGTTTATAAATGTGATACATTGAAATGGGAGAAAATTTAAATGAAGAGTTAACTTAATCATTAAAGTAAGTTTTCATTTGAATTTTCTCCCATTTAAAAACATTCAGAATTATCATTCAGTTTTCACACTTCAATATTGAAATGACAAGGATCTATTTAAGAGTTAAATACCTCAGTGCTTCAGTTCTTCACCTCTGTGCCCCAGCCCAAGCCTGGGTCATGAATCTGACTGAGCGCTGCTTATTTTCATGCTCTCCTATCTGCGGCTTGATGATAAGAATGTAAAATAAACACAGCCTTCCCTTAACTTGAAAAGGAAAATGTGATGCTATGCATGTTTAAAAATGGAACTCAAGGCAGCGAGCACACTGAAGGTGTCTGTGAGCTACTGGTAACTCGCAATCGACTGGTTGGAGACACATGTGGTAGATAGTTAAATGGAAACCTCATACATCCTGCCCCAACTGACAGGATGCACATTCCAGCTCCTTTCATCTTAAAATGGTGTCAAGGTTCCCCTGACTGGGTGTTCTGTCCCATTCAAGTCTGCATTGAGGCAGTCCAGAGACAGGGTGTTTAGTGGTGCTGTTTAAAACTTGAATAATAGTTGCCATTTACTTCATTACATTGGAGTATATTCAGTTCCCCTACCCCATATTATACTACTATAATACTAATTTTAAGATCAATGTGTCCATATATAGCCCTACATAATGCAATTCTGTTTTTTCTAAGCACAAAAAGAACAGGGCAGTTTTATGGTTTTATACAACGCGTCCTGGGGAACAATGGGTGTGTGCCCACTTTTTGCCCTACCCCGGACACTTTATTATGAAAGAAGGGATTGCAGACACTTGTGTTGCCCCCTACTGTAATATTGATGGCACCGGCACAATTTCAACAGGTTGTTCCCTCACGGTCCTATCACTCTTGACACCGGCCAACAGGAGATCTCTGTCCACTCCGAAAAATGAGGCTGGATCAGCTGGAAGTGAAAGGTAATGTTGAGGTGGAAACTGCTACCCTACCTACCGTACACCGTTTCGCTCTCCTCAGCTGAAGTGTGAAATGTCAGACTTCGCACCTATGTTGAGGAGAGTGCATTTTCCTCCTTGACTGGAAGCACTGTCCCTGCCTAAGCCACACACATATAACTGAGGATGCCCCCAATCAATAATAAAGCCCTAGGTTGAATAGACTAATGGATGAGGAGAGCTGACCCAAACCTCTCTAAGTATGTATGCATATTTTTATTTATGATAATTTTTAAGACCTACTGCTGGCGAGACCACTGATTCTGTCTCAATGCCAGACATACAAATATAAATATAAAGCGGTGAATCAGGAGGTTATTCATTCTAGCTCACACATCCAACACAGATGACTTTTCCACTCATGAGTAAGACTGGAATCCTCCCGACAAGCTTGAGTAAAAAAAGCCACATGCCTTCTCATTCTCGACTCAGAATCCAGGCTGCTGCAACATTAGTGAACAACTCATACTCTCTACGTGGCAATTTATAATAAAAGCAGTACTTGCTCTATTATTAGATAATAAGACTTTTTGGTTGGGTTTGTTTCTCTGCGATCCAGATCCATGTACCTGCATTTATGGATGAATAGCATATTTTTATGATGTACATGTATGTTTCTCACCTCACTGTATGGTAGATAGGTATATGGAAACATCAACTGTACTACCAGATTTGTGATTTACATAATTGAGTGCAGATGTGGGAAGAAATATGTGGGTAGCACCATCAGACCACTGAAAGAGAGAATTGCTGAACACGTGAGGTGAGATACCCCATAGCCACACATGCAGCCTTGTGCAGTGCGCAAGGCCCTCATAAGGTATTCACTTTCTTTGGAATAGAAAGAATAAACCAGAGTCCGAGGGGTACCAACAGGGAATTGTATTTAAGAGAACTGAAGCAATGTGGATAATGCGCCTGCACACAGTAGAACATGGGCTTAACTGCGATTCTGAAATGCAATACTTTTTAGGGGACTAGACACCCCGAATAATGTATCCAGACTGTCTTTCTTCCATGGTCACCTCTATCGTGTATCACATGAATTTGTGCCCTTTTGTCTTGCAGTGTGGAGTATATGCTGTAAACTCCTACACAATCATGTCAATATTATGCTGCAAACTCCTACACGATCATGTCAATATTATGTGTTACGGTAACAAGTAGATTTATCGGGCCTCATACACCTCTATGATTACCATGTGAGTGTGGCACCATGCCATCCCTAGTCTTACACTCCAACATTCTCCCGATGGGATGTGAGATTTTAATGTGTATTTTATAAATGCGGTGAACAGTGTTGTTGTACAGTTATGTTTCACATATACTTGTGTTTTATACAGATTTGTATTTTGATCATTAACATCAGTGGGCCGGGTGTGGACACAGAATGCTATTATACACGTGTGTGCCACCTGCCTTGGACTTTATCTACATTTGAACTGTTCTGGAACATACTGTTCAGCTTACTCAGGCCTTGCATACACCTTGGCCCGACATACTCTAATGAGGCTTGCCTCATTTTTCTGTTCCTTTTTTAAATATTTTTATTAAGAACTTTTTTTGGAGCGTGTACACAACACAGAGAATTAACATCTGACGTTTTACAATTTAGTCAGTAGAATTGCACAACAAAAATACACTAAAAGAACCGCACAAACATAAAAAAAGAGAGGGAAAATAAATAAATAAAATAAAATAAAATAATAAATAAATAAAACCAAAAAAGGAACCTAGGAGTGAAGGGGAAAGATAGATGAAAAATGGATATCTGCATTTCACTTTACGGATCCTAAATCACATCCGTCTAAACAATAACAGCCAATGTACAGTGAATTATTTTTTTTTAATCTTTCCCACAGTCCATTTTTTCAGCGCTGGATTGGCTCCCAAATCTTTTTCCCCAGCCTCCTCGCTCTCCTACCCTTTCTCTCATATATACCCTTCTCTAGGTTGTAAATTGCCAGCATAATGGCCAGCCATTGTTGCAATGTCGGAGGGATTTTATCCAGCCATACCCTGGCTATAGTCAATCTAAGAGCCGCCATGGCAATAAACACAAATTCTTCATACTCAATGTCAGTATCCCCGCTAACTCCCAACACTATCAAATGGGGGTTTAGGATAGTCTTGATCCCCAAGGCTCCTGCTAAGAAACCTTCAATCCCTTTAAGCAGCGGCTGAAGATGAGGGCAGGTGGCAAATATATGAATACTATCTGCCGCCAACTCGTTGCAACGGGGGCAGTTAATCCCAGCTGTCTCTCCCCACTGAGCAATTCGCGCCGGGGTAAAGTAGAGTGCATAGAGCGTTTTGTAGTGTTGAGATTGGAGAGGGGCGGAGCATAGCACTGAGCATCCTAGTTTCAAAGAGGCTTGAAAATAGCTTACATCTGTTTCGTTTCATAGCCCATTTGGCAGCTTGCTTCCCAAGATCATCCGATTTAGTAGCTACCAGGGCAGCATACAAACTGCGAATATAACTATCCCCCCTCTCTCTATTGCTTCTAATATATCATTTTTGCCAAACCCGGCCGCACCCCCTATTTTGTTTCTGAGAAAACTCCTCACCTGAAGGTAGTTGAAAAAGCTTCCCCTGTTAATATGAAACTTTGTCTCTAAAGATGAAAATTGCATAATCCCCCCCCATCCGGCCCCAATAAGTCTCCTATCTTGACTATCCCCTTCCTAGTCCATTCAGCCATAGTTGTATCCGCGAAGATCAAAGGCGGTAAGGAACGGTTCCTATACAATCTAACGTAGCTGTTAAACCTCCCCAAACTGATTTTCTTTGCAAACGCTGTCCAGATGTTATAGGCTGTCTTAATAGTTTTGAATCGCGTCCTCCTAAAATAAGAGGAATCAGTGCAACTCAGGAAGGCATTCTCTGTACTGGATCCCAGAGTGAATTCATAAATCCTGGTAGATAATGCCGTTATTTTAGGATCGGCGCCGCCGCCTCCAATTAGGCCCTGCATAAACTGCAGCACAGCTGCCCAATAGTAAAGCCTGAAGTCAGGTGCCCCCCATCCGCCCCTCTCCCTGGGTAGTGACATGAACCTGTACGCCCGCCTGGTCTTCCCATGTGCCCAAATAAATGTATTCAAAATTGATTCTAGTTTGTTGAACCAGTGCGCTTCAAAAAAATGGGGGATTGCCCTAAAAAAGTATAAAAACTTGGGGAGTATTAACATTTTGATAACGTTTGTACGGCCTACCAGGGACAGCCGAAGGTTATTCATCCTTGTCAAATCTGAGCTTACTTTATTTATTAATGGTGTCAGATTACGCTCCACAACCGTCTCTAAATCAGCAGTAATGTCAACGCCCAAATATATTGCTGCGCTAACCACCTGTGGGTCATTGCAGATGGCGTGGGGATTCTTCACAATTTGGGTCTTGTTGCTGTTGAGCTTGTACCCCGAAATTCTCCCAAACCTATGTGCCTCGGTCTCTATTTCTATTATTGCCAGGGAAGGATTAGGGGTTATTATCGCGACATCGTCCGCGTAGGCTAACACTTTAACCTGCATACCTAATGTAGTTAAGGCTGGGATGTTGGGATTACTGAACAGTCTACGCAGGAAGGGATCCAAATAGATTGCGAACAGAAGGGGCGATGAAGGGCACCCTTGCCGCGTACCTCTTCTTATCTGCACTTCCGTAGTAAGCCCCCTTGTGATCCTAATTTTGGCTGTGGGGGCTGTATATAGAGCTTGAACCGCTCTGATGTATCCTTCACCCAGACCAAACCATCTCATCACCTCCCATAGATAATCCCAGGAGACCCTATCGAACGCCATCTCAGCGTCCAGGAATAGCGCAGCAATAGGGTCTCCCGGGATCTCAGTAGCATCGAACATGGTGATGACCTGCCTAATGTGTTCGGTGGTTCCCTTTCCTGGAATAAATCCATGCTGTTCTGGGATGACTAACCCCTCTATTACCTTAGCCAGTCTTTTCGCAAGAATTTTAGAGAAGAGTTTAGCGTCTGAGTTCATTAGAGTGATAGGCCTGTATGACCCTGGGGCTATAGGTGACTTGCCCTTTTTTAGTAACACAATGACTTCTGCACCTCCCATGGGATTGAGAGCCCTTGTTGTGCCTGAAGAAATGTGTCTGATAAATCAGACACCAAAGCATCCTTAAATGTCTTATAAAACTCCAGTGGTATCTGGTCTGGGCCTGCGGCTTTTGTTGTTGTACAGTTATGTTTCACATATACTTGTGTTTTATACAGATTTGTATTTTGATCATTAACATCAGTGGGCCGGGTGTGGACACAGAATGCTATTATACACGTGTGTGCCACCTGCCTTGGACTTTCTCTATCTACATTTGAACTGTTCTGGAACATACTGTTCAGCTTTCTCAGGCCTTGCATACACCTTGGCCCGACATACTCTAATGAGGCTTGCCTCATTTTTCTGTTCCTGTTCTCTTTCTCAACTACTGATACAAGTTACGTTCTAACCGGAGATGAGCCCTTCCTTTTATCCGTCGTTTATGTAGTATGCTAAGTATGGTATTTGCACCAGTCATATTTAAGGTTCTAGTGACATTACCACCAGACATTAGACCTTTTTTTCATCCGTCCTTGATGCAGTACTCCTAGTGTGGTATTGCGCTGTCCTAACGTTGGGTTATCATGCTTTACGTATCGCGATCTATCTAATTCACTTTCTCTCACGCACTTCTAACGTAGTCACATACTTATGGCTTTTCTTACTTTCGCCTCAAGACTGATGCGGTCTAGCCCTTAGGAGACTACATTCCTTTTCACTTTTCTTCCGCTAGATGACATACAACATTCGCGGTCTAGTTGTCTTGAGACACTGTGCCGTATAATAACTTCCGGGTTACCGCATGCTCACTTCCGGATTGATTTAGAACCGCCAAGACGAGAGCACCGCACCAAGATTAAGTAAGTCTATCACTAAAAACACCATGTCTACACCCTCGCGCATTGTATAACCTATACCGCTAGATTTGTTATTTGAATATACGGTGCTGATTTCCAGTGTTTGTCTCCTCTCCATGCTGTAACCCACAGATCGAAGGGAGGCACACACATGTGTTGCTGTGGATCAGCACAGATTTGAGCACTGTTTCAATTGTGAGTGTAGTTACAGGCTATACTGCATGTGCACTGGAACATAGGGTGGTGTACTACTTCTCAACATCATGTTACTTGGATTCTGAGAGGTACACGTGTTTTTTAATTGTACATAGGTATTCTTGCTGTTGGGAGGATTAGCCCCATTTGTGCTTTCATTGGCAGTAGAGCTTCGATACATAAACTAAAGGTGAGGTTCTCCACTATCCGGTGTGCCTTGCTTATTCTTTGCAAACACACGTTAAGTACTACATCGTGAGAGCCTCTGTGACTCACAGTTTTTTGATAATTCCTCTACAGAATTCCAGCACATACTATTCAACTCTACTTCTCCGGCGTGGATGCCGGTTTGGAATTATCACCACCATCCCGGTGAACGTCCTTTCCATCCCTTTTTCGTCCTACCTAGATTTGACATGTTATCATATGCCCCTGATGCTTTTGGCTCCGTCCTTACTGAGTTTCTATATCCTGTCTTTTTTCCTTTCTTACAGTCTACGCAATCTGTGGCATCAACTTACAGGTACTGCTGTATGCTTTCTCGAATTAAACCCATGATTCCAGGTTAGGATTATTATCTTGATATTGTTCCTCCAAGTTGGAAGGGGGCCATTGTTAAAGCCATATTGAAAAAGCCACAGCTGGACCCCTCGGAGTTGGCCAATTTTAGGCCTATCTCATTGTTACCGGGAATCAGCAAGATTGCAGAAAAAATGGTCAATCAACAACTGTCCCTCTTTCTGGAATCCAATGAGCTACTACGTAGCTCTCAAACAGGCTTCCGCCCGGGCCAGGGAACAGACACTGCCCTTATATCAGTCATCGAAGAGGCGAGGTGCATCTTGGATTCGGGAGGATCAGCGGTGGTGATCCTCCTGGATCTAAGTGCAGCCTTTGATACGATTAATCACCGTGTCCTAATTCCGCGCCTATTTAACATGGGAGTCTCAGGTACTGCCCTGGCCTGGCTAACGTCCTTCCTAAAGAATCGGACTTTCCAAGTTTGGGAAGGCGATGCACGGTCCAATTTAATCCCTCTCCAGTGTGGCGTACCACAGGGCTCCTCATTGAGCCTGACGCTGTTCAATGCGTACATGTCCCCTCTGGAGGATGTGGTTGCCCCATTTGGGATTAAAATAGTTAGCTACGCGGACGACACTCAACTTGTCATATCGCTTACCCAATTGGACCAGTGCTCTGAAAACCTTCACTCCTGTCTGTCCAAAATACATGCCTGGATGAGCGAGTCCTCACTTAAATTAAATGGCTCCAAAACCGAGCTCATGCAGCTGGGGCATAAGTTGACATCGCTATCCGATGCCATCTGGCCTACCTGCATGGGAGCTCTCCCCTCCCCAAAAAATGAAATCAAAAGCTTAGGGGTATGGCTTGAACAGGATCTTTCTTTTAGAACTCAAGCCAAAAAAACGGCCGGCATCTGTTTTGGCTTACTTCGTTCAGCTCGGAAGGTTCTCCCCCTTCTCCCTCCTCTCTCAAGGAAGCTGCTAATTCAAGGGTTGATCCTGTCAATGCTGGACTACAGCAACGCCCTTTATTTGGGCGCCCCAGAAGCTACAATCAATAAATTACAACAGATCCAAAACTCCGCAGCCAGGCTGCTTACAGGTACTTCGGCAAGGTCCTCAGCGAAACTGCCCTTAGATTGCTTCATTGGCTGCCTATTCATGAGAGGATAAAGTTTAAATCTTTGTGTATTGCTCACAAATCTCTACAAGGTAAGGGACCTTCTATTTTGAAGAGCTTAGTCTCGCCTTATAAGGCCAACAGGTCCCTTCGCTCTGATCATGAATGTCTGGCCAGTATTCCGAGAGTGAAGAGGGTACGAACAGGAGGTCATCGATTCTCCGTTAATGCAGCAAGTCTGTGGAACTCCCTCCCGCTGAAGCTGCGAGCGGAAGCATGTCATTTGCGGTTCAGGACGCTTCTCAAAATCTTCCTCTTCCCCCAGGGCCTTTAACTTAGAATTTCCCCTTCAGAAACCTTGGCTCTTTCAGCGCTGGGACGCCTCCGGGTAACCATACGCTCTACAAATCCGCTTAAATTACATTACATTACATATTTACCTCTCCTATCTCCTTTCTTTCCTTCCAGCTTCTGTTACATCCTTAGAGACAATACACTTGACAAGTAACACTTTTTGAACCCGACCAGGTTGGAATTATCACCGGTTCAGTGGTAAGTCTGTCACACCAGGGCCTTACTTATGTCCGACTTTTATTTGTCATTCCACTTTATTTCCTCTGTGAGCCATGAAATATGCAATGACTCTCCTTTTCCATGTTGTTCCCCCCCCACCATCCCTTTACTTTTCTTATCGTTTAGACTTTACACACCGTCGACTCTACCTTTTAGGTATTTAACTTTTCCCATTTAAATTATGCCTGATGCCCTTTGGTTACTCAACTCTTTCTACTCTTGGGCATTTGCGGTGACACTTGCGTGGATGTGCGTTGTGTGTCTATCACCTGTAGCTTAGGAACTGGTGTTCGAGGTAGCACCTTGATCGCTGACCACTGTGTCACTCATGATTGATGTTGCACTTTTGTGCACATTATTTTTTTCAAGTGAACTCTGCAAAATTCTTTTCATTTATGTGAGCCCGAGTATGGGTTTGTCCCACACCAGATGTTTGGGTTTTAATTGCTATGTGGGATATGATTCCAACATGTTTGATACCACACACGCCAGGGTTTGTTACATCCAGTTTAGAGTTAGCCATGGTGTAATGGTGCATGTCCACTCTATGTATCGTAATGGCTGATACACTTACATCCGGGAGAATGTACTCTGAGATTGTAGAGGTGTGCTGCTCATGCACGGACATCCTCAAACTTATAACCAAGCACTCTGTCTTCAAGATTGATAGGCCTGCCTTAGGGGTAACTTACAGGTTTTAAGTGCAGTAACCTCAGATATAAGGAAACTTATATCTGTTATAAGTGGTGCTAGCACCAGCTTACACAGGCTACAATGGCAGGCCTGTAGTCACAATTTGAGTGTTCTCCCATGGGTGGCCTCTTACATGCTTCAGCCCATGGGGGACCCCTGGTGTACCTATGCCATGGGTACCTTGGTACTATATACTAGGGATTTAACTGGGTACACTTGTAGCTAATCTGGGAGGTACCTAAGTACTCACGATGGCCCAATTTAGGGAAGAAGCACAGCCACTGGGTTCCTGATTAGCAGGATCCCAGTCAGACTAGTCAGAAAAACATATTAACACCAGGCAAAAAGTGGAGGTACCCGTGCTATGAGAATCCTACCTTCCTACAACTATTCAATGGCATCTGCATTATGGACACCTGAACATTCTCTTAAAAGCATGGCGAACTCATCCTTGTAAGATGCTGAAGTAGCACACTTGTCCCAGGAGCCCTTTCTAGACAATCAGTGATGTGTAGGCCCAAGCAGAAGACAAACTTGGCCACATCTTACCATCCTGGATAGTTTGAGCCAAGGAAACCAGTAAGCCTTTTGAGACCACCAACATGCATATGTGTAACAACCTAGAAAGCATATGGCGTTGACCAACAGGAAGACAAGGCTGGTTGATGAAAACATTCTCTTGCCAACTGTTTCCATACGTTTGGACTCTGTCAGGAAGAGTAGTCGAAAAGGCACTAAGGTTCATCCTGTAGTGGACACCTGCACCACCAGACTATCAGACCTTATATGTTGCATTAAAAACTCTGGGTTACCTGGTGTTGGTCTATGAGCATTGACTTGAGGGCCACTACATGGTCCTGGGGTTTGTGGGGGTAACATCTCAGTATTGGGCATGTTATCGGACCCACTGGCATCTTGTAGATCCATATACCAATTATCCTCATAAGGTGAGGCAAACCCTTCTCAATCCCCTCTTTATGGTTGACTCTTGTCGAAGTCTAAGCCAAAAAATTGTTTATGTGTGTGCCTAGGCAGTAATGCAATAGTGTCTGACAGACTGAGTATTGGCTGCACCACATCAAGATTTGGGTGCAGCCTTGGTTAAGGTCAAAACGAATTTGGCTCAGTTTGACAGCACCTGTGAAAATTGTAAGAAAAAATCTCTTGAAGAAATGAAGAAAAGGAGTGGATCACCGGATACGTGTCTGAAAACACAGAAAGAAAGGAACTGCCGTCAGTGCACATGGATGACTTTTATATGTGACTCTGTATGTTACGAGTTCACATGGAGTCATACAGCATCACATACCAACATGCAGGAGTACTGATTTTGGGGTTTTATGATCCTGTCTGGCACTTAGGGATATATTCACAAGGTGAAGAATCTACTGTTAGGAGCAGCTATAAGATAGTAGCTATACTAAAGATCGCCATTGTAGATATAAATGCTCCTATAATGCAGATTGAGTCCAACTATGTGACTAAATGTGTTACGATATTCAGCGTCTGTGTTTCTCTCTTGTCTCAGTCCCCCTTTCCACGCCGTACTAAATACCTTCACAACAGTATTGTGAAGTCGTTTGCGGGTTTTTGTAGAAAATGTCCTCACTCCTGTAAGATCCATATTTCCGGGTTAGAGCGTCAATACAAGTGTCCTTAGGACTACATGATGTCTGTAGATATGAAGGACGCCATTCACCAAGCCCCAATCTGGAGGTCTCACCAGAAGTATCCCTGCCTTGCCATGTGCAGTCAATATAAACAAAAGTGCTTCTCTCGGGTAGAAAATACGTTAGTAAACAACGCTCAAAAAAGTGTAGCGGTAACAACCTAGCGCAACTTCTAGAACAAGCCAGTGGGGTGAGGCAACAATTACCTCCAGAATAATGACTAAGAGAAAGAACTTTGTATTGTTACTTTTATCAGAATTACTTCATTCAATGATATGCACAGTAAACAAAAACAAAAAACAGAAGCTGTCAACGAAAGGTATTTACAAAGGTACAGAGTGAATAAAGTGACAATGGTGCTTTAGTGCTAGGTTGTTACCACTACACTTTTTTGAGCGTTGTTTACTAACGTATTTTCTACCCGACAGAACCACTTTTTTTATATTGAAACTTACCCAGGTTCTGAGGGACACCGGGTTACCCCATTATTACCTTTGCCATGTGTAGTCAGCATTAGCAAATTCACTATGTTGATGTTCTTCCTGAAGAGAATATCCCAGGTATTCAACAAGACCTTGGCTGTGCTGGAGGTTCTGTTGATTGGATCTCTTGAGGGCAATAAAGGCAGACTCTCCCCTCGACCCTGCTTCCTTTCACATTCGACGGCAAATGTGTGATAGCATCGCTCCCACCTTGGTGGATCTGCTTAATCTCTCCATCTTCAATGTGCAGGTCCCCTCGTAATGGAAGCATTCGGTGGTTAAACCACGAGCCTGATCTTGATCCCCTATGTTTGAGTAACTAAAGGCCAATCTCCCTGTTACCAGGAGCCTCGAAGCTCCTGGAGAAACATGTTAACAATCACCTTTCAGCCTTCCTGGAGTCCATAGAAATGCTCCACCCCACTCAAATGGGGTTTGGACGACTGCACAGCACCGAAACAGCTCGGATGTCAGTGGTTGAGGAGCTAAGAAGTTTGCTGGACCAAGAAGGATGAGCAGCTTATATATTTTTAGCCCTCAGTGCGGCCTTTGATACGATAGACCATGCCACACTCCTCCATCGAATATCACAAGTGGCCTTGATGGCCGGGTAGTGTAAGGGCTTTCCTCCTTTTTGTATGCCAGAACATTCCAGGTGTTAGATCATGCATGTTACTCGGACACCCTCCCTTTAAGCTGCAGGGTGTCTCAGGGGTCCACTCTTTTTAACCTTTATATGCACCCCTTAGTTGATATTTTGTGCACCCATGGGCTGACATTGGTCTCCTGCGCTGATAACACTCAGCTGGTGATCTCAATTTCTCCCGACTCCAGCTCTAGTCATCTCAACCTGGCCCCATGTCTTCAGGAAGTAGCCAAATGAATGGCTAAATGTAAACTGAAGCTCAACGAAGACAAGTCTGAGGTCATGCGATTGGGCAATATGCTCAGCAAAAGAAAATACAACTCTCCTCCGGACTGTCTTGAGAGGCTTCCCAATGCAAATGTGTGATAAAGAGCCTTGGCATGTGGCTGGATTCCAGCCTTCCGATGGACCACCAGGCCAAGCAGCTTGCCGCTAACTGCTTTGGTGTCATGAGACTGTTAAGAATGGTTCTTAATCTCCTTACTCTCTCAGCCAGAAGATTAATAATCAAGGCCCTTCCTATTTCACACATAGACTATAGTAATGCCTTGTACCTCGGTTCCACCTAATATGTGATGAAGAGGCTGCAGGTCACTCAGAAAACCGTAGCCCGGTTCCTTATGAATCTTCCACGGCACCAATGGGCCAAAAAGGCCATGAAAGATGTACACTGGCTTCCAGTGAAGCAGGGAGTGCAATTTAAGGCCCGGTGCATCTTGAACAGATCACTTCACACAAAGGCCCCCTAATACTGAGGTCACTAGCTACTCCATATAATACTGGTAGGTCGCTCAGATCCTCCTCAGCTCATTATCTCCAGCAGGGGCCGCTCCTCCGCTAAGGCGGAGGAGCATTGCTTCACTGCCTTTCAGCATTGCAAAAAAGGAAAAATAAAATGATAATAACCCAATGTTTTCATCATTTTGTTTTTCTGTGCTAAGGCAGTTTTGCGGGCGGTGCTAGGCTGGGCAACACAGGGGGTATGAGGGGTGCCATTCTCCTAAGTGCGCATGAATGTTTGACCGGCTATCTGGGGTCGGCCAAACATTCATGCGCACTTTGCATGTTCTCCACCCAGACTGCATTACAGCCTGGGTGGAGAACATGCCCAGGCCCCCTGTCCCTGTCTGAGCGACAACGCTGCATTGCATGACTATCCATGGGTGATCAAATCACTTGTGTGTTCCCCTCTAATTGATTTTCTGAAATATAAAATAACGTATATTTTCATATATACTAGGATTTCCGTGTGTTTTTTTCTCTTTTGGTTCAATTGAATGTCAAAAACTTCACAGTTGTCTTGTTGACACACCTGAGTAAGATTGATAACAATATACTCTAAGACTAATGCCTATGAATAATTGAAATCACTGTATCAACTAAATCCCTTGTAGACACTTTTTACCTTAGACTGTTCACTGCCCAAGCCTACAAGGGTTTATTGGGTTACCCCCTCTTATTGTATAGCGCTGCATTGCAGCGTTGTGATTGGCTCAGGGGAGCCTGGGTGCTTCCTTTTGGAACAGAAGCCAGGAAGAGGACGGAAGAGAGGCGGTGACCGGCCGGCAGGTAAGTGATTTTTAGGTCTCGCCTGTCGATGCGCATGCGCATCGAGCTTGCGAGACTATGGGGGCTTAACCACTCTTTAACTAACTTGCAAGGAATCGTGACGATTCCTTGCAGTGCCCGTGACTTTTAAGCTCAATGCGCATGCGCATTGAGCTTAAAAGCGCGTGCACATCTCACAGCCTCCCCCAGCTCCGCCCCCTCCTCCCCTGCCCGCCGTGTCGCATTTCTCCTCCCCCCACCCCTTCTCTCTCGTCCAGCCGTCGTGTTTATTTATTGTTTTACCCGCTCCGCCCCCTCCCCTGCCCGCCGTGTCGCATTTCTCCTCGACCCTCCCCTTCTCTCTCTTCCCTCTGTCTTGTTTTTTTTTTTTTTCCCGCTCCGCCCCCTCCCCTGCCCGCCGTGTCGCATCGTCATGGCAGTTTTGAAAGTAGGGGCAGAAGAGCGCCACATATCAAAAGTCTGCGGCTTCGTCCAAGCATGGTATTTTTCCCTTTTCATAAACCTGTTTTCATTAGGCTGCCTAATACTTTTGGGATAGATCCTTTGTGTCCTTGTTCGAGGGACTTACAGTTGGATCTTACAAATATTTCTGCCATGCATGAGATTATCTGTTTGAGAAAATCGCCGAAGCGCCCTCGAGCCAGGCACACCAATGGCCTGGAGAGCGTTCACCCTCGTAGTGCACACAGCCAGCGACAGAGACAGGCCTCACTCCGTGGCTAACGTAGCAGACACACATGCACGCCGCCCCCTCCCCTGCCCGCCGTGTCGCATTTCTCCTCAACCCTCCCCTTCTCTCTCTTCCCTCCGTCTTGTTTTTTTTTATTTTCCCGCTCCGCCCCCTCCCCTGCCCGCCGTGTCGCATTTCTCCTCAACCCTCCCCTTCTCTCTCTTCCCTCCGTTTTTTTTTTTTTTTTCCGCTCCGCCCCCTGTTGGTGATTGCCTGCTGTGTTGTAGTCTTCTACTGATGACATCATGGGCCTATTTTTATTTGTTTTTGCATTAAAATGTTGCTTTTGTTTTCACTCATGCTCACGCTCTACCCTGGTCCTTTCGTTCTGCCCTTTCTATTCCCTTCTCAGCAGCACCGAATGGCTGCCTTCGGAATCACTTGAAAGCCTCCTCCCAGTACACCATTACTTCAAACTGCTATCCAGACTTTAAACATGCTCACGCTCTACCCTGGTCCTTTCGTTCTGCCCTTTCTATTCCCTTCTCAGCAGCACCGAATGGCTGCCTTCGGAATCACTTGAAAGCCTCCTCCCAGTACACCATTACTTCAAACTGCTATCCAGACTTTAAACATAGCTGCTCAGGTGCTGGCAAAATCAATCACGTCACTGGCTGAACATTGGTGAATGATTGTCCTTGCCAATGCTGGTTTACCCTCCCTCTTTTCTGCCTCCTTTCCTGGTCCCTTTCCCTTCCTGTATCCTATCCTCATTCTCTCTTCTACTACTCGTTCCTTCTTTCTTGCCTCTATCTTGCTATCAAAAGCCTTTTTCATTGCTGTCTCTTGCCTTTTATATTTTTCTTTTGTCCCATTCCCTCCTCTTTTGCCTAGCATCTTTGGTCTGAACTATTTTTAGGTCTCGTGTAGTGAATGCAGCGCAGCTGCTTCGCTAAGCGAGACTATTGCTGTGGCTTAGTAATCTCCCTGTGCCACCCTCGATGCCACTCCCACAACACTGCTTGTTGCTCTTTAATGCTCAATCCAGGCTCATTTGTACGGTTACTTTAAGAGGCTAAATGGGAGCGTCGAGCTGCGTTAACCTGTGCCTCTCTGCGCTGCCTTCTCTGTAAATTTGTTGAAACACTGAGCGGTGGAATGCGTACATTTCTCTTCTATGTGG
The DNA here is from genome assembly GCF_964263255.1 of Lissotriton vulgaris. NCBI lineage: Eukaryota > Metazoa > Chordata > Amphibia > Caudata > Salamandridae > Lissotriton > Lissotriton vulgaris. Next base: position 165,826,313 of record NC_141699.1, on the reverse strand, counting down.
CAACACGATTATGTGATGAAACTAGTTTTAAGTGCATGGGCGCTGCGCTTTGTTTCATCCCGGCACCCGCCTTCAAGTTAGGAAAAAAAACTATTCCGAGCGGGGGCTCCAGGTCACGGACCTTATTCAGTGTGAATACTTTAGCTGCACTATATTTTCAGCTTAATATGACATTTTGGTCCGTATGTGCGGCTTAACTACCTACATGTTTTTTAATCACATTGACCTTTAACATTTCTCCCGTTTGGTGCCCTCCCTCTTAACACCAAAATCAACACTCCTCCCACCCCCATGTCCGGGTTAAGTGAAGTGCCCTTCGTCATCGGCCGCTCGGGCTCAACCTCTCCCGGATCACCTCTATAGCCGCAGGGGCCACGGTGATCAGCCCACCTCTCCTCCTCCCCTGCAGCAGCTGATCTACCACTGCAGTTCACACTGCTCTGCAGGTAAAGCCCTTTAATGTCTTTGTGCATTTAGAGGGGACTCATTGGTTATGCAGCATTTTCCATAGTTGAGAAAACCAGCCTGAATGCTGTCCTTTTGACCACCAAAAACCCACCCAATCACAACGATTTAAGGAAGCTGTTAAAAACGTTGTTTGCGCTTTGAAGGTGCTCTCCAGCATGTTCAAGAACTATGGAATTCATAAAAATTATAATCTTTTCCTTTGCAATTCTGTGCAGCAAATCGGAACATAAAAGTCCTCTACCCCATTTTGGGAGCCAGCTGAAAACCATTAAAAGTGCAGGAGCTTCCGTAACTTGGCAGTCTGCTACGCCTTCTGCGGTTGTTTGCTGTGCGCTGTTCTACTGGGATGTCCTAAACCTTATTATTAACACAAGAAGGATCACTTCTGACATTTGATTGGTTATTGAACTTCACATTACTCCTTCAGTACGGCTGTTGGATAGATTTTTAGGTCTCACCTATCCCATTCCACAACCCCCTCGCCCTCACACCCCCTCACAACCCTTTCACCCTCACACTCCCTAACTCACCCACCTCACCCTCACACACCCTCACTCACACTCACCCTCACACCCCCTCACCCTTACACACCCCCTCACCCTTACACACCCCCTCACCCTTACACACCCCCTCACCCTTACACCCCCCCTCACCCTCACACACCCCATCACCCTCACACACACCCTCACCCTCACACATCCTCACCCTCACACACCTTCACTCACCCTCATCCTCAACCCTGCACCCTCACACCCCCTCTCACACACCCTCATCCTCACACACCCTCACACTCTCTCACACCCACACTCACCCTCACACCCTCACCCTCACCCTTGCACCCCTTCACTCTCACACACACACACACCCTCACTCACCCTCACACCCTCACACACACTCTCACAACCCCTCACCCTTACACACCCCTCACCCTTACACACCCCCTCACCCTTACACACCCCCTCACCCTCACACACACCCTCACCCTCACACACCCCCTCACACACACCCTCACCCTCACACACCCTCACACATCCTCACCCTCACACACCCTCACTCACCCTCATCCTCAACCCCGCACCCTCACACCCCCTCTCACACACCCTCACACTCACACACCCTCACACCCCTTCACCCTCACACACTCACACACCCTCACTCGCCCTCACCCTCACACCCCCTCACCCCCCTCTCCCCCCTCACTCACACTCACCCCCTCACTCACCCTCACACCCCCTCACTCACCCTCAAACCCCCTCACTCCCTCACCCTCACACCCCCTCAACCACAGCATCACTCAGCGCAACCACAGCATCACTCAGCGCAACCACAGCATCACTCAGCGCAACCACAGCATCACTCAGCGCAACCACAGCATCACTCAGCGCAACCACAGTATCACTCCGCACCACCACAGCATCACTGGTTCAAATATGTTCTTTCAATGTTTCAAGCTGTTTTAAAGCTTTCAAACTTTATTACAAATCACAAAAAAGATGTTAATATTTCACTTCTGTTCTTGGATTTTCGTCACAATAAAAAACACTGAACATAATCTTCACAAAAGTTATTTACAAAAGTTTAAGCTATTGACATTACAAATTAAATAAATTATTTAAGTATTAATTATTTAAAAAAATTAAAAGCCATTGTTATTTGTAATATCAATACATCTAAGTCACGTAAATACAAAACATGTTGCATTACAAATGCTATAGGTGTCACATTTGCGAAAGTTATAACTATTGGTATAGTAAATGACAAAGCTATTAATTTAGCTATTTTAAAAAACAACACATAAATAAAAAAAATGTCATTTATAAGACCAATAGCTCAAACTTTCCTAATGCGAGACCTATTGCATTTCCAATGCTTGTTTTTATTCTCCCCCACTTCCTCATACTCCCGTCCCACTACTGCTTTACGAGAGCAGCTGTGACTGTGGTCCAGGTTCCTAAGAATAAGGGATCTCGTTGGAGAGGCCGTTCACTGCCTCATCTTGCCCCTAAACTCTTGAACACACTTGCACATGAACTGCGTCAGCTGACCAACTAGCTCTGTTTACATAAGGCCTTGAAGACCAGGCTTTTCAGTAACTAATTTTCCCCTCAGTGGCGTACAGACTATTTATGATGACTGTCCTAGCGCTGGGAGGCCTACGGGTATCCATGAGCTCTACAAGAATCATAGAATGGATAATTGTTCTAGATGACAGCTGTGGATGAGTAGTTTGATCTGCAGCTGGGCTTCGTTAGCTACATTTTCATTGGAGCTATCTTTCACTCAAGCTATCTTTCACTCGTACCCACTGAGAGTGTTTGCCCTCCAGTCCCGTTTGGAGTCTAGGGTGGCTCCAGTTTGGGTCTGTGTTGTATTCTCATACTTTATTTCTGCTTGCATTTCTCTTTAATTAACAACATTCTTTCTTTGCTGATGTCATGATGCTACTTGATGTCCTTGCATTCTCTTATTGCCAGTTGCTCCTGTGCCTTGACTGGGAACACCAGCTTCTACTCTGTATCTGTATTAAATCCCTTTATCATTTTATACTGCTTCCTGGATTAACTATCTTTGAGTATATCAGATGGCGACGATTGGCTAAAGGAGCAAATAGTATACAGAGTGAGTTTATTTCATTTAAACTCGACTGGTGGAAAAGGACCCATGCGGTGGAATTGAATGCTGGTTACATTTCTTTAATATCAAGCTCATTGTGTTTATTTTGGAAAATAAATGAAGAGCCTTCAACTGGTATAGAAATGTCTTGATGAGTTTCAAGCAACTCTTAAATAAGAAACGAACGGACAGCAAGAAACGAACGGACAGCTAAGCGGTGAACTGTGCTCCATTTCTGATCGGAAAAAAAGTATTTGACTGTCAGAGTACGTTAGCGGCGAGCATTGGATTACAACGGTGAGCATCAGTTTCTTTTTACAGGATGGCAAACTCCATGTTTCATCAAGATTTTACATTATTGAACTTCCGTTGTCAAGCTTAGCATCTTTTAAAACTTAATCACTCGCGAGCCGGCCACATATTCATGCCTCGTTCCTTCCATTCTTCTTCTTCTTGACGTCAGATCTTCACGCAGCACGTCCACGTAAGGAGCACAGCACGCATTGGGAACACCAGTTTCTACTCTGTATCTGTATTAAATCCCTTTATCATTTTATACTGCTTCCTGGATTAACTATCTTTGAGTTTATCAGTCTGCTTAGGGTACAGGGCCACATAACATCCAGAGTCTTCTTGATAACGTAGGGCGGGTTCTCACCTACAGTCATTGTTGATGCACCTGCTGGGTTCACGGAGGCTCAAAAGAGCAAATTTAGGATCACTCGGCTGTGGCACCATCCACTCAGCTGTCGTCTTTAGAAGCAGATAAAAATTGTTCTTTTGCATAAGGGATGGACTAGGAGCCCAACGTGCCATGTGTCTACACCACAGATGCCAGTGAATCAGGGTGGAGTGATGTGGGGCATCCGAGGATACTGGAGCAGGCCCAATCAATCAGCTATGATCCACCAATCTGAGGGAACTGCAAAGTACCAATGGTACCTGTGCTTCTCCTTAGTGGGGTTCATGGCCCTCTGCTCTACCCCATCCTACTGGATCTCCAGCTGTCCTGGCAGGATGAAGGTTTAGGGCTGCAGCACAGGGGTCTTTCTGTTAAGATGGCCTCGGCAGTTCAGCAGTCCAAAAGTCTTTCCACTAGACATACCTACTCCACATTGGGTGTCTTTCCAGACCTGGTGTTTGGCTAGGGGCAAAGTCCCTGTCTTAACATCTTTTAAGGATCCTGGGGCCTCATTTATGAGAAATAACGCATCACTGCGTGAAAGCAGCGATGCGTCACTTCTCAGTGCGCACCCCTTGCGACATTCCTGAAGCGTCATATTTAATGTTTGACGCATCATGTCGCAAGGAGTTACAGATACGTCAGTATTTCTGTTGTATCTGTAAGCGCAAAAGTGACGCATTGCTGGAGTGTGTCACAAAAGTGACGCAACTCCAGCAATGCGTCCTTTCACATGGGACAAGCCCCATGTGAAAGGGCCTGCATCAGTCTTACGCCTGCTGTCAGGCAGGCGCAAGATTTTGACACAACGGCGTCCTAAAAGTGACGCAGTGAAATCTCATAGATTTCACTGCGTCACTTCTACGACCCTTCCTTGCGTCAATACGCCCTCCTTGCATACATTATACCTGGCGCAGGTATGATGTGGCGCAGGGGTTTACAAAGTGACGCATCTACCCAGATGCGTCACTTTGTAAATATGGCGCAACAAGGCGCATTTTGTACACTGCTGGTGCGTCACAAAAAGTGACGCACCGGCGGCGTAAAAGTTATGCACAGCCTCATAAATGAGGCCCCTGGATTTTAGCATCAAGAAGGGCCATTTCGAGGGGAGGAGCCAAGATGGCGGACGGGACAGACGCTTGAACTCCCGGCTCCGCAAGCCGTCTGGCTTTCTTTGACTATCCTGACCCTTTCTCCTGCCCGGCGCCGTCCCAATACCGTGGAATGCTGACGCTGAACTGACTGGTGTCCTTTTGGTACCTTTGCCGGCGGAATCGGTGTTGGACTCGATGTGTTTTGACCTCCGGCGCTTCCCCCTGTACCCTGCGCAGATGGCCGCCGCTGGACGCCGAGAGACTCAGATGGGGAGACGAGCTGGTGAGACGCTGCAGACCACAGGGGCTTAGAGCGTTGCTCGGACGACAGGAGTCGGGCCCTTCCACCTGGGTCGGACTCTATTTCGTACAACTTGAGGCATAGACGACGCTGGAGCCCCCTCCCACGGTTAGCTTCCCCCCCTGCCACCCCTTTGAGGCAGGGGCGGACTCCATCTTGGAGCGTCTCCCCGTAGTGGACGACTGCTAACCCCCGGGAAACGTGGAGGACTCCTATCCTGTGCTGCCTTCGCTTTGTTTACGGAGTTTCCCCGGTGGCTACACTGTTGCAATTCCAGCGGCCGCTCTCTCCCCTGGTATCACCACTCATTGTGCGCAGCGGGCAAGGACATGGCGCCTGTTTTCACCGCCGGAGCGCTAGTTGATACTGGGTCTGCAATGGCTGGGGACCCACGCGCCCCGGGGCCGGTGGCCGCATCGGGTGTACGGGGGGACAACGCGGACCGGCTTCTGACTAGGAGCGACCCGACCCTTGGCGACATCCTGGCCGCTCTCATGGCCCTGAAGGTTGAAATGCGGAGCACTGCCCGGACGCTGGCCCGGAGGCTCGATGAAGCACTGCCAGGCAGAGCGCGACCTCGACTGGATGAACCCCCGCCGCCCCTGTTTCAATTTGGAGTGGATACAATGTTACCGACCACAGAGAGGGCAGTGGGGTATTCTCCTGGCTACAAAGTATCGAGTCTGACTGTCGATGAAGTTACAGTTGCAGGAGTACCCCTTGCTATCGGCGTGACGACTTTGCCTACAAACTATCCACCGGTGCCTGGCAGCTCTTTTGCATCGTCACCTGTCCCCTTCGCTGTCCCTATCAGTGGAGCCCCTGGGGTATGCTTTTGCACTGTTTGGGACCCTGTGGCGCATGAAGGCTTCACGGTCCCCTCTCTTTGTGGGCGGCCATTTTGCTTCTTTGTCCTGGTCCAAGACGTCTCGCAGCAATGGAAGGGCCTGGAAAAATTCTATCGTTCCGGACAGGGTTGATGGACTGTCTGTGGTTGTAATGATTGGCTCGACTGGCGCAGACCCGGACTGGACCATGTTTTATGATAGTGGTTGGTTAGTCTTTAATGTTCTGATTGGCTCCTGCACAGTACTGTCGATTTCTCCTGCTGTTTATTTCACCTGCTGGGGGGGGTGAGCTTGTGCTGGACTGAGGTACTGGGTGTTACAGCTACTGCCTTACTGGGAATACAGTTTTTGGTCATGGTGTGGGGTATGGCGCCGGAGGCGTTGTCGGTGAGGGAAGCCGGGAGTTCGGTTGAGGGGTGGGCTCCTCCCCGCTTTTCCCCTTTCCTGGGAGTAGTAGGGGAGTGTAATCTTCTCTCTCTCCCTGTGTGCTACCGTGCATTTCTGGACTTTTTCTTTTCTCTCTTCTTTCCTTCTTTCGGCATTTCTTGCTGACTCTTCTCCTCTTTTCTGGCTTCTCTTATTATCTTTCTCCTCTTTTTCTTTCTTCTCTTCTTTTCCGTGAACTGCATTTCGGGTTCTTTATGGGGCGACAGGCACATTGTCGGGGGGGGTAGGCCGTAGCCTCCGCATTGGTGTAGGGTGGGGGGGTAGATTTATTTTTCTTTTTGATTTCTATGGGCCTTCTTTCTATTTTCTGCGCTTTCTTACACTGTTTTCCTTTCTGGGTCTTGATAGAGGAGGGTTGGGAGTGGGCGGCGCTGGGAGTGGCACGAGCGTGGTTCCTGTTGTCCGCTTTGTTTTTCTACTGTATTGCCACTCTGAAGGGGTGTTTCGTGTAACTGCTGCTACTATTCCTGCTGCCTACTCATGTGGGACTAAAGTACGGACTCGGATCTTCTTTGCACCTATCCTTCATTGATTTCTAGACTTTTAAAATTTTGAAATTAACCTTCATTGTTCCTTAGGCGTGATGGCCAGTATTCTCCAGTGTAACTGATGACTAATTGTTTTCTGATATTGCCGTGCTATTGCGCCTTCGTATTGCTTGCACCTGTGCTCAACCAGTTTTCGTGGCCGGCCTCAGGGTTGTGGGCCCGTATTTGTATTTCTGTGGATGCACCAATAAAGGTTTTCAAAAAAAAAAAAAAAAAAAAAAAAAAAAAAGAAGGGCCATTTCTCGACTATTGCAGTGGCACAGGGCTCCACGACATTGCACCATTAGGGGCAAACCTCCGCCCAACAAGTCTGTCCGACAGTGATACAAGCATGTACCCTGCAGAGCAACTCTAAAGCCCATGAGTTAGTTGTGGAGTCAGACAAAATGTAAATGATTTCTGTGCGTCGTGCCACATCCTCCAGGGAAGCCCTTGAGGTCAGCTGGAGGACTAGGACAGGCCCACATGGCACTTATATCACACCCCCCTCAGCCACCGTGAATGCTCCCATGCAACCTGTCACTGAAAGCTCAGCTGTGCTTGGGCAGAATCATTCACACGACATGCCTCATGTAAGGATCAAACTAACATATAGCTGACCTTTTTCAGTTGTCATTGGGCTTTCATTGACAGACCTGATACTTCCTCCCACGTAGGGGTCTCTATAGGTTAGTCATCCTCTGGGAAACGAGACAGATTGGGTGATAGGAGAGGACAGGGGAGTGAGCATTGAACGGAAAGAATACCAGGTAGAAAGAACATTAGAAAGCAGTTTTGGTGATACTGAGAAGCAAGATGGAGGGAGATCAAGATGATGAAAGCTAAGTTTAGGAATAGGAGCAAAAGAAAACAAAAAAATGGGGAAAGAATGCTTGGGGTAACAAGAGAAACGGGTGAGGGGATTATAAAAAGGGAAGAACGAAAGAGGGAGAGCAGCGGTAGAAGGGATAGGGGAAGGAGTAGAAACTAGCAAAAGTAGAAATGGCGAATGAGAGAGGAGAGAGGCCAAGAGAAAGTGAGAGGAGAGCGTCTGAGAAGTGGAACAAAAAAGAGGCGATGCAAAAGAGTGGGGGAAAATACAAAGAGGTGAAACAGTGCAAGAAAGGAATCAAAAGACCTGAAAGAGAGATGAGTAGTTAAGGGACAAAACATATGGAGAAGGGCGAAAGAAGAGAGATATTGAAAGCGGAGAAAAGGAGAGGAGAGAGAAAGAAGATTCAGGTGGAGATGCTGATGGAGCGAGGTAAAAAGCAAAATTTTGTATACCCCTCGTGAAGTTACTTTCTCATAACAGTAACATGAACTAATCGTGTGGTTTGAAAAAAAACGAACCAACATAGAATAGAATGCACACACAAAATACACGTGGGATACTAAATTGCTTGTGTTGCAACCATAATCGACTAACTGAGTGATAATGTGATATCTGAAAACAACGCAAAGGCTATAATTTAACCAAAAAGTTGCATAAATGTGCTTACTGTTTGTCTATTTGTGGCAAAACATGAAGACAGGTAAGCAAACTACGAATAATGTGGCTTTATTTGCTAGGTAATAACTAACAGGGATACCTTAGTAAGGGGGGAGGTAAACAGAAGGGCTATAATTCGATAATTAACGTTCAATTTTGTTTGTTTCTATAATAGTTCCCGTTGTGGCCTGTGAGGCCTAGTCCAAGATGGACTATTTTTCATTACTCCGAGATTAATGTGAAGCACGCATGCGCTTGCAGAGTGGAGCTGCAGACGCGTATGAGCTGACTGTGCTGAATGGAACAGGTCAAGGACGATGTGCTCTGAAACCCTGACTGACTGCCAATAAAAATGGACATCCGTATTGTAAACCCTGGGAAAAAGGCTTAAAATTACAATTTAAAGGACACGATGGAACTGGTAACCTTAAAGACAATGGTCAAATTCATTTAGCTGACTCTGCGGAAGTCAAGTAATAAGATGATGAGGTTATGCTCATCCACCCCTTGAACCAACAGATCAGAATCTTCGGAGACCCCAAATGTTACTGAATTTGGATAGTTTAGCTAGGGGAAAAGGGTATAAAAGAATAGGTCCGGAGTTAAGAAAAAAGCTCTCTTTTCGATTTCTATCTGTGTATCCTAACATGCTGCCGGAATGCTGAATTTCCTTGGAGTGTAAGAACTTAAACTTTTCAACCTCACATTTTGTTCGAATGAGTACGAAGTCTTTAGATGAGGGTAAATAGCTTGAGGGAATAGAGAGATATAATTTGGGAACTATTATGTCTTTTTGCTAATATTCATGTCCAATAACCTCAATAATAATGTGTTTATTTCTGAGTTTCTGAATTAAATGAAAATTAAATGTATGAGTTAAATTTCTTTCCTTTTCTTAAATTTATTTCTATTGAATGAATAAAAAGAAAATGAATAAATATAGGTTATGCTAGAAATTCTCACTTTAATAAAAGTTAGATAAATGAAGAACTAAGCTGGTCTTGTTCATCCTTAGCCTAATTTTTACTAGCAGATCTATCGACAATCAATGGTGGTGTGTCTGAATAATTTGTTGTATTGAAAACCCATGGTAAACAATTTAAACTGCAGATGTATATATTATAAATAGGTAATTAACATTTTAGACACTCTGCTATGATCCAGCAGCTCTCCTTTGATTCACACCAAACCATGAAGTAGAGAGAAAATGTGTATAAGTGACTCGCAGTGTTATGGGCCCCACTGATGAGAAAATGAATGATCAAATACTTCAGGGAAAGGTGATGAGATTTTAGAAATTATTTTCGGAGTAGCGCTGCATCAATGCAGTGAGGAAAGGTAAGGCAGGCTGGCCTGCTGGTTCCTTTTTAGGTGTATGTCCCTACACACATCCAGTGGTTCTGGAGTAGAGTCAGTCACATGTTAGGCTGGTTCTCCGCGCATGCCTGACACATGCCCATCGCCAGTAGATTGCACAGAGAGCTGAAGGCTCCCAGCTGATGAAATGCATCTTCTGGAGGTTATGAGTCTGAATCCTGCAAGCCGAGCTCAGCCTTCAATCCTTCTGAGGCTGGTAAACTGAACACCACAAAAGAGGGATAGTAACATACATGATGCACATGACTGAGTTTTACGCCTGAAAGGCGTTGTTTGTGAATTTTGGTCTGTCTAAACAGGGCAACTTTGATCAAATAGGCCGGGGCATGGAGTCCTGGGCCTTTGATGTCTCTGCTGTAGTATTGTCATTTATAGTCGTTCTACTCGGGGAGTGGTGACGTCAATGACTTCTGCTTCAGGCGTTCTTTTACTTGATGTCTGAATGCAGGTTACGCCAAGTAATCCAGGTATAACTACAACCCTGATATTGTACAGGTATCTTCTCTACAAATCAGGATATTTATTTACCTAAAAATAAGTTAAAGAAATACTCTATTCTATGCCTTTTTTTATTTTGTCATTGATTTTATTTAATTCTAAATGACATGAGTCACATTCTGCATATTATGGGGCTTATTTACGAGCAGCTCTGGAGGTGCAAAACTTTCAACCATATCTATGAGGCCACGCAAAGCCCCTTTGCGTGACTTTTTACGGCCTCATGGATATGGAAACAGGGCAAGTTGCTGTGTTGTCCTACTCTGCAATAGCCAAGCGTTCCATGGGCATTGGGGTGGGTTTTTCCTTGACCCACCCATGGATTTTGACGCTTCCCCAGATTTACAACATCATGTACACCTGGGGAAGCACCAAATACTTACGCCTTCACAGAGCAGGTGTAACGAGGAAAAATGTTTTAATTTCTCCTCAATTTTTCCTCTTTCAATGTGTTCTGCAAGAGGAAAATGCCTCTCGAGATTGATGTGGGGCAGGAAGGTGTCCCTTCCAGGACTAAAACAATCCTGTATGCAATGCTGACACCCTTGCATCCAGGTGCAAGGATGCCTGCATTGGCGCTACACAGCCCATTGTGCGCCAGCGCAGGGGGAAAGGATAGGAATGCCCCATATTTCATAAATACGGTGTATTCCTGCAAATCCACATTTGGGTAGGGCAGGGCAACAAGAAGTCTTGCAGCGCTGCCTTATGCCAATTCCTCGTAAATGAGGCCCTTAGTTTTTGAAACAAATGCTAGACATGAAAAAGAAGACGCTTGACAAGTCACAACCAGCCGAATTCCATGTGTAGTTTATACTGACTCGCAGAATGCTGCTGTGTGGTTCACTAGGCCACGATTTTAGGACCAACATATTTTTATAAATTACTTTGACATGGGTCTCTGTGCATGCTCTGTCAGCATTTAGATTATACTCCCATCTGTTTATGTAACCTTTTCATACAAAATAATAACAAAAATGGGTAAAAAGAGAATAAGTGTAGTGATGCAGGGTAGAAGTCAGGCCTCCAGTTAATCACCACTTGATCACAACTAGGTCTCCCAGTTTTATGGTATTTATTTTTTGGACCTTTCCATCTGTATTTATCCGTGTTTAATTTTTGCTATTTTTATCTGTATTTATTCATACTTGTTTTGAGTTTTGTGAAATCAAAATGTAGCTTAAACTAGTGTATTTCCACATGTATTTAACCAATAAATGCACACTCTTATTTGAAATCCCGACGGGTTTCAATTATATAAACACCCACAGATGATAATTTAATGCATTTATATAAACATATGCAAATTTCAGCATCAACCTTGTGTATGTGTACAGCTGGTTAAGCCTTATTAGTAAAAATGTATTTCTTTTTTCCAACACCCTTGCTTGTCAATCAACACAGCTATTGGTCTGGCAGTCATGAGTGACAGCAATTAGAATCACAAAAAAACACCTAATTTCCATTATTATCCACATTTAAAAATAAATACAGACCGAAAAATAAGGGGTTTTCAACCAGAATGTATCTGTATAAATCAATAAAAACAGACAACATGGAGCCTTAACAAGGCATAAGTCCTAAAAAAAAGAAGTGGGAGGAGTAGCCAAAGTAGGCAGTATGCAAGTGACAACACAGCATGTGACATCATGGTTTGTCACATCACAGGAACTGGCAACACGACCCAGGACCCCACAGGAAGTGACATCCGATCTTAAGACTTCACACAAATGGTTAGCAAGTATATCATGAATACATTTGAGTGCATTATGAGATTTAACAAATGAAATATGATCAGTACTGTGAATTGAGTTTCCTGTTTGGGATGAGGTGTGGCGTCTGATTAACCCATACCAAGACAGTCTCTGAAACCATTTGATATGAGCTAATAATTTGGAGGGAATCTCCTGCACATGTATATACACTAGCACAAACTCCAATTCCATGTAGCACTTTCAAGAAAATATTGACCAAAGCAAGAAAATATTGCTAGTTTGCGTAGAAAAATAACACAGGTGTGGAGATGTAGGAACAGTGAGAGAAACTACGAACTATGGCCAGTAATCAGAATCCGCTTTAGGCTACGCTCACTAATAAAAATTGTGCACGTCCTGGACATTATATACTGTCAACATGGTGCCCTGGAGAAGACCTACTTGTTTACAGTAACACTAACCTGTGAGCTTGCCTGTCACTGTAATCTCATGCTAAGTAAGCACACATACTCTTTAATCTCATATGGTATAGAGTCAAAATATCGAGTTTTTATTATTGACTAGACATAATATCGAGTAAAAAATATAGAATGGACATAATATCGACTAGACATAATATAGATTACCAAAAATATTGAATTTAAGGTAAGTTAATATTCCTTTTTACTTTTTTTGTAATATAATCTGATTAACTACACTATAGGCAAGCCATTAAGTGCTACAAGCTAGGCGTACTAAACCTAGCACCAAAAACAAAGCATAGGCCATGCATTGCATTAAAATTGCTAGAAACTGCAATAGTGAATCTGAACTATAAGATTAATTAACCTACCGAATAAATCACCATTATCTAGGCTGACATTTTTTAAACAATTTTACCATTATCTATAAACAAATGCAAGCTGCACATTACATTTGGTATTCTGAGCATGGCAGATAATATTCCTTATCCATACTAATATAATAAAGACAGAGCCCAAACCTTTGAGGCGGGTAATCTCAGGAACCACAGCACCAATCACAACACTCAATACAGCGTTGGAAAGGGCAGTTGCAGCAGAAGGACATAGGCTATGCAGATCCCACCATATACATTTAAAAGGTAAAAGAACTGTGCCAGCAAAGTAGTCCCTTGTGGGCGTGTCTGCGTTGTGCTGTGGGCGTGTGCTGGGGGCGTGGCAAACGCTGGGGGCGTGTGGTACGTTCCGCCCTTCATGCCATGTCTCATATCGTGTGCTAATCCCACCCTGCTCCCTTTAAATACCCCTGCACCTCATAATCATAACCCACCCATACTCCTTAAAATACCCCAACACCCCTAAACACTAACCCATCTTAACTCTATAAATATACCCTGTACCCCAAAACCCAAACCTACCCCTAAACCCTAAAAATACCCCTGTACCCCAAAACCCAAACCTAGCCCTGAACCCTATAAATACCCCTGTACCTCAAAACCCAAACCTAGCCCTGAACCCTAAAAATACCCCAGTACCCCAAAACCCAAACCTAGCCCTGAACCCTAAAAAAACCCTGTACCCCATAACCCAAAACGATATCTGAACCCTTAAAATACTCAAACACCCCAAAACATATACCTCAGTACCCCAAAACATATACCCCTATACCCATACTTACCTTATCCAAACATTTTAAAAAAACATGCTTTTACCATTCATGCGTTTACAACGAATTTCGTTGTAAATGTATGCGTGGTAAAAGCATATAAATGTAATGTCAAGTGTTATAATGGCATTGCGGAGTCATGGTACTTTCGTAATGAAAGTATGCGGAGTGATGGTATGCGGAAAGAAAGTTGCGGAATAATGGGTGTTTACCCTCCCCCGGTATGTACATTGGTGGTACGGCGGCCCACATCTCCAGCAACATACTCATATTTTTTCACCACCCATTTGAAAAATGCATGGGTCTCTCTCATTGATGGCCAGCACTGACATACACTTTTACACACCTCCCGCCACAAGTTCTAGAATTGCGAACTTTAGAGCTGAGGAGCTACGTTCAAATCTCGGCATCAGCTCAACATCCTGTGATTCCAGGCAAATCACTATGTCTCCCCGTGCCTACCATAAATGAATGTGTTCTTCTGTAATGTAAATTGTGCTCATGCCATGTTGTCGAGTTCGCTCTATATAATATTGCAAGGAAAAATAAAGTAGGGAAACTCGAGTTCACACACTACTGAACACGCACTCTTAAGTGCATCAGCAGTGCACTGTGAATCGGAGCGTTTCACAGGCCTGTCACATATAAGAAATGCTATCATAACGAAATCCTACAAAACAATATACTACTGGCCGGCAGCAATTCATACCCGGACAATGTCGGGACGGGCTGCTAGTGAAAGATACAGTTATAACTAGATATTCTGTAAATATATTAATTAAGATATCATGGACCATGTTATATTGCCACAGGATGTTTAACCAACGAAAATGGGTAATAAGTGAGTCATTTTACATCATTCAATCCCTAAGATGTTCACATATTGCAATTGATTCCAAAGAGGCTGAGGAGGGTCCATGAAACCTATGAACATTATTGAAGAAAGATGTGCGATACCAAGACAATTTCGTAAGGGTGACATTATCAAGTTGAAGGTGCTGAAACCTCTTTTACATTCACTTTAAGTAACTGGTAGTGTGTTTATTACCCTCAAAACATGTTGCAGCTATTCTGTAAATCGGCCAGTCGGAACCACCACATAATCCCTTATGGACAGTGTTTCTGCTGTCGGGATTATGATGTCGGTTTCCGACAGGCTTTCCATATCAGGTTTTCTGACATAGAAAGCCTGTCGGGAAGTAACTTTGGTGGCCCCTAGCAGGGCCCCCCTCTTTCTGCGGCCTCCAGTTATGGGCCAGGAGGCACCTATGGTGCCGCCCTGTAAATCTCTGTGCAGTGTGGCAGGAACCACGAGGTGCTCCCATTTCTCTATGGAAGCAAGTGCTGTAGCTGGTTACCCACCAATGCACAAGCTCCCATCGGGAGCACATGGTGTGGTCGCATCATAATTCCGGTTTCGGACCGCCGACCCGAGTTTGGTTGGTTCCGAAACGCAGAGATGTCGGTCGAAATCAACTTCAACCAATATTATAATTTAGGCTTTTAGTCAAGACAGTCTCTGAAACCATTTGATATGAGTTATTAATTTGGAGGGAATCTCCTGCACATGTATATACACTAGCACAAACTCCAATTCCATGTAGCACTTTCAAGAAAATATTGACCAAAGCAAGGAAATATTGCTAGTTTGCGTAGAAAAACAACACAGGTGTGGAGATGTAGGAACAGTGAGAGAAACTACGAACTATGGCCAGTAATCAGAATCCTAGACATTATACACTGTCAAAATGGTGCCCTGGAGAAGACCTACTTGTTTACAGTAACACTAACCTGTGAGCTTGTCTGTCACTGTAATCTCATGCAAAGTAAGCACACATACTCTTTAATCTCATATGGTATAGAGTCAAAATATCGAGTTTTTATTATCGACTAGACATAATATCGAGTAAAAAATATAGAATGGACATAATATCGACTAAATATAATATAGACTAGCAAAAATATTGAATTTAAGGTAAGTTTATATTAATTTTTACTTTTTGTGTAATATAATTTTGTAGCGGGTTGTGAGTTTATAGGGGAATAGGATGGGAAGTAATTTAATTATAATTAATTTAATATGTTATTTTATTTATTGGTATTTATTTAGAATTAATTGTTTATTAATTATTTATTGGTAATTAATTTAAATATAATTGTTAATTAATTTTAATTGATTAATTGATAAATATGTTAATTTTAGTAATTTATTTTCTGTAGCGGGTTGTGGATTGATAGGGGAATAGGGTGGGAAGTAACTTAATTATAATTAATTAAATATGTTATTTTATTTATTGGTATTTATTTAGAATTAATTATTAATTAATTATTAATTGGTAATTAATTAAAATATAATTTGTAATTTATTGTAATTGATTAATTGATAAATATGTTACTTTTATTACATTATTTTCTGTATTTAGTTGTGTGTTTATAGGGGAATAGCTTGGGAAGTAATTTAAGTGTAAGTAATTATATTTTTTTAATATTATTTTGTGTCTAATTTTTATTTATTTTTATATAGTAAATTAATTTATTGGTAATTGGTAAATAATTAGTATTAAGGGTACTTTTTATTATTAGTTAATTTTTATTTGTAATTTTAATTGATTAATTAATATATTTTATAAAATTGTAAAATATTTTAATTATTTTGTAATTGGTATTAATATTTATGTTACTTATATTTATATATGAAGTATTTACTTTCACTACTATTGCACTCACTGGAGTGGGAATTTTAATTTTTACCCCTACGCTATCCAACGCTTTCCCTACAGTTGCACTCACTGGAGTGGGAATAGTAATTTTTACCCCTACGCTATCCAACCCTTTCCCTACTGTTGCACTCTCTGGAGTTGGAATAGTAGTTTTTACCCCTACGCTATCCAACGCTTTCCCTACTGTTGCACTCACTGGAGTAGGAATAGTAATTTTTATCCCTATGCTATCCAACGCATTCCCTACTGTTGCATTCTCTGGAGTAGGAATAGTAATTTTTATCCCTACGCTATCCAACGCTTTTCCCACTGTTGCACTCACTGGAGTGGGAATAGTAATTTTTACTCCTACGCTATCCAACACTTTCGCTACTGTTGCACTCACTGGAATGGGAATAGTAATTTTTACCCCTACGCTATCCAACGCTTTCCCTACTCATGCACTCTCTGGAGTTGGAATAGAAAATTTTACCCCTACGCTATCCATCGCTTTCCCTACTGTTGCACTCACTGGAGTGGGAATAGTAATTTTTATCCCTACGCTATCCAATGCTTTCCCTTCTGTTGTACTCTCTGGAGTAGGAATAGTAATTTTTAGCCCTACGCTATCCAACGCTTTCCCTACTTTTGCACTCACTGGAGTGGGAATAGTAATTTTTACTCCTATGCTATCCAACACTTTCCCTAATGTTGCACTCTCTGGAGTGGGAATAGTTGCTTTTACCCCTACGCTATCCAATGCTTTCCCTACTGTTGCGCTCTCTGGAGTGGGAATAGTAATTTTTACCCTCTCACTATCCAACTCTTGCCCTACTGTTGCACTCTCTGGAGTTGGAATAGTAATTTTTACCCCTACGCTATCCAACGCTTTCCCTACTGTTGCACTCACTGGAGTGGGAATAGTAAATGTAACCCTCTCGCTATCCTACGGAAACAATATTGTATATGTTTTGTTAATAATATGTATATATATATATATATATATATATATCCGCTCCCAGGTTCTAAATTCCATAAAGAACCACTCGGACACCTCGAGTGCTTTTCGCTCTGATTTATTCAGCAAAACGGGAAAAACGACGCGTTTCGGGGATGAACCCTTGATCACGCTCGTCAAACTTTCAGTGCCACCATGTTTAAATACATAAACAAACCCATTTACACCACGTGACATTTACATCCAACTGTGGCGGCCATCTTTTAAGGTGCAATATTGCCTTAACACACGTAGGTTTATCTCATTTCTCATCACATTGATAAGTACCTGGAATTTCGTTTTTGGCATATCACAGCAAAAATAATTTCTATATTACTAACGCTAATGCGTAAATCCATACAAGTGCAACAATTCACTTTAAGATGTTAAGCTATGATATCCATCGTATTTTCAGTCTTGCCCCAGTGGGCTAGTCCGTTCTTGGTGTCTTGCCCAAGTGGGCAAACAATAGTTCACTGTCAAAGAGAATACATATCACTTCCTACGTGTTCATGGTATGTTGGCCTTGATCTTCTAACCATCAGTTGTTTTACAAGTGTCAGTGCTCAAAACAATCTGGAATTAAAAACATGATAAAATTACACTTCAGCAAACTGTATTCAGACGTAAAAACATTTCATTCATGTAAATGAATTGCTAGCTCCTCACTAATGTTCAGCCCATTTGGGGCCAGACTTTCCAAATCCACAATGTACCTGGATTCCAATTTGCGCATTGATAATTCTCGGTTACCCCCTCTCACACCGAGATCCACACTGTCAATTACCACTAAACGTACCAGGTTCTCGTCACTGTAATGATGTTCTGCAAAGTGGCGAGAAACTGGATACTGTTTGTTCTTATTCTTTATAGCTCTTAGATGCTCCAGTACTCGTTTTTTTGCCTCATGTTTTGTGCTGCCAATGTACCATTTCTGGCAGGGACACATCAAAACATAAATGCAGTGTGTGGTAGTGCAAGTCAGATTTTTCTTGATCACAAATTCCCTGTTTTGATTGGGTATCTGTAAGGTTGTGCAGTCTATGCCGGTTTCGCAGTGTTTGAGACATCCCTGGATCTAATGTGGTTATGGCTCAGTTCGTCCCTCAGGGTTCTGCTTTTTTTGAAGGTGATCTGTGGATTGCTACTTAAGTTAGTACTTAAGTGAGTATCTGTTAACAAAACATGCCAATGTTTCTTTAAAATGTATCTTACAGAATTGGCCTGTCCCGAGAATGTAGTGATGAATCTGACAGTGTTGTCCTTATTTTCGTCTTGCACTTTTGGATACAATAGGTCATTTCTATTCAATGATTGAACTCTGAGTTTGGCTTTATTAATGATGTTCCTACTGTAGCCTCTTTCTAGAAATCTTTTGCACATGATTTCTTGTTCTTGTTCAAAAGATGAGTCATTACTACAGTTTCTCTTCGCACGCAGCAATTCACCGTAAGGTATGCTGCGTACAAGGTTAGATGGATGGCTACTGTTAGCATTCAGAATGCTGTTACCGGCTGTGCTCTTCCGGTACAGCTTAGTTGTAATCCTGTCCTCCTTTATTTCTACCAGAACATCAAGGAATTCAATAGATTTTCTACTGATGTTACTGGTAAAATGAAGATTTAGATTGTTGTTGTTAAGCTTCTCTATGAAGGATATTGCAGTTTCTTCTGTGCCACACCAAATGAAAAAAATATCATCTATATAGCGCAGCCACAGGGCAATGTTGGAAAAATCAGCCATCTCCATGGCAACCTGCTCCTCCCACCAGCCCATGAAAAGATTCGCATAGCTGGGGGCGAAGCAGGTTCCCATGGCTGTGCCCTGTGACTGTCTATAGATGTCCTCATCAAAATAAAAGAAATTATTTGTCAGACAAATTTCAATCATTTTCAACAACATTTGGGAATGATGGTAAAACGTTATAGACCTACTTTTGAAGAAATGTTGTATAGCTTCTTGCCCAAGTTCATGTTTAATACATGTGTACAGACTGCTAACATCGAGTGACACAAGTAATAAATCCTTTTCCCAATGCATCCCATCAAACACCGTCAAAAAGTGTGTTGTATCTTTCAGGTATGAAGGTAATGCAATCACATAAGGTCTTAAGAAATAGTCGATAAACCTTGAGGTGTTCTCCAACATTGATCCTATTGAGGAGACTATAGGTCTCCCTGGCGGGTCTATCATACTTTTGTGCAGTTTCGGGAGTAGGTACAGGACAGGGACTCTGGGGTGGGCACAATACAGATATTCATACTCCCCCTCCTCAAGTAAACCTCTGTCTAACCAGTCTTGTAACAGGCTTCTGTATTTTATATAGGATCCCAATACTTCTGTCATATTGCTCATAGAGTAGCATTCTGTGTCATTTAATTGTCTTTTGCCTTCTGCTATATATTTCTGTTTGTCCTGAATGACCACATTGCCACCCTTATCTGATTGTCGGATGACAATAATAGAGTCACATTTCAGGTCCATCAGTGCATTCGCTTGTATCTCAGTCAGATTTTTCCTGTTCCACGGTGTATATGCAATTGTGTGTCCATGTTCAAAGCTCTATGTAGGCAGTACCATCTTCCCGATAAAAAAGAGAATCCTTGAGCACATGCGAGCTATCAGAAATGTTGATATGTCCTATGCTACTGCAAGACACTGGCTGCGTGTTCACAATAGTGATGTTAACCAATTTTCCTTTTTTGGCATCGACAGGGTCCCAGCAAACCCCAGAGGGGGTAACCGTCTTAAACAACTACGTGTCCTGGAATCCCGCTATATCATCCGCCTGGATTCGAGGAACCCCTTTGGCCTGAACGAGGATGAAGAACTGTACGTGCACATTGGCTAAGACCCTATGTTGAGCCGAAAGATCTGCCTTTACTCTGCACCAGTTCAAACTGTGTCCTTACTTCCTCTGTTACCCAGATCCCCCATTGTGGGCGTCTGTGTTTGTCTCCCCCTTCCCTCACTAACCTGCGCAGAGAGGGCTCTCTCTGACACAGATGGGTCAATTTCATCATTACCCCTGTACCCTAAATAGGATCTTAGTTACCATACTTTGCTAAATCCGTCTGAATGTCTGCTTTTGAACTATGGTACGATTTATCATGTATAATGAAATGTTCCCTGTCCAAATGAAGGTATCTATGCAAATACCATTGATTTTAATTTTTCACAATCACACCATTGTGCTTGTCCTTAACATGTCTGGCTAGGCAAGTTTTTCAGGCAACACAGGGTTCACTTTTTATAGCTCACAGGGCTGAAAGAAGTATTTCAGTACCTTCTCACCCTTTAACTTTCTTTACTTTTTTAGTTTGTTTGAAATGGCTCCTATATAACGTTGGAAACTCCCGTTATGTATATGGGGGTGTTTCCCCACCCTACCTTAGAGGTAGAGGAGGTTTTACTGCTTGAGTCCTTATTAGCTACTAGACTACCACTCTGGAGTATTTCGGATATTGTGATTTGGCCACTTGGCCGTGATGAGATAATCCTCAACGTTGTTGTGAATTCGGCCACTTGGCCGTGGTGATATAAAACCTTAACAATGTTGTGCATTGATTAGACAACTGTGATATATTTAAGCGGTCTTAAAAACTGTGGTGCAAACAATTTGGGATGATATGTATATATATATATATTTTTTTTTTCTTCGGATAGGCAACAATTAATGCCAGTATCTTATTCATGTTCTACATGAAAAATGCACTGTTTGTATATAAGGAGCTCAATATTGGAGTGTGTAAAATGTGGCCATGATACCTTTAATCTCATTATGAATAATTGTAATGCTATTTTTTTTGTACCCTTTATGTATGTTGACAATTGTCATTATCATTAATTTTATTTGAGACCGTTTTTGTCACAGTCTGTCTTCTACCTCTTTGGTAGTTCATTCAAAATGTAGTTTGAAGAGACGAAGTAGTCCTACCTCAGTTTCCTTTACTTTGTGGAACACTTTTTTGCATAAAATGGTGGTTGTGTTTACATGTGGTTGGCTTTGGAAGAAGACCGTTTGGTCGAAACGCGTCACCATTAAACGCAATTGAAAACACAGACCCTGGAGTGCGAGTCTCTTTGTGTGGTTCCTGCTAAAACGTTGGTCGGGAGCCCTTTCTGACATATATATATATATATATATATTCACAGAAAAAAACATAGGTTATAGACCATATATAGTTAGGAATTTGCATTTACAAATGAGATGTCAGTGATGTCATCAGTGATGTCATTTGAGATGTCATCAGTGATGTCATCAGTGATGTCACTGACCATGTCATGAATGATGTAATATGTGACATCATTAGCAGTGGATTGCGGGTCCGCGATATATAGTTAGTGCAACTAACTAAATATGGAATTTCAATGGTTTTGTGCAAATAAAATAAGGTTTTTTAAATGCTAATCCCTAACTATATATGGTCTATAACCTATGGTTTTTTCAGTGAATTTTCAAGGTTTTGTAAATGCAAATTCCTAACTATATATGGTCTATAACCTATGGTTTTTTCTGTGAATTTCATTGGTTTTTTAAAAGCTAATATCTATAGCTGTAAAATATATTCTTTATTAAGTGACGTATCACGTAGCCCGTGAGACGCCTCATGATGCATCGCATAACCGTGACGTATCATCTCTGCAGCGCAAACCAAACCCAAAACGTAAGCGCGCCAGAACATATATATATTTTTTTAACCTTAATTAGACAAAATCCACACGTGCACATATCACAAACGTTCAAAAAACACAATATGTCGGACTCCCGTTATGCTGCCGGTTAGCTGCCCGGTTAACGTACCAGGAAGCACCTTTACCGCGAAAAATCGCAATTTTTTTTTTCTTTTGCCCCGCAGGGAACTTTAATAGCCCCCTCATCAATCCTAGGGGTTCAGGAGGGGTCTGCCTTACCCCTTTCATTCATTTACACCTTTTTTTTTTCCACCTCTTGTCTCTCGATCCTACCGAGAGACAAGATGGCGGCCGCTCCGGACTGTTTACAATGTTGACAGCCAATCAGCTACTCCTCAGACTCCCGTTACACTGCCGGTTAGCTTCCCGGTTAGCTGCCCGGTTAGCTGCCCGGTTCGCGTACCAAGACGCGTCTCTACGGTGAAAAAATCAGATTTTTTTTTTTTTGGCCCCGCGTGGCTTTATAATATCCCCCTCATCAATCCTATGGGGGTCAGAAGGGGTCTACCTTGCCCTCTTTCCTTCATTTCCCCCTTTGTTTTGGTCTCCTCTTGTCTCTCGATCCTACCGAGAGACAAGATGGCGGCCGCTCCGGACTGTTTACAATGTTGACAGCCAATCAGCTACTCCTCAGACTCCCGTTACACTGCCGGTTAGCTTCCCGGTTAGCTGCCCGGTTCGCGTACCAAGACGCGTCTCTACGGCGAAAAAATCGGATTTTTTTTTTTTGGGGCCCCGCGTGGCTCTATAATATCCCCCTCATCAATCCTAGGGGGTCAGAAGGGGTCTACCTTGCCCCCTTTCCTTCATTTCCCCCTTTGTTTTGGCCTCCTCTTGTCTCTCGAACCTACCGAGAGACAAGATGGCGGCCGCTCCGGACTGTTTAGAATGTTGACAGACATCGGAGAGCCAATCAGCTTCGCTTCGCAAAGTTCCGATACGCGAAAAGTTCGCTAACCGGAGCGCTACCCGGAGCGCTGTTACAGATATATATCTTGTTTTAAACGTTAATTTCTCAAAATCCACTGAAGCACATATATTGAGACCTAGCAAAGGCACATCGGGCTAACAGTCCCTACAATTTTGCCAAGTTTCGTGGAAATCCATTCAGCCGTTCGGGCTAAAAGTGAGGCCAACCGCCCTATGGAAATTAACATGGGAAAAACGCGTTTTGGGACCCCCCTTTTTTCTCGGCCCCCCCTTGACGAACCCCCCCCAAATTTCCAGGAGCTGCTCAGAAACAAAATGTGCCATTTTCCTGAAAATTTCAGCCAATTCCGTCCACAAACGCCAAAGTTATTAGGCATAGAATTTTCAAAAGTTCCATAGAGAAAAAATCCTAACTATATATACCTACTGGCTATCGCCAGTAGGTAATATATATGTTTTAAAATAAAAAAATAATTTTAAGTTACATTAATTATTTATTAATTGTAAGTTTATTTAAGTATTGTAAGTATGTTTAAATTAATTATATTTATTATTATATTACTTTTAAATTACTTTAAAGATATTTTAAAAATTCGATATTTTGACTGCGATATTTTTTCCTATCGATATTTTGGAGTCGATATTTTTGTACTTACCTGTTTGTAGATAGGAAGTCGATATTCTGGCATTCTATATTTTTACCTCGATATTTTGGCAAGTCGATATTTTGACTGTCGATATTCTGTCAGTGATCCAATCTCATATACAGCATAACTCTGAATTTTCAGTCTGCCAGATCCAACAGCCTTAATCACCATCACTTACTACGTAAATGACTCCCATGTAGATCCATTGCATGTAAACGCATTTCATGTGAATATATTAAAATCTGACATGGATCTGGGCCTTGTGGGTCAACATTAATCATCCTTGCTCTTCATTATGGCTACTAATCTCCCCTCTTTAAAAGGAAAGCCTTCCCACTGCCCACAAAAAAGCAGAAGCACACCAGTCTCTCGAGGAGCTGCACAAGCCTATTCCTCCATCACATGCAAAGCTGAGGGGTGGTCAGTCATGCACGATAAGGACAACCTTCACTAGGGGTGCACGGAATACTTTTTATGATGTAAAATAATTAGGGTCTTTTTTGTCCAGTTTTGCAGATTCACCATCCAGGCAGATATTTTCTGAGGAGAATGGGGTTTTGTTGATAACAGATGGGTGAAATGTGGTAATAGCTTTTAAAAAAAAATTGTTTAGCATTTTACATTTTCCAGGTTTTTCCTGCTGTCCCCACACCCACTGTGTTACCACTAACCAGGGGTGGTCTTAAGCTTGGGGGAGCTGGGCCTACGCCCAGGGCACTGACCTACAGAGAGACGCATGGACCCTCTACGGCAGTTTCTCTTCTGACCTGCCTTCCTCTAAAGAAGAGTGCGTTAACCGTAGTTGTGTTCTTTCTCTTTGCTTAGTGGGGCAGTTGCCTGCTAGCCTAGATAGGGACACCAGCTTATCTCTGTAACTTAACAATAAATATTCATTATCTCTTTTATAACCTCTTGGTCATCGTTGTATCTTTCCCCTACAACATTTGGCAACGAGGATGGGATAAGAAGATGCAAGAAAAACTCTGGGCAGCGAAGAATCCTTCTCTGCAAAATGCAATTGATATTGCAAACAGTGGCGGCTGGTGACATTTGAAAGTGGCGGGCGTAAACTTATTGTCGTACTGCACAATGGCGAGCAAGCGTACCGAGCGAGCCCGAACAACCTACAGGTTTTTTGAGGGGAAATTGTGGACAAATGATACATTTTCAAGCAAACTTGAGGAAGCAGGAACTTAATAAAGGAATACGATTTAATTATTTATCAGTTAAGAAATTCCATATGTCTTCTGTTACATTTTTCGACCCTTTTCAGCATTCACAAACATTACTCATTTACTCCCACTGACTAACAGTTCTGTTTCCTTTTTCACCACATAGCTTTTCCTACTCATTGCCCACATCAACAGGCCCTTTCCCTCACTTCACTGCTGATCTCTCAATCCGGCCCTGCATATTTAATAAAAAGACCAGGGCAGTTCAAAATGTCCAATATGGTATTCATTAATGAGGTTAAGGGTAATAGGGCTGAACATCAAACCAATTGCGTTTTTACGTAGATGCTTGAAAGACAAACTGCTGCCTATTCGTTTAACACGGAGATTGGTGTTTACTCATCTTTCTACCTTTATGAAGGAAATTGTTAAGAATGGCAAACGAAGGCGCACAGGGCCTCAAACTGGGCAATGCCTAAAAAACCAACGCCCCCCCCCCCCAACTACCGCCACGCCGAATCAAAGTCACCCTGCCGGCCGGGCCCCCAAGCGTCAGTAAAGTAAATTATTGGCGCTGAAAAAGATTTTAATTGTTACTCCTCTTAATCGAAACAGGACGTAACACATGAGAAATGTTAGGGGGCAACAAAGATTGCATTCATATTAGTGCGCTGCTGCTACTGCATTACAAGGTCACAACATAAAGCAGGCCGGGGCACAAGCTTAGACTTATAAAATAAATATAAAAAACGTACCTTGGCTTCCCGCGCTGACTCCTGACTCGAGTCCCGAGACTGCTCCCACCGTCCTGGATTTTGAATACCGCCGCTCTCGTCACTGAAGGCTGCAGGCAGCCTCCCTCCCCTCCATGGCTGCCGGCGCTTATTGGTTCGGCCGGCTGCCCTAACTGCGTCATTGCTCCTAGTCTGCATCCTGCAGAACGGAGAGTGGGAGGAGGCTTGGGGGAGCGGCTTGCCCACTGTTGCTAATACTGTCTGTTTGGACAGCCTCTCAGGCTGTCCAAACAGTCAGTATTAATAACAGTGGGCAAGCCACTCCCCAAGCCACTCCCCCCTGCCCTGAGGCTCGAGTTAGTAACCAGGAAGTTCTAATCTGCTGACTGCTTTCTCGCCGTGCGAGAAGGGCAGGCAGAAACAAATGGTAGTTATAAATGAATAACTACCATTTGTTTCTGCCTTCTTCTCGCACGGCGAGAAATCAGGGGGGGCGGCGCTAGGTGTGGGCGGAAAATCCGTTTCGCTCGCGGATTTTGCGGATTTTCGGGAAATTCGCAATCTGCGAGATTCGCGAATCTCCCGCAAAATCCGCAAATCCGCGAGCAGCGGATTTTGCTCGCACTGCTCGCACTGTTCGCGTGAGTTCGCGGCTTCCCAGTACAACTTCGCGCCCCGCGAATAAGTGCAAAATTGCAGAAATACGATCTAATCAAAACTGAAACTACTTACCAGGTTCAAAAGTTCAGGCTCATCATTAGTAGCCATTTCCTGTAGTGCTTGCTGAGGGGCCCCTCCAGAGTTCAGTTGCCAGTTGCAACTATTATGTGACCCTGCTCTGAACCTCAGAATAGTTACACATATGCCACAAAGGTCCTGAATTACAGCTAAGGGAGACAAGCAGGAGCCAGGCTGGCAGTTCAAATCCATTAATCAGCCCCTAATTCATTATTGTCAGTTGGGGCAGGGCAGGTGTTGTAACTAATTTTGCAACAATGAAAGCACTTAGCAAGTGCAAAAGTTCACTAATCAGGAAGCACTAAGGAAGCAGGTGCCAGCTAAAAAAATATTCTGTGACACATTAATCAGCCCCAAATTAATTCAGGTCACTTGAGGCAGGGAAGGTGTGCTTGCGTTGCCACAATAATGTACACTGACTGGACAACCAGAGGGTGCTGTGATGAAACAGAGGGTGGCATGGGTGGGCCAGAGGGTGGCATGAGTAGTCAGAGAGTGGCAGTGGTGACAGAGAGTGGCAGTGATGAAGAAGAGTGTCCCAAACAGGCTGGACACGTAGAAACAACAAGTTCGCGAAACTTGCGACCCGACAGGTAAGTTCGCAATTTGCGACATTGTACAAAACCCTCGCGAACTGGCAGAAACCTGCGCAAACACACAAAAAAAAAATCCGCAAATTCGCGAGAATTCGCGGATTTTGCGGATTGCGAGTTCGCAAATCCGCAAAATTCGCGAACGCGAGATTCGCAAAATTCGCCCAACTTAGGCGGCGCCCAAACGCCCCCATGGAGAAACCGCCACTGATTGCAAAAGTTACAGAGATAAGCTGGTGTCCCTCTCCAGGCTAGCAGGCAACTGCCCCACTAAGCAAAGAGAAAGAACACAACTACAATGAAGAATCTAAAAGGAATGCACATGTTAAAGGGACAGTGCAATGAATATAATATAAATACAAAAACAAGATACAACACACTGCTTCTAAAGGAAGCTGGTAACTGTGTCTAAATTTTGTGTTATTCTTCTCCTGACTCTCCTAACTCTTGTCCCCCTACCCTCCAGTTTTTTCAAGAGAAAAGCTTCAAATTTGGTTTCGCCCAGAGACTATCTGTGGAAAGGCTAGCTCTGACACTAACCACCCAGTCCATGGCCCGACTCCTCACTCTCCTTGTTTCATCTTCTTTCCCACGTCGTTTCACACCTTCCAACAGTGCACATTTCTAAGTCCACGTACCTCACACTGTTTGAGTTTTGTTGTCCCCTTCATGCCACTGCACACCATGTAAATGGCGTGCCTACCTTATGCTTCTTATGCTTCTGTGCTATTTTATCACTCCCGCATAGCTTTGCAGCATCCAATCCGTGCACATTCCCGGGTCCATGTGCCTTGCGCTACTTGTGCTTCCTGAATGTTGTACTGTTGTACCTTTCCATGGGTACAATAAAGTTTCTTCCTCAGTATAGTTTGTTTGCACCCCACCTGATTGCTTAGGCATTGTGACGTGGTGTGGAATCCTGTTATTGTATATATTACACGTCATGGAATGTTCGTGCATTCCTCACCAGCTGCTCTACTTGTCAGCTGAGCTCCGTGTCCGTTGCCTGCGGGCCTTTTTACTTTAATAAATACAATTCACTTTAATTCTGAAATCATTCGTTATTCTTGCTGACACTTCATATTGACGACGAGGAAAACAGCGTTTTGAAGTTTCAGAAGGCACGCTGCAGTCGGATTCAGAATATTCAGGACTTCAGACTACTTTGATGAGGCGAGTTACTACATGTTTTATTTCATCATGTGTGTGACAAAATTCTAACTTTGGAATGCGCTTTGCGTGTGATTTTCTCTCGTTGTAACTTACCTTGAAATGCCTTTGGCAGTAGGGAGCTTCAGTGAACGGCTGCACTGGCTCTTGAGCTGCAACTGTCAAAATGATGACATCATCCACTTCAGAGTCTTAGCACGTACCCGCGTAATGTGACATGCGTGACTCCATTTTGAAAGCAGGCAACTTCAATGTAAGTCTACTGCAGTTTTGCCTGATGCCTATTACCGATTGATGCTCTGTTCAGTTAACTGTTCGAGACTAAGGTATATAGAAACGTATTCTCTATTTATAATTCACATTTATTCTGAGTGTTTTTCATGTACAAAGAATTGAACATTTCATTCCTACTGAAAACTTTAAATTTTTGGAATATTTTCATTCCATATTTCAAAAACTTTCTTCAAGGTGGCAAATATATTTATTCTAATTTATTAAAATTTCTTCTTAAACTTTCAAAATTGCTCTTTCAGTAAAAAAGGAGGAAGGTGTTTGCGCAGGAAGTACTATGTCTAATAACTCCAACATAAGTGCGCCAACAGCATTTTTACCAGAACCAGGCACACCATCTATGAAATGAAAGAACTGGCTGCGCTCATTAGAAAACTATCTTGTAGCCATAGATGGTAAAACAAATATGAACCTGAAAGAAAGAAGGCAATTATGTTTGGGTTACTGTGTGTTGCTAGACAAGAGATTTTCGATAGTTTACCTGAATTTGAAGCTCTTCCTGGGCAATTCATACATATGGACGAATATCAGGAAGCTATCAAGTGTTTAACCCCTTCGAAGCTAATGACGAGCTGGGCTCGTCATGGCGCTTACCTGCCGTGCGCGGATGACAAGGCCAGCTCGTCATGAATAATGGTCATTTTGGTTTTTCAGCGCAGGACGGGAAAACGCCTAGCAGCCATGTGGTTTAAAAAGCAATTTGGGGAGGAACCAAATAATATGATTGGTAGACACCGTTTTGCAATGTGAAAGCAAATGGAAACTGAGACTATAGAGGAGTACATTGCGTGCTTGAGAGTTTTAGCCACTAAATGTGATTTCAATGAGATGGTTGCTGTTTATATTCATGATCAGTTTGTGTTTTATTGTGATGAGAAGAAAATACAGGTAAGACTGTTAGCGTGCAGTAATCCTACATTACAGGAAGTGATAGACATTGCAAAGGGAATAGAACGCCTGCTAGAAGGTTCAAAAGAAAGAGCTTTCAGCTGAAAGAAATTCAAAGGATAATGTTTTTCTGTACAGGAAAAAAGGAATTTGTCATGAAAAATGAGAAAAGAAACAAACCGAGTGGTTTAATAGTTTCTCAAACTTTTGTTTGTTTTAGGTGTGGATCCAAATTTCATAAGGCTGACTATTCTGGGTGTCCTGCACTTGGTAGGAAATGCACTAAATGTTTGAAAGTAGGGCATTTAGCAGGAGTTTGTAGAAATTTTAAACCTACTCGCTCCCAGAAAATTAAAGTTAGTAATGTGGATGACTTTGATGAAGAGATGTGCTCTAATATTGTTTGATCATTGCTGATCCAGGTACTACAATTAAGGGACCACTTGGAGTGGCATATATAGGCAAAGTTGAATTAAAAATAATGGCTGACTCAGGGTCACCCATTACTATAGTCTCTGACAAAATGTATGAAGAAAGCTGGTCACATATCAATTTATTAGCTTCAGATGTCAACCCAAAAGCTTTTGGAGACTTCGACATTAACATGTTAGGTTATTTCCAGGACATGTTGAATATTAAAGAAAGATCCATCTCAAACAAAATATATGTCGCAGAACGTGGTAGGAACATTGTAGGTTGGAAGGATTTGGCACGTTTAGGTATCAT
This sequence comes from Lissotriton vulgaris, assembly GCF_964263255.1. Taxonomy (NCBI): domain Eukaryota; kingdom Metazoa; phylum Chordata; class Amphibia; order Caudata; family Salamandridae; genus Lissotriton; species Lissotriton vulgaris. The sequence goes on along the minus strand of NC_141699.1, from coordinate 165,796,342 downwards.
CTTACAACCAGCTGCTGATGATCCTATTGCTCTAGGTGATGTTGTTGTTGTATCTGTCCATTCATTTTCTTCTTCTTCTTCTCCACTTAATTGTTTAGATTTAGTTCTGCAAAAGTATGATTCCATTTTTGAAGATCATATTGGATTTGTGAGAAGTTTTTAGCATTCCATCAAATTGAAGAGAAAATGCCATTCCAGTAAAACATAAGGTAAGGGCAGTCCCGTTATCTGTCAGAAGTGATTTGCAAAAATTACTCAACAAATGAGTTGAAGAAGAAGTAATTGAACAAACAAATTCTGCTGAGTGGGTTTTTGCTATTGTAATCATTAAAAAGAAAAATGGCGATATTCGTCTGTGTGCCGACTTGAGATCATTGAATAAAAATATTTTGGTGGATTGCCATCCATTACCTAAGATTCAAGAAATGTTATCTGCCACCTCTGGTTCAAAATATTTTTCTCTAATTGACCTGAAGTCGTCTTACCACCAAGTCAAGCTTGCTGATGATTCAAAAGATTATAACACTTTCATAACACCTTTAGGGGCATATAGATTCATCAGGCTTACTTTTGGTTTAGCCTCATCAGCTAGCGTTTTTCAGAAATTGATGGAGTTTATTCTCAAAGGAGTTGAGGGTGTTGAGAAATTTCAAGACGATATTCTTATAAATGTTAAATGTCGTATACTTGTAAAGCGCAAAGCTGCCCCAGCAAAGGGGCGTCCCGGCGCTGTATACCGCTGGGGAACCCATCCTGGCTTTCCCTGTGAGATGGTCCCTCCTGGGCATCTCCAAGGTGAAGACAAGCATCCCCGGCGCTGATGGGGCCATTAGTAGAGATTAAGCAAGCTATTGCCCAGAGTTGCTGAGTGGGACCCATGGTTGGAGTAGGCACCGAGGCGAGAATTATCGAGTCCACTAACCATGGCCCAAGACCCTGCCGCGTCAGGAATCGAACCCTGGTCCCGGGCCGACCTCTGCTTCCGGGTCTGCCGCCTCTAACCAGTGAGCCACACCACTCCACTACATGCAGGTACCATTGAAGAACATAATATAATACTTGACACTGTACCCCAAAAATTAAACGAGAGATGCATGACTGTTGCTAAAGATAAATGTAAATTTCTTCTAAAGGAAATAGAGTATTTGGGTCATATTGTGAGTGGAGAAGGAATCAAGCCAAAACTTGATTTAGTCAAGGCAATTGCAGATGCTCCAAAGCCAGAATACAAGGATTCTTTGAGATCCTTTTTAGGTCTCAATGAACATTATTCACGTTTCATTGAAAACTATGCAGACAAGGTTGAACCTTTGCGATCTTTGTTACATAAAGGTGAAAAATATACCTGGTCCAATGACCAAGATGCAGCATTTTCTGAGGTAAAACTTGCAATCATAAACACTCCCACTCTGAAGCCATATGATGCTGAAGGTCCTAACATCATTACAGTTGATGCCAGCGCTGTTGGTATTGGTGCTATTTTCCACACAGAAAGTGAAAGGGTCTCTACAGACTGTTGCTTTCATTTCTAGGCGTTTGCATGATTCTGAATTTCATTACAGCACAATAGAAAAGGAAGCATTGGCCTGCGTGTGGGCCGTGGAGAAGCTCAAAATGTATCGGTGGGGTAAAAAATTTCAGTTGATTACTGATCACAAGCCATTGACATACATGATGGGCGGTTATGGTAGAGGTAATGGTAAGGCCTCTGCAAGATTAGTAAGATTATTGGAAAGACTGCAGGAATACAATTTTGAAATCAAACATATATCTGGTAAAGATAATGTCCGAGCAGATTGCTTATCAAGATTGCCACTGTTGTGTTCTGAGTCCAAATTAGAAGAAGACACAGAATGTGTTGTTGCATCCGTTGATTTTTTCAATGAAACTGAACAAGTTTGTAGTGAATCAGAATGGTTAAATGTATGCAACAATAACCCTATTCTTATTAAAGTTAAAGAATTTGTCATGGGAAATAGGCCCTTTGTGAGAAATCTCACTTCTGAACTTGAAACTTATTTTCAAGTTGCTAATGAACTCAGGGGCATATTACCAACAACTAGCGATAATTATCGCTAAGTTGGTTTAGCGGCGATATTTTTATCGCCGAGCTGCGGCGATTTTTATCGCTTAGGAACCTTGCTATTATCAAGGTTTATCTCCTAAACGATAAAAATCGGCCGAAATACATGAATATCGCTGAAAAGTCAGTGATATTCATGCATTACCGAGCTAATGCTCTTAGCCATGTTATCCACCTACCACTGGATAACATGGCTAAGAGCTGCTCAGGGGCAGGTGTTAGCTTTTGGAGATATTCGCGCTTAGCGCGAATATCTCCAAAAGTTGGTAATAGGAGATAGCGATGTTAGCGACTGTTTCAAGTTGCTAACATCTTGGCACGCCCACTTTGCATGTCATTAGTGATAAATATCACTGACATGCAAAGCGGGGCCCAAGATGGTCGCTATCTCCTACTAGCTGTCGCTAACTGGTGTTAGCGACAGCTAGGTAATAGGGAGATCATTTTATCTCCGCTGTCTTGGCTTTTAAAGCCAAAAAAAGCGGAGATAAACCTCCTTGATAATATGCCCCTCAGTATTGTAAATGGTTTTCTTTTACGAGGAGATCTTTTGATTCCACCTGCCGAATTGAGATTTTGAGATAGCTCACAAAAGTCATCCTGGTTCTACAATAACAAAGAAAATGCTACAAATGTACCAGTGGTGGCCAGGATTGGACTCTGATGTTAATTTGTTTGTATGCCAATTGTGTTGTTTGCTTAAAATCAGGTAAGCATTGGAAACCTAGAGTACAGGAAATGCAATTGGTACCTATTCCTGATAGGCCCCGGAACAAAATTGCAATAGATTTTTCAGGCCCTTTCAATATTTTGGAAAATGACTGTAGGTATATGATAGTAGTCAGTGATTACTATAGGAAATTGAACTATTTTGAATTTGTGACAATTATAGACAACTTCTGTTATTGAATTTTTGAAGAAGTGTTTTACTATAGAAGGTCTACCATACATCTTAGTTTCTGATAATGGTAAACAACTCACATCTGAGAAGATGGTTTTATTTTTTGAAAGAAATAGTATCAAACAACCCCTCTATTCTCCTAAATCCAATGGACAGGTTGAGAGAATCAGCAGATTCTTAAAAGAAGGCATTCAGCTTGCTACTACTTCTGGATTTCCAGTTAAAGAATTCGTACAGGAAAAAGTGAACTCAAACAACAACACTACCAACGATGTCACAGGATATTCTCTGTTTTTCCTACTAAGAGGAAGGACGGGAAGCATCTTACTTACTCCTAAGTTTGCATTTAATGAGAAAGGAAAATCCAGTTTTATGGAAATTAATGATAGTCAGCTAAAAAGGAAGGAAAGAAATCCAAGAGCATCAGCTTAAGTCTAAGATTTACCATGATAAGATTCACAGGGCAACCGTCAAGGAAGTGAACGTAGGAGATTGGGTCATTGTTAAGAAACCCTACAAGGTTCAAAAGGGAGAGTCTAAGTATTCTGAACCTGTTGAAGTTGTTGACGTGGCTCATGGTTCTGTTTGCATGAATAAGCAAGGGTGGAGGAGTAAAAGTGACATCATCAAGCTGAAACCTGGACAAAAGGAACTTATTGGAGATTCAAGAAAAAAAGTTTAGATTCTATGGAAAATTATTTGTGGTTTGAACCTGGGTGTGAAGAAAACCGTGAATGTGAGTCACATATTGACTTGCATAATTTAGAATCTGTATCTCGTGACTCTTCTACTAATAGTGATACATATGTACCCAGTCATTCTGCAGCTGAGAATGTATCTGAGATTAGCAGAAGTTACAATGTTGATGATTCAAATGTAACCAATTTTTCCAGTACAGAGTCTAATGTGGCCAGAGGCAGTGTTGAGTCCTCTCGCAATATGTATGATGGTACATGCACTAGTTCAGGAAGGCTGTCTCGTTTTCCAAATATTTACCGAGAATATGTTACATATCAATGTATTTTTTTAGTTTGTTAAAAAAAGGAGATGTTGTACTGTTGAACCTTTCCTTCTGTACAATTAAGTTTCTTGCTCTGTATAGCTTGTTTGCACCCCACTCCCCACCTGATTGCTTACGCATTGTGACGTGGTGTGGAACCCTGTTATTGTATGCATTACACGTCAAGGAATGTTCGTGCATTCCTTCACCAGCTGCTCTACTTGTCAGCTGCTCTTCGTATCCACTGTCTGTGGGCCTTTTTACTTTAATAAATACAATTCGCTTTAATTCTGGAATAATTTATTATTCTTGCTGACACTTCACTGAACTTCGCTGGCTTTGTTGACGCTCTCACGTCGCTTCACCTCAACCAATCACTGCACGATTCTTGTCCCAAGTTCCTCCTGCTTGTTTCACTCCTCGAGATTCTGTGCCCATGTTGTTTTGCTCGCTCCAATCAACCTGTTCATCACGAGGAGTGACCAGAACCAATCAGGAAAGCTAGTTTTCAGGCCACGCCACCACCAGTCTCAGGAGTCAGAACCACGCCAGCCCAAGAGAAGTAGCAGCAGCCAGCAGGAGCCCATCCAGGATGAGGAGGAAGGCCTGGCAACAGCCCCTTCTCTTCAAACCCTCTATCACCTATATTTTCTGTTCAGCCCAGCCCTCTCGCACTTACACTTCCCCCTATCTCCTACCCCTGTCTTCTTTTGTATTATTTTCAGCTCATCAATTTTCTCTCATTAACCATTGCTTCTTCTCTCGTCAGCTACCTGAAATTCACTACTTCTATGTCTACCACCAGCATGTCAGCCATAGTGCAGATGATGCCTGTCACCACACTATCAGCAGCACTAGCACCATCTTTTGTTACCATTGCTACAAGTGCCAGCAGCCACCCTTTTGTGCCGGGTCCAGACACTTTAACAGACTGCTTTCTAGATGATGCTAAGCAAACATCCATCTATATAAGGGTTCTCCAGTGTCTCCTAGAGGGCAGGATTCATGGCAGAAGTCTAGCATGTCCACATTTAGATAAATTTAGTTATCTGAAAAAAATGGCATGCATCCGGCCCTACAGTCCCGACATTGGAGAACCATGATCTAGATGCAAGGAATAGCAGGCCCACAGCAGGAGGAGTGTTTGTCATTGCATCATCACTGTTTAGGGGTCGAGGCTGATAGTTGTACTATCGGTGCCAATGACATCTGCTGTAACACTGAATAAGCCTCTACCACTGGCAACAGATATTAACATTTACTTGGCTAGCAACTTTGCATCCAGCACAAATGAGGAAGAGCTATTCCAGCCCGACTCTCCAAGTGGAGATATTCCAGAGTCATTTTGGATTGCTGAGTCAAGGCAGTAGTATCAGGTAAACGTGTGTCTATTCTTCCATGTTACTGCACGGCAAATCTCCTGAAGTGACACTCCCGCAAATAAAGCAGCAGATGACAACACAGCCCTCGTGGAATAGGTTCGGACTCGTGTAGACAGGCGTCTCCCTGCTTTAGAGCACTCCTTGCGACAAATTATTGAGAAGTCTTGCGGAAAGGTTTTGTCCTATGTAGATAACATTTTAGGCAACATCTAATGAGCACAGAGCACTCACTGCCGATGTAGATTGATTCGAAAAGAAAGTCTGTAGTCCCACTGGTTTATACAGCTGGAAATCAGATGAAACCATAGGAATTAAATTTGGATTCGTGCAGAGTAGAATTCCATTCGTTTTGAATTGCAAGAAAGGTTCCTCTAGCACAAAAGCCTGAATTTCACTGACCTGTGTGGCTAAGGTCAAGGCAAGAAGTAAAGCCAACTTCCATGACAAGAACTTGATCTCCACTGTGTGAATTAGTTAGAAAGTGTTTTTCATTAATTGTGAAAAAACAGTGTCTAACTGCCAGGCTGGAGGGCGAGGCCGTACAGGAAGAAACATTCAAATCAGCCCTTTGAGGAACTCTTTTAGTACTCTATGGAGGACCACAGAGGTGGAGAGGAAAGTGATCTTCTGTAACAGGAAATGGCCACTAAGTGAACCTTTATTGAGCTATACGGCAAACTTGACTTCGCTAGCTGCAAGAGGTAAGTATAAGATCTGCTCTCGAGAGGAGGACGGTGGATGTAACTCTTCTTGATGTCAACAGATGCAGAAACGCTTCCATTTGATGTGATATGTTTTGTTGGTACTGTCCGCCATAGCTCTTGCTAAGATACTTCGACATTCGCTGGAAATGTTCAGGTGCTGAAACTTATACTCAGGAGCCATGCTGACAAATGCAGGTTCCTGAGATCCGAGTGTAGGATCTGCCCCTGGTTTATGGTCAGAAGATCGGGAAACACTGGAAGTTGGAAGTGTGGGACCTGCGCTAGAAGAAGCAGCTCTGTGTACCAGTGTTGACGTGGTCACGCAGGAGCAATGATGATCAGTTTGCATGGTTCGATCTTCATCTTCCTCAGTACTCTTGGGAGAAGAGGAATGGGAGGAAAGGAATAAGCAAAGTGTCTGACCATGCATTTGAAAAGGCATTCCCCCATGACCCATGTTGGGGATGCCAACTTGCATGGTACCGGCGATTGGGGTTCTGGGGTGTTGCGAACAGGTCCAAGTCTGGTGTGCCCCAGTATAGGAATATGCTCTGCAGTGTTTGCTGGAGCAGCTCCCATTCGTGGCATTATGTCGTCAGTCTGCTTGGCATGTCCACAATCGTGTTTTGACACCCTGGGACATGTTCTGCTCAGAGGCAGATTCTATGAACTATGACCCATTCCAACTGCTTCTTTGCTTCCCTAGAGAGATGGTGAGATCTTGTGCTGCCTTGTTTGTTTATATGTTTTTTACCAGTTAACTTCGCTGTTCCTTATGTTCTGCAGTTATGTCTCCTCGCCCTAAAGGACTTCTTCGCCAAAGCCCCGGGACACTCCTACTGGAGTAGCCGTTGCGCTATAGAAGAATCCGATAACATAACATAACATAACATAACATATGGTGCATCGTGATGGTATTGTCCGTCCAGACTAGCACTGATAAATCTCGTATTCTGGGGAGAAATACCTGGAGGGCCAGATGCACCGCCTTTAGTTCCAGTAAATTTATGTGGTATTGAGTTTGAGCCTGATGCCACCTGCCGCTTACTTGGAGCTCCTGTAAGGACACATCCATCGTAATTACTAATGGTGCAGCCTTTTGCTGCAAGAATAGCCCGACTGACACATGGCTTTTGTTTGTTCACCATTCTAGGACTTTCACCAAGTGTGGAGTTACTTTGATGATGGCATTGAAAGAGCCTACTGATTGTACCGACTGCTTGTCCAGCTTCTCCTGAATGGGGCGCATCTTGAGACGACAGAAAGGGATCATTGGTATGCATGACAACATCATTCCCAAAAGGGATTTGTAAAGTAGGACCAAAAGACATTTTTCCTTTGATGGAATTTGCCAGACTGAGAAGCCACTGCTGGAGTTCCTCTGCAGGATATGCTTTTAAGCAGATCGTGTCTAACTAGGCTCATAGGAAGACAAATTCTGATTGGATTTTTGTTGGTTGATAGTAAGACGCCATCTCCTGAAGAGAGTTGTGCAGGCCTTTGTGGACTTTCTCACTGCAGTCCGAATGGAGCCTTGATCAGCCAGTCCTCCAGATATGGAAAGACTTGATGTTGCTGTTGTCTGAGAAATGCTGCAACCGGAGCCAGGAATTTTGTAAAAATCCTGGGTGCAGACTTTAAACCAAAGGGAAGCACTCTGATTTGGTAGTGGTGTCCAGCTACCACAAATCTCAGGTATTTTCTGTGTCTTGGGTGGAAGTATATGGAAATAGGCATCTTGGAAGTCTAAGGTTGTCATGATTCGCGCTGGTTTAGGAGCTTCATTACCTCCTGCAACGTTATCATTCGAAATTATTGTTTCTTTAAGTACAGATTGAGGTTCTGGAGGTCCAATATTGGTTGCAACTGCCTGAACTTCTTTCTGATCAAGAAGAAACGGGAGTAGAAACCTGTACCCCTGCTGGACATTGGGAACTTCTCTATCGCCCCTTTGTGAAGCATGTTTCTGACCTCTTGATGAAAAGCCTTGAGATGCCTGTGGAGAAGGCTTGAGGAAGGGTTGTAGGTGGTGTTTGGGTAAATTCTAGTGCTTGTTCAAATTGTACTAGGCGTAGGACCCACTGGTCCGTAGTAATGGTTTGCCATTGGTGGAGGTAATAGGAAATGTTGCCTCCCAGGTGTAGGAAAGTAGGATTTGCTTCTTATGGTTACCCCCACTTTTTTGCTGATGTATCACTGTTTTTGACTAGTCTGACTGGGATCCTGCTAATCAGGACCCCAGCCTATCTGCTTTCTACCTTAGAATTATTATGTATGTACCTAAGGTACACTTCAGATTGTATACTGGGGTACCCTTAGCAGTCCCTAGTATATGGTACACCATGTACCCAGGGCATAGGTACCCCAGAGGCCTCCCCTGGGCTGAAGCATGTATTATGCCACCCATGAGAATCCATTCAAAATGACACGACAGGCCTGCTACATCAGACTGTGTAAAATGGTGCTTGCACCACTTACTTAGATATAGGTTCACTCTATCTATCTACATCACTACACTTAAACACCTATCAGTCACCCCTATAGCAGGCCTTATCAATCCTGAAGGCAGGGTGCTGGGTTTTATGTGAGAAGGTGCCCCTGCATGAGTAGGACCCCTCTGCAGCCTTCGGAGACCATTCTCTGGGGTTGTCTGTGATGCAGCCAGACATACACGTTTAAGTGCATTATAACCTCGCAGTAAATTCTAACTTTAAATGGGCTACTTAGAAACATGTTGTGTTTGGTGTCAAACACCTTGGAATCATACCTCCACACCAGTAACTGGTGTGGGAGGTATGATTTCACCCTTCTAGACCCACTACTGTGGGTCACCGGTCTACCCGGTACCAGCTTTCTCGATCTGCGAAGCACAAAATGGATGCTGCCAGCCACAGACACGATTCTGCTCTCCTGCTGCTGAGCCAAGCTCGCGCAGAGGAAGGCATGACAACAGGCATCATGTCACACGGAGGTGTAACCACTTCCCAGACAGAATCTAGTGTATTGGGGCTGGGTGAGTGCACTCTGAGAGTGCCAGAAAGTCTGCACTGGGGGCACATTTGGAGTCCATGTGCATAGTCCAGCTCAAACCAGTTCTGGGAGCCATTGGCTCCTGCTCTGGCCCGACACTGGACAAATGGACATGGGTGTAGCCACCCCTCTGTCCTCCCCCTGTCCACAGAATCTTCCCAACCCCTTCCCATGGTTATAAAGTGGGTCACCTGACTACAGGACTTTAGATTTTACCTGGACAAGGTTCTGCTAAGAAGAAACCAAGTACTTCGACTGCCTGCACAATGATTGCACGACTGAAGAATCTCCCTTGGAGAAAAGGAGTTACTCCCCTACAGTAGCAGGCACCTAAGCGTATCTGACCGGCTTGCTTCTCCAGAGGTCCTGTGGACTCCCGTGTACCAAACCACAACGGTCGTATCCGCTCCAAGTGTCGGTGGCCCGTCGGTGTATGCAAAGAGTTCACCCATGTCGGCAGGGACCCCACAATACTCCCCACGGCTGCCGCTGGTCGGCTGTCCCAAACTGGAGAAATACTTCACAACTACCATGCTCCGTGTGTGGATGGAACGTGAGATAACTGAGGCTCAATCGCTATTCACAGATGGGCAGCTTCGTCCCTATGAACAGCTCTCCAAGGGGGTAGCATGGCATCAAGCGGGCAGGCCAAACTCCAAGGACATGTGAAGCATTCACGCAGTATCCACAGACAACACACCAGGCACACTACAAAAGAGACGCAACTCCACCTTTGGTTGGAAAAGAAGATGTTTAGTGATATCTCCAACCTGTAAGGTAAAAAGGAAAAATACACTGGTAATCATAACATGGCGCCAACTGGCACCCAAGCCAAGTATTTCAGTGGGGTATTTTTTACATGGGACAAAAAGGGTTTAGTCCATAGTCCATAGTGTCTAGCTGAAATATAAAAAGGTTAGCATTTGGCACGTAACATCAGTGACACCTATATAAGGGAAAAATGCACTTGGCGTATTCGCCCATTAAACATGCAATCAAACATTAGGGATAAGAACCCAAAATAGCTGGCATTGGCGACTCCTGCAAAAAGAATAGGAATCACCTGGCATTAACATTAGGCAGGAACACCTGTAATAAAACATCAGGTTTCTTCCCCCCTCCACCTAGGGAACTACGCGTCAGGCAGGGCCAACTCAGGCCTTCATCCTTGGTAGCGGCTGTAATTACAGCAGACAGCATCCTGCATAACCCCTGTAAGAAAAGACATCGTGGCATACCAGCACATTTAATAACAGACAGGAGCACCTGTAATGAATCAGCCTGTCTGGCCCATCAATCTGGTACCTAACCCAGGGCCTGGAACATCACCTCATACCTAACCCCTTGTAAGGGAAGCCCTCATAGCATCCCAACATCTACTAGCATGCAGGTATAACCATAGGTCCCTCAGGCCGCCTTCGCAAGATCTGCAGGGCAGGTTACTACAGCACCTTAATACAGCAAGGTTTCCTCTATCATAAACCTAGGGGTACCAACATCAGGCGGAGTAGGCCTAAATCAAGGGACAGGCAACCCCTCAATCCAGAATGCACATATCCCTATAGCCCTGGCAACATCACATTGCGCACCTCACACGGGCATTAGGCAGTATATAACAGTAGCTCCAAACCTGGGCAGGGGCGCAGTAACTTAAGCACCCAGCATTAATGTAAGTTGTGGCTGTGACTCAGGCGGGCCACGATCATTCCTAGGGGGACCCTATGGCTTAATTATGGGGCCCCCCCACAACTGGCACAGTCTAATGGGGCCACTGAATCCGCTGGGGCCCAACGTTGCAGGTGCCCGCTGCCAGACGAGGCACCTGGGAAGTTAGTCTGGTCCTTGGGGCGGGCACCGATCATATGCCCCGACACACCCCCAGCCCACGATGCGGCTGAATCCCCACTCACCGGTAGACCTGCGGTGGAGGGAGGGGCTCCGGCTCCTCTGGGGTCTCCTTGGCGGTGGAGGCAGGCACCGGCAATGTGCCTCGAGGCCTCTGCCGCACAGGACTGGCTTCGTGGGACGCTCTTTCCACCTCACACGGGCTCCCTCGACCTCCCGGGAGCCTCACAACGCTGCCAGACCGCTTTTCCTGGCTGCCCAACTAGCAGCTCGCAGGGACGCTGTCTCCGCCTTCACCGGCGGCTTCAGGCAGCCGTCTCCATTCTCCTCGGGTCCGGTGGCGGGGCAGGCACCGACAGCGTGCCCCGGCCCCGCCTCCCTCACGGAGCACGTCTTCCTGGCACCGGCCCCAGTTCACAGGCACAGACCGGCGGGGTGAGCTCCCGCTCCGGTCGCTCCCACGGGGCCCCCCTTCCAACCACGGGGGTTCCGCACTGCACTTCACCCGGGTCCCCCTCCTACCTCACGGGGACCCGGGGCTTAGACTCGGCTTCTCTTCTCTGGCTGCCCGGTCGGCAGCCAATCCCTGCGCGGCCTTTTTTTGGCTCACGGTCGCGCAGGCCAATCAGTGCGCGGCGGGGGCGGGCCGATGACGCGGTCAGGCCCCCGTCACGTGAGGCAGGAGTCAGCGGCCTCTCACCACTTCGGCGGCCCCCTCCTGACACCGGGGGTCGCTGCAACGATGCGCCACACCGCGGGGAAAGGCCTCCTCGCAGCGCCGGGCTGCGGCGGTGAAATCGGCGGCACAAGAGGTAGGCTCCCTTTTTAATTAATTAATTAAATGGCGGACAGCGCGCCAAAACGAGGGTAGGCTCTTCCAGCTCAAGTCCCCTCACAGTGCCCTCAGGCCACACAGCGCGATTCTCCTGACAGCTTCCTCAGCGCCCGGGCTGCGATAAGGGGTAGGCTCCCTTCTATTTAATTATTTATATGTCGCTCTTCACAGAAAAAGGGGCGCTTTTCTCAAAGGACAGCTCCTCCCTCAGCCCACACAGTCCTCAGGGCCGACAGCACTTCGGGGGCCACACCAATCACAGGGCACAGTCCCTTGGGGGCACAATCCTCCCCGGGCAGCTCCACAGGCAGCAACAGTCTTTGGACACCCAGCGCTTAGGGGGCGATACTGCAGTTTACAGCACTTGGCAGCACACCTCACAGGGGGGTAAACAGTCCCGCAGTCCGCCTCAGGGGCACACTCCTCACCTCCTGGGCGCTTCCTCACGCAGTGCTGGCGTGGTACCCGGTCCAAACAGCGTCAGTGACCTGGGTTGGGGCCCTCCCTTGTCAGGGGCCCAGGGGACAGCAGAGGGGGGGAGTTTAGGGGTACAGGGCCCAGCTCACAGGCCCATGTGGCGGTAGCACCTCACAGCAGGTCCCCCTCCCTTCCTTGTCCCAGGGCTGACTGACCCTCTGGTGACACTTCCCCCTATTTATACCCTCCTTCCAGGCAGTGCCAGGACCTTCTAGAATGTTGGCACATCTAGCCTAAACTGGTTCTAGGGGAGGGGGTGAGCACCCTGGGTGCCAGGCTTTCCCTCCAAAAGCTAGGGGTAGCTGGGTAATATTAACTAGACCGCCAACCTACGCAGTCAGGTGGCACTACCCAGGGCCATGGCATCCATTTTAAGTCTCAGTACATTTCAGTCAGGTGCAGTTTTAAAATGGGGGATATTTTCTGTACACCATTTAACATCATGTAATTTTACATTTTCAACAAGGTGTCTCACACCACTCATGGCCTATACAGGTTTAATCCCATGGGGGAGACATCCTAGGTAAGGGGGTCAAAAGCGAAAAATTTTGGGGGAAAAAGGCCAAGTCCAACACGACTCCCCCCCAGCCAAAAGCCAGGGTAGACACATCAATGCCTTGATGGGCTTCCCTGCTTGGGGCGGAAAAAGGTGGACGCAGGCCTGCAACTACAGGAGCACCTGCAGTCTCTCCTCCACTCTGGAACCCAATGGTTCTCTTTCGCAACCCTCCCTTCAGCAACAAAACCACCCCACTGGTGTTCCCTAGTGGGATGTTTCTCCTTCCTAGAGTGGGAGGCTCTAGCCTCAGGCTTGGAATTCTCTTGAACCACTCTCCTCTCTCCAAATTTCCACTGGTCCACCCACCTGGGGTCTACACCCTCAGACTGACCAGCCCTTAGGGGCGAGGCTCCCCTCCCCCTACTTCTCCTCCTAGGGTTCCTCCATCTCCTACGCCTGGGGACACCCTCACACAACCACTCTCTCCCCAACCTGGAGTCGAAACCCTCAGGTTGACCTGGTGACAGGGGCGAGTCCTCCCTCCCCCTGCACCCCCTCCCAGAGTTCCGCACCCTCCTACCCGGAGAAGTACCCCTGGGAGTCACTTCCGGGGGGACTCTGGTTACAGAGGTCCCTCCCACCAGGGCAGGCAACTCCTGTCCCTGGCCACCCAACCCGGGATCTGCGCCCTGTGGCTGAGCTGGTGACAGAGAAGAGACCTTCCTCCCTCTGCACCCCCTCCCAGAGTTCCGCACCCTCCCACTGGAAGTGGTACCCCTGGGAGTCAATTTGGTAGGGACCTGCCTTACAGGAACCCCACCCTCCAGGTCAGGCAACCCCTGAACCTGGAACCCCAGTCCAGGATCTAGACCCTGTGACTGGTCAGACCCCTTAACCCCTGAAGCTCTGATTATCGATGCTCCAGGTTCTCCTGACGTAAGGGGATCCCTCCTTCTGGATGACACATCGGGGCAGCCTAGCCTCCCAAGCTGGGGTTCTCTTAAAGAACACTCCAGGCCTGGTGGCCGCAGCTGGGGCACCTTGGGACACCTCCCCGCCTCACTCCCTTCAGGATCACTCCCCTCAGCCTTCCCAGACGCTCTGGCACTTACCCAGAGGTCTGCCTCCCGTGCAAGTTCCCTGGGGTCTGAGAACCCGCACTGCAACAGATGGTGACGCAGTCTTGGGAAACAACTCCTCAGCATGTGCTCCCGGATAACGGCATGGCATAGCCCTTCCCAATCCTCCACTGCTCTCCTCACCACCCAATCCTCCAGTACAGTCCAACACTCCTCCTCAAACTCTCCCCAGGACTGATGGGACAGCTTTCCCCTGCCCCTGAACACTAACCCGTCCTCCTCTTCCGGGGAATCAGGCACGGTCTCCTGGGCTTCGGGAGTGGGACTCCTTGCACTGGACCTACACTCGCTGCCACCACTGGATCCCACCCACCTCGGTGAATCCAGACTCCTAAAACCACTCTCAGGGGACAAACTACCCACCTGAGCTGATCTCTCCCTGGCGAAGGCCCTCTCCGCCTCCGCCATCCTCTCCAGCGCTAGGACTCTTTCAGTCTCTAGTCGCTGCTCTTCTACCCTCAGCTGCGCTAAGCCCTCGGCATGCCTGAGCTTTGCCAGCACCAGCTGATACTCCCTCTCTTCTCTCCTATCTACCCACTCTTCTGGGGACAGGGAAAGGGATGGGGCAGTGGCCCCGGGGCTGGACCCAGTGCTGGACTCCCTATCTACAGTGTCCTCATCAGCTCCTGGCATCTCCGCCCTCTCAAATTCTTCCTCCTCCTCATCGGAGTAATTACCTCCCAGGGTTCTGGATGGGGAGCCCTCTCTCTGGTCTCTAACCCACTGACCCTTTAAAACCTCGGGGGGGGGTAGTCGGACAAGTCCCCATCAATCTCTAAGGGCTCTCCCCTCTTGAGGGCCTCATAGAGAAACAGGTTCCTCCTAATGTTCCCTACTGGGGGTATCCCTCTCTCCAGGAGGAAGTCTATCACCTCCTGTTCGGTGTACTCCATCAGTTCCACTTCCCGGTAGATCAACCCCATCGTGGCGAGGTACACCCGGGACACACCCTCCCAGTGGAACAAGGGGACACAGTTGTCAAACACTTTCAGGAGGAAGCAATTTAGCAAACAACAATAATCCCCACAACAAGGCTCGGATTACATCCAAAGCTCTATTTGCAGTGTAACCCGTGGCCGCTGTGGTACTGCGCAAACACAAGTCCTATCCCACCGCTTGCCACCAATGTAAGAAATGGGGGTTACCCAAATCTCCAAGGGGGTAGCATGGCATCAAGCGGGCAGGCCAAACTCCAAGGACATGTGAAGAATTCACGCAGTATCCACAGACAACACACCAGGCACACTACAAAAGAGACGCAACTCCACCTTTGGTTGGAAAAGAAGATGTTTAGTGATATCTCCAACCTGTAAGGTAAAAAGGAAAAATACACTGGTAATCATAACATGGCGCCAACTGGCACCCAAGCCAAGTATTTCAGTGGGGGATTATTTACATGGGACAAAAAGGGTTTAGTCCATAGTCCATAGTGTCTAGCTGAAATATAAAAAGGTTAGCATTTGGCACGTAACATCAGTGACACCTATATAAGGGAAAAATGCACTTGGCGTATTCGCCCATTAAACATGCAATCAAACATTAGGGATAAGAACCCAAAATAGCTTGCATTGGCGACTCCTGCAAAAAGAATAGGAATCACCTGGCATTAACATTAGGCAGGAACACCTGTAATAAAACATCAGGTTTCTTCCCCCCTCCACCTAGGGAACTACGCGTCAGGCAGGGCCAACTCAGGCCTTCATCCTTGGTAGCGGCTGTAATTACAGCAGACAGCATCCTGCATAACCCCTGTAAGAAAAGACATCGTGGCATACCAGCACATTTAATAACAGACAGGAGCACCTGTAATGAATCAGCCTGTCTGGCCCATCAATCTGGTACCTAACCCAGGGCCTGGAACATCACCTCATACCTAACCCCTTGTAAGGGAAGCCCTCATAGCATCCCAACATCTACTAGCATGCAGGTATAACCATAGGTCCCTCAGGCCGCCTTCGCAAGATCTGCAGGGCAGGTTACTACAGCACCTTAATACAGCAAGGTTTCCTCTATCATAAACCTAGGGGTACCAACATCAGGCGGAGTAGGCCTAAATCAAGGGACAGGCAACCCCTCAATCCAGAATGCACATATCCCTATAGCTCCGGCAACATCACATTGCGCACCTCACACGGGCATTAGGCAGTATATAACAGTAGCTCCAAACCTGGGCAGGGGCGCAGTAACTTAAGCACCCAGCATTAATGTAAGTTGTGGCTGTGACTCAGGCGGGCCACGATCATTCCTAGGGGGACCCTATGGCTTAATTATGGGGCCCCCCCACAACTGGCACAGTCTAATGGGGCCACTGAATCCGCTGGGGCCCAACGTTGCAGGTGCCCGCTGCCAGACGAGGCACCTGGGAAGTTAGTCTGGTCCTTGGGGCGGGCACCGATCATATGCCCCGACACACCCCCAACCCAAGATGCGGCTGAATCCCCACTCACCGGTAGACCTGCGGTGGAGGGAGGGGCTCCGGCTCCTCTGGGGTCTCCTTGGCGGTGGAGGCAGGCACCGGCAATGTGCCTCGAGGCCTCTGCCGCACAGGACTGGCTTCGTGGGACGCTCTTTCCACCTCACACGGGCTCCCTCGACCTCCCGGGAGCCTCACAACGCTGCCAGACCGCTTTCCCTGGCTGCCCAACTAGCAGCTCGCAGGGACGCTGTCTCCGCCTTCACCGGCGGCTTCAGGCAGCCGTCTCCATTCTCCTCGGGTCCGGTGGCGGGGCAGGCACCGACAGCGTGCCCCGGCCCCGCCTCCCTCACGGAGCACGTCTTCCTGGCACCGGCCCCAGTTCACAGGCACAGACCGGCGGGGTGAGCTCCCGCTCCGGTCGCTCCCACGGGGCCCCCCTTACAACCACGGGGGTTCCGCACTGCACTTCACCCGGGTCCCCCTCCTACCTCACGGGGACCCGGGGCTTAGACTCGGCTTCTCTTCTCTGGCTGCCCGGTCGGCAGCCAATCCCTGCGCGGCCTTTTTTTGGCTCACGGTCGCGCAGGCCAATCAGTGCGCGGCGGGGGCGGGCCGATGACGCGGTCAGGCCCCCGTCACGTGAGGCAGGAGTCAGCGGCCTCCGGGCCTAGCGCGGACCTCTCTCCACTTCGGCGGCCCCCTCCTGACACCGGGGGTCGCTGCAACGATGCGCCACACCGCGGGGAAAGGCCTCCTCGCAGCGCCGGGCTGCGGCGGTGAAATCGGCGGCACAAGGGGTAGGCTCCCTTTTTAATTAATTAATTAAATGGCGGACAGCTCGCCAAAACGAGGGTAGGCTCTTCCAGCTCAAGTCCCCTCACAGTGCCCTCAGGCCACACAGCGCGATTCTCCTCACAGCTTCCTCAGCGCCCGGGCTGCGATAAGGGGTAGGCTCCCTTCTATTTAATTATTTATATGTCGCTCTTCACAGAAAAAGGGGCGCTTTTCTCAAAGGACAGCTCCTCCCTCAGCCCACACAGTCCTCAGGGCCGACAGCACTTCGGGGGCCACACCAATCACAGGGCACAGTCCCTTGGGGGCACAATCCTCCCCGGGCAGCTCCACAGGCAGCAACAGTCTTTGGACACCCAGCGCTTAGGGGGCGATACTGCAGTTTACAGCACTTGGCAGCACACCTCACAGGGGGGTAAACAGTCCCGCAGTCCACCTCAGGGGCACACTCCTCACCTCCTGGGCGCTTCCTCACGCAGTGCTGGCATGGTACCTGGTCCAAACAGCGTCAGTGACCTGGGTTGGGGCCCTCCCTTGTCAGGGGCCCAGGGGACAGCAGAGGGGGGGAGTTTAGGGGTACAGGGCCCAGCTCACAGGCCCATGTGGCGGTAGCACCTCACAGCAGGTCCCCCTCCCTTCCTTGTCCCAGGGCTGACTGACCCTCTGGTGACACTTCCCCCTATTTATACCCTCCTTCCAGGCAGTGCCAGGACCTTCTAGAATGTTGGCACATCTAGCCTAAACTGGTTCTAGGGGAGTGGGTGAGCACCCTGGGTGCCAGGCTTTCCCTCCAAAAGCTAGGGGTAGCTGGGTAATATTAACTAGACCGCCAACCTACGCAGTCAGGTGGCACTACCCAGGGCCATGGCATCCATTTTAAGTCTCAGTACATTTCAGTCAGGTGCAGTTTTAAAATGGGGGATATTTTCTGTACACCATTTAACATTATGTAATTTTACATTTTCAACACGGTGTCTCACACCACTAATGGCCTATACAGGTTTAATCCCATGGGGGAGACATCCTAGGTAAGGGGGTCAAAAGCGAAAAATTTTGGGGGAAAAAGGCCAAGTCCAACACTCCGTGTGTGGATGGAACGTGAGATAACTGAGGCTCAATCGCTATTCACAGATGGGCAGCTTCGTCCCTATGAACAGCTCATGGAGGACTACGATCTCCCCCCAGGACAGTTTTTAACCCACCAACAGCTCCTAGAAAATCATCGCCTGTACTCTGATCTTTCTGCAGGCGAGCCAACAACACACCCGGTCATCCACACCATCCTATATATGGGTATAGGCCGGCACCTAGTTACATGGCTGTATAAGTCCATAAGAGAACTTATCACAAACCATTGCCTGCTCTCCGAGCCAACTGGGAAGACTAATTTGGTCGACAATTACATGACCGGGAGTGGGAAAGAGCACTAGAATTCCCCAGGAAAGTGTGCAGAAATGCGCGTTTTATGTCCTACATAGAGCGTATCAAACACCGGCACGCCTACAGCGGTTCTACCCAGACACCTAATTACTCTGCCCCAGATGTCGCACACCAGACGCGCACTTCCGGCACAAGTTTTAGAGCTGCCCCACTTTGCAACCGTACTGGTCTATAGTCCTTGACACACTTAAAGAACTCACAGGATTCACAGATATACATACGTGGGAAGCAGTCGCTCTAGGAATATTCCGAAGACCAAAAACACACAAAGTACACGTCCGCTACGCGTCACGGGCCACGCTCCTAGCCAAAAGAAGCATCGCCATGAACTGGCGAGCCACATTAGGCCCCCCGATAGAGGCATGGGTGGGAGCGGTACATAAATGGGCGAAGGCAGAGGAGGAGACACTGAGGGAGGAGGAGGCCAAGGGACTACGAAAACATCCCTTATCCCTGGAGTGGGCCCTGCTATCCCACCAGTTTAAGCAATCGCACACGCGCAAAGATCACCTCTCAACACGACTGCACTGACTCTGCAGCACGAATCTCACAATACAGTACGCATGACACTGCTCCCACCATCATGTGATGTATGATAACTCCACAATGCACTGCACTGTATACTGCACCTGGCGAAGTCGTCCAACTGATAGCCCATAAACAACGCTGCGACACACCTACAGACTGTAGCTGACATGACCCAGACGCCTTCCTCGATGTACACACCCTGACTCCCCCCTTAATACACCCCCAGTTTATTCTCCCCAGTTCCCCCCAACATCACGTTACAGAGCAGACAAGTGGACTGCAACGACCGGTATCCCCGCTGAGGGCAGGATGTATGTCCTACGGCTGAACAACAGCATTACTGTTGCTAAACTATGCACAATATGATGTAACGTGATTTTATTGCAAAACTGTTAATAAAAAATATATTTTTTTTAAAATGAAGTTCTACCTCTTCATCCGAAGAGACCAGTTCCTGACGAGGAACATACTGCGGAGTACTCGGTACAGAAAGTACGGTAGGTGTATTCAGTCGTACTGGTGATTCCACCTGTTGTGGTGGAGCTTTAATAGCTGTCTCTGAAGGTGGGAAGCGTTGTCAGTAATCTTGTAACATGAATTGCAGATCTTATAGTAATGCAGGGGGCATTGTTACCATTTCTTCATGATACTGCTGATGTCCTTGTTCATGCAAGGCAAAATAGGCTTGACCATAGTATTGCTAATCAACATCATTGTCATCATCTGGTTGGCACCTGACATGCAACTGACAGGCTATAAGCGTCCCCAAAAGGGCCTTCCTCTTCTTCGGAATCTCCTTCCTCCAGAAGATGAGTGGGTAAAAGAGGTGTAATTTTAATGGGTGAGGTATGCTCTGGTGTAATTTCTGTTTCCAGTGTCTTTGCTGGCTGGTGAAATTAACTCCACTGACACCATTTTCATCGACAATTGTGTCAACAACGATGCCTTTTATTTGACTACCTTTAACTCAGTCGTTGACGGTTAAGTCGTCGTCAACGATGAGTTTGTCGACGGACGAGACTTCACCGACAGTTGTGGTTTGGTCGGCAGCAACTATTTTGTTGACACCGGTGACTGCACTCTCCTCAACAGTAGTGTCTTCGTCGACGGTAACATGCTCAACGATAGTGACTTCCTCATCGACTGCTGAAGCTTTGTCGACTTCTCCGTCTATGCCGGTGACGACAACGACAACCTCGTCGACTGTACTTTCCTCGTCGATGATGGTGTTGTCAATTTCATCGATGATGGATCCACACCTTAGATGATGATGTTAGAGGAATGGTCGACGAAATCAGACCTTGTGCTGACGATGTTAAGTACGTCGTCAACGATGAGAGATCAATAGAACAAGTTGTTGATGTCGACGTGCCTGAAGAGCAGCCTCTAGTCATCGAGAGTTGAAACACTTTTCTTCGCTGATTGAAGATCGCTGACGATTTGTCAGAAGCAGGATTTTTTAATGTTAATTTGAGCTCCGTAAGTGGTGTTTGTGGCTCAGAAACAGTCTTAGATGGCTGTTCTTTTTTGTGAGAACCTTTATTACACTCAGAGGAAGATTTGTGAGAGGACTTCTTGGCGCATTTCCTCACAGGCTCTTTATCGGATAGTGAAGAATACCTGACCCTCTTTGCAGAAATTTTAGAAATTTTTGAAAAGGTAGACTGCTCACTCTCAGAGTCTGACACAGGGTCGGACCTGGTTTTCAATTTCTGGAGCCAGATAAGAAGTCGTCCTTCCTGATCTCTAGGGGTTTTGTTAGAAAAAGTGCGACAAATATTGCATTCTGATGCCTTATGAGATGGGTACAAACAATAAATGCATTCTTTAAGTACCTCTTCTTCAAACAAGTGGCACATTCTCTGAAGAGACTTTGTTTTGCTTTGTTAGCCATATTCCAGTCAGATTTGGTAACCCACAGATATACAGCAATATTAGCTATCTGTCTATGAAATATAATTAACTGAATGTATTTTCCTGAAGGAAGAAATCCAAAATTGTTCTTAAGATGAGAAAGCTGAGCAGTGTTCAGAGGAGACTCCCTTAGCACAATGTGCAGTAGAAAATCTGATGTACTGAGCTTCTCTCTGGAGTGTTTCAGAGGGTGATTGATGCTGATTAGTTGGGGCAAAACTTTGGTTCCTTTTTTAATTATAACTATGATATCTTTTGTAGTCCAAACTTATCAGTGTACTATGAATACTACTAAGTCTAATACTACTATTTAAAGTACCGGGGACTTGCATCATGACGACAGGAATGATTCAAGCATGTGAATCTATGACAGTTCCAATACTGGAGTAAGATCTGCTATCATGGACCTGACAGTACGTTTAACTGCCAGAGGCAGAGATACTGAGGTCTGCGCCACTCGTGACCTGCCAGCTCTGTGCGTGCTGGGTGAAGAGTGGGCACCCACACTACAAGTTCTCACTGAGCACATTAGCACTCATTCTCGACCTGCATCGTCACCACAACCTGACAAAGCCTGCAGGAGTGTCCATTATGACTGCCTCAGGCAGCAATACAATTTCCCGCCACCTCGTCCAGCGCCACCATCTCTAGTCACCGTGAGCAGAACCACCAGCAGTGATTCCACCAGTGCGACTTGTGCTAGCTCCAACACTATAGAGCGACATCTTGGACCACAGCCAATCTTGCACGCACATGTTGTGTCTCCAGGGTCCATACCTGACATATTGAAGCGCACTACCAACAGTTCTGGCCAGTAAGCTCTTCTTGGCTCTGGGTGTAATGTGCCATGTCTGCGATTGAGCCTGTGGCAAGGGGAGATGGTGCCTTCTGCCGTAATGAACAGTCCCTGGGAGCATGCAAAGCGGCGACACCCAGAGCAGTACCTGTACCTGCCTTTCCAGAAGGAAGCAGTTGTATTCAATTACCTTCTTGTCTACCCTTCACCCACCCATACCTTCTTCACTGGGGAGGTCGGCTAGTCACTGCTAGTAAGTAACTTTTTCCTTTTGCTGTTTAAATCTTTTGTGGATTCACATGCTGTTCATTGATTATGTAGTGGTATTAGCTGTCTGCATTAAGCGGGGCTGAAGAGTGTGTGTGCTGTTGCAAACAAGGTGTTTACAAATCTAATGTCTCACCTGTGTCTTCCTGTTTGAGTGGATATCTACACAATAATGTTTTGTGCAAGTGTGGACTGATGACCATATAGCAGCCATACATAAGCCATTGACAAACACATCTGCTAGAAAGGTTGGTGAAGTTCTTTTTTCCTTGTGATGCGACCTTGGTTTCTTATCAAGGGTTTTGCCTGCCAGAGTGAAACATGTTAGGATGGTTTGTAACATCCATCTTATATTTGTTCCTTTTGAGACTTAGACCTTAATGTACTGGTGTGTGTGCCATGAAAAGAATGGGGCATATTAGTAAGAACCTTGTTAAAATTATCGCCATTTTAGCGGCAGGAAACTGCCGCTAAAACGGCGATAATGGGCTTGCTAATATGCGTTATAGAATTCCAATAGAAGCCCAGGTTAGATGTCCTGCACATCTAACCTGGGCTTCTATTGGAATTTTAAATTACTGTCTCTTGATGCATTTGTTGAGGCATTCAAGTCTATTATTGGTCTCAAAGTCACGCCCTCTTTTGGGACATGTAAGTATACAGCGAAGACTCCCCGACTGTGTTCCTGCCTTGGCACCTCCTTTAAAGGCCCCATTTTTGGGTTGTATTGCACTTCTAGTTGCAATATTTTTCCATGTTCTGTTCTGAACACTCTCTTTTTTGGCTTAACGTAGATGGGTATTTTCTCCAAATTGATTGAACAGCCATATTTTATGATGTGTGATACCCATTTGTTGGAGGTGACTCTTCAAGACTGTTAGAGGAACCCTCTAGCCCCTTACTGGTATTGTAATCGTATCTGCAGAGCAGATATGATGATTGAGTTGGTGATACGGCATTAGGTAGCTGCTACTTTTTCCATTTTCCTGCATACTGGTTCCAACCTTTTGCTCTCCCTGTTGGGTGGTGGTCCTTTAGATGCATGTGTATTAGCTCTCCTTCGAGACATGGACAGTATCAGGGAGTCCACCAGCACGTTGGTCTTAATGTGCATTCAGTCTTGACTTGAAGGTTGGGACTTCTTCTCCACCCTTGGGTTGATCACCGTCAGAGAAGCCAGTTCCTTTCAGGCTTTCTTGTTCTGGTCTAATATACTGGGGGCATAGGTAGGAAGCAAACCCCTGCTTATTCTTGCACAAGCTGCACCCCTTAGGTTATGCTGCTCTCCTGGCCATAGCATTGTACAAAGAGAGGTTGTCTGGAGCCGCTTGTCTTGATGGCTAGAAATCCATTGTTCCCTCTAGAGTTAGCCTTCACCTCCTGCCACGTCTTCCTGCAATTGTGAGACCTCCTCTAATAAGGGTTGCTCCTGTGCCTCATAACATTACTTCTACTGTTACTCCAGTTGCTCTTGTGTTTCCAGGAAAGCATCTAGACCTCTTTGTGTGATGTCAGTGTGTTTCCTTTCAACCTTTTTAGAAGGTATTCAATATGTTTTTAAAGATTCATCAAACACTTAAATTTTCTTTTTAGGGTACATATGCACAAGTTACTTACCTTCGGTAACGGCATATCTGTAAGAAACATTAGTTAGTGTTAGAATCCTTACCTTAGAATATCCCCAGGCGTCAGACTGGTTCCGGAAAGTTTTCGTCAGCAGTACCCCTGCGGGTCAGTAGGCGTCATCTGCGGCTCCGCATCCGTCGTCGGCGTTGTGATCGCCGGGTTGACGAAGTCGGAGTACTTAGACGCCGCTCTCGTGCGCTGACGTCAGTTCTGTACATAGCTTTCCGCGCCAGGAACGCAGAGCCATGTAAGAAACCGACACTGGTGTCATGAAACTAGGGCCCTCAAAGGGAGATACCTTAACCCTAGATATTGTTTCGCAGAACGGGGAGGATGGGTGGGGCAGTAAGGAATCTAACACTAACTAATGTTTCTTACAGATATATCGTTACCGAAGGTAAGTAACTTGTGCATCTGAAAGAAGCACGTTAGTGTTGAATTCCTTACCTATATAGATACCCCAGCAATACCAACCCCGGTGGTGGGTCTGCGAACCAAGATCACACCAGGAAGTCCTGGAGAACGGAACGGCCGAAAAAGCCATCTCTCCGGACTTGGCTGTCCAGGCAGTAGTGCTTGGCAAATGTGTGCAGTGAGGCCCACGTAGCTGTCTGACAGATGTCCTGCAAGGGGACTCCCCAACCGAGGGCTGTAGTAGCCGCCGTGGCCAGAGTGGAATGGGCGCGCAGCCGAACAGGAGGTTCCTTTCTAGCCAAGGAATAACAGACCTTGATGCACAAAACAACCCACCGAGAGATGGTCCGCTTGTGCACCGCCCATCCCTTCTTAGCGCCGACATAACCAACAAAGAGCTGGTCGTCCACCCGGAACTGTTGTGTGCGGTCCAGGTAAAAAGAGAAATGCACGTTTTGGGTCCAGATGGTGGAGCCTCTCTTCCTCTTTCGAGGGATGCGGAGGCAGAAAGAAGGTGGGCAAGGTGATCGACTGCCCTATGTTAAAGGCCGTAACCACCTTGGGCAGGAAAGAAGGATGAGTCCTCAGAACAACTTTGTCCGGATGGACAGAGAGGAAAAGAGGCTTAGCTGAAAGTGCCTGGAGCTCACTCCCTCTCCTGGCAGAGGCTATAGCAACCGGGAAAGCAGTCTTGAGAGTCAGAAGACGATGAGGACAATTATGAAGTGGCTCACAGGGAGCGCACTTCAGATAAGTAAGAACCAAGTTCAAGTCCCACTGAGGCATCACAAAAGGAACAGAAGGGAACATGTGCATGATGCCTTTCAAGAATCTATTTACAACAGGGGACTTGAAAAGAGAAGGCTGATCAGGAAGCCTCAAGAAGGCTGAAATGGCCGAGAGATAGCCCCTGATAGAGCCCAGAGCAGAGCCCTGCTGGGCAAGAGAAAGAAGAAAGAGGAGAACCTCTGAAAGAGGGGCAGAGATTGGATCCACAGCCTTTGCTGTGCACCATGCCACAAATTTGTTCCACCTGCAGGCATATACCGTTTTTGTGGAGGGACGCCTGTCTGCCAGAATAACATCACAGACATCAGGAGCCAAGTCAAATGGCCTCAACTGTTGCCGCTCAATCTCCACGCATGTAGGTAGAGACTGGACAGGTTTGGGTGGAGGACCGTCCCCTGTTGCTGCGACAGAAGGTCCTCCTGAAGAGGCAGACGAATTGGGGGATCGACTGACATACTGAGTAGCTCGGGATACCAGTACCTTCGTGCCCAATCCGGAGCCACAAGGAGGACTTGGCCCGGTCGCACCTGATCTTCTTCAGCACTCTGGACAGAAGTGGTATAGGCGGAAAGGCGTACAACAGACCGCAACTCCACTCGCGACAAAAAGCGTCTCCGAGCGACTGCCTCCTTGGAAATTCCAACGCGCAGAACTGATTTCTTTTTTTTTTCAAATGTTTTTATTGAGTTCTTGACAATCCATTCATAACATACATTACAGAAAATCCATAAAACAGAATGATAAGCCGAAGAACAAATAATATAGTATTACATCACCTCGAAAAGGAGTAAGGCCTGAAGGGGGAAATTTCACATTGAAAACATACATAGGAATTAAATCAAAAAAACAACCCCCATATTTTTTAGAATTTGTGCAGTCCCCCAATCCTATGTGCATATATAAATTCACTTTTCCTTACTCTCTTCATTTTCTCATACCTTTAATTTCTATAGATGGAACAACATCTGACTTCCAATACTTAAGAATCAGAGATCTAGCCACCGCAACTATAATATACACCAGTTTTGCCAGTGACTCAGCCAGATTAAGCTCTGGATCAACACCAATTATAATCAGTCTTTCATAGTTAATATTCGTACAATGCAAATGAAGTGAAAGCAAAGAAAAACGTGCAGAACTGATGACATTGAGCGTTCTCTTCGGTGGCGAATAGATCTAACCAAGGTTCTCCCCACTGCTGAAAGAGACCTTGCGCCACGTCCGAGTTCAGATGCCATTCGTGATCCATCATGCACTGACAGCTGAGTTTGTCCACCCTGGCGTTCAGAGAACCTGCCAGGTATTGAACCACCAGGGTGATGCCCTGGCGTTCCAGCCATGTCCAGAGGCGCATAGCCTCCTGACAAAGGGTCCACGACCCCACCCTGCCCTGTTTGTTGCAGTACCACATGGCGGTGGTGTTGTCCGTGAACACCTGCACTACACTTCACCGGACAGAGGGAAGGAATACCTTCAGTGCAAGTCGGATCATCAGTTGATATGGAGCCAGGACTCCGCCGGAGACCAGAGGCCTCTGATCTCTGCCTCTCCCATGTGGGTCCCACATCCCAGGAGGGACGCATCTGTCACCACTGTGTGCTCCGGGTGGGGAAGGGAGAGGGATCTGCCACTGACCCAATCGTGGTCCATGAGCCACCACCGCAACTGACTCGCAATGCCCTCAGAGATCAGGACGTAGTCGGACAGGTTGCCCTGATGCTGTGCCCACTGGAACTTCAGGTCCCACTGCAAAGCCCGCATCCGCCACCTGGCGTAATGCACTAGCAGGATGCAGGAGGCCATCAGCCCCAGGAGCCGCAGCATCATCCTGACCGAGACTCGGGATAAAGGCTGAAAGATTGGAATCAGAGCCTGAATATCCCAAACCCGCTGCTCGGGAGGATAAACCCGAAACTGCGCCGAGTCCAGAACAGCTCCGATGAAGAGGAGCTTCTGAGAGGGACACAGGTGTGACTTCGGCACGTTGATAGAGAACCCCAGCGAGTGCTGGAGATCGGCCGTAGTCTTGAGGTGGGAGAAGACTTGTATTGGGCGTGCCCGCCTTCAACAACCAGTCGTAGAGATAGGGGAAGACTGGAACCCCTAACCTGCACAGATGAGCTGTGACCACCTCCATCACATTCATGAACACCCGAGGGGAACTGGTGAGGCCGAAGGGGAGCACGGTAAACTGAAAGTGCACGTAGACTACCGTGAACCGCAGGTAGCGCCGGCAGGACGGGAATGTGGAAATATGCATCCTGCAAGTCCAACGCTACCATCCAGTCTCCAGGGTCTAGGGCAGCCAGGATCTGAGCTAAAGTCAGCATTTTGAACTTCTCCTTCCGGAGGAAGCCATTGGCGCTCCGGAGGTCCAAGATAGGGTGCAGGCCCCCTTTGCCCTTCTTGGGAACCAGAAAGTAGTGCGAGTAGCAATCACGTCCTACTTCTGGCCCAGTAACGCGCTCAATGGCCCCCTTGGACAAGAGGGCCGTAACTTCCTCCTGCAGAAGTTGCAAGTGATCTCCCGACATGCGGTGGTACTGCGGTGGCATGGCTGGAGGGGTCGCCTCGAAGGGGAGGGAGTTGCCCCTTCGGACGATTTGCAGCACCCACCTGTCCGAAGTGATGGTACCCAGTGGAGTAGGGGATGGCAAACCCTGCCTCCTACTTGTGTTGAATGGGCCTAAAAGCTTGGACTAGGAATACTTTGAGGCGGATGCTGCGGGAGAGGATGGGGACTGACCGGGCCTCTGTCCCCGTGGGCAGAGGCCCGGTCTGCGGCCTGTGGCTGGACGAACGTGTGGGGGAGCACCTTCCTTGGCCATGAAAGGTACGAAAAGCAGAGGTCTGCTGGTGCTGGCCCGACAGGCCCAAAGACTTGGCCGTAGCCCTGGGGTCCTTGAAACGCTCAAGCGCACTGTCTGCTTTGTCGCCAAAAAGGCGGCGGACATCGAAGGGCATGTCCATCAGCGTGTTCTGGACATCCCCCAAAAAATTGGCGGACCTCAGCCAGGCGTGGTGACGGATCGCCACCGTCGCGGAAATTGCTCTGCCTAGCGAGTCTGTGGTATCAAGTCCACATCGGATGGAATACCGTGCTGCGTCCTGCCCCTCAGCAAGAGCTTGGGCCTCCTCCAGACACTGAGGCAGCAGGTCTGCTACCGGATCCCACAGAGAGTTGGTGTAACGTCCCAAAAGGCATGCAGTATTAATGGACCGCAACCCCAAGCTGACTGAGGAGAACAGTTTCTTCCCAAACTGATCAAGCCTTTTGGATTCCCGATCCGGGGGAGTGGTCGGAAATGCGGTCTGGGACGGAGAGGCCCGGAACACCAGACTCTTGGGGTGGGGTGTACGAACAGAAAGCAGGGGTCGACCAGAGCCTGGCGGTGGCGTCAGGCCACGTTCCAATCCAGAGGGGGCACTGTGGAGGGCCTGGACCCAGTGCCCATCAGAACATCGGTGAGGGCCTCATTGAACGGCAGCATAGGCTCCAAAGAGCTTACTGGCGGCTGAAGCACCTCGGTGAGTAGATTAGTCCTCACGGCTGCAGCAGGGAGCACAAGAGCCAAGGCCTTGGCAGCCCTGTGCAACACCACACCATACG
This sequence comes from Lissotriton vulgaris, assembly GCF_964263255.1. Taxonomy (NCBI): domain Eukaryota; kingdom Metazoa; phylum Chordata; class Amphibia; order Caudata; family Salamandridae; genus Lissotriton; species Lissotriton vulgaris. The sequence goes on along the minus strand of NC_141699.1, from coordinate 165,767,855 downwards.
TAGCACCCTCCTCTGTAGCCACGGAGGGAGGAGAGATGAAACCAGTGTCAGTCGATGTGTCAAAACAAACTGGCCCCCCCAACTCATCTGCCCAGTCCTGACTTAACTGGTACTGTTGTGCCAGAGGGTCCTCAGACCCCTCCCAGTCCTCCCCTTCATCCGTGTCCTGATAAACAGGCATAAATGAGGGGGTCGGGTCATAGATGAATTGCTCACCCATCGGCGCGTTGAGCGGCGCTGTTCCGACGCCGGACCCAGACTGAAACGAGGGACGGCGTCTTCCCAGGACGGCGCCGGGAGCGGCACCATAGGGGCCGGCGCCAGCTGAGGAGTCGTGAGGTCGACCGGCGTCGACCGGGATCCAGGCTTGGATCCTGGGGGTCCTGCGGCATCGGGACCGAAGTTGCCGACGGCGCTTGGGCCAAAGCTGCCGGCATGCTAGGACCCCCAGTTGACCCGCGGGGCCCGAAGGCACACCGGCGGGTCTCGAGGGCAGAAAGAGAGTCCTCATGGCCACGAGGAAGTCTCGAATCTCGCCCGGCGTCGCATTGAGCCCAGGGACCAGAGGGTGTGGAGCTGGGTGCGATGTCTGCGGCTCCGTGGAGCCGCTTGGGTGGTGCCACCCGAACCCTCGGCCAAGTCGCACGACTGGCGAGGGGAGTCGGAAGAGTGATGCCGACTCTTTGACTTCTTCTTTTCATGCCTCGACTTACCTGAATGCGAGAACTTGGAACCCGACGAGCGGTGGTGGCTACGACTGTCGGATCTCGAGAAGCTTACGGGATCGCTCCCGTCTAGCCTTCGAGGTCAAGGCCTGACAGTCGGGGTACGACTTGTCGTTGTGGTCGGCCCCTAGACAGTAGAGACACCGGCCATGGGGGCCGGTAACAGACATCAGTCGGTGACAGGCGTCACATGGCTTGAAACCGGGCATCCCTATCGGCACCAGGAGTCGAAGTCGACTCGAAAAAAGACAGTCAAAAAGTGACTAAGGGTACAAGCTCTTCCCGGATCTGCGCTTGCTGGCACGGAAAAATGAAGAACTGACGTCAGCGCGCGAGGGCGGCGTCTAAGTACTCCGACAATGTCATCCCGGCGATCACGACGCCGAAGACGGACGTTGAGCCGCAGACGACACCTACCGACGAGCAGGGGTACTGCTGACGAAAACTTTCCGGATCCAGTGTGACGCCTGGGGATATTCTAAGGTAAGAAATCTAACACTAACGTGTTTCTTTCAGATATATTTATTAAGCATTTTATTGTGTAAACAAACAGACAGCATCTGTTAGGGATGTATCACTGCACATCAGAAAGTAATAGAAGATTGATCCTACGGTCCCTTCACTCCAGATTTCCCCCATAGTAGATTGTTCTTGTGCAAGGGCAGGGGACCGACATTGAGGCTATAATCCACATCTACAATATAAATCCTGCAGTCAAACATCGCGTACATCTATCCACTCAATGTTTGTATGTGGCTTGGAGCCCAATTCAAGGCAGTCAGTCTGTCATCATTTTTTGCAACTCTCCGGATCAATTTAATCTCCCAATCTTCAATCTTTTGCTGGGCATTCTCACTTCTCATCAATGGCTTCAATACCACTATTTCAGCTCTCACCAATTCATGCAGCTCCTTTTTCCTTACTGCTAGCACCAGGGCTCCAGTGCTTTTCCAGCACACTGCTTTCTGGTGTTTACCCAGGGTCATTGCCAGATCTGCAACACAGCATGACACTTTTTGTGCTCCAGCAATCCCAGTAAGGATATTCTCGAATCCCATTCCAGAGGCAGGCCCACCAAGGCCCCAATTAACATTTCAAATGCCAGTCCCTTCACTATCTGTCTATAACTTCTTCTGAGACGCCTCCAGATACATTTCAAAATCACTGCCATGCTTGCCCTCTGACATTGACGCAAATCTTAGGAAGTCAGTTATCAGCCTCAAAAATAACCACTTCCACTTCTAATTGAAGGACCACTCCCAGCAGCTTTGACCACTGTAGCTAAGCCGAAACCCATTCACGCTTAACACTCAAGAAGTGGAATACACACACATATAAGCAATCCCTGCTCTTTTCCTTTGGGAGCAGGGGTTGTGTAATATATATGTATATGTATATATGGATTAGTTAATTACCTGTAATCCTAGTTCTCTTCCAGGGGTATCCTCATCAAAGTCATAAGCATTAGAATATTCCCGCGCATGGGCGGGAATATTCTAATGCTTATGACTATTGATGAGGATCCCCTGGAAGACAAATATATATATATAGCAGCAGTAGCGGCGCATTTTGTAATATGCAATACTCACCTAGGAAAGCTTTGTGACAGCTATAAGCAAATTCCCAACTACAATAACCAGAATGCTTGATGCTACAAGCCCTGCTTGGCGGTACCTTGAATATTTAAATTGAATGTGGGACACGAGGCAGCTGTTCTTTCCTGCTTGCCTGCCATTGAGGAAGGGAGAAGGTCTCCGGAAACGCATCTGGCGTAAGGCTGGAAGAGACTGATGCAATTCAGTACGCTGTGCCTCTGCTGTTGCCTTTTTGAACAAATAAAAGGTTTAAACTTTACTACCTGTTGTGTGGCGCTTCTCCTTGGGAGCAAGTTTCTTTTGGATATATATATATATATATATATATATATATATATATATATATATATATATGTATATATATATATATATATATATATATATATATATATATATATATATATATATATATATATATATATATATATGT